>NC_044569.1:50131247-50750863 GCF_007565055.1 Rhinopithecus roxellana | reverse complement strand
TATACCTACACTATTATCCTTTAAGAAGTAATACAGGTTAATCAGATATATGCTATGTTATTTACAGAAGCATAGATATATGCATAGATATATGCTTCTGTAAATAAACACACCATGTTATCTGTCAAATGTACCCTTCATTAGGACAGATTCACTTCACCCTAACGTCCTGCAGAGTGTTTTCTATGCACATGTGAGTGAACACCGAATGTTCAATCATTTAAATTTAACTTTGGTCTTTTAGGGGTCCCAGGTAGTATTTTTCAGTTGGTGGAGACTGGTTTCCGAGAAGAGGATCTATACTGAAGATTCTGTCTTTTGTTTCACTGGACACAACAGTTGTGTCCATTCTGGCTAAAACTTGATTAAAGTAGCTAAAACTGCATTTAGCTTTTGAAACCAGTGAATTTTTTACCTTTTTTGGTCATGGTGGGGGGAGGCACTGAACTATAGAGAAGAAAAGGGGTAGGGTGATTCAGGCTGCTCCGGTTTTGTGGTCTTGCTCCTTTTAGGGGAACGAATGTGCTCAGTTGGGGGGCAAAGGGAATTGTTGGATTAGAGTAAGCACCAGGTCGGTTAAAGGGTCTTTTCCAACTTCCACAAGCAGCCAGCTGAAATACAAGAGGGAAAGGCGGCCCCAAAGCCTTTGAAAGGCGTTATCATGAAAGGGACCAGATACCACGTTTTTACGGAGGACCACTGGCAGGAAAGAAGCCCTCCTAAACACACTGAATATTTCATTTCTGTGGGGAAATCTGGTGATTCATCTTTCCTGCGCATATGTAACCGATTCAGCCTAAAGGTGCATTTAAATAATAATAATTAGCTTGAAGGAGCCTAAAGGGGATATTTACATCTTTGTAGGAGGGCTGCTCCTCCAGTGATGGATGGTGAACCGGGCTGCCCGGGCTGCTGCTGCCGCCGCCACTCGCCTTCTGGGGGGCCAGGGGCGGCGGCGGGGGTGGGGGCAGGTCCGAGCCGGGGTCCCCGAGTTTCCCGTCCTCATGCAGCAGCCTGGAGGAGTTCAGGCCGAGTGGGAACGCGCCCGCGACGGCCGGCGCGCGGTCCCGGCTGCTCCCCTTCTCCGACTGCCCTCGGCCCTGGAGGAACCGGCCGCCCCCGACTAAGGGGTCCCCGAGTAGGACCCCTGTCTCCTCGTCCTCTTCCTCGTCGTCGTCAGGGTCTCGACCTTCCTCCTCCTCTTCCTCTCCCTCGGGGGGCTTGTGGCCCTCCACGTCCACCTCCTGCTCTTCCTCCTCGTCGTCCTCGTCCTCGGAGCTGTCCTCGCTGGGATAGCTGCAGCTGGTTCCCGCCGGGGACAGAAGGCCTCGGTGGTGCGGGTGCGGGGCAAGAGGGGGCGGAGGGGGTGGCGGCGGCGGCGGGGCCGGGTGGTGGCGCTCGGAACCCTGCTCGTCGGGCTGCGGGGGCAGCAGCAGCAGCGGTGACGGCGGCTGCGGGGGTGGGTGGTGGTGGTGGTGGTGAGGATGGTGGTGGTGGTGGGGATGTGTCTGGGCCGAGTGGGGCGCGCCCGCCGACGCCCCGTGCAGCTTGGCCAGGCTCTCCGCGTCGTCCTTGCCGCCCACTGGCCGGAAGGCGCTGGAATGGTGGTAGCTGCCACCGCCTGCTTTGCGCCCCTCCAGAAGGTGGGGGTGGTGGGGCGCCGGAACCCGGGAACCCGCGGGGCCAGCCCCGGCAGCCGCGGCCCCTGCCCCGGCCGCTGCCACAGAGTCCGCGGGCGGCGTGGAGCCCGCGCTGCAGTCCCCGCCGCTGCCGCCCGGGGGCGACTCGAAGAGCGCGTCGCGAGAGCCGGCGCCCCCGGCAGGAGGCTGTGGGCCCGACCCCGGGCCGTTGGCCACGACCTGTGGGGGCTGCCCTGGCGGGGGCGCGGCCTCGGCGCTGCCAGCTGCGCCGCAGGGCTCGGCCAGGTCCAGAAAGGCCTGACGCAGCAGTGCCGGGCTTTCGCCGAGGGCGCAGCCCAGCGCTGAGGGCGGCTGAGGCGGGGGCTGCAGGTAGGTGGGCACCGGGAGCCCGCCAGGGGTCCGCGGCGGCCAGAACATACAGAAAGGAGGATAGAAGGTGTCCTTGCGGCCCGCGGGCCAGAAAAGGCCGGACAAGCCGGCCTTGGGCGCAGCGCCCGCACCGCCTGCGCCCGCGCCCCCCAGGGCCTCAGCGGCGGCGCCAGCGTCCTCTTTCTTGTGGCACAAGCCGAAGGCGGCGGCGGCGGCCGGGAAGGTGTAGGGGTGCGGGAAGAGCCCGCCGCAGCCCGGGAACTTCTGCAGGACGCCCCCGAACGAGCCCTTGCTGGGCACCGGGATGACTGGATAGCTGCGCGGGCCTTTGGCCCCGGCCCCGGCGCCCGCCCCCGCGCCTGCGCCCACGCCCACGCCGGCCACACAGCCGCCCCCAGCGCCGCCCCCGCCAGTCCCCGCGCTGCCAGAAGCAGCGGCCACAGAGAGGCTGGCGGCTGCGGCCGAGAGGCTGGCGGCGGCTACTACGGCGGCCTCCTGCAACGAGTCCTCGTCGTCGTCGAAGCGCTGCCGCTTGTGATGGGCGTGCGGGGCACCCGTCAGCTCCGCCAAGGGCGGCGGTGGTGGCGGCGGCGGCGGGGGCGCACCCAGCAGGTGGGGGCCCAGCAGACCCCCGCCTCCAGCCACCGCGGCCGCGGCGGCCACCGCGGCCGCCTTGACAGAGCTGAGCGGGTGGCAGGCGGGGTGTGCGCCAGGCTGGGGCAGGGCGCGCTTGCGGCTGCCGCCGTTGAACATGGCCTTGACGTCCTCCCAGGCAAAGACCAGCTCGTCCTGGGGACTCTTGTCGGTAAGCTTGAGATGACGGCGCCACGAGTTGAAGTTGGCTGCGTCTGGCTGAGTGTACTTGGCGTCGGGCGTGCGGTGGGAGTGGAAAATGAACTTGTTGGGCGAGAAGTACATGTTGCAGTAGCTGCATTTGATGCACTTGGCGCGCGAGCTGTTGTAGCGCGCGGGGATGAAGCTGCCGCGGCAGCCCCAGGCGCACTCGTGTGACACGTCGAAGGCGAAATTGTCTGGCAGCTTGGGCGGCCTGTTTTCGCCCAGGAACGACTTGCACAGACGCTCGGCCTCGCGTTTGGTGATCATGCCGCAGCGGCGCGATGAGATGGGCATGGCCCCGGCACGCCGCAGGATCTCCAGTTGCACCGGCGTACACTGCACACACGTGATGCCCAGCGCCACGCGGCGGTTGTGGATCTCGTTGTAGCTGAAGTTCTTGAGCAGAGTGTTGGAGATCTGCGCCAGGCACAGGCGCTCCTGCCCGTCGATCACCAACGACACGATGGGAATGCCGTAGAGGATCACCTGGCCCACCTGGTTGGGTTTGAGGTTGGCGTGCCCTGGCCGCGGCTGGCTCAGCGCATCGGGCTGGAAAGCGCTCGACGGCGACGCCAGCAGGATGTCGTTGGGCCCCGGCAGCGGACTGGAAGCCATCTCCGCCGCAGAACCCCGGGCCGAGCCCTACAGGTCTGCCTTGGACACTGGAAGGGAAAGGAGAAAGCGTTGACTTGAGCCTTTTCAGACTAAAATAGAGGGGTGGGGTGAGTCGCTAACCAAAGAATTAGAATAACTTTCTAAGACATGATTATTACGGGAAAAAGTGACCAAGTTTTGAACACAAGAAAGTCATCTCTTAATTTCCTTCAAGGTCATCCTTTAGAAATGCAAGAATTTGCACTTCTAAACATTTAAAGTGAATTAACTATGTATTTTGCTCAAAAGCAGTGAATTCCTAAGAAACCCAGGACCTTATCCTGGATTTATAGAAGCTGTTGGAATAAAATGGCTTGTCTGCTAGAAATTAGGTAGTAATGACAGTTGTAACTAGTACAGATTATAAAAGTTATGGAAAACGGGCTTGGCATAGAAACTCAAATTTAAAGAGATATAATTCTCATTTGCTTGGAGATAGATTGATTTTGGTTAAAAAGTAACCCCAAGAACCCTTTAAAAAGTTATTTTCGTGGTGTCTGTGGTTTCCTTGGGGAAATTCATTATTGGTTGAAACGCAGGTCATTAAAGCAAAACGAAATCCCTTCTCCCTCATCCTTGCCATTAGATATTTTTTTCTGTAATTATAATTTTTTCTGAAAAAGTGAAAAATATACAATGTCGTATACACAGTTGCACCAAAATAGGATGTTTCCGTTTTTAAAAAACCTGCTTGCTGAACTGAGTGGTTCTGGTCTCAGATAGGTAGGTAGCCTAAAAACATGATTGAAGATGGTAATCATTTAAAAACGGTTTTCCTGTCATTTCCATGACGATAAGAAAGTAAGTACAGGCAAGGGTGTTAAACCCAGAAACAGTACACAGGAATGAACAATTCTTGGGGATCTTCATTGGCAGACTTCAAAAGTCAAATTTTTTAGCTTGATGTGTACCACCTTCTGTGACTTTTTTCCCCTAATTTATTTCGATATCTCTGTATCTTTATGGGGAAAAAGCTGCCCCACCATACAGCTAATCAGAGGACTAGGTAATCTTTGGGAGTGTTGAAAGTCAAAATCCCAGGTTGAGCCTACGGTAAAATTTCTAACTTCACCTCCAGTCAACAGAATGCCACAATGAGGGAAAATATTCAGTAAGTTGAAAATACAGAAAAAGGAAGCGGAAAGAAATTTTTGCGACAATGCCACTAAGTGGAAACAAGGAAAGCGGCTCACTCCCTAGGAGAACAAACAGTGATCTTTCCACAGCTACATTTCAAGCGCATTGGCCAAGGCTAGGCTTTGCTCTAAAAAATCACCAGAGGCCATAGCATGGCCCCTTTCGGCCACGTACAGCGAGTTCCCTATTACAGTGCTTTCAGAGGGTACACGATCTTACTCCCTCACACAATTTCTTATCCGTGTCCTCTCTCTGGGCCCCTGTGGCATCTATAGAGCAGCCTCTGCCCTGCTGCCCCCTGGATCCTCAGCTCTCATTACATTCGGCAGCCTCGAGGAAGCTTGAACAAACCTCGACGCAATCAAAGGAGAGGAAAGCCTGAATTGTCACTTCGGGTGGATCAGAGACTATTTCCAGGGGACAAGGCGTTACATGGCAGTTCAAGGCTCAGTGACAGCCGAGTCTGATACAACTGACACTAGCTTTGCCAAGTGGCCCTTCGATGCTCATTTCCCTTCCAAACAAGGTTCATATTCGCTTAATAAGACCCTGGGATAACTCCAACTCTCTCTCCCCAGCAAGGCGCGCGACTGGCCAGCCCGGGCGGGAAACTGGCTCTACATTAAGGACTCGCAGCCTTAACAGCAGTAGACCAGGCAGAAGCGTCACCTCACTTTTACCCCAAGCCCTCCCAGAAACTCCCGTCAGAGCAGAGACACAATTAAGGTTTAGGCTGGGGCATTGTTTTTTCGGGGGGTGGGGAGGGGAGAAGAGACAATTAAAAGTTAGTTGAACTGAGAAAGGAAGCTGGAGAACTTCCCTATCCTGCCCAAGAGCCAAAGACCCCCCACCCCCAACTTAGTTCTCCCGACTCCCAAACCAGTCACCACGGAAGCCGACTGCTGCCCCTCAACCTAACGCGGAAAATGCTACCGCTGGGGATCTCAAATAGTGCCCTGCAAGCTGTGTGCCGGATCGGGGCGGCCGGTTCCGGCAATACCTGGTAACCTCTGGGTGTCTTTAGGCGTGTGGCTGCCGGCCCATCTTCCGAGGGCGCTCGGAGGCGAAGCATCCAAGCGGGTCCTCGTATCCAGCGGGTGGGACTCCGGCGGGCTCCACGCGAAGATCCGGGCTCTCGCTCGAGCGAATGGCGCTCTAACCCCGGCCTGGGGATAATGATGGCCTGAATTGCGGCGGGGCGTCCTCTCCACCACAGAAAGTGTGGGCACGCGGAAACCCGGGGCAGGAGAACCCCAAGTGGAGCGCAGTCTGACAGAGCCTTTCTCTGTCTCTGAACTCGTGTGGGACCGAGGGGACGCCACCCAGCGGGCAGGGTGACGTCACCGTCTCCCTGACACTCCACATTAAAGGGCTGGCATGTTACAGGGAGGGAGGGGGAGAGCAAAAGCCAGCGTGAGCAACAGAGAGATCCTTTCGCATCAGGCACGAAAGCTACCAACCTAACCAACTCGCAACTGACAACAACCTCCTCAACCCCTGAGTAAACTGCAGCAATGGTGCTGGAGCCGCAGATCTGATTCAGGAGTGGAAAGCGAACAGTCTGCCTGCATCCCGGGACCTGGATCCTGGAGGCCCCGGATTCTAGAAGGAGGCCTCCAAATTAACTATATCCCTGCCCGTTATTGTCTCCTCCCCTCATTTCTGAGTCACTCTCCTTCATGAATGATCCCTCTGGTACACGATGCAAAGCTGCTCTGTGTCTCTGAAGACAGAATCCACAGTCAACTGGAGAATAAATTAGCTTCAGTAACTCCTTTAAAACGCTATGAAATGAGAAAAAGGAGAGAAGTTTCCACATAGGGTGCCCAATCTAAAAACTTGGAGTGCCCCAACTTTGGCACATACATTTGCTTTATAGGACACGATGCAGAGTCACTGCAGCCTTCTCTATTTTGTGGAGTGTACCATTAGGTGAGGACCCCAATATGTGCATGTGCACATCGATTTATCAAACTGCATTCAGAATTGTCCTCTAACCCATTTTACAAGATCCATACAGGCTACCTCTGCACAAGGAAAGGGTGGGGCAGGGAGGTCCCTAACATGGATCAGTCCTTGAGCAAGTTGCCAATTTTCCTGGAGAAATAAATACATTTAATCAGGAAAACACGTAGAAGCATGCTCCCCTCCCCTAAAATAAAGACTAGGATAAAAAAACATTTCCTCATAGTTTCCCTAAATGAGGCACACCCTAGTATATTAATGAAGTGTCAATGTTGTGCCTCCCAATTGACCAGCTGTTAAGAGTAAAAACGACCACTGGCTAGTTTATCAGAAAGGAAAGAAACCATTCATTTGGAGTATGTTCTAAGAAGGATGCCGGCTGGGGGTGGGGGTGGGAAATCCTTTAAGTTTTTCCTTTACTGCCATAGCTGAATTTTCAATTGCTGCCTAGTGAAACAGTCTTAGCATTGTGGAAATGATGGAAAAACCTCTACCAAGCTGAAAGCCCACCCAGATTGTGTCATAGCACCAACAACATACCACTCCTAAATACAAGAGCAAAAACATGAAATCTTAACACTTCATCGAAGGTTAATAAACCCAAGGAAAGTCAATCGAACAGAAACGTGAGAGGCTTGTTGCTCAGGAGTTGTGGCTATTCTAAATTAATATCCTGAAAACACAGTTACAAAGCCATGAAAATGGAGACGTTTGGGCATAAGTTTCAATGGGCAATGAAAGAATTTTTCACCCATCTTCTAGTTTCTAAAGACATTCAAGGCACAAATTGAGCTTTGTCCTAAGGGGCTGAGATCAACCTGGTGCTCGTCCGCCAATACCCCAAAGCCTCCCATCCTAAAAATAAGGAAAACTCACACTTTCTGCCTACACAGCCCATTGGCCAAAGCGCACCATTGCCATTCAAAAATCCCTTCTCTCCGAGGCTCAAGGCCCAGTGCTCTTTAGAAGGTTTCAGGGCTAAACTGGTTCTTCTCCCCTTCTCTGCCTTCTCTCTGGGGTCAGGGGCTCCTGCAAAGGAAAATGTTCCCGGTTCCCAGACGGCCAGGAAGAAAGCTTGAGCCATGTGGAAACGAACCCTGGAAATGGGACTGATTTTATGACTGTGAGCGGGAAGAACGGAGAAGTCCTATCACCTCACTAACTACCACAGGGAAATATCTGGTTGCTGCTGGGGAGGGAGCACTATGAGGTCTTCAGTTTTGATTGTACAGTTCCCATTGTTACCCCACAAAGCTCCTCTTCCTCTTACAGATCTCTATCTTTTAAAAAAGAGTGTCTTCAAAAACAGATTTATTTGAAAAGAGAAATGGGCCGAATCTTTGCCTTCCCTCCCATTCCAGGTAACCCTAAGGAGTGAATCCACATCTGGGTGGCACCGTGGCCACTTCCTTACCTGAATTTTAAAACAGAAACATTTACAAATTACTTTTGGGCTTACTGCATACAAGCCTGTAACTTTCTTCCCCAGTGCCCCCACCCTACAGGACAAACAGGATATATAACTTTAATAGAAAAAGGTTTCATTATAAAGAGAAATGCATGGTGTTAGGTTAAATAATTTTACACAATTCTAAGAATAGTGCAGTATTTTATTTCCACTGTGAGTCTAGGGTGCCGGTTTAAAAGGTCAGGCCAATTATACTTTTTTGGAAGGTAAAAGTGGATAATAGTTGTTCAAAGACTTCACACATGCCCCCAGTGAATCTTGAGACCAGAGGTGGACTGCAGAATCACAGCCTGTTCGTATGTTTTGAGTCTGCGAGCAACCTTCTGCTACCCACTGTCTCTGTGACCCTTTGTTTTCTCCTCAGTTTGAACAAGTCTCCTGCTGGTCCTTTGTGGAGTCCTTGCCAGTCCCTGTCCTAGCCCCTGGGACACTGTCAGGCTCAGGGAGGAGTCAGCGGCGGCGAGAGGAGGAGTTAATCAATGCTTTCCTCTTCGAACTGACGTGCATTTTACACGTCGGGACTCTCCTCAGCCGGCTAATTGATTCAAATTGTTTTATTGGTTAAACTGGTGTCACCCATTTTCATGATCTATCACCACATGGAGGAGAGCATTTCCACTCCCATCTCCGTTCCTGGGGGCTGCGGTTCACCCAGGCCAAGGACAGGTAAAGGAGCCCAGACGCGGGACCCAGAGGAAAACCACAAACCGAGCTGCCCTCCTCATAACTGGAGAGGCGACGCCTGGAAGCAAGAGCAGGAGGCCAGCACAGCAGTGCATATGGGCTTCCAGCTACAAATTTAAACAACTGATTGACACACAGTCGGACTTGGGCCCAGCTTTCTCCACTTGGGACTAAGTCGGTTTCCCAGCCGGCGGTGAACTCTGCGGGGTATGAGGCCACAACAAAATCCGGGGTGGGAACTGTCCGCGGTGCTGACGAGATGCATCATTCTAAAGCACAGCGAATCCTACTGTGTTCAAGGTCGGGAGGAAGCCTCCCAGCCTGTAATCGAGCCCTAGATTCGGCTCTGGGCGGGCTCGAGCAGAGCCTCATAGATTTAAGAGGCGGGCAAGGGGCAACACAGAGCCACACCCCCTACTTCTCCCACACCTGCCCCATCTCCAAGGACTGAGCAATCCAGCTCCCTCAACCCCACCCCCTTCCTTGCATTGACAGCAAGGAAAATAAAAGCCTCGATAAAAATTCATTACAATCTGAAACACCAGATATGCCCTTTCCTCCCACTCCCAGCTTGGATGTTAAGGAACCCATGACAGTTACAGATCAGAAAAACAGCCTCTATCCTTCTCTCCCACTTCCTCTTACCCCATTCTCAGGTCTTAGGCAGAAATCTTACTGCTCTCGTCTCCCTGATGGAAGTGTCCCTGGCATTGGTATTTCTGCATCAAATAGGGAAAGAAATGCCCTGCAAAAGATGACCCATATGGCCCAGAAAGAAAGACTGGCAGTACTGGAAGGGGCAGAAGAATTCTGGTGTATTAGAAAGACCTGGGGATTCAGAATCAGATGAAACTGGGTACAAATTTCTCCTCAATCACTGACTAGCTGTGAAATCTTGCTCAGATACCTCACCTCCCCAAGCCCCAGTTTCTTCATTTGCAAAATGAGGAGATTGATAGGTAGCCCACAGGGGTGTTGTGAGAATTAAATAAGATCATATATGCAAAGTGCATGGCACACAGTAGTCATTTAATATGTGGTAGTTTTAAAAGCATTTTCCTCAGAGAATGGGACAAGAGCTAGGACTGTCCTGTTACAAGATACATTAGAAATCTTTAATAGCTCCAGAGTAAAAGATATCAAAAGCATTTTAGCTTAGTGGTGAGCAGAGAGGGAACCAAGTTCTCTGGAGGAACATTAGTCCTTTTGTTAAAATTTTATCTGGCCTTTAATTGGTCTAGTCTTTATTTTATATACAGTTGGCCAGAACCCCAGCTAGCATTTGTTTAACCCATTTTAAGTAGATTGACAATAAAGATTAGCAATGATAATGGCCATAATGATAATGATTGCTGATAGCCCTCAGCTCTCACTTTCTACCCTAAAAAGCTTTCTGCAGCCCGGCTCAGACTCCCTGGTTTTCCCTTTATTGCTCCAGCTGTGGCATGGAGCAAACTAGGGACTAGGAGCAAACTCAAGATTTATTCATGATGGAAGTCACAGGATAAATTAGAAAGGGCTCTGAGCATCCTGGGGCTGACTCAACCTTTGAATCTTCTCTGAAATATTGTTTATAAACAAGGACCCAGTCCAAGAGAAGTACGAGAGCACAAACCAAATATTCTAAACTGGAATTGGGAAGGAAACAGAGCATACTTTGAAGGACCTATATTCCTGCCCCAGTGATCCCTTGAGTTCTTCATGCACCAGTGACTATGGGAATCAGTGAGTTCTTACACTTCAAACAAGCACCTTTTAAATAAATAGTGATGGTGGGAGGAGAAACTGAGATTGGTTTTCCTTAATCGGAGGAAATCTTTCTCACAGGAAAGCTTGCATTTGGGTAAGTGGCAGAGAAGATTCTTACCCTTCTTACCCTTAGTTCACAGGGACTAACTGAAACAGTTGCTATTGGCCTTTCTTTATTGTAACAGAGAACATTTATAAGTCCTCCCAAACCTGTAAACACAGAAAGGCACACACAGGTGCACATCATTTCCATGAAGTGATAATATCCAGAATGGAAGATGAAATTGGTGAACTTGGTGGTCACTTAGCAAACATTATTTGAACAAGATAAAATTCAAAGACACACAAAATATCTGAGGTTACACACCCATGGATGCACACTCCCTGAACACACCTGTGAATATGCATCAAAGAGAAACACTGGCACAGGGAATAAGCCCACTAGGCTCTCTCCCTTTTCTCTTTTTCTCCTTTCTCTCTCTCACTCTCTCTCTGTCTCTCTGCATGTGTACACATAAGTACCCGCCCTCTCCACCCACCTCCTCCCTATATAGGGAAGGAGGGGGTCCTTTGAAATGGAGGTGGTCCCAGCTGGAAAACCCCGGAGCTCATTTAGATCACATCACTTCAGGCTTTTGTCTCTGCTCCTGAATAACCTAGGCCGCTACAACAAAAGGATAAGGGATCTACATGGAGTTTTAATTGGCAAAGATGCATCTCAAAGATGCTGCTATCATAATGAATAACAAGGCAAGATGCTTGCCTGTTCTGATTGTCACTCCTAAAGAAGGGAGAGGAGAAAAAAGGAGAAGGGAAGAGGGAGAAAGTGGAGTAGGAAATAGGATTGTGAAAGATGAAACCACAGCAAGTAATTGGTTGGATTTCTGCAAAAGAGTCTTTAATCATACAAAGACTCCAACTACCACTAAGTATGAAAAATGAGGCCTAGGGCTTATTTTATTTTACAACTGGCTATTTTGTTTCAAGCAACCAGTTTAAGAAGTAATTAAAACCGAGGATGCAGAGACGGTGTGGAGAGCAAGACCTTTTAAAGCTTGGGGAGGGGAAGCAAAGGAGTGGGCGTAGGGGGAGGGGTTGTAGATTGTAGTTGACATGTCACCAGAGAGATGTACATTTACTATCTCCCCAGCTTACACTGGTGGAAGGAACATTGGATTTTATTTCCTAAGGAAATAAAGGCTTTTTCTTTTTCCCTTTCCTACTGTCTTCCCTGTCTTACTGCCCCCATCACTCAACTTATCTGAAAAATTTCTACTTTGCCATCAAGCTTGATCCCATTACCTAATGCACTATTAAACTACCATGTGTTCTCTGACTGCCCAATAAGCATAATGCCTTCAGCTTCTCTCCTGCATGCACACTTTAACTCAGTGGTAGCAAAAGATAAAATTAGTTATTAGCAAAGTAAATCCCAGGGAAGAAGGTGATAGAAATCTGAGTCATTGATTTTATTTTCCCTGAAAATACAGCAACCAGTGAATATGCAGAGAGAATGTTGGGAGAAATTTTTTAAGTAAAAAAAAGTCTTTTGGTCATGGAGCTTAAGGGGTTCCAAGTGAAAGCGCAGCTAAACAGACCAAAGGCAATACCATCCCAAACTTCTTCAAGACACATTATGATATCATCGGCAAACTCTTAGTGTTGGCAAATAATTAAATTTTCCATCTTTTAGAACTGTGTAACCTTGGGTGTCTTAGAAACAAATTGTACAAACAAACCATGGAGATGAGCAGTGAGGGTTTCAGAGGAGATATAATGAACCAACTTTAATTACTAACTTGAAATTAAAAATGTAATATACAGATTTAAATTTATTTTCACCTAAATTGTGTATAAAATTATATGGCTTTTGCAGGCTAAGAAATGCTTTGTAACCAGCCATGCTACTAAAAAGTCTGAAGTAGTTTCCAAAACTGAGTTCCCAGACTCACACAGTAATAATGATACATTTATCATTACTGATGACCACCTACTGGGTAATTATTGCTTTGTTACTACTATTACAATCAAGAGATTTCTTTATTTACTGTTAACATTCACTTAAAACTGAATGTTAATGACTGTTCTGAATTCACCAAAGAGAGTTTTCTGTTATATTTCAGAAGTACTTACGTCCTGGTTCAGAAATGGAAAACCATATCATAACAGTGGAAGGCTGGGTGAGCGCTTGGTTCTCACCCTCTCTTGAGAATGAAAACAGCATTCTGAGGGTTTCTGGAGCAAAATTTTCCAGCTCAGAGTTGCAAAAGGTTAACATAATGCAGCCACTTGACTTGTGCTAATTATGTAAGTATTTTATTACAGGAGATTCATTCATTATTGATACTTGTTTGCAGTAACTTCCTGCTTGGGGGAGTTATATTTTATATGAGAAGTAAACAACCCATGGGCTCCAGGGCTAGCCTCCTCCTCATCTGATTTCCTCCCACCCCTTTGTCTAGTTTCACAACAATCCTCCTGGGTTGGTATGTCCCTATTGAGGCAGAGAGACAATTCCCTAAGAATTTCCTCTTCTCCCTCCATTTTCTTTTCCTATTCAGAACTTCCCTGTTCTTAAAAGGTAGAGCTCAGGGTATGGAAGTGTTGAGGTGGGGAGGAGGTAGTTGAGAAAATAAAATTGGTTTTAGTGTTTTCTTATATATTACATAAAGAGAAGAGAAGATTCTCATTACAAATATTCTAAGCGTAGATTCAATGAAGGTTGGCCACAAATTTTTCTCTTTGGAAGCTACTCTCAGCTCTTAGCCCAGAAATATCAGAAGTTAGTCTGACCTTTGGTATACCCAGAGGTCAGGAGATGGTCATTTTGGAAGTGTATGTGGTGGATGCTGTTGACCAATGGTCAAGCTCAGAAAGAGGCTCCTTCCTACCTCCTAAGTCAGAACCTCATCTCACAGCTAGTGGTGGTTGGTGCAGTCTACAGTATCTTCTTCCCTGGGCCAATGCCCTGGGAAGATACTGCTCTATGCCCGGTTGCACTAGGAAAAGACATGGCTTTGCTGTGGGATAGCCTCCATGAGCCCCTGTGAAGGACTGCGTTGGCTGCTTGGCCAAGGGACTCTCAGGAGTTTCACTCTAAAAACATGTACTAGCCATCTGAGGCTGTCTATTTCGTGAGAGGCCAGTGTTTCCTAGAGGAGCCAAAAGGCCCTGGCATAGGCCTGCAGCCTAGGAGCAAGGGTTTCTTCTTGGACTTTCTTCCAAGTTCTGAGATCCCTGCTCACGAGTCCCAGTGCAGAGCTGGGATGGATACAAGATGTGAGTTCAGGATGCTCCAGACCTTTAGACGAAGTCAGGAATTGGAGATGGTGGAAGGGCAGTGGGAGAGGGTGAAGCAGTTTTGGGGGGGAGCACTGTAAAGACTGTGTTCTTGAGGGTTCTGATGTGAGCAGGTGGGAATGAACACGCTGGAAACTGAAGTCTCAAGACTTTGGGCCAGTGTGAAAAGAATGAAATGGTATGGTCTGCGATGGGGTGAGGAGAGCTTTGGGGAGGTGCATGCAAATTGGTTGGAACTGGGCAAGTCTTGCCACAGTCCTAAGCAGCATGGTCAGAGCTCAAAATCCAAATTCAGCCCTGGGCCTCTATTATCTGGCCTAGAACTTCTGCACTTTGGGCGTAGACATGGGGATGGGTGATGACCGAAGGTCCCAGGGGGCTCTGGGAAGAGCCCTGGGTTGGTGTGAGAGGATGGTGAGAGTACAAGACTGGGTCCAGAAAGGGTGCCCCGGGCTTGGTCAGCACAATCTTCGCTCTCTTGGGCGCCTCGCCTCTCTGCTTTTACCCCTCGCCAGGGTGGAACCGCTCTGCGTGATCTAGGAGGAATGCCGTTCCCAGCAAGCCGTACTTAATGGTCCTTTAACAAACTCTTCGATCTCTCTTTGGCCGCTCTGGCTTTCGCTCGCCTCCTCCCTCTTCCCTTCTCCACTGCCTCCATCAGTTATTTATGAGCAGCGTTAATTATTCATGAAAAGAGAAAACTCCAGCGTTGGGAACTTTTCTAGGAGACGTTTGGGGGGTTTCTCTCTTTCCCATCCTTATGGCGTTTTGGGAATTGGGGTCTTCGGGGAGTCTATTTGGTCGGATCCTGCTTTCAAGCAGTGGGGAAAGGGAAGCCCAATGGTTGGGCCGGAGACGGGAGCTAGGGGTGCACCCCTCGTCCGGGTCAACTCCTGAGGCTGCCTACATTCTTCACCTGCCGGGACCGGGAAGTTACTAGGCTCACCGGCGGGAGTCGCTGTCCGAGCTTGGCAGTGCTGAAACCGCCGGCGTGAGCTCGGGGGCTGCGGGCTGTGAGGGTTCAGGGGCAAAGATCTGGATGCTGTCCTAGGCGAGGGAGCCGCTTTCCACAGCGTCTCCAAAAAGTCTCGTTTGCCTTCTCTCCCTAGCTCTCTTCAGGTCTCCCCCCGCCCCGCCCACAAGTGACACCAGAACGCTGTAACCAAAGATTAATTGCCTTAATCAAATCGACCCACCTTCTGCAATTAATCTTTTAGCAACAAATTAGAGACAATTTACCTCAACCTCCCGGGTCAGGCAGAGATAGGTGGGATGAGGTGGGGGATGGACAGGATGGGAGACTGACAAAATTTACAAATGGTGAGGAATGGGAACTTGGGAATGGGTGTGCGTTTGAAGTGGAGGGGACAGAGGAGGTTGAGATCAACTGCGGGGCTGTGCTGGGGGCTAGAAATTCCTGGAGTCCCCTTGGTCCCCGTATTCTCCAAAGGAAGGGAGGCCGAGGGCGGAGGACGAAGCCACTTACCTGTCCGCGCCGCTGGCGCGGTCTCCGGCCCCCTGCTCGCGGTCCTCCCTCTTGCCTTACGCTCCGTGGCTCCTAGGCGCTCTGCCTCCCGCGGCGCCTGCCGCCTCCCCCTCGCGGATCAGCCGCCGCCTCCCGGTCCTCTGCGTTCCTGCTCGCGATCCGGTCCTTCGCCGCTACCCTGTCCTGTCCCAGCCCTCCCCTTCTCGGCGGTTCCTGCAGCCGCTCAGCTCTTCCTACTCTCCTCCTGGGCAAGTTTGTAAGTTTAGGGTGAGGGTCGGTTTCCTCGCGCCCTCCTTCTCGGCTTAGCTTGCTCAGATCCGCACCCCCCCGCTCCCCACCTCAGACCTGGGTCTCTGACGCCGCCTGTTGGTCAGGCAGGGCAGGGCAGGGCGAGGACCGCAGCGTCAGCCCCAGCCCCATCACCCCACCCTTCACTCCTCCATGCCCAGTGGTCGAAGGAGGACATAAATGAGGCGAGGGCTGAACGCCTAGTAATTGGAGTAGGGCCAGGGGCAGGAGGGAGCAATCCACCCTGGGGGCGCGCAGCCTGGGCCGGCAGCTTGAACTCACTACCATAAGGATTGTCCCAGGACGCGCAGGTGCACTTCTCCTGTGCCGCCCACCGGCAGTCCACTAGGAGGGGGCACCCTTTCCATACTCTCCCAGGGAACGACCACCTGAGGTGAGATGAGAACCTATTGTGCCTCTCCAGGAGGGGAGCTGGGGAGATTGGATACAGAAGACTGAGCCCTTCTCAGCATCCCCAGGAAGGAGAGCTTTAGGGCTGAACATAGGCTGCTTTAAAAAAAAAAAAAAAGTCGAATCCATCTCATAACGAAGTGTCAGACTGCGTGTCCGGGAGAGCGCGGGCCAGGGGTTTCAGTTGGAGCCCAGCGTTCCAGGAGGGGATGAAGACCGAGTTCGGTAGACCTGTGTGGTATTACAAAGTTTGCCTTTCAGGCTCTGGCCTAGCTCCTTCCTTGGCAACTTTCCAAGTGCCGGCAACCCTCACTGGGTCATCCTACCCTTGAAACTTCTTAGAAAGCCTCGGTTTAGCCTTGGCTCCACCAAGACATCGGCGGAATGGAGGCGTTGCATACTCCTCCCCATCCTCGTCCTGTCTTTTTCATTGAAAGAATTGATGGACTGTTTCTGCCCTGCTCCCTCCTTCTCTAATAAACGCTTCCCATAGATTATTCGACGCAGAGAAGGAAAGCGGCTGCTTAAAAAACAAAAAGCCATAGCCCTAATGAGTTCAATTACAATGTGGTAAACACATTGCCTCTACGCTTTAATTAAGCCTGCTGCCCAATTTTAACTCATTAGTAATTCATTAAGAGAACAGCCCCGTGCTGGCGGGTGGAAGGCACCGCAGACCGACTGTGCACGAAGTCCACAAGCGTGCAGACCGCCGCCGGCCCTCGCCTTGCGCGTGAGAGGGTCAGGTTTGTGACCCAGTGGCGTCGTTCTAGTCTAACAAGACTAGAACCCCCCCTTTCCCAGACACACTGGGCTTTGCAGGTCCAAGCTCCTGGGATGACCTTTACCGGCTTGAGTCCCTCGGGCTTGAAATGTGGTTTGCAAACCTGTTGGGTGGGGTGGCGGTGGTGTGGGGCCGGGCCACAGTTGAGAAGAAAATCTCCGGGTTAAATAAGCTTCTCTCCACTAAGGCCAGATCCAGTCGCCCGGTATGGCACGTATCCACCCTCCGTCCCTGGTTCTTCTTTCATTTTGCCACAGTCTCATGAAAAATCTAGGTTCAGCCTTAGCTCTCAGCTCCGGCTACCCTCTGCACGCTCCCGGACCCTGTACCCGGGAGAAGCTTCTGTACAAATGAGACTAATTTTTCGCGTGATGGGGAGGTGTGGGGAGAAGAAAACTGTTGGCTAGAGAGATAAATATCTGAAGGGAGAGATCGGACCTCTGCTTTTCCCTCTTTCTCACTCTTCTCCTCTGCTTGGGAGCGGGGCTGGGATTAAGGCCACATCTGTAACTTTGTCAGTTGAGACCAACCCTCTGTCAGGACAAGAAATGGAGACAGCGTTGCAGAGGAAATCACGCTTAGTCTTTCAATTTCATAATCGAGGGAGACAGCGCAAGCAGGTCAAACTCGACCGGTGCGCTTCCTCCCACCCCTAACTTGGCGGGATCTGGGAAGAAAGTTCCCTCGTGTTGCGAGCGTCCCAAGGCTTGGTTAGGAGCTTGTATGTCCCCAAGCTCCAGCATGGAGTTTCCAAGGAGAAGGGAAGCGCGAGTGCTACGGAGGGAGGTTTTGGTTAAGAAAAGGACCTCGCGCCCCTTTAGTGCCGCCGCTCTGGGGAATTCTTCCTTCGCTGGGAGGAAGAAAGGGGCGCTCGCCGCGGCTCATGGCGCCCCCTAGGAGCGGCAGGAAACTTCTCCTTCAGGGCCGCGCGGGCCGGGCTCCGCCTCCGGAAGGTGGGCGGGGAAGGTCATCGCCGGGGACCCCTAGGCTGGGCCCCAGGACCTCTAGGAAATGCCGGGGTCCGTTTGCTATGGCTTCATCCCGGAGGTCCTGCTCTGAGTTGCCGGCTGCTTCTGCTGGCATCCGGACGCTACCCTCCTCCCTTCCTTTGCATAAGCAGCAACTCTTCCAGGAAGGGAGTGGAAGGACGGGATTTCCTCTCCGCGGAGCGTAATAGATCCCGTAGCCCAGCCGGGTCTCCAGGCAGGAGTGCGGGGCGCGCGTCGGGGTTTCTCCGGCTTGCGGGTGTGCGGTTCCAAACCTTAGCTGGGGTGGGGGAAGGGATGTCTTTAACTTTCTGTCTACCCTCCCTCTCTTCCCTCTCTCAGCCTAGAGGCAGGGAATGCTGCGGGATCAGATTGGGTGCACCGAGGTGGAGGGCCATGCCGAGTTTCGGGTTCCCTGGGGTCCGTGCCGGAGAACCCCTGGCACTCCAGAACTGGGTCCCTGCACTCACTCCATAATTCGCGGCGGATCAGCGGGAGGAGGGCAGAGGGCGGGGGCGAGGGAGCTTCCTGGCGGGTGTGGCGCAAAGTGCGCGGACCCGGGTTCTGGACCGAAGATTTAGCCCAGGGTTTCGTATGTGTTGCTTCCTATTGCTTTCTCCAGGGTCTGCGCTGGCCTCCTCCTCGGGCGACTGGGCCCTGTGGCAACAGCGCCTTCTCGAGCCACGAGATTGGCCTCCCGGAGCCTGCCTGGTGCGGGCCTCCCTCCAGCGCGGTGTGGTGAAAGTAAGAAAATCGGGCCCCTGCCGCAGGCAATAGGGGAGGCCTAAAATGAAGGGGGCAGCGGTGGGATCGGAAATGCGTGCAAGTTGACAGTCTCACAGGAGACTCATCTCTTGCTCAGGGTTTCCGTGTTTGGAATCCAGTTAGATGTCTGCGGGGGATCTCCAAGGCTCTCATTCCATGAAGGCGTTTTTATCCACTCTGGGGGAAATGTTGCCAGGGCAGACATTTCAGAAAGGTCCCTCGGGCCCGATGTTAATTACAACTGAAATAGATTGTCTTCCTTCACTTTTTTTCCCCTAATGCAAGGACCGGGAGGTAGAATATAATTTATTCCTGTTGACAGTAGGATAAATAAATACATTTTTGGATTACTGAGAGTTGACTGCTAGGGGAAGAGAGCTTCCCCACAGTATCAGATGGAACCTTTAGAATTGGCCCTGGGACAAGGAGGTGGCCTTGTTTGTCAGGAACTTTAATCGAAACTTCACCCCAGATAGCCCCTATGCCCTTCTTTCCTGGCATGGGATATTGAGACCAGGGCTGAAGGAGATCGATTTTGGGGGGTACAGCTGCCAGGGATTTCCCAGGGTCAGCTTAAGCCAATCTTTTGGTTTCCTGCAACTTGCCTTCCTTTTATTTCTTTTAGCACCAGTTGCTGTGAAGATATACCCTTAGATACGAACTCTCCGTTAGTATGGTAAAAATATTTTTCACTTTCTTGAATAGTTACTATGGAGATAGGGCTATTATCCCATAGTTTAGGATTGTAAATTGAGCGATGTGGGGTGGGGGGAAATATAAGAGAATCAAATATTTGGAAAGGCACAGAAAGCCAAGATGCCAATTTATTAGTCCCAGATAAGCAAGATAGTAACAGTTTATAAGCCTGTCTTAACAGAGACTGGAAGAGCCTGGGCAATTACTTATAAAAGACAAAACTTAAGACCAAGTTGGGAAGTTCTGTAGGAAAAGCATAGTAAGTCTCACCGTAGTAGTAAAACAGGGAGTATACTCTGACTCATGTTTGAAGTATTTTTCTGGGAAGGAGGAAAAATGTGTTCATGACTGGAATACTTACCTTGTGCCAGGTATGTGTTAAGCATTTTTCATGTAACCTTTCATTTAATCTTCCTGTGGCTTCCATGAGTTAGGTGTTACTGTCCACATTTTACAGCTTATGAAAATAGGGGCTCAGAGAGGATGTACTTTTCTCAAGATCACACAGCTGGTAAGTGGCAAAATCCAGTTTCAAGTTCAGGTCTGTTTGGATCCCAAATATGCTCTTAACTGATAAACCAGACCGTATACTACTTTACATACACTATACCATTTTGGTCCTTACAATAACCTCATTAAGTAGCTATGGCCTGTGTTCATTTGATGGATAACAAACTGAGAGTCTTTAGACCATGGTCCTCAAACATGAGAATGTGGCCCCACTGCTAGAGACTTTGATTCCTTCAGCCAGCTTGGCGTGGGACCCAGATCTCTGGCAGGTGATTCTGAAACTGGTATTCGGGGAGTGTATTTTGAGAAACATCACCATAGAGAAAGGTAACTTGCTCCAGGCCATTAGGATTGGGCCAAACTCATACCAGACCCCTTGTTTTCCTTTTCTTTGCATCAAGATCTCAGTGACTTCTTTCATTGATTGATACAGGGTCTCGCTCTGTCACCCAGGCTGGAGTGCAGTGGCACAATCACGACTCACTGTAACTTTGACTTCCTGGGCTCCAGTGATCCTCCCACCTCAGCCTCCCCAAGCAGCTGGGACCACAGGTGTGTGCCACCATGCCCAGCTAATTTTTGTATTTTTGGTAGAGACAAGGTTTCACCATGTTGCCCAGACTGGTCTCAAACTTTTGAGCTCAAGGGGTCCTCCTGCCTCAGCTTATTAAAGTGCTAGAATTACAGGCATGAGCCACCACATCTGGCCTCAGTGACTTCTTTATTGCAATCATACAGTTAGAACCCAGAGGCTGGGGTGGGGGTGGGGAAAGTAGGTTCTGGCTATGGTAGCAGATTGCATCTCCCCTTCACCTCCCGGAAGCCACTAACCTAAACTTCATGGAAGTCAGCATCCTGAAGTTTCTTAAAATCACACATACCCAGTTCACCTGGGGAGGCAGACTCAGGCACACCAAAGAGTGAGGGCCACCCTGCTGCTGGGACTCAGCTACATGGTCCAGAGGAAATACAGAATGGAGAGCAATGAACCACAGACATGTAATTGTGTTCTCCCTTGGAAGGGGGTGGGAAGCAAGGTCAAAGAAGACAAATGTCTGGACCCTACTGACACATACAGTTTAAGTGAAGCTCTAAATTAGGTGCTGTTGGAATGTGTATTTGACCTGGTCCATCCTGAAAGTTCTCACCTTTCCCTCTAGGTGTGTGTGGGGCTTGAACTGCACCCAGAGCTATGTGCAAGGAAGAAGACAGGCTCTAGCCCTGCTGGGCATCAATAAACCTGTTGGTTGATGGTTTCTATCATGTTAAACTCTGTGAACATTTTAACAGAAGCCTCCCAGGAGCAATTCCCCTGTTTATCTCTGTTTTTAGGCCAATGCAAATGTTTATCATCAAGATTAAATCACATCACTCTTTTAACCCTTGAAAAATGGGATTTGGCCGGGCGCGGTGGCTCAAGCCTGTAATCCCAGCACTTTGGGAGGCCGAGACGGGTGGATCACGAGGTCAGGAGATCGAGACCATCCTGGCTAACACAGTGAAACCCTGTTTCTACTAAAAAAATGCAAAAAACTAGCTGGGCGAGGTGGCGGGCGCCTGTAGTCCCAGCTACTTGGGAGGCTGAGGCAGGAGAATGGCGTAAACCCGGGAGGCGGAGCTTGCAGTGAGCTGAGATCCGGCCACTGCACTCCAGCCTGGGCGACAGAGCGAGACTCATTCCCAACAAAAAAAAAAAAAAAGAAAAATGGGATTTACTAAAGCAAACAGTAGGAGATTCTTACTTGCTAAGCCATTCCAGGAAGGTTATGGCAGAAACCAAAATATTTTAGAGCCCTAATCGAGCTTGGCCCTTAGACATTTCAAGACCATCTTAACTGTGATAGATCATATGTTTGCATTATACATGAAATAATTTGACATATGTAGTTTTAATAGCACATTATTAACTCTAAATCGAGTACTTATCTGTCCTGCTTTTTGGATGACATACATTCTGCTAGTCCAGCAGCAGAAATGTATTTAATATCCAGAAAAGGCCAGATTTGTGAACACTCTCCTGTTACTATATTGTATGGTGTGAACTTATTTGAAAGTCAAGCTAGTCCACTGCTGCAAGACCCTGGAAGGAAGGGCTGCTGCCTTAGTTTCTATTTCTAACCCTGCCCAGTACTGGGTAAGGCACTATGGGGGTGCATGCACAGTGCCAGCAAGGCCCCTTACATTCTACCTGGGGAGGCAAGATTAATAGTAGCATAACAGAACAAGATGCAATAAAGTCTAACTTGTGTGATTCATAATAAAAGCAATATTGGGGCACAGAGAAGACAAGCCTTCTTTGTGTTGAAGGTCTTTGTGTTGCACTGTTACTTTGTGAGAGTTGGGGGATTCTTGTGGTGCCTGTAGAATGCATGTGATACTAAGAAACCCCCAAATCAAACACCAAACGAACATTTTATGGATTCCACATTTCCTGGTTCAGAAATTTGTTGAAATGAGTCTTCTCACAGCAGCATAGAAAGAAATGAGGAAGAAATGTGGAGGAGACTAATGCATAGGCAAAGTGAAAACATTAGCAATCATTTCACCTGCCATAAAGAACTGCTGAAGTCAGAGACTCATCTGTCCCTTTTTGCTGCCGGCCCTGATTCATCTTTCAGTGGAAACTCCCTATGGCTCTGGTTGCGCTTAATGATGTATGGCCCCGTTGGTACTTAGTGCTCAGGAGTTCATCCTCATACTTCTCTCGTATTAAGAAACATGAATGCTAATCTAATTGGTTGGACTTTAGGAAGCTGATAGGACCACATTTGCTAGTGGAAGATGCTGTATTGTAACAGGTCAGTGCTGGGTTGGTGGGCATTGCTTTATCTCTTGTCATTAGGAATATAGAGTAGTAAGATTTGGCATTTGTGTATGGGCATTGGCAAAGGTGGAACTGAGCAGGAGGCTTCCCAGCTTACTTTAGTTGGAATCCTGACCAATTTAGGACAAAGAGTGGGTCACCTGGCCTAGCCCTTTTAATGTTGGGATTTGGGGTCTATACTGAGGTAGTGGTAAATTTTGACTCTGTGGAACATTTTCTTCTGTTCTTCTATAATCATGTTCTTTGGGAACCTCATGGGAAGGTGGCTTTGTCCATGTTCTCATGTTTTGTAAAAGTTTTCTGTCTCTTCTTTAAGAATAATCTTGTGTTATCATTTGAGGTTTAGCCCCAGTTTCCCCTCCTTGAATATGTCTATTTCAGTCCTTAGTGCTTTTTCCTTCCTCTGAGCTCTTCCAGCACCTGGACTTTCTACCACCTGCTTTTTATTTACCTACTGCTTTTCTTGCGATTGCTTCCTATGCCTTAACTGTATTTTAAACTGCCAACTGAAGTACAAATATCTCAGCAGCCATTGTCTGCCTCTTGGAGAACAGGGAAAGACCATAGTTATCTTATGTTGGTTTTTGTTTTATTTAAAATGTTTTCCTGACCTTTGAGGTTATTTTATACTTGACATTCACTACAGCACATAGCAAAGAGATGAGCACGTAAGGAATGATCAGTGAAGGCCTGCTGACAGTTTGACTTATTTCAAGATATATATCCTAACATTTCCCTGTACCTGTGATAAGTTGTCTTTGTGTGTGGAGTAGGTTGGACTTGATGAAAATTTTTATGATTCTAGTGGTAGTTTTATAACCAGAGAAGAAATCTTTAGATGACAGTGGGGAACTTGGTATGTATATTGAACACAGAAGTGGTCTAACCCCCTTGAAACTCTTCCTAACAGCTTCACCTCTTGACCATGGGCTCTATAATATTCTATAACTGTTAATGTCAGTGAACCTTGTTAGCATAACATAAAATATTCTCTAAATTTTTCTTGGAAGCTAATTCTTAACATTGTATATCATCCAAATATTTTGTGGTTTCCTCCTCTCTCCTCACCCAAGTAGTTCACACTTCAGTAGGATTTCTATAACACTCTCTTTTTAGGTACCCTTATAGTCCCAGGGCATTATAAGACAGGCTTTGCCATGTAATTTGCTTTGGCTATTGAATTATGAGCAAAGAGCACTTCTGGCTGGAAGCTTTAAGGGCCAGCACATGCTTCATTATGATCCCTTTGCTATGACACTAAAAATATTTTGAGATCTCTTTATCAGCCTGGTTTTTTTTTTTATTTTTTTATTTTTTATTATACTTTAAGTGCTAGGGTACATGTGCATAACGTGCAGGTTTGTTACATATGTATACTTATGCCATGTTGGTGTGCTGCACCCATCAACTCGTCAGCACCCATCAATTCATCATTTATATCATGTATAACTCCCCAATGCAATCCCTCCCTCCTCCCCCCTCCCCATGATAGGCCCCAGTGTGTGATGTTCCCCTTCCCGAGTCCAAGTGATCTCATTGTTCAATTCCCACCTATGAGTGAGAACATGCGGTATTTGGTTTTCTCTTCTTGTGATAGTTTGCTAAGAATGATGGTTTCCAGCTGCATCCATGTCCCTACAAAGGACGCAAACTCATCCTTTTTATGGCTACATACTATTCCATGGTGTATATGTGCCACATTTTCTTAATCCAGTCTGTCACAGATGGACATTTGGGTTGATTCCAAGTCTTTGCTATTGTGAATAGTGCCGCAATAAACGTACGTGTGCATGTGTCTTTGTAGTAGAATAATTTATAATCCTTTGGGTATATACCCAGTAGTGGGATGGCTGGGTCATATGGTACATCTGTTCTAGATCCTTGAGGAATTGCCATACTGTTTTCCATAATGGTTGAACTAGTTTACAATCCCACCAACAGTGTAAAAGTGTTCCTATTTCTCCACATCCTCTCCAACACCTGTTGTTTCCTGACTTCTTAATGATTGCCATTCTAACTGGTGTGAGATGGTATCTCATTGTGGTTTTGATTTGCATCTCTCTGATGGCGAGTGATGATGAGCATTTTTTCATCTGTCTGTTGGCTGTATGAATGTCTTCTTTTGAGAAATGTCTGTTCATATCCTTTCCCCACTTTTTGATGGGGTTGTTTGTTTTTTTCTTGTATATTTGTTTGAGTTCTTTGTAGATTCTGGATATTAGCCCTTTGTCAGATGAGTAGATTGCAACAATTTTCTCCCATTCTGTAGGTTGCCTGTTCACTCTGATGGTAGTTTCTTTTGCTGTGCAAAAGCTCTTTAGTTTAATTAGATCCCATTTGTCAATTTTGGCTTTTGCTGCCATTGCTTTTGGTGTTTTAGACATGAAGTCCTTGCCCATGCCTATGTCCTGAATGGTACTACCTAGATTTTCTTCTAGGGTTTTTATGGTATTAGGTCTAACATTTAAGTCTCTAATCCATCTTGAATTAATCTTCGTATAAGGGGTAAGGAAAGGATCCAGTTTCAGCTTTCTACTTATGGCTAGCCAATTTTCCCAGCACCATTTATTAAATAGGGAATCTTTCCCCATTTCTTGTTTCTCTCAGGTTTGTCAAAGATCATATGGCTGTAGATGTGTGGTATTATTTTTGAGGACTCTGTTCTGTTCCATTGGTCTATATCTCTGTTTTGGTACCAGTACCATGCTGTTTTGGTTACTGTAGCCTTGTAGTATAGTTTGAAGTCGGGTAGCGTGACGCCTCCAGCTTTGTCCTGTTGACTTAGGATTGTCTTGGCAATGCGGGCTCTTTTTTGGTTCCATATGAACTTTAAAGCAGTTTTTTCCAATTCTGTGAAGCAACTCATTGGTAGCTTGATGGGGATGGCATTGAATCTATAAATAACCTTGGGCAGTATGGCCATTTTCACGATATTGATTCTTCCTATCCATGAGCATGGTATGTTCTTCCATTTGTTTGTGTCCTCTTTTATTTCACTGAGCAGTGGTTTGTAGTTCTCCTTGAAGAGGTCCTTTACATCCCTTGTAAGCTGGATTCCTAGGTATTTTATTCTCTTTGAAGCAATTGTGAATGGAAGTTCATTCCTGATTTGACTCTCTGCTTGTCTGTTACTGGTGTATAAGAATGCTTATGATTTTTGCACATTAATTTTGTATCCTGAGACTTTGCTGAAGTTGCTTATCAGCTTAAGGAGATTTTGGGCTGAGACGATGGGGTTTTCTAAATATACAATCATGTCATCTGCAAACAGGGACAATTTGACTTCTTCTTTTCCTAACTGGATACCCTTGATTTCTTTCTCTTGCCTGATTGCCCTAGCCAGAACTTCCAACACTATGTTGAATAGGAGTGGTGAGAGAGGGCATCCCTGTCTTGTGCCAGTTTTCAAAGGGAATGCTTCCAGTTTTTGCCCATTCAGTATGATATTAGCTGTGGGTTTGTCATAAATAGCTCTTATTATTTTGAGGTACGTTCCATCAATACCGAATTTATTGAGCGTTTTTAGCATGAAGGGCTGTTGAATTTTGTCAAAAGCCTTTTCTGCATCTATTGAGATAATCATGTGGTTCTTGTCTTTGGTTCTGTTTATATGCTGGATTACATTTATTGATTTGTGAATGTTGAACCAGCCTTGCATCCCAGGGATGAAGCCCACTTGATCATGGTGGATAAGCTTTTGGATGTGCTGCTGGATTTGGTTTGCCAGTATTTTATTGAGGATTTTTGCATCGATGTTCATCAGGGATATTGGTCTAAAATTCTCTTTTTTTGTTGTGTCTCTGCCAGGCTTTGGTATCAGGATGATGTTGGCCTCCTAAAATGAGTTAGGGAGGATTCCCTCTTTTTCTATTGATTGGAATAGTTTCAGAAGGAATGGTACCAGCTCCTCCTTGTACCTCTGGTAGAATTCAGCTGTGAATCCATCTGGTCCTGGACTTTTTTTGGTGGGTAGGCTATTAATTGTTGCCTCAATTTCAGAGCCTGCTATTGGTCTATTCAGGGATTCAACTTCTTCCTGGTTTAGTCTTGGGAGAGTGTAAGTGTCCAGGAAATTATTCATTTCTTCTAGATTTTCTAGTTGATTTTCATAGAGGCATTTATAGTATTCTCTGATGGTTGTCTGTATTTCTGTGGGGTCAGTGGTGATATCCCCTTTATCATTTTTTATTGCGTCTATTTGATTCCTCTCTCTTTTCTTCTTTATTAGTCTTGCTAGCGGTCTGTCAATTTTGTTGATCTTTTCAAAAAACCAACTCCTGGATTCATTGATTTTTTGGAGGGTTTTTTGTGTCTCTGTCTCCTTCAGTTCTGCTCTGATCTTAGTTATTTCTTGCCTTCTGCTAGCTTTTGAATGTGTTTGCTCTTGCTTCTCTAGTTCTTTTAATTGTGATGTTAGAGTGTCAATTTTAGATCTTTCCTGCTTTCTCTTGTGGGCATTTAGTGCTATAAATTTCCCTCTACACACTGCTTTAAATGTGTCCCAGAGATTCTGGTATGTTGTATCTTTGTTTTCATTGGTTTCAAAGAACATCTTTATTTCTGCTTTCATTTCGTTATGTACCCAGTAGTCATTCAGGAGCAGGTTGTTCAGTTACCATGTAGTTGAGCGGTTTTGATTGAGTTTCTTAGTCCTGAGTTCTAGTTGGATTGCACTGTGGACTGAGAGACAGTTTGTTATAATTTCTGTTCTTGTACATTTGCTGAGGAGTGCTTTACTTCCAATTATGTGGTCAATTTTGGAATAAGTGCGATGTGGTGCTGAGAAGAATGTATATTCTGTTGATTTGGGGTGGAGAGTTCTATAGATGTCTATTAGGTCCGCTTGGTGCAGAGATGAGTTCAATTCCTGGATATCCTTGTTAACTTTCTGTCTCGTTGATCTGTCTAATGTTGTCAGTGGAGTGTTGAAGTCTCCCATTATTATTGTATGGGAGTCTAAGTCTCTTTGTAAGTCTCTAAGGACTTGCTTTATGAATCTGGGTGCTCCTGTATTGGGTGCATGTATATTTAGGAGAGTTAGCTCTTCCTGTTGAATTGATCCCTTTACCATTATGTAATGGCCTTCTTTGTCTCTTTTGATCTTTGATGGTTTAAAGTCTGTTTTATCAGAGACTAGGATTGCAACCCCTGCTTTTTTTTGTTCTCCATTTGCTTGGTAGATCTTCCTCCATCCCTTTATTTTGAGCCTATGTATGTCTCTGCATGTGAGATGGGTCTCCTGAATACAGCAGACTGATGGGTCTTGACTCTTTATCCAGTTTGCCAGTCTGTGTCTTTTAATTGGAGCATTTAGTCCATTTACATTTAAGGTTAATATTGTTATGTGTGAACTTGATCCTGTCATTATGATATTAACTGGTTATTTTGCTCGTTAGTTGATGCAGTTTCTTCCTAGCCTCGATGGTCTTTACATTTTGGCATGTTTTTGCAATGGCTGGTACCGGTTGTTCCTTTCCATGTTTAGGGCTTCCTTCAGGGTCTCTTGTAAGGCAGGCCTGGTGGTGACAAAATCTCTAAGCATTTGCTTATCTGTAAAGGATTTTATTTCTCCTTCACTTATGAAACTTAGTTTGGCTGGATATGAAATTCTGGGTTTAAAATTCTTTTCCTTAAGAACGTTGAATATTGGCCCCCACTCTCTTCTGGCTTGTAGAGTTTCTGCCTGAGAGATCTGCTGTTAGTCTGATGGGCTTCCCTTTGTGGGTAACCCGACCTTTCTCTCTGGCTGCCCTTAAGATTTTTTCCTTCATTTCAACTTTGGTGAATCTGGCAATTATGTGTCTTGGAGTTGCTCTTCTCGAGGAGTATCTTTGTGGCGTTCTCTGTATTTCCTGAATTTGAATGTTGGCCTGCCCTACTAGGTTGGGGAAGTTCTCCTGGATGATATCCTGAAGAGTGTTTTCCAACTTGGTTCCATTTTCCCCCTCACTTTCAGGCACCCCAATCAGACGTAGATTTGGTCTTTTTACATAATCCCATACTTCTTGCAGGCTTTGTTCATTTCTTTTTCTTCTTTTTTCTTTTGGTTTCTCTTCTCGCTTCATTTCATTCATTTGATCCTCAATCGCTGATACTCTTTCTTCCAGTTGATCGAGTCTGTTACTGAAGCTTGTGCATTTGTCACATATTTCTCGTGTCATGGTTTTCATCTCTGTCATTTCGTTTATGACCTTCTCTGCATTAATTAGTCTAGCTGTCAATTCTTCCACTCTTTTTTCAAGATTTTTAGTTTCTTTGCGCTGGGTACGTAATTCCTCCTTTAGCTCTGAGAAGTTTGATGGACTGAAGCCTTCTTCTCTCATCTCGTCAAAGTCATTCTCTGACCAGCTTTGATCCGTTGCTGGCGATGGGCTGCGCTCCTTTGCAGGGGGAGATGCGCTCTTATTTTTTGAATTTCCAGCTTTTCTGCCCTGCTTCTTCCCCATCTTTGTGGTTTTATCTGTCTCTGGTCTTTGATGATGGTGACGTACTGATGGGGTTTTGGTATAAGTGTCCTTCCTGTTTGATAGTTTTCCTTCTGACAGTCAGAAGGACTGTCTGTTGGTCTGTTGGAGATTGCTTGAGGTCCACTCCAGACCCTGTTTGCCTGGGTATCAGCAGCAGAGGTTTCCGAAGATAGAATATTGCTGAACAGCGAGTGTACCTGTCTGATTCTTCCTTTGGAAGTTTCCTCTCAGGGGTGTACTCCACCCTGTGAGGTGGGGGGTGTCAGACTGCCCCTAGGGGGGGATTTCTCCCAGCTAGGCTACTCAGGGGTCAGGGACCCACCTGAGCAGGTAGTTTGTCCGTTCTCAGATCTCAACCTCCGCGTTGGGAGATCCACGGCTCTCCCCAAAGCTGTCAGACAGAGTCGTTCACGTCTGCACCGGCCCCAGCTGCTTCCGCTGTTGGTCTTCAGCTGTGCACTGTACCCAGAGGTGGAGACTACAGAGACAGGCAGGCTTCCTTGAGCTGCTGTGAGCTCCACCCAGTTCGAGCTTCCCAGCGGCTTTGTTTACCTACTTAAGCCTCAGCAATGGCAGGCGCCCCTCCCCCAGCCTCGCTGCTGCCTTGGGGATAGATCGCTGCAGACTGCTGTGTTAGCAGTGAGGGAGGCTCCGTGGGCGTGGGACCCTCCAGGCCAGGTGTGGGATATATTCTCCTGGTGTGCCTGTTTGCTTAAAGCGCAGTATTGGGGTGGGAGTTACCCGATTTTCCAGGTGTTGTGTGTCTCAGTTCCCCTGGCTAGGAAAACGGATCCCCTTCCCCCTTGCGCTTCCAGGTGAGGCGATGCCTCGCCCTGCTTCAGCTCTCGCTGGTCAGGCTGCAGCAGCTGACCAGCACCGATTGTCCGGCACTCCCTAGTGAGATGACCCCAGTACCTCAGTTGAAAATGCAGAAATCACCGGTCTTCTGTGTCACTCGCGCTGGGAGTTGGAGACTGGAGCTGTTCCTATTCGGCCATCTTGCTCCGCCCCCCGGCAGCCTGGGTTTTGGAGTGAAAACAACATGGAGCTGACCTGCAGTGAACACATTGCATGACTGAGACATAAATGGGAGTTGATTGCTCATGCCATGTCTGCCCTTCCCATCAAGAGATGTAGTCTATTTCCCACTCCCTTGAACCTGGGCTTGGCCGGTGATTTACTTTGACAGGATTCACACTATCATAAGATTGTAGTAGAAGTGATGTTGAATGAGTTCTGGAGTCTAGCCCTCAAGATATTTTGCAACTTCCACTTTTACTCTCTTGGGACCCAGCTGCCAAGCAAAGAAGCTTGGGTTAGACCACTGAAAGATGTGAAACTTCATAGAAACAGAGATTTTAGACTTCTAGCTTTCCCTAAAACAGTGAGGCCCGGTTTGTCTTTGCAGTTCCCACTGAACCAGCAGGTGAATGCAGCTGCAGGAGCATGTGCGGAACTGCCCAACCAAACCACAACATCCAGAGCGACAATAAATTGTTGTTTTAAGTCATTAAGATTTAAGGTGTTTTATTTGAAGCTTTAAATAACTGAAACAGAGATCTCTTTTGTTGTAAGCTTCTAAGATTTTGGAATCACTTTTTGTTTGTTTGTTTATTTGTTTGAGACAGGGTCTCCCTCTGTTGTGCAGACTGGAGTGCAGTGGCACGATCACAGCTCACTGCAGCCTTGATCTCTCAGGTTCAAGTGATCACTCCCAAGTGATCAAGTGATCAGCCTCCCCAGTAGCTGGGACCATAGGTGCGCACTACCACACCCGGCCAAGATTTTCAGTAGAGATGAGTCTCCCTGTATTGTCCAGGCTGGTCTTGAACTCCTGAGTTCAAGCGATCCTCCTACCTTGGCCTCCCAAAGTGCTGGGATTATGGATGTGGGCCACCATGCCTGGCCCTGGGATCGCTTATTTTTAACCTCAGCATAACTTGCCCTATACTGACTGAGAAAGTTAACAATGTGTTTTTAACCATATAATTTGATTTATAGATATGGATTTATTTTCATTAGTGATACATTTTAATTTATTTCTATCATTTTATTTTGTGTCATTTGTTCTGCTTTTCTGTTTTTTCTTTTATTATTATTATTATTATACTTGAAGTTCTAGGGTACATGTGCACAACATGCAGGTTTGTTACATATGTATACCTGTGCCATGTTGGTGTGCTGTACCCATCAACTCGTCAGCACTCATCAACTCGTCATTTACATCAGGTATAACTCCCAATGCCATCCCTCCCCCCTCTCCCTTCCCCATAATAGGCCCTGGTGTGTGATGTTCCTCTTCCCAAGTCCAGGTGATCTCATTGTTGAATTCCCACCTATGAGTGAGAATATGTGGTGTTTGGTTTTCTGTTCTTGCAATAGTTTGCTGAGAATGATGGTTTCCAGCTGCATCCATGTCCCTACAAAGGACACAAACTCATCCTTTTTTATGGCTGCATAGTATTCCATGGTGTATATGTGCCACATTTTCTTAATCCAGTCTGTCACTGATGGATATTTGGGTTGATTCCAAGTCTTTGCTGTTGTGAATAGTGCCGCAATAAACATACGTGTGCATGTGTCTTTATAGCAGCATGATTTATGATCCTTTGGGTATATCCCCAGTAATGGGATGGCTGAGTCATATGGTACATCTAGTTCTAGATCCTTGAGGAATCGCCATACTGTTTTCCACAATGGTTGAACTAGTTTACAATCCCACCAACAGTGTAAAAGTGTTCCTATTTCTCCACATCCTCTCCAACACCTGTTGTTTCCTGACTTTTTAATGATTGCCATTCTAACTGGTGTGAGATGGTATCTCATTGTGGTTTTGATTTGCATTTCTCTGATGCAGTGATAATGAGCATTTTTTCATGTGTCTGTTGACTGTATGCATGTCTTCTTTTGAGAAATGTCTGTTCATATCCTTTGCCCACTTTTTGATGGGGTTGTTTTTTTCTTGTAGATTTGTTTGAGTTCTTTGTAGGTTCTGGATATTAGCCCTTTGTCAGATGAGTAGATTGCAAAAATTTTCTCCCATTCTGTAGGTTGCCTGTTCACTCTGATGGTGGTTTCTTTTGCTGTGCAAAAGCTCTTTAGTTTAATGAGATCCCATTTGTCAATTTTGGCTTTTGTTGCCATTGCTTTTGGTGTTTTAGACATGAAGTCCTTGCCCATGCCTATGTCCTGAATGGTATTACTTAGGTTTTCTTTTTTCTTTCTTTCTTTTTTTTTTTTTTTGAGACGGAGTCTCGCTCTGTCGCCCAGGCTGGAGTGCAGTGGCCAGATCTCAGCTCACTGCAAGCTCCGCCTCCTGGGTTCACGCCATTCTCCTGCCTCAGCCTCCCGAGTAGCTGGGACTACAGGCGTCCGCCACCTCGCCTGGCTAGTTTTTTGTATTTTTAGTAGAGACGGGGTTTCACCATGTTAGCCAGGATGGTCTCGATCTCCTGACCTCGTGATCCACCCATCTCGGCCTCCCAAAGTGCTGGGATTACAGGCTTGAGCCACCGCGCCCGGCCTTACCTAGGTTTTCTTATAGGGTTTTTATGGTTTTAGGTCTAACATTTAAGTCTCTAATCCATCTTGAATTAATTTTCATATAAGGAGTAAGGAAAGGATCCAGTTTCAGCTTTCTATGTATGGCTAGCCAATTTTCCCAGCACCATTTATTAAATAGGGAATCCTTTCCCCATTTCTTGTTATTCTCATGTTTGTCAAATATCAGATGGCTTTAGATGTGTGGTATTATTTCTGAGGACTCTGTTCTGTTCCATAGGTTTATATCTCTGTTTTGGTACCAGTACCATGCTGTTTTGGTTACTGTAGCCTTGTAGTATAGTTTGAAGTCAGGTATTGTGATGCCTCTAGCTTTGTTCTTTTGAATTAGGATTGTCTTGGCAATGTGGGCTCTTTTTTGGTTCCATATGAACTTTCAAGCAGTTTTTTCCAATTCTGTGAAGAAACTCGTTGGTAGCTTGATGGGGATGGCATTGAATCTATAAATTACCTTGGGCAGTATGGCCATTTTCACGATATTGATTCTCCCTATCCATGAGCATGGTATGTTCTTCCATTTGTTTGTGTCCTCTTTTATTTCACTGAGCAGTGGTTGGTAGTTCTCCTTGAAGAGGTCCTTTACATCCCTTGTAAGTTGGATTCCTAGGTATTTTATTCTCTTTGAAGCAATTGTGAATGGAAGTTCAGTCCTGATTTGGCTCTGTTTGTCTGTTAATGGTGTATAAGAATGCTTGTGATTTTTGCACATTAATTTTGTATCCTGAGACTTTACTGAGGTTGCTTATCAGTTTAAGGAGATTTGGGCTAAGATGGTGGAGTTTTCTAAATATACAATCATGTCATCTGCAAACAGGGACAATTTGACTTCTTCTTTTCCTAACTGAATACCCTTGATTTCTTTCTCTTGCCTGATTGCCCTAGCCAGAACTTCCAACACTATGTTGAATAGGAGTGGTGAGAGAGGGCATCCCTGTCTTGTGCCAGTTTTCAAAGGGAATGCTTCCAGTTTTTGCCCATTCAGTATGATATTAGCTGTGGGTTTGTCATAAATAGCTCTTATTATTTTGAGGTACGTTCCATCAATACCGAATTTATTGAGTGTTTTTAGCATGAAGGGCTGTTGAATTTTGTCAAAGACCTTTTCTGCATCTATTGAGATAATCATGTGGTTCTTGTCTTTGGTTCTGTTTATATGCTGGATTACAGTTTATTGATTTGCGTATGTTGAACCAGCCTTGCATCCCAGGGATGAAGCCCACTTGATCATGGTGGATAAGCTTTTGGATGTGCTGCTGGATTTGGTTTGCCAGTATTTTATTGAGGATTTTTGCATCGATGTTCATCAGGGATATTGGTCTAAAATTCTCTTTTTTTGTTGTGTCTCTGCCAGGCTTTGGTATCAGGATGATGTTGGCCTCCTAAAATGAGTTAGGGAGGATTCCCTCTTTTTCTATTGATTGGAATAGTTTCAGAAGGAATGGTACCAGCTCCTCCTTGTACCTCTGGTAGAATTCAGCTGTGAATCCATCTGGTCCTGGCCTTTTTTTGGTGGGTAGACTATTAATTATTGCCTCAATTTCAGAGTCTGCTATTGGTCTATTCAGGGATTCAACTTCTTCCTGGTTTAGTCTTGGGAGAGTGTAAGTGTCCAGGAAATTATTCATTTCTTCTACGTTTTCTAGTTGATTTGTGTAGAGGTGTTTATAGTATTCTCTGATGGTAGTTTGTATTTCTGTGGGGTCGGTGGTGATATCCCCTTTATCATTTTTTATTGCATCTATTTGATTCTTCTCTCTTTTCTTCTTTATTAGTCTTGCTAGCGGTCTAGTCAATTTTGTTGATCTTTTCGAAAAACCAGCTCCTGGATTCACTGATTTTTTGGAGGGTTTTTTCTGTCTCTGTCTCCTTCAGTTCTGCTCTGATCTTAGTTATTTCTTGCCTTCTGCTAGCTTTTGAATGTGTTTGCTCTTGCTTCTCTAGTTCTTTTAATTGTGATGTTAGAGTGTCAATTTTAGATCTTTCCAGCTTTCTCTTGTGGGCATGTAGTGCTATAAATTTCCCTCTACACACTGCTTTAAATGTGTCCCAGAGATTCTGGTATGTTGTATCTTTGTTTTCATTGGTTTCAAAGAACATCTTTATTTCAGCCTTCATTTCATTATGTACCCAGTAGTCATTCAGGAGCAGGTTGTTCAGTTTCCATGTAGTTGAGTGGTTTTGATTGATTTTCTTAGTCCTGAGTTCTAGTTTGATTGCATTGTGGTCTGAGAGACAGTTTGTTATAATTTCTGTTCTTTTACATTTGCTGAGGAGTGCTTTACTTCCAACTATGTGGTCAATTTTGGAATAAGTGTGATGTGCTGCTGAGAAGAATGTATACTCTGTTGATGTGGGGTGGAGAGTTCTGTAGATGTCTATTAGGTCCCCTTGGTGCAGAGCTGAGTTCAATTCCTTGATATCCTTGTTAACTTTCTGTCTCATTGATCTGTCTAATGTTGACAGTGGGGTGTTGAAGTCTCCCTTAATTTTTGTGTGGGAGTCTAAGTCTCTTTGTAAGTCTCTAAGGACTTGCTTTATGAATCTAGGTGCTCCTGTATTGGGTGCATATATATTTAGGATAGTTAGCTCTTCCTGTTGAATTGATCCCTTTACCGTTATGTAATGACCTTCTTTGTCTCTTTTGATCTTTGATGGTTTAAAGTCTGTTTTATCAGAGACTAGGATTGCGACCCCTGCTTTTTTTTGTTCTCCATTTGCTTGGTAGATCTTCTTCCATCCCTTTATTTTGAGCCTATGTGTGTCTCTGCATGTGAGATGGGTCTCCTGAATACAGCAACCTGATGTGTCTTGACTGTTTATCCAATTTGCCAGTCTGTGTCTTTTAATTGGAGCATTTAGTCCATTTACATTTAAGGTTACTGTTGTTATGTGTGAACTTGATCCTGTCACTGTGATATTAGCTAGTTATTTTGCTCGTTAGTTGATGCAGTTTCTTCCTAGCATGGATGGTCTTTACATTTTGGCATGTTTTTGCAATGGCTGGTACCGGTTGTTCCTCTCCATGTTTAGTGCTTCCTTCAGGGTCTCTTGTAGGGCAGGCCTGGTGGTGACAAAATCTCTAAGCATTTGCTTGTCTGTAAAGGATTTTATTTCTCCTTCACTTATGAAACTTAGTTTGGCCGGATATGAAATTCTGGTTTGAAAATTCTTTTCTTTAAGAACGTTGAATATTGGCCCCCACTCTCTTCTGGCTTGTAGAGTTTCTGCCGAGAGATCTGCTGTTAGTCTGATGGGCTTCCCTTTGTGGGTAACCCAACCTTTCTCTCTGCTGCCCTTAACATTTTTTACTTCATTTCAACTTTGGTGAATCTGACAATTATGTGTCTTGGAGTTGCTCTTCTCGAGGAGTATCTTTGTGGCATTCTTTGTATTTCCTGAATTTGAATGTTGGCCTGTCTTACTAGGTTGGGGAAGTTCTCCTGGATGATGTCCTGAAGAGTGTTTTCCAACTTGGTTCCATTTTCCCCCTCACTTTCAGGCACACCAATCAGACGTAGATTTGGTCTATTCACATAATCCCATACTTCTTGAGGGCTTTGTTCATTTCTTTTTCCTCTTTTTTCTTTAGACTTCTCTTCTCGCTTCATTTCATTCATTTGATCCTCAGTCGCTGATACTCTTTCTTCCAGTTGATCAAGTCAGTTACTGAAGCTTGTACATTTGTCACGTATTTCTCATGTCATGGTTTTTATCTCTGTCAGTTTGTTTATGGCCTTCTCTGCATTGATTATTCTAGTTATCCATTCTTCCATTCTTTTTTCAAGGTTTTTAGTTTCTTTGTGCTGGGTACGTAATTCCTCCTTTAGCTCTGAGAAGTTTGATGGACTGAAGCCGTCTTCTCTCAACTCGTCAAAGTTATTCTCTGTCCAACTTTGATCCGTTGCTGGTGATGAGCTGTGTTCCTTTGGAGGGGGAGATGCACTCTTATTTTTTGAATTTCCAGCTTTTCTGCCCTACTTTTTCCCCATCTTTGTGGTTTTATCTGCCTTTGGTCTTTGATGATGGTGACGTACTGATGGGGTTTTGGTGTGGGTGTCCTTTCTGTTTGTTAGTTTTCCTTCTAACAGTCAGGACCCTCAGCTGCAGGTCTGTTTGAGATTGCTTAAGGTCCACTCCAGACCCTGTTTGCCTGGGTATCAGCAGCAGAGGCTGCAGAAGATAGAATATTGCTGAACAGCAAGTGTTCCTGTCTGATTCTTGCTCTAGAAGCTTCGTCTCAGTGGTATACCCAACCGTGTGAGTTGTGGGATGTTGGTCTGCACCTCAGTTGAAAATGCAGAAATCACCCATCTTCTGTGTCACTTGCGCTGGGAGCTAGAGACTGGAGCTGTTCCTATTCGGCCATCTTGCTCCAGGTCCCCTGGTTTGTTCTTTCTTCCCCTCTTTCTTTTGGATATTCATTTATTTATTTATTTTGAGACAGAGTCTCACACCGTCCCCCATGCTAGGGGAGTGCAGTAGCACAATCTCGGCTCACTGCAACCTCTGCCTCCCAGGTTCAAGCAATTCTCCTACCTCAGCTTCCCAAGTAGCTGGGATTACAGGCATGTGCCACCATGCCCAGCTAATTTTTTTATTTTTGGCAGAGATGCGGTTTCACCATGTTGGCCAGGCTGGTCTCGAACTCCTGACCTCAAATGATCTGTCTGTCTCGGCCTCTCAAAGTGCTAGGAATACAGACATGAGCCACTGGGACCGGCCTGGATTTTTTTTTTTTTTTTAAACTAATGCCCTCATTTTATTTCACGCTTCTTTTAGTTTATCATTTATATCCTTTATACTTCTTTTATGGTTACCTAGGTCATTTTTAATTGCCCAATTAACTTAACACAGCCTAATATTATTATCCTCCTGAACACTGCAATGATTTTACAGTGGTTTAACTCTGATCACCTCTTGCCCAACTTGTCAGCTATGTTGCTTTATATTTAGTTCTGATATTTTAGCCTTTTTAAAAGTCATACAAGTTGTATATCATTAATATTGTTTATATAGTAAATGCTTATTTATATTTACTCACACACTTATTCATACATTTATTTTATTTTATTGAGTCAGGGTCTTGCTCTGCCACCCAGGCTGGAATGCAGTGGTGTGATCTCAGCTCACTGCATCTTCTGCCTCCAGGGCTCAAGCAATCCTCTCACCCCAACTTCTCAAGATGCTGGGACTACAGGCATGCGCCAGTATGCCCAGGGAATTTTAAAAGTTTTTGTAGAGATGGGGCCTTACTAGATTGCTCAGGATGGTCATATATTTATATTTACTCATACATGTGTCAATATCTTTTGTCTATCACTTATTCACTTATTTATCAATATTATTTGTAATTCCTTTTTGTCTTTGGGAATTATTTTCTGTCTGTTTGAAGTATATTCTTTGGAATTTCTTTTAATGAGGAATTAGTAATGTGGTCAAGCTTTTTCTTCCTTTTCCTTACTTTGTCTAAAAATTATTTTAGTTTCACTTAATTTTTGAAAGATTGTTTTTCTGGCTAATAGAATGCTAAATTGAGTGTTATCTCCTCTCAGCATATTGATACTATTAGTCTGCTGTGATCTCTCATTGTTGCACTGAGAAATTGCCATCATTCTAACTGCCACTCTTTCTTCTTCCTATTTTCAATATATTCTTTTTGTCTTTGGTGTTTTCCAGTTATACCATGAAGTATCTAGATTTTAAAATCTTGGTTCATATTGCTTTGGGCTTCCTGATTTTGAGGATTGATGCTTTTCAATGGTTGTGAAAATTCTCAGTCATTATCTCTTCAAATATGATTTATTTCATATTCTCTTTATTGTCTCTTTCAGAAATTCTGATTAGTCATGTGGAAGGCTGCTTCAATCTGTCTTACATATCTTGTAAACTTTTTTCCTGCCCCAACTTCTCATTAATTTCTTTAGCTATACCTTCCAGTTTTCTAACTCCATCCTCAGCTATATTTGATTTACCATTTAGAGCAATCAATTAAAATTTCAATTTCAATTATTATATGTACATTTTATTTCTGGAATATCTCTCTGATTCTTCTAAATATAATGGTTGTATTTAGATCCTTTAGTTGCTTGCACATATTTCCAAGTATAACTTTTACTTCATAGTTACAATTCATATAGTTAGTAATGTAGTTATTTTATGTGAACTAATTCCATTATTTGAAGGCTTTGCTGGACTGATCTGCTGTCTACGTTTCTGCTAGTTCTCACTCATAATGTCTTGATTTCTTGTGTGTTTTGTGATTTTTGACTGTGAGCTGCTCATTTTATGTGTAACTTTGTCTATGGGAATTCTTTGTGAAGTTATATTCCTCCTGAGAGGACTTGCATTCCTTCTGCTAGGTTAGTTTTCCAGCAATAACCCAAGACCAGCTTAAAAAACACCTTTACTGAGGTATTCTGCACATACCATAAAACTTACCCATTTTAAACATACAATTCAATGAGTTTTGGTAAGTTTACAGTATTGTGCAACTATTAGCATCCAGTTTTAAAACTTAAAAAACAAATTCTCCAAAGATCCCTTTCCTTGTTTACAGTTAGTCAGTATTCTTACCCCTTAGCCCAATGCAATAATTAGTCTACTTTCTTCCTCTATGGATTTGTCAATTCTGAATATTTCACATAAAATCATATAATATGTAGTCCTTTATGTCTGGCTTTTTTCACTTAGCATAATGTTTTGAAGATTCATCCATGTTTCCAGGATCACTTTAGGTTAAAGTCTAAGCTTGCAAATTTATTGGACCATGTAAGTAGCATGAATTCAACCACAATCCTGTGCAAAGGCCAGCTTATAGATAGAATTTTTTTTCCCACCCAAAGCTAAGGCTGAAATAGACAAGTTTTCTTGTTGACTGTTTCTGAGCAGCAGATTTCTTTATCATTTGCTCTTTTACAGAGGGTGCAGCTCTTTGTGACATTACTTTTATGTCAAGGTTCCCTAATAGACTCCCTACCTTATCTCTAGTGCAGCCCTATAGTAGAACCTCAGGGCCTTCGGATTTCAGAAGAGACCCTCAGGGAAAAGCCAGCCTTGGCAGTCATTCAGCCCCAGAATTCTTGCTTTCACTTTATCTTTTGAAACTGTGTGTGTGTGTGTGTTTTAAATAATTGTGGTAGTTTGACAATGCTTTTATAAATATAAATTTCATTTTTTCCCCAGTATTTTAGATATTTTCACAAAAAGGACTCTTTAGGGTGTTTTGTCTGCCATACTCCCAGAAAGAGAAGGCTGACAACAGCCTTTTACAAGAGTCATTTGCTCACCTGTTTGGATCTCAGATAGGTGAATAATAAGGGAAAAATACTCACGTTCTGAGTAAGAGGCCATCCCAGTCCCTGCCTGCTCTCTTTCCTAATCTTAGCTTACCTAAATCATCTAATGAGGAGTCTTATATTTGAGTCTACTTTGTTTAGCAGTAGTCTGGGGTCACCCCTACATACTAATTACCTCGTACGCCTTTTCCACGTCTGGTGGGTCAGTGAAAGCAGCCATTTCTCAGATTGCATTGGGAATTGCTAAGGTCTCTGTTCAGCTTAAACCATGTCAGTTTTTTATAATTGAAGTGGAAAGGGCAGGAATTGGAAATGAGGAATCTGAGACCAGGGGAGGCAAAACGACTCACCCAATACCACAGAGAGCTGGAACTTGAACTCAGACCCACTGACGTAGAATGTTCTTTCCATCATGTCATCCTGTCCCTTATTGATGACAAAGAAAAATGGAGTGAGAGGGTACAGCACTGGTGTATTATTAAGGTAAAGTTTTAGAAGAGTCTGAATTTTATTTTATCTTGGATTTCTCTGTTTCCATTGTCCATTGTTAAGTGAGAGTAGTAGTTAAGGAAAACAAACAAACAAAGAGGCCGGGCGCGGTAGCTCACGCCTGTAATCCCAGCACTTTGGGAGGCTGAGACGGGCGGATCACGAGGTCAGGAGATCGAGACCATCCTGGCTAACACGGTGAAACCCCGTCTCTACTAAAAAAATACAAAAAATTAGCCGGGCGTGGTGGCGGGCGCCTGTAGTCCCAGCTACTCCGGAGGCTGAGGCAGGAGAATGGCGTGAAACCAGGAGGCGGAGCTTGCAGTGAGCCGAGATCGTGCCACTGCACTCCAGCCTGGGTGACATAGCAAGACTCCTTCTCAAAAAAAAAAAAAATAATAATAATAATAACAAACAAACAAGCAAAAAAACTTGCTGTTCAATGTTTCTGTTTTTGAACAATTTGGGTCATTTTGCCCAGAAATTTCTGACTTCTCAGAATGTTAGAGATGGCCCATTGGTTTGGCCCTTTAACGGCAGGAAAATGAGGGAGGAGCCTAGAGTCTTTATCCCAGTATATCAGCCCTTCTTTGATGAGTTTCTTACCTCATTTTGGGGGAAAGATAATGTTATTAATGTCCTTTCTAGCAATTTGAAAAAAAAGACAAACATGGCTTAGAGAGAAATCCTTGGTGCTCGAAAATATCATGAGAAACAAGCTCCTGGTGTTCATTCTGTCATTTCCAAGTGTTCTGATGAGTTTCATTTGAATGCTGCACTATACGGAGTTGGCTGAAGCCCACGACTGTGTGCGCTCAATGAGGCCCCTTCCTTGTTGAGGGAGGAAGAGGGAGAGGCAGGCAGATGTCATTTAGTCACCTGCATTTGAAACTGAGGTGAGCCCCAGAAAGAATCTGCAGATTTGCTTCTGGTGCAGTTATCTGTCGCTGCACCCAAACTGCCTCAAGGTGTGTCTACATAGTGCCCAAATGATGCACTCATAAGTGAAAAAACAATCAATCAAACAAACAAACAAACAAACAAACAAAAAACCCAGCCAGTGTGGTCATGTGAGTCATGAAGACAAATAATCACTATAGCAGGAAAAATTATAACCAAAAAGCCAGCTGTTGAACTGAATTCAACTAGTTTAAAAAAAAAGGTAGGGAGAGGGCAACAAAAAATTCAGTGAAATTCCGTTTCAGTTTCTGATTATTTTTTCAGGACTACTTTCAGGGAAAAATTAGAGCCTTTGTTTTTGAAAACGATGCCTGCATTAGTTAAAAAAATTCACGGCAATACTTACACCCCTTTCTTCATCCTAAAAAACCAGCTCCTGAGGGTCTCATTTGCATGTAGGTAGATTCAAAACAGCTGACGTTGTGTACATCTAATTGGATGGAATTCGAGTCTTTCCCCGAAGATGTAAAAGAAAAAGCAGGGCCTGGAAACATGATGAATATTCTTCAGGCGACAAAGATTTGAAACTGCTGCTCTGAGCACGCAGGAGATTTCTACAGCAGCCTGCAAAGCCATCCTACCAAGGCAGTGCTGAATTAGCACTTTTTTTTTTTTGCCTTTTATAAATAAGAATGCACAAATGAACATAGGTGCAGCAATAAAAATCACAATGAATAATTTGAGCTGTTGCCAAACTTTGAACCTGATTTTGTTCGCACTTGACTCGCTTGCAAATAGTAGAACAAAAAGCAAGAGGTAGGGATGTGCCCAGTTTAAGTCCCTAGGTGGTCCCTGAGGCTGTTGATGCTCTGCCCGTATTCTCTTGTCACTGACTGTTCCAGTACATACCCATGACTTCTGACTGCAAGCACTTATGAATCTCCTTGCAGGAAGTGTTGGGGACTTCATGCTCTGGGAGTAGCTCCCAGCCAATGGTTGGTGAAAGTAGGTGTATACATATCCTGCCTACCTGCCCCTTGATAAGACCACTCTGTGGCATGTTCCATACTATCTGTCAGCATGACTGAGCTTCAGATGCCTACAGTGGTCACCTGATCAATAGTTCCCTCATTGCTGACTTCCTTCCCTTCCCTATCTTTTGTTCCCACTTCCCTTCTGGTGCTTACTGGAATCATTGCCCAAATAAAGTATTTGCATTCAACTCTTTAGTCTCAGAGTGTGTTCCTGGCAGAATTTAACCAAGACATAGGAAATATCTTCTCTTAACTGAAATCTTTTTGTGACATCTAATCCTTTGTCTTTCTGATTTGGCCATACATTCAAAGCATGTTAAAGCTGAGGGTGCAGAAATCACCTTTCCAATGGTACATTTCACAGAAGAAGAAATAGAAACTCAAATCACACAGCCAAAGGGTTACAGAAATTAGACTAGCAGTCAGTGGTCCTGACTCCCAAGCTGGTACTCCCCCAGCCCCTACTGTCAGGCCTCTGAGCCCAAGCTAAGCCATCATATCCCCTGTGACCTGCAGGTACACATCCTGATGGCCTGAAGCAACGGAAGATTCACAAAAGAAGTGAAAATGGCCAGTTCCTGCCTTAATTGATGACATTCCACCATTGTGATTTGTTCCTGCCCCACCCTAACTGATCAATTGACTTTGTGACAATACACAATCCCCACCCTTGAGAAGGTATTTTGTAATATCCTCCCCTGCCCTTAAGAAGGTACTTTGTAATATTCTTCTCACCCTTGAGAATGAACTTTGTAAGATCTACTCCCTGCCCACAAAATATTGCTCTTAACTCCACCACCTATCCCAAACCTACAAGAACTAATGATAATCCCACCACCCTCTGCTGACTATCTTTTCGGATTCAGCCTGCCTGCACCCAGGTGATTAAAAAGCTTTATTGCTCAAACAAAGCATGTTTGGTGGTCTCTTCACACGGACGTGCGTGACACTACAGCGCACTATCCTGGGCAACCCTTAACTGCCATGTTTAGCAAGGTATTCCTAGCTTTAGGGTTGCAGCTTAAGAAATCAAATCATTGATTTCCACCTTTCTCTGTTAGGCAGGACTTTAACTAAATCAGCATTCGTATTGTTCCCCCTGCCCTGGCCCCCCAACCACATTCTTGTGAGTCCCACTTTGTTGGGCTTGCAGATCATTAGGTGTTTTGATTTTTTTTTTTTTTTTTAGATGGAATCTCACTCTGTCACCCAGGTTGGTGTGCAGTGGTGTGATGTTGGCTCACTGCAACCTCCTCCTTCCAGGTTCAAGCAATTCTCCTGCCTCAGCCTCCCTAGTGTCTGGGATTACAGGTGTGCAGCACCATGCCTGGCTGATTTTGGTATTTTTAGTGGAGATGGGGTTTCACATTTTTGGCCAGACTAGTCTCGAACTCCTTACCTGGAGTGATCCTCCCACCTCGGCCTCCCAAAGTTCTGAGATTACAGGCATTTTTCCTTTATTCATTTGACAAATACTTCTGGAGTACCTAGTTGGGCCCTAGGCATTGTGCTAGCTCTAGGGGCTATTCCAGGACACCACACTCCTTGTCCTCACAGAGCTTACAGTCTGTGGGGAGGAGGCCCTCAGAACGCAGAAAATTCAAACTCAGAATGAAAAGGGGAAGGCCTAGTGCTTAGCATAGAAGAGGAATACGAAACCCAGACTAGGAGGAGCCTCCCAGGAAGAAATGGTGTTTGAGCCAAGGGCAGAAGTTGATAATAGGGGTGGGTGGGTCTTCCAGACAAAGAGAAAGGCTTCCAGGAGGAAGGCTTGTAGGAGAGAGAGCACAGCCCATTGGAAAGAAATGAAAGAGGTTCAGTCTGGCTGAAGCTTAGTGAGGGTAGGCAGATGGGGTCGAGAAGAAGGCAGGGTGCAGATCACAAGGGCCTTGGAAGGCATGTAAGGAGACCAAATACTGTTTGGAGGACAGTGATGAGCCATCTGGATAATTTAAGCAGAGGAGTGGCATGATCCAAATTTTATGAGAGAAAGACTGCCTTCGTTCTTGGTGCAGAATAGATTGGAAGGGTACAAGCCAGAAGGCAGGGAGACTAGTTAGGTGAGCTCAACAGTGGCCTGAGTTTAGGCTGACAGCGGGGGTTGAGAGACAGTAGGAGAAATAATTGGGAATGAGCATCAAGAAGACTTGGGGACTGATTTGGGAGGTTGGAGTTAAGGAGCAAGTCCAAGTCTCCTTTTTGAGCAACTGGGTTGGCAGTGGTGCTGTTGACCTGTTAGCCTGTGGCTGACGTGAAGCCAAGGTCCATGGGGGATCCAGAAGAAATAAAGCAAGGAAAGTCTATTGCCTTTTAGTATAGTTTGGAGAGAAGACTAACACACCAATGTGGAAAAGTTAAGTGCTAAAATGTGAAGAACCAAAGCAACCGGACAGCAGAGAAGGGAGAAGCATGTGGATCTGTGTGGTCATTCAGTGGCATAACTTGAGGACCAGAGGGTGAGATGGAGGAGAAGGCCATATTAGGTAGGGGAAGATTGCCTTGAGAAGTAGAGATGGGAGCCCTGAGCCAGCTTGACTAGAGAAGACAGTGTTGAGAGGTAGGAAAGGAGGCACAGAAATTTCGGAAAAAGCATGGCATTTCTTTCCTTTGCCTTATATCTTATATCATCTCTTCCCAGAGCTAGGGAACAAGAGAATTTACTCTTGTGACAAACTGAGCAGGAAAACAAGACTGGAATAAGCGCCCATGTTGGGGAGAGGAGAGGTTAGGAGAGAAATGTGCAGGCAGGCTGCCCAGAGCAGTGCTGTGAAGGAGGCGATGTGCATTTGGGAGCTCTCTTTTGCCTCAGGAGCTTCCTCCTTAGAGGTTCCATCAGGGTAGCCCACTAGGGCAGCTCTCACAAGCAGATCCTCTTGTTGGCATCTGGGAGCTTGGCTTGATAATCTCTTGCTACCAAAGTTGTCTTTATTCATTTTACACATATTTATTGAGCATCTACTCTGTGTCAGTAGTAAGCAAACAAAGCCTGTCTTCATGGAGTTGACATTCTATCTAAGGGAGGGAGACAATTAAAAAAAAATAAGTAGAGCATGTATATAGTTGGTTCAGTGGTGATACATTCCATGAAAAAACAATGAAGGAGAAAAGGGGTAATGACCCTTGGGGTTGGGGTTGAGTGTGGGTGGGTTTGCAATTCTCAAAAGTATTGCCAGGCAAGGCCCCACTCAGAAGGCAACCTCTGAGCAGGCTGAAAGAGGAGAATGCTCATGCTGTGAGAGTACTTGGGGCAAGATGTTCCAGGCAGAGGGAACTGGAACAGCAGAGGCCTTCGGTAGAAGCTGGCCTGGTGTCCTCAGAAGCTGCTCACTGCCACGACCTTGGCTTTGATGTTGAGTGAGATGGGAGCCACTGGAGGGTTTGAGCAGAGGAGGACATGATCTTCCCTTATCTCCCACCCAAGAGGTGACAGGGCAAGTTTGACAAAATACTTCGGGCCAAAGTGAATACAGTTGAAGATGACAGCCAAGAACCTTTTCTTTTTAAAGATAAAAAATCCTTTCTATTACATTAACTTTCAAACACATACAAAAATGAAGAATATAGTGTAATGGATTCCCATGTACCCATTGCCAAACTTCAAGATTTAGCAACTCAAGGACAGTTTTTTTTTTTTTTTTTTTTTTTTTTTTGAGAGACAAGGTCTTGCTCTGTTGCCCAGGCTGGAGTACAGTGGCACAATCATGGCACACTGCAGCCTCAAACTCCTAGGCTGAAGCCTCCTAAATAGCTGGGACCACAGGTGTGTGCCACCACACTTGGCTAATTTTTAAATTTTTTTGTAGAGACAGAGTCTCGCCATGTTGTCCAGGCTGGTTTCAAACTCCTGGACTCCAGCAATCCTCCTGCCTTGGCCTCACAAAGTGTTGGGATTACAGGTGTGAGCCACTGTGCCTAGCCAAGAACAATATTATTTTATTATGTATAGCTCTAGTCTCCCACCCTCACTGGCTTTTTGAAGCAAATACAAACATGGACCTATTTTGTCTGTAATTATTTCAAGAAAAATCTCAAAAATATAAGGACTCTTTAGAAGAGACATAACCATAATACCTGTATTATGCCTAAAACATGGAATAACAATTCTTTAATATCCTCAAATATTCAGTCCATCAGTGTTTAAGTTTTCCATATATATGTCTGAATAGTGTTTGAATAAGGCCCACATGTTACATTGGAATTGTCTTAATTTAATAAAAGTGAACTTTCCTTTTCAGAGCAGTTTTGGGTTCACAGCAAAATTGAGAGGAAGGTATAGAGATTTGCTATATACTCCCTGACCCCACACATACGTAGCCTCCCCCATTATTATCAGCTCTGATCATAGTGGTGCATTTGCTACAATTGATGAACCTACATTGACACATCATTATCACCCAAAGACCGTAGTTTACATTAGGGTTCACTCTTGGTGTTATACATTTTATGAATTTGAACAAATGAATAATGACATGTATTCAGCATTATAGTATCATATGGGGTAGTTTTTATTGTCTCTATAGTTTTGCCTTTTTCAGAATGCTGTATAGTTGGAATAATACAGTATGGAGCCTTTTCAGACTGGCTTCTTTCACTTAGTAATATGCATTTAAGTTTTCTTCATTCCTTTTATGGCTCGATGGCTCATTTCTTTTTAACACTGAATAATATTCCATTTTCTGGATGTAGCACAGTTTATCCATTCACCTATTCAGGGACATCTTGGTTGCTTCCAAGTTTTGCCAATTATGCATAAAGCTGCTATGAACATCTGTGTGCAGGTTTTTGTGTGGGCATGTTTTCAACTGCCTTTGTGTAAATAACAAAGGTCATGCTTACTGAAGTCTTTTAACTTTCAATCTATAGTTTCCCGTCCCATCTCTTTTTATCCTTGAGATTTATTCGTTGAAAAAACTGGGTTATTTGTCCTATAGACTTTATAGGACTAGAATCTAGTCCTATAAATCTAGAAGTGCGATCAGATTCACACTGGATTTTTTGGTAAGATTATTGTATGGGATGTTTTGTGTTCCTCCAGGAGACTTCTCATAAAGGAATCCTGAAGATGGAGTGTTGTAAGCTTAGTGAGGGAGATCATTTTGGGTGATTTGGGGAGGGATGTTCCCAAAGTCTAGAAAGGTGCTATTGACTAGAAAAGTGGCTATTAGCTTCATGCCTGTACAAAATCAGCTACCAGGTATGTGTGTGTGTGTGTGTGTGTGTGTGTGTGTGTGTACATGTGTCTATGTGTCTTTACGTATGAGTTTTGTCTCCAGAATGAGAAAATAATGTGTAGTTCAGATTGTAGCTTAGTTAGGGTATGCCAAATTTCCTGGCTTCTTAAGGAAGTGGAATCTATTAATGAGAAATAAAACATTCTGATATTAACAGTAAAGACTGTGTAATACTAATATGACTATAATAAGGAGTTGTGGCCACAAAGACCAAGAGAAACAGTGTTGCCACTCTTGTGGCAAGCACTTTCCCTTTCTAACCTCTCGCTCTTTAATTTTTCAATCGGTGTATAACAATTACATTAGTTGTTGTATTTAATACATAGTATATTTGTTCTTAGACTTTTACGACTGCTGCTAATTAACTGTACAGTCTTTTATTAGTGTTTGAAATTCTAATTACTGCAGTACCAGGAAGTTTTAATATTGTTAGAACGTATTACTTCTTTATTGACTTCCAGGTTTTCCAACTCCGGTTGTGAACCTTAGTGAGTCAGTATTCATTAGAGGAGCACACGTTGGTTTAAACAACCCTTCTCTTTTATTAATGAACAAAGACATAAAAAAATGTTTCCTTGGAACTAGGGTTAATGTTGAATAGCTTGTTGCACATCCCATGCCAATGGCTGATTTTCAAGGAGTCGAAGGAATGTCTGTGACTGTCAAAGAATTGCCTATGTAATGTGCCCACTTCTCCTGACAGTCTCGTCCTCTTCCTGCCCTGGCCGCACACTATGCTCATAGCTCTTACTGGTTCCATGTATGCTCTTGGCAGGAATGTCTTTTTTTGTGCCCAGCTATGCTTGCTCAGATGTCACTTTCTTCATTAAGCCTTCCCTAGTCCGAAACTCCCCAGAATTCCCAGTCTAAAACCCTGATTAGCTTGCAAACTTACCCTGTGTCTTTCATTAATTGCTTCTGTGTGTTACCATCATGCCCCTAACTGAAATGTAAATTCTGGGAGGGTAAAGATCACCTTATGGGTATGTTCAGTACACCCCACAACCCTGTAATGCCGCAGATACTCAATTATCACTTATTGATTGATTGTTCCCTATTTGTGGGGAATGAGGGGTACAGAGCAAAATTTAAAAGCGAAATTTATGACCTATGTCAATTGCTTTAAGTGTAGAATTATAAAATTGTTGACAGTTGGGCCATACGTGTATTAAAGTCTGTCTCAAAGCCTTGCCTTGTTCTCATCCTTTCCCACAAATACATACTTGGCACCTGCTAAGTAGCAGGTATGATGTCAGCACTAGGGATGCAAAATGATGAAGACATGGAGCTTGTGTCTGGTGGAGGAGAGGCATCTGGTTAAGTGTATGGTATGTTATGACATGACCAATGATGTGTTAGAAGGAAGTCACAGATGATGGGATGCCAGAGGAAAGAGTGTGAAAGTCCTCTTGAGGGGAGGATTCCTTTATCCTTTTACCTCCTTACTGACTTCGGTGAGTAACTTTTTCTAAGAATGGGATTTTCTAACATAACTTAATGGTGGTTTCTGCTACGATTATTCCTTAACTCTGGGAAGAAGCAGTTCCCCATGTAGCTTTAGAGCACAGGCTCTGGAGTTAGATCTGTGTTCTGGACATGGTGCTGATATTGTCTAGGTGTGACCTTGAGAAAGCTTCTTAACCTTCCCAAGCCTCAGTTTTCTCATATGCAAAAGGGAGATGATCACTATTCAGTCATGGGGTTGGATAAGGATTCAATAAGATGATGCAGAATTTGTGGGTCTGCTGCATCATGAATGTTCAGTAATGTTGGCTATTATGATATTGCTAGAAAACATTCCTTCTAACTTTACTCCCTTTCTTCTCCCCCTCCCTAGAACTTAAGCCCCTTTCCTCTGGTGCCATACATGCCATTAGCTTCACAGAAATATCTCTTTGGTTCCTAGGGCTTTTATATCAGTCCCAGGGACATTGTGTAGTTAGACAGGAGACAGTGAGGGAACGGGAACTTGGAAGTTCCTCATTCTGAGCCTGCCTCCCATCCCGTCTGTTGCCTTTGCTGGGCCTACTCTTTACCAAGTGCAGAGCCAAGGGCTGAGGATTTCTGTCTCTCCCATTGGGACGTAGGGGGTGAATGAGTTAACATTTACAAAGTGCTCTGAGCTCCTAGGAGAAAAGGCACAATCTAAGTATTCTCATTAGTGCATGAATAATAGATGAGCATAAAGCACTTTACAAATATGAAGTTCTTTAGCAATGCTAAATAATACTTCTACCAAGGTACCTGTGAGTAGAAGGGCTGGTTCTTGAGATTGTCATGGTTCTAGTCTTGCGTGTTACTAATGCAGAGCGTGATCTAGGCAAAATCACTTTTCCCAGCCGGGTGCGGTGGCTCAAGCCTGTAATCCCAGCACTTTGGGAGGCCGAGACGGGCGGATCACGAGGTCAGGAGATCAAGACCATCTGGCTAACACGGTGAAACCCCATCTCTACTAAAAATGACAAAAATCTAGCCGGGCGAGGTGGCAGGCGCCTGTAGTCCCAGCTACTCGGGAGGCTGAGGCAGGAGAATGGCATAAACCTGGGAGGCGGAGCTTGCAGTGAGCTGAGATCCGGCCACTGCACTCCAGCCTGGGCTACAGAGCGAGACTCCATCTCAAAAAACAAAACAAAACAAAACAAAACAAAAAAATCACTTTTCCCTCTGGGTCTCAGAACAGACGGGTCAGAATGGATGACGTCAAAGGCATCTCTTAATTTGGTTCCACTTTTTAGGATTCTTTGTTTAGATGGAGAAATGACTACAGCTAGAGTCAGAGCCGTCATTTGTGGGAGGGCATGATGACGTCTCTAAAGCAATGCCAGCTGCTGGGCAGAGATTCCAAGCAGTGGCTGCACCTGCTTCCTCCTCCTCCTTTGTGTCACTGAGAACAGGCTTGCCTTTTCTCTAGGGTAGGGGAGGAAGTCCTTGCCCCCAGGACTGTGGCCAAAAGATCTGTTGGATCTGAGTGCTAGAAAATACTTTACAACCATATTCCTTTAAAAACTATTGTGGTAAAATACATGTAACATAAAATTTATCATCTCAACCCTTTGAAGTGTACATTTCAGTAGCTTTAAGTAACTCCATGTTGTTGTGAGACCAGTCTCCAGAACTCTTTTCTTTTTCTTTCTTTCTTTGTTTTTTTTTTTAGAGATGAAGTCTCACTCTGTCGCCCAGGCTGCAGTGCAATGGTGCTATCTCGGCTCACTGTAGCCTCCGCTTTCTGGGTTTAATGGATTCTTCTGCCTCAGCCTCTCGAGTAGCTGGGACTACAGGCACATGCCACCATGCCTGGCTAATTTTTGTACTTTTAGTAGAGATGGGGTTTCGCCATGTTGGCCAGGCTACTCTCGAACTCCTGACCTCAGATGATCCACCCGCCTCGACCTCCCAAAGTGTCCCAAAGTGCTGGGATTATAGGCATGAGCCACCGTGCTGACCCAGAACTCTTTTCATCTTGCAAAATGGAAACTTTATATCTATTCAACTACAACTTACCATTTCTCCCTCCCCTTAGCCCCTGGCAACACCATTCTACTTTTTGTCTCTGAGTTTGACTCCTCTTGTTCCCTCATATGGATGGAATCAATGGTTTGCTTCACTTAACACAATATCCTTAAGGATCACACATGTTGTAGCATGCATCAGGACTTTCTTCCATTTTAAGGCTGAGTAATATTCTATTGTATGTATATACCACTTTTTGCTTATCCATTTATCCATTGATGGACATTTGGATTGCCTCCCTCTTTTGACTATTGTGAATAATACTGTTATAAACATGGGTGTACAAATATCTTTTTGAGACCCTGCTTTCAATTCTTTTGAGCATATATTCAGAAGTGGAATTACTGGATCATATGGCAATTCTATTTTCAATTTTTTGAGAAAATGACCATATCCCTTTATTCTCCAAAACTGAAGTTGGAAGAGAATCTTTGATGACCTCAGATTCTCCACTCTGCATGGTTATTTCCATCAAGGGCCTCTGTCCTCACCTGTATTTACAAAATTATGACCCTGAAGATAATTTGCATTTCATCCAGAGGATTACATAATTTTAGAATTTGGAGCTTGGATGGGACCTTAGAGACTTGCTACTCAATGGAGGTATGCTTTGATTTGGACACATCCAGGTCCTACAAGCTCATAGCAGTACAGTGTAAACTGTCCTGGGGGTAGGGCAACTCTAATTAGAGGTATCAAGCTAAAATTGGCCCCCTTAATTTTACCCTTGGTCCAGTGGGACAACACACACACAAGCCACACATAGCCATTCTCTTGTTTTACGTCAAGTCTTCTCTCCAGCCCACACATTTGGTTTGACCACTCCTTACCAGAAACTTCTCACCACCACTGACTTCAGAGGTGAAATTTGGTGTGTGGCAGCTTTTCAGAATCCTTGACATCCTAAACAGATGCCTGGATTATTTCACCTATGCCGGTTTCCTTGGCTCACTCAAAATATGGACAGGTTCCACCTGCTTTAAACCACAGTTTTCTGCTCCTTGACAGTCTTCCAGATACAACGTTTGGGAAAATCACAAACTAGCAAGGGGATGATCTTTCCTGCAGGATATACACGAGAAAAGAGATCTTTCAAGGGAATGCGGGTTACATGTCATATCAGCTAATATGTGTGTGGCTGCAAGTAACATCTGACTAACAGTGTCTAAAGTAATAAAGACATTTAATGAGCTCACATAACCAGGAGCTGGACTGTTTTAGCTTTGGTGTTGGGGCTCAGTGGTGTCATCCAGGAACCAGGCTCTTTCTATGTGACCCTAGCTTGTTGTCTTTTGATTCTTAAACTTATTGCCTCATGGTCACAACTAGCTGCCTCAGTTCTAAACAGAAAATCCTTACATACTGAGGATTAAGGTAGGAAGAAATGGAAGCCTTTATTCTTATCTCTGTCTCCTTTTTTTAACAGGGAAAAAAACCATTCTTCGAGGAGACCCTCCTCCAAGCAAACTTCCCCTTATATCTCTTAACCAGAACTGGGTCACGCGCTCCCATCTAAAACAATCACTGGTCATTAGAAATGGTGTTACCATGCCTGTCTTGGACCAATCACATTTGATCCTCTGGGGATAGAGACATGTTGCCACCTGAACAACTGTGGGGTGCTGTACCCCTAGGAAGCAGGGAGAATGGCTGCGACTAGGCAACTGTCAGTGTCTACCACAAATATGTTACTCAGAAGAAGAATCGAGAACGGCCATAATTTTTATTTAAAGATTTCTATTTTACAGAGGCATCTCTGATTGAGGGACATTTAAACTTCCCTGTTAAACTTATCAAGACAAAAAGACAAGGCATCTTGCCACGTTTCTTAAATATTCTCTGCAGTCTCTCTTGACCTTTTCCCAGCTGTGCTGTAAACATAAAGATAGTAACATATCTGAATAACATTTTATGGTGCACAGATAATTTTCACATATATTATCCATTTGACCCTCACCATAACTGTGTGGGGTAGGTAAGGTATGATTATACTTTTCATTTTTTTTTTTTTTTTTTTTGAGACAAAATCTTGTTCTGTCACCCAGACTAGAGTGCAGTGGCGTGATTTGGGCTCACTGCAACCTCCATTTCCCAAGATCAAGCGATCCTCCTGCCTCAGCCTCCAAGTAGCTGGGATTATAGTTACGTGCCACCATGCCCGGCTAATTTTTGTGTTTTTTTAGTAGAGATGGAGTTTCGCCATGTTTGCCAGGCTGGTCTCTAGCTTCTGACCTCAGGTGATCTGCCCGCCTCAGCCTCCCAAAGTGCTGGGATTACAGGCCTGAGCCACTGCTCCCAGCCACTTTTCATTAACTTTTGTTGGACTTAGGATTAGAGGGATGAGCAAATCCTACTGCTTAGTGCATGGAATACTAGCATCTATTGTTTGTGCTTGGCTCTTCTCTTGTTTTAATAATTAACTAATCGATCCGTTCTCTTTTATTGCCATCTCCCACTCACATTTTTTCCTACACGTAGGCAATCATTCTAAATATGTCCAATGTTTATCTTATTTGTATGCATATTTTTGAAGTGAATATTTAGTGTGTATGCAGTTTCGTTTGCATAAATTGTAATATTCTCTAAATCTCATTCTGGTTTGAACTTTTTTCTTTTTTTTTTTTTTTTTTTTTTTTTTTTTTGAGACAGGAGTCTCGCTCTGCTGCCCAGGCTGGAGTGCAGTGGCCGGATCTCAGCTCACTGCAAGCTCCGCCTCCCGGGTTCACGCCATTCTCCTGCCTCAGCCTCCCAAGTAGCTGGGACTACAGGCACCCGCCACGTCGCCCGGCTAGTTTTTTGTATTTTTAGTAGAGACGGGGTTTCACCATGTTAGCCAGGATGGTCTCGATCTCCTGACCTCGTGATCCACCCGTCTCGGCCTCCCAAAGTGCTGGGATTACAGGCTTGAGCCACCGCGCCCGGCCTGAACTTTTTTCATTCTGCTCTGTTTTTAGAAGTGATCCATATTGCTATGTGTATCTACTCCATTGCCTTTAAATGCTGCATAATACTCCACGGTGTTTGTCAATCATGTTTTACTCATATTCTCCCCCTAGTGGAAGCCTTGATGGCCTCCAACTGCACACAAATAGTTTCAAACATGAACCGCTGATGAAATGTGGCGGCTGATGAAATGTAACCGCTGATGGGCCTGGGTGGGAATTTCTCTGGGATGCAGACTAAAGAGCATGGTGGCTGGGTCATAAAATCGACACTTTATTTGAATAAGTGCCACCCAGTGGCTCTCCACAAAGCCTGCACTAGTCCATCCTACTAGAAATTGTTCACGTTTAACTGGAAACTGGGTCTCGGAGATGTTAAGTAATTTGCTCAAGCTCACATAAGGAGTAAAAGTGAATTAGGACATCAAGGACCCAAATCCAGGCCTTGTAACTTCAGGGCCGTTTTATTTTCCAGGGCATCACCCTTTAAGTCTCTGGATCATAATATTGAGCACTAATAAAAAGATTTCTTGAGGCTTTTGTTATTTACAGAATGAATATCAGAAATGGCTTACTGGTGCTACTGGCCAGTTGCAGGCAGAAGAAAGAATGAAAGCAAATGGGCATCTCATGTTTTATTCTCTGATTCAACCTGTTTTGGGTCCCTTTTGATTGCTTTACCACAGTTGCTATTACATTATTTTGGGAAGTATTTGAAAAAGAAGAGGAAGTGCTGGATATCTGAACTCCTTTCCTCCAGTCTACCATGGGCCAAAATGTAGTACCACCATGCCTGTCTGACTTGAAAGTAAAAGAGGAGTCATAGAATCAGATAGTGTTATAACCAGAATGGACCTTGCAGATTGTTTAGTCTAATCCTCCCATTTTATACATGAGAAAATGGAGGCCCAGAGAGAGGAAGACACTTGCCTGAGGTCACACAGCTGGAAGGAGAGCAGGATGGGCACCCAGGCTTTCTGAAAACCAGTCCCTTTGATGCAGGTGAAACCCCACATTGGGGCTCAGCTCAAGAGGGTTCTTAGCTTTGCTCAGGAAGGAGTTCAAGAGTGAGCCAACAGTTAAAGCAAGTTTTTAGAGCAATAGTGTATAGCAAAATGGCTGCTCCACAGACAGAGCAGGGCTGTCCCATAGGCAGAGTAGCACTTGTGCGTTGCTGGCTAGGTCTATTTACAGCTGCTCCTAATTATATGCTTAATAAGAGGTGGGTTAGTCACAGATTTTCTACAAAAGGTGTGGGGAATTTCCAGAACTGATGGGTCCTCCCTTTTTAAACCATATAAGGTAACTTCCGGGTGTTGCCATGGCATTTATCAACTGTCATGGTGCTGGCGGGAGTGTTTTGCAGCATGCAACTGTATTATAATTCCCAGTCCTAACTGCTTTTGGCTGGTTCCTTTGCTACATCCTGTTTTGATCAGCAGCGTCATGAAAACAAATCCTGTTCATCTCCTACCCCTCCTTGCCCTTTCCACTTCTCTGCACACAGCGACTTTCACCTGCGTACCCAGGAATCCACACTTTAAGCCTCAACAACCTGAGGTGTTGTTGAGAAAAAAACTACAAACAGTGGCGTGCTGGCAAATCTTTAACAATCACCTGGGATGGGGTGGGGTGTGGGTAAACAAGCCCTATTTGTAGCATATGGCCAATTTTAAGCTGCCAAAGTGCTGCCACTAGATGTGAAGTAGTGGGAGCAGGGCAGCAGAGGGCCACCTGTCAGAGGCATTTCCACCAAACAGATGCACTTGGCATAAGTAACTGCAAGGGCACAGACAACAGCAACGTCTGCTAAAAGGATTAGGAAGTGATGAGTTTTGAGTGTTTATTACTTTTGTTTTTAGTGTAACTTATTTGATTGTAAGTTTACATAATTTAGCTTACAATGTCTTATAAAGTCTAATAAGGGCAGTGTTTAACAATCACTCATGAAATTCCTGAAAATTGAACTGATATGGTTTGGCTGTGTCCAAACCAAATTTTTATCTCAAATTGTAATCCGAATTATAATCTCCACGTGTTGGGGGCGGGATCTGGTGGGAGGTGATTGGATCATGGGGGCAGTTTCCCCATGATGTTCTCGTGATTGTGAAAGAATTCTCATGAGATCTGATTGTTTTATAAGTGGCGGTTTCCCCTGTTCTCTTTCTCTCTTTCCTGCTGCCTTGTGAAGAAGGTGCTTGCTTCTCCTTTGCCTTGTGCCATGATTGTAAGTTTCCTGAGGCCTCCCCAACCATGCAGAACTGTAAGTCAATTAAACCTCTTTCCTTTAAAAATTACCCAATCTTGAACAGTTGTTTATAGTAGTGTGAAAATGGACTAATACATGAACACTCAGCTCTCCCAAACTTATGTGAGTCAGCTCCAACACAACATTGGCTGCAAAGGTATGAAACCAGCTTCGGTGTAGCAACCTGCCTTCCTGGTTTATAAATTTGTCCTGATTCTTCTGAATACTCTTTGGTGGAAACATGAAATATGAATATAGTGGAAAAGAGGGGCAAAGGATAAATGAGCTATTCTGGAGATAAACTTCCTGTGTAGTGGAAGTCTTAGCTCTGTAAGCGCCAAAACTATGACGGTTTTAACTTTTATTGATGAACTTTGAAAAGAATTGTTGCATTCTTTCCTACTTCATTACACGTGAGACATTATGGCTTACTAGTTTTTTATGAACAACCCAGGGCATGCTGAAGTGGGCAAATCTATTTTCCTTTGGAATAAATGACCTCAAACTGCTGGGCTGTTGGGGCCTTTGGACTTGCTTTTCACAGTTTTTTTTTTTCTCTCGCTCACTTTCTAGAAGCTGACTTTTTATTGTCAGTATGTCTCTAGCTTCTCCCTCCTCTTTTTACTTGACTAGAGAACTAGGCTTATTGGAATCATATTAATGTCAGTAATCGGTTGCAATACAGGCCTGATGAGAAAAACATGTAAATTTTAGTGCATGGATCTTGTGATATTTTGGATGCTCAGATGCCTTTTGCAATAACTTCTGGTGTTTGTAGAATTTCTGGAGAGGTGATATTACTAGATTACTATGTTTCAGATCAGTGAGTATTGCTATAGTAATATTGTTATATATAAGTATATACTATATCACTATGCTTGAATTCCATTATAAGAGGAAAATTCATCTCTGGGCCAGGAAATATGTCACGTAAAAAGTAGAGCAGTCGTGGACTATATTTTGAGGGACCCAGTAACACTACTGGAACATGAAGTGGTCCATATGGTGAACTTTGCAAAATACGGTGAGACTTAAATGGTCAAGTTTAGGGCATGCCTCCTTACTCTAAAATGGTGGTGCTTCATCTCCTTAAACACACAGGCCATGCATAGGGAAGGAGATCCAGTGATTGAGAGTTTTCCCATGCTGGAGGCAGGGAGGTCCCGCCACACATCTGCCCATCCTTGGAGTGCTGCTTGCTGGGGCTGAGAAAGGAAGTAGATTGTACCTGGCAACCTGGCTGTGCCCTTCCTCTGTGACACTGGAACCACCAGAAGGGTCCTTGATATGATTTGGATTTGTGTCCCTGCCCACATTGAATTGTAATCCCCAATGTTGGAGGAGGGGACTTGTGGGAGTTGATCAGATCATGGGCGTGGATTTCCCCCTTGCTGCTGTTGTGATAGTGAGTGACTTCTCATAGATTTGGTTGTTTGAAAGTGTGCAGCACCTCCCCCTTCTCTCTTCCTCCTGCTCCAGACATGTTAGATGTGCCTGCTTCCCTTTCACCTCCTACTGTAATTGAAAGTTTCCTGAGGCCCCCTCCCCAAGCCATGCAACCTGTACAGCCTGCAGAGCTGTGAGCCAATTAAACCTGTTTTCTTTATAAATTACCCAGGCTCAGGTATTTCTTTATAGCAGTGTGAGAACGGACTAATACAGCCCCCCACCCTTGTTTCTCCTGCCTGGTAATTCCTTTGCACATAACTGAGAAAGAGACATTAGGATATTGTCCAACTGATTTGAAAGCAGTGGTTTTCCATGCTTCTGTTGTCTTCTCCAGCTTTAAGAAAGCAGCCTTAGTGCCGATGGAGGAATCGGCCCCTTCTATGCAGAAAAAGGACTCCCCACTGAATTTCCAATATCTCCCTAACAAATTCACCTCTCATTTCTTTGGAGCCTTCGAGCTTTTGGGAATTCTCAGGTCTAGTGAGGGAGGTCTCATTACACTTCCTTAAGGAATTTCCTTTAGCCCTTAACTCCTTGAGAAGACTCATGTGATGGGCTGTGGCACAGAAGCCAGGTCCAGGTTTAAGGTGGTCTAAGGGGAGCAATTGCCAGGGGGTGAGAAACACAAAGACAAACTTTCTTTCCTGCACTGGCACTGGGCTGTATGCTGTGATATCATTTGGGTAACTTCTATGAAGTCTCTGAGCTGGGGTCACCCTACATGGGGCAGCGGGGAGCCCAGTAGCAAGGGTTTGCTCCCCTACAACCCCCTTCATGAGCCTAATTAACAAGTTGGGTCCTTTCCAGCTCCTTCTGGTGGTTCCAGTGGGGCTGGGCTCCACTGGGGGTGGGCAGACAGTCTTACTTTAAGCAGGGTATTGATCCTCACATGGTCCTGGTGCCCCTCTTGGGGGAGCACTCTCATGTTTTAAGTGCATGCAGTTACTCTCTTGACTGGCTTGTAAACAGGTTTTAATGGGGCTATTAGTGTAAAAGGACAGGAAACTTTCAAAAACAGGCTCTTAAATATTCATGAGGATGTTAAATCTGGTGCTTAATCACCAGTGTTTGCACACAGCTAACGGGGAGGGAGGACAGCTAACAGGCTGCCTTCACTCTGAGCAATTGACAGGGCATTAATAAACGCTCTTACAGCCATGATTAATGGCCTAGAGAACAGGACTTTTTTTTTTTTTTTAAAACAAAAGGAGCCTCTGTCCTTTGGGGACTCCTGTTCTTGGGGGAGTGTCCATGTGGACATGGGATTAAGGGGGGACATGGAGGCTGGACGGTACAAAGTCCCTTCATAGTCAGTTGGACTCCCCTTCTGACTCCATTTCCCGGAGCATGGCTTCCACAGGGGAAACTTTTTAAAAACTTAAGCAGAGGCTCTTAGGAGAATTCCTTACCTGGAGAATCCTTAACTCAACCTTGAGAAGGCCACGAGGGAATCACATGGCTTGGTGAGCTGTGACCAACTGCTTCCTCAGAACCTGCCTCACATCCTTTCAGACTTGAGTTAAATGCAGGTGAAGATGGTTGACTATGGCCCAGGGGTTCCTGCAAGCAGCCCCACCTCTTCCCACCTATCTAAGAGTGCATTTTAATTTCTGGAGAGACGTCTTTCTCTAACTTCTCTCTGTGACATTTAATATAGAACCCCTAATGGAAAGTGAGTGGGGGGACTGCTTTTTAACTGGTAAATGATCTACACTGTTATGCTTCTGGAATGGACCTTGGAGATTTTCTAGGCCAGTCCCCGTGCCTTCCAGATGAGGAAACTGAGGCACGGAGAGGTGAAGCAACTTGTCCAAGGTAAAATACTGAGGCAGTGGCAGAGTTAGCACTGGGCACCAGATGCCATGAGTCCAGGTCCATGAACTCTTTTCATGGTACTCCTGTACCAGTGTGATGTGACTTCTCCAGGTAGATCCAGGGAATAACCCACTGATTCCTTCAGAAGTGGTACAGGCTTGAAAGCCTGCTCAGTCCCAAGCATGGCAAGACTGTGTTAATAGGAACAAAGCCAAGTTAAGAACAGAGCCCTGGGAAACATCTCATGGTTTCTGTGTGGTGGGAAACCCCAGTCTCATTATCTGAGACCAACCCAGAAATTCAAACCTGTTTCCTCCCCACAAGTACCATTTGGGATTTTCAGTTGACAAGTTCCATTTACAAATGAAATCAAGGCGACCTCCCCTGCATGAAGTAAGAAATTTATAAAAGCTGTCTTCATGGAGCTAGAAAAACCCTACTATGTTTTATAATGGTAGATCAGGACAAAGAAGTCGGTGTCTTCCACAATACCCTTCTCAGCCTCCAACCCTTACTGCCCACATCCCACATGCTTCTAACAAGCCTTTCCTGTGCACAAGCCACCAAATTACAGGTTGTGGTGGGGAGGGATGCCATGAAGATGGATAACAAGTGTCACTATCCCCAAGGTACTCTTCCTCCAGCTAGCAATTCGACTTTAGGGCTGTGTTAGAAAACCAAATGCAGTATCTGGCTGAATATTTTTGCAAATATCACTTTAATATCTCCTACTACTGCTCAGGAATTCAGTGGTTCCCACTACATCTGGGTCCAACCCAGACTGGCTCTCCTGTGCACAGCCAGGTTGCTTCCCCTTAAAACCAAACACATCCTTTCTTTTGAATCAGTGGAGCAGGGCACAGTCTACAGACAAGATGGATATGATTCTTAATCATGGATTTGTTCAGAAACTCAGCGCAACTTTTTTTTCTTTATGGAATGCCAACCAGGAATGAAAAATCAGCCTGTCTTGCTAAACAGTTTGCATTAATGACTTCCATCAGAGCCAATCTATTGATTAGTTTTTTAAACAAAAGTCCCCTTGTCTCTTTCATCTGGATATATAGCTGGTAGGTATTGTTGGTAAAGCAACCAATGTGAGAAATAGTTTCCTCTTCAAAATTAGAATGAATGTATTTTGACAGTTTTTACCAATAATTGTTTCAATGTTTGATACAAATGCTGAGCACAGATGAAACTTAAACCACAGAAGAATTGGACTATTTTCTCAATGGAAGGTTGACTGTCAGTTGTATGAAGTATAAGGATGGATTCTATGTCTTGTTATTAAACTGATACCAAATGATAGACAATGTAACACTGATTTCACAGAATGCAACTTCGAATTGACATTGAGCCTCTTATACCAAAGTCTTCTATTATATAACGTTGTTTTTGGCTGGTTTAATCAGTCAAGTGTAGTAGGATTCAACATGATTCACTGAAAACACTTGTACTAGGATGTAGAACATTTAGTGCTACTCCTAGTAGTCACATTAAATTATTGTACCCATTTTCCTCACCTGTAAAATGGGTATAGAAAAAAGGACACATCAGTCTGTTGTTTCAAGTGAAGTAATGCATTTATTTACTTGCTGTTTCCATCTGATATCTCCCTAGGCATCTTAAAATGAAACTTTCCCATATTGAACATAGACTCTCCCCCTCCAAACCTAGTCCTTCTCTAGCATTCTAAAGTCAGTCATGGCATCACAAACTACTCAGGTGCTTATGCTGGAAACTGGAATCATCCCCCAACCCATTGTAGTGAATCAATAACACATTCTATTCTATCTTTTAAGTAACTTTCAAATCTATTCCCTCCACTGAGCAGCCTAGTCCAAGCCATCTCATCTCTTGCCCAAATGAAGACAGTTACCTTCTTACTCTTCCTGCCACACCCACCATTGTCTCCTCTAGTTTATGCACCACCCTGAACCCACACAGCAGCCAGAGCTATTCTCTTAAAATGTAAAGTCACTTGCATCCCTCTCTTAATTATGGCTGTCTATTGGCCAAGACTGGGTACATGGGTCATCACGTCATGACAGTCTTGTCCCTATCTTCCCCTTCAGTATCAATTTCACCCCATCCATTCCAGCCACACCACCCTCTTCTGTTCCTTCAATGCTTCTTTTAAGACCCACAGACTTCACACAGACTCTTCCCTCTGGGAGGTTCATTCATCCTGTCATTGCCTGGATGACTCCCACTAATCTTTTGGACTTCAAGATAGATGCCAAATGCTAAGAGACTTCCCTCCTTTCACTCTCATTCTCCAGTAGCATGGATTCCTCTCATCACTATATTCTGTAGCATTTGTTGAAACTATATTTCAAATATTTAGCTGTGTAATTATTTGGACTGTAAGCTTCATGAGGTCAAAAACTATGACTGCTTTGTTTAACCCTGTACCCTCAGTGCCTTGACAAAGTGCTTGTCACATGGTGGAAAGATAGCAGGATGACCACATACATGAATGGTTAAACACCCAACGCCAATGCAAATCCAAGTTATTTTCATGCTTGTGTTTATGGGACACCAAATTAAGTGGAGAGATGAGTTGTATCTAATGAGCTGGAAGTTGTGGAGTGGTAAGAAACTCATGTTGAACTAGTTTAAATATTAAAGGGGAAGTTTATTAGTTCCTGTAGCCTAACTATAGGAAAGGCAGGGCTGGAGTTGGCTACAGGTCCTCCAAAGTTGGCAGCCAATTTCTCTCTGCCTTTTATCCTCTGTCTCTGACCCTCTCATTCTTGCTTGTCTTCACTCTTTAATGTGGACAGATTTCTCCATGAGGCAGAAAAAGAAAAAGTGTTCATACAGAGCTCCAGATTCACACCTTTTTAGTCTTTCTTGCCAGGAAAAGCTTCAGGAGGAATTCTGATTGACTCTCCTTTGGGCCACAGTCTCATCACTGGTCACTGTGTCTGCTGTTCCCACTGTAGCCAAGGGGATAGAGTCATCACTAGTCAATCCCAAAGCGTCTGAGGCTAGAGTCTGTCATCAGAAGGGTAGGCTGGCATCTGGAGTTTGGGAAAAGTCCCAGGCAGTTAAAGACAGTGGCCTCCATAAAATACGAATTCTGCAGGAACAGAGTCCAGGTAATATGGGTCGCAATGTTCATAGATTAAGCCTCGATTTTTCTGGCTCCTGATACAGCTTAGGTTCATTGGAAAACTCAGAGCAGAGGCAGCTTTACCTGTGAATAGAGTGGACAGCCAGCCTCTTGAAATTCTGTGAAAGGAATCATTCTTTGGGGGTAGAATGAGAGTCCTCAATGATTAATTAAAATTCGAGGACCCATACAGAGTCAGTCTTATAATTTATGGTGCCAGTAGCAACCAACTCTAGTCCAAATATTGTTCTCATTTTTTGGGAAATTAGTAGTGGAGATTATAGACGTGAAAAGGCAATGGGGATCCTTCCTGATGGCAGTTGAATTAATATGTGAGGTGAGGAGTTTGAAATATTCCTGCCAATCTTCCATAGCCTGATTAAATGCTCTTCTTTCCCCCGTCGAGGACTAATAAAGTCCTATTCATAGAACTCTTATGAGAATTCAATGAGCTAATACACATGAAGCCCTTAGAATGACACTGCACACTCTAAGCACTCAGTAAGTTTTAGCTATTATCATCATGGTAAGACAAGAGGGAGACTATAAACACAGTGGCTACCAAAAACAGAAGTCACAACCTCTTCTGACCTGGGTCTGCATCCACATTTCACTTGACACATGTAATTTTTCCTTTAAGAACTTGCTTGGGAACCACACTATGGGAATTTCTAGTCCAAAACCACTGTGCTGGGGCGGGATTATCTAGGTATGGCCATTTTTCACCCGAGTTCCTGTAACAGCTTTGCAAAATTTAGATTGTGATTGTAACATTCTGTGCTGAATGCTCACTGCTAGAGCCTATGAAGGAGGATTTTCCCCAATCTCCTCCTGAGAGATTCTGAGTCAGTAGGTCAGGGTGAGGGGCCCAGGAATGTGGACGTGTAACCCCATCTTCAGTGGTTCTCCTCACCTGCAAGTGGTTCCAGGGACCATGGTTTGAGAAATACTGGCCCAGAGGAAGAAGTAGTGATGAGGTGAGATGAGGAAAATGAGCAGCGCTTATTCTGTAGCTGGGTTCACAGAGATAGGGAGCCACTCAATTACTTTTCAAAGTCCCGAAGTGTCCCCAGCCAGGAAGAGGGCTCCATGATGTTTCCCTCATGGATCAGCTGGGTGCTCTCCCTTTGGGGTGAGTGCCACATAGGTGTGAAGTGCTTACCATGCCTATTGGTCCACTCAGCCTATGGCCATGGGTGCCAGTGACAAAGTCACAGCTCTGCCAAGTCCCAAAGTACCTAGTCACTGTTGCACAGCTGATTAGAAAGAGGGGCTCGTGAGGAGTGGAGGCCAGAAGTACCATGGAAGGAATGTCTTTGTGAGCATCATGGTGGATGTTCCCCTTGGGTCCTTGTCCCTGTGCATGAAGAGATTTCCAGGAAGGTTCAGGAATAGATTTTGAATGGTCATATGCAATCCCAAAGACCCTGCCCTTTGGAAAGGAGTTGGTGTGTATTAAGGCAGCCTGTCAGGAACATGCATTACCAACTCTTATGCTTTTGTATTAAGCATTATGTTTCATCTTTACAGTCAGATTAATGGAGATTAGTGATTCCACTTAAGAGTTTAAACATCGTGCTGACCCAAATTGTTGGAGCCATCATAACATGGTGCTCTATGTTCAAGGACTGGACCAGCTGGTAGTCGAGTGGGGGAGGGGGAGATCTACACATTTTTGCAAAGTGATTTCATTGTTCTGTGTAACAAAGCTGGGGTGTCTCTTTAAACGTAATGCATATGTGGTCCTCCCCTGACTTTCAGCATGCTTAAATGCCAATCAGGCCAGTCTGATGATGTTCCTTTGCTAAGAGGACACTTAATAATCAACGGTCACTCACGCTTGTCTTCTGTGGGTGGAACCCAGTCCCTGAAGTCTCCAATGGTTTCATTAATGTATTTTATCCGTTTGAAGGATAAAAATAAATCTCTCAAAAGCTCTTAGAAACCTGCCACCCTGGATATAGTAGGAAAAGAGGGGGGCTGTTAATTAATAAACTTAAACCATCTCCGCAAGAGCACACAGCTGTGATCCAGAGAATACAGGAAGCAAGCCCAGCCTTCCTGTCAGTTCTGAGTTACTTTTTATTCATTGGACAGACATAGTAACTCTGTGCCTGTTATAAAGAAATCAGATGCAAATTTTGCTTTCAAGTGAAGTATCTGGTTTTCTCAGCAAGCGTACTCAGGGCAGGTAAAATATCCTTTTACATATTCTCGAAAGGGAAGAACTTGGAAAGAGTCAAAGCCTATTTGGAACGAAATCTGGTGAATAAGATGTATGATCAAGCTGGGGAAGGGCGTGTTAGGCCAAAGGCAAGGTAATGAGACTGTTTTTTGGTGTGGCCAACCAGACCCAAACACTGGCTATGTCACAGAGGTTTACAGTTCCTAAGTGCTTTCATCTGCACTGTCTTATACTATTATGACAATAATCCTCGAGAGAAGTAGGGCCGACAATTTCACAAAACTATAAGTCAAGCTAAGACTTAAAATAGGGGAGCCACACTTTGCTGAAGTGAAAGTTCTGGGACACTGTAGCCGATTACTTCTTCAGAAGTCCTGGCCACTAGTCTAGCAGTGTGCCTTTGGAGCAATTCCTTTCCCTTGCAGAACTTCTGTTTTCTCATAATGTAAAAGTGAGGGTGAATCATTTTTTCACAATCTAATTCTATGATTCTATGAAATCTAGGCTACACCAGTATGTCCAGGACCTCTCCATAAATATAAGCAGAGTGGCATTAGGAGCATGTGGATGGGGCTTCATCTTCTGCTTTGCCGACAGCAGAAGGTCAGGTTGAAAATGGGCTCTGTTGCACAGCACATGGTGGAATCCAACAGGACCATACCAATGACCAGCAAATCTGCACACTTATCCATGTGTCTGCACCCATCCTCCTCCAGTGGTAGACACATCCAGCCCATCAAATGTGCACAACTCAGCCTCTTGCTTTTCAGGGCCTCATTCATTTGTTCCCCACTGCCCGTCTCCCTCTTTCTGCACACCCTCACTTTCTGCTCTCCCTGTACTGGTTCCTTCTCATCCACAAGTGAACAACCTGCTTAAGTCTCTGCCATTTCTTTTATTAAAAAAAAAAAATACAGTGGAGATGAATAAAACAATGTGTCCAACACCAGAATGAAGAAGTTTTAATATTTGCTAATCTTTATTATTATCTGTTCTGTCCTTACCACCCCCAGCCCATCACCTTCCTTTCTTCTTCCCCAGAGGCAGGCAAACATTGAATTAGGCATGTATCCTTCAAGTCCATGGTTTCATACTTTTATTATATACATGTAAATAATATATGGTATGGTGTTGTGTGCTTTTGGACCAATCGACGAAAATGTTTTCCTACTATTTGTGTCATTTATTATTGATATGTTTGGACTTGTTTCTATTACTCTAATGCCCTCTGGTATCTCTTCTTGCTAATGAGAAGTCTACTCTTAGTCTAATTGTCACTTCTTTTTCAGTAATCAGTTTTTGTTTTCTGATAGCTTTTAAGATTTTCTCTTTTTCCTTGATGGTTTGTAGATTCGCTACAATGTATATAGTGAATGAATTTGTTTTTATTTATCCTGCTTGGTATTTACTTATCTGAAGGCCAATATCTTTCTTCAATCAGGGAGACTTTGTAAACCACTATCTCTCTGAACATTTTCCCCTTCACCATTAATTATCTGTGTTTGAAACTCCCCTCTTTTTTACACTAAAATTATATTTATTGTTTTATGTTGGGTGAATACCTTAGTGCAACTTTTCAGTTCACTAATTCTTTATTTGACAGTGTCCTGTTTAGAATTATCCTGATTCTTGGTTTAATTTCAATGACTGACTTTTTTTCTCCAGCACTGCTTCTTGATATTTTTGTTTTGTAATCTATTTTTAACAGCTTTACTGAGATATAATTCACATACCATGCAATCCACTCATTTAAGGTGTTTAATTCAATGGATGTTGGTATAATGCATAATTTTTAAAAAAATGTGGTAAAATATGCATATCACAAAAATTTCCCTTGTAGGGGTGACAGGAAGTAAAGAGGTGGGGGGCAAGATCATGCCAATATTTAAAAGAGGATGCAGGGCTATGCCTTTCCCAGAAGGAGAGGTTGGGTCAAATCCCAGAAGAAAATGGTGGAGTTTAGCTATGGAGATCCCCAAAAATATGACCATGGGAAGAAGAATGTGTGTGACAGCAATTTTCCACTTTGAGCACCATTACATAGTCCATGAAGGACTATGTAAACACAGGGATGTTGATGCCGCTGGTTCTGGATGAGCTTTGGGAAGCACTGGGGCAGAAGAAAGCCTCAGTCTGCCTCACATCTTCCAGAAACTCTCAGGAGGTCACTGTGGCTGGAGTCAACAGTGCAAGGAGAGAAATGGAGGTTGAGAGGCTCCTGGTGGCCAGACCCTGCAGGGCTGGGTAGACTTTGGTCCATGAAAGAGGCAGTGTAAAGTCTTTGGTGGTTGACAGGATATCCTGTTGGTTCCAAGGGCTCTCTTTGGTGTCTGTTGGCAGCTAAACTGTTGGGAGTATAGATCTTTTAGGAGGCAATGATGGATGGTGGTGATTTGAACTGAGAAGGTCTCAGTGAGATGGTGAGTGGTCTCAGTGAGATGGTGAGTGGTCTCAGTGAGATGGTGAGTGGTCTGATTCTAGGTCTGGAAGTTGAATTCAAAGGGGTCCCCACAAGAACAAATGCAGGGTGTGGTTGTATTTGTTTGCCAGAGCAGCCATAACAAAATACCACAGACCAAGTGGCTTATACAACAGAAATTAATTTTCTTATAGTTCTGGAAGCTAGAAGTTTAAGGTTAGGGTTGGTTTCTCCTGAGTCCTTTCTTTCTCCTTGGCTTGCGGACAGCCATCTTCTTCCTGTGTTCTCACGTGCTCATCTCTCTGTGCGTGGCAGTGTCCTAATCATAGGACACAGGGATACCAGGCCTGTTGGATCAGGGCCCACCCATAGGACCTCATTTTACCTGAATCACCTCTTTAAAGATCCATCTCCAAACAGTCACATTCTAAAGTCTGTGGGATAGAACTTCAATATGGGAGTTTTTCATTGCAGTAAACATATGTGTGTATATATGTATGTGTGTCCACATGTATATATATACACACATACACAAAGTATATCATATGTGTGATTTATACTTTCACATTCATGCAACAAATCATAACACAAGTCATATTAAATATATATACTTTACATTTATATATTTATATAATATATTAAATATATATCTATAATATATTTAGAATGTATTATAATATACTGTATATTACTTACATGCCACAAAATTCACCATTTTACCCATTAATAAATTTTCATTGTCATTATTTTAAGTGTACAATCCAGTGGCATTATGTTCACAATGTTATGTGCACATCACCATCTATTTCCAAAACTTTTTCATTACCCCAAAAAGAAACGTTATACACATTAAATAACTCCTCATTCTCCTTTTCCTCCTGCTCCTCAAAAACTTTCATCTATTTTCTGTCTCTACTAATTTGCCTATTCTAGATGTCTTATAAATGGAGTCATACAACATTTGTTTTTTGTGTGTCTGGCTTATTTCACTTAGCATAATTTAAGGTTTATTTGTATTGTAGCATGCATCATCATTCTTGTTTTATGCTGAAAAATATTCCATTGTATCTATCATATTTTGCTTAACCACTCATATGTTGGACACTTGGGTTATCGTGAGTAACGCTGCAGTGAATAGTGGTATACAAACATCTGCTCCAGTATCTGCTCTCAATTCCTTATGGTGTATACCTAGGGATAGGATTGCTGGGTCATATGGTAATTCTATGTTTAGCCTTTTGAGGACCCACCAAACTGCTTTTCATAGTGGTTGCACCATTTCGTATTCCCATCAGCATTGCTTGAAGATTCCCATTTCTCCACATCTTTGCCAATACTTGTTATTTTCCACTAAAAAAAAAATCCAGCTATCTTAGTAGGTATGAATTGGTGTCTTACTGAATGTTTGTGAGCATTGCACCCCACTTCCCCACCGCCTCTGACCCCCCAAACCCTAACCCTCCGTGTGGTTGCATTTGGAAATAGGGCCTCTAAGGAAATGATTAAGGCTAAGTGAGGCTGTAAGGGTGAGGCCCTGCTCTGCTAGGATTAGTGTCCTTATAAGAAGGGATATCAGAGAGCTCATTTTTTTCTTTCTCCATGCATGCATGGAGGAAAGGCCATGTACACAGAAAATATGGCCATCTATGAGCCAGGAAGAGGGCCCTCACCAGAGCCCAGCCCTGCTGTACCCTGATCTCAGAATTCAGCTTCCAGAACTGTAAGAAAATACATTTCTGTTGTATAAGACACCCAGTTTGTGATATTTTATTATGCTACCCCTGACAGATAAATACAATTTGCATTTTCCCAATGACTAACGTGGAGCATCTTTTCAAGAGCTTATTGGCTATTTGTATATCTTCTTTGAAGGAATGTCAGCCCAAATTGCCCACTTTGAAATTAGATTGTCTTTTTGTTGAGTTGTAGGAGTTACTGTTTTTTGTTTCATAGTTTGTCCTTTTATTATAGATTTATTATAGATGTTACTTCTTTTTCTCCTCCAAATCATTGCTGATTCTACCTTCCTAGTGCATCCCAGATGCTGTTGTTGATGTCCAACAACAATCATCTCTCCTTTCCTCCACCAGTCCTCTATCCTTACCTATTGTCTCTCTTCCTCGAATCCATTCTCCACACCAAAACAGAATATCAAATCTATCATGTTGCTATTCTGTCACTACTCTGCTCAAAGGCATTCAGTTGATCTCCAATTCTTTGCAGTAAAGTTTTGAATTCCTGTACCTGGCTTTTAAGGCCCTCGGTAATTTGCCTCCTATATACCTCTACCCCTCCAGCCTCATTTCTTGCTATTCTCCCTCTGAAAACCTAGAACATGTCTCTGAGTCTCTCTCTCCGAGGCTTTGCATAGAAAGCGCTGTTTGTACTGTTTGGTAAGAAGTTACCAAATTGTCTTTCTTGGTCATCTGTGGCTTTGCAATAGAAGAGGTCCCTCTACTTTTCTATGACCTTCCTCATAAAGCCATCTTCCAGATGCCCCCCATGACAGTACTTACCACATTTGGTTATCATTGCCTGCTAAATTGCCTCTCTTCCCCAGGTCAGAGCAAGAGTTTGTCGTCTTCTTCAATGTGTCCCCAGAATTTAGCACAATATTTGGTACATAGATACCCAATGCTTATTATTATCATTAGTGGTATTATTCCCACCCAATTGAACTATTTCTTTTTCTTTTTTTTTTTAAAAAAAAACTAAATGCGTCTGGCAACTTGTAGCCTCTGTGCCTTTGTTCCTGTTATTCTTCTGACAGAATGTCCCTCTTTACTTCATTTACGATTTTCTCCCTAACATTTGATTATGACAGTTTTCGAGCACATAAAAAAATGGAAAGGATGGATACTAGTTGATTCCTATTCTTCACCATCTACATGCTACAGTTAGTATTTTATTTGACTTATATGTGTATTACATCTATCTCTTTTTCTTTTTTTTTAAGGCAGCATCTCTCTGTCACCCATGCTGGAGTGCAGTGGCATGATCATGGCTGATTACAGCCTCAGACTCCTGGGCTCAAGCAATCCCTCTGCCCCAGTCTCCCAAGTAGTGGAAACTAAAGGCAGGCACTATGACACCTGGCTGTTTTTGTTTTTCTTTTGTAGAAACTGTCTCACTGTGTTGCCCAGGCTGGTCTAGAACTCCTGGCTTCAAGCAGTCTTCCTGCCTAGGCCTCCCAAAACCTTGAGATTACAGGTGTAAGCCACTACACCTGGCCTATCCATTCATTAATTCATACTTTCTTGGCGAGTGTATTTCAAAGCAAGTTTCAGACTTCACTATACTTCTAACCATTTCAGCATGCATGTCACTTATTTATGTTTTTAGGTAGAATTTATATACAATAAAATGCATAAATCTTAAATGTATCATCTTAAGACTGTTACCAATGCTTACAACTGGGTATTCCAAACCCCTATTAAGAGCTATAACATTGCTACTAACCCAGAAAGTGTTCTCAGACCACTTCCTGCACTGCCTCCGGCAACTCCCAGGCCAACCACGGACAACGGTTTTTCTGATTATTTTTCCTCCATGGATTAGATTAGTTTTGTGTATTCTGGAACTTCATTCTTTTATTAAGATCTTTTTATTTCCCTCTATATAACGTTATTGAAATTCATCCATGTTGTTGCATGCATCAATGATTTTTTTGTGTTATTAAGTGTTACTTGTTTTTTCCTTTGTTGTTGTTTTTTTCCATTGTATGACTACAGCACAGTTGGCTATTCATTCTCCTCTTGGTGGACATCTGGGCTCTTTCTAGTTTTTGACTACTATGAATAAATTCTTGTACAAGTCTTTTTGTGGACGTATTTTCATTTCTCTTGAGTGGGTATCTGGGAGTGAATTTCTGGGGCATGTGATAGGTTTGTGTTTTGTTTTTTAACTGCCAAACTGTTTTCCAAAGTGGTTGTACCATCCTACATTCTCACCAATGACGAGAGTTTTGGTTGTTCCATATCATTGTCAACATTGTGTTGTCAGTCTTTAACTCTAACTGTTCTGGTGAGTATGTAAGTAGTATCATATTGTGGCTTTAATTTGTTTCCCTGATGACTAAATGATGTTGAGAATTTCTTCACGTGCTTATTAGCCATTTGTATACTTTCTTTTGTGAAGTATCTGTTGAAATCTTTTGCCTATTTTTGAAAGTCAAGTTTAATGAGGCATAATCTACATACAGTAAAAAATAATCTCTTGTAGGTATATTTTCTATGAATTTTACAAATATCTATAGTCACGTAATTACCACAATCAAGATATAGGACATTTCTGTCACTGCAACAGTGTCTTTGCACACTTTATAGTCTATACTCACCCCTTCCCCCTTGTAACCACTGATCTATTTTCTGTCCCTAAAGTGTGCCTTTTCCAGAATGTCATACAAATGAAATCAAATGGTATGTAGGCCTTACAGTCCCATTTTAATTTGATTGTTTGTCATCTTATTGAGTTGTAGGAGTGGTTGTATATTCTGGATGCCAGCCTTTCATCAGACATGTGTTTGATGAATGTTTTCTTTCAGAGTGTGATTTGCCTATTCTTTTTTAATGGTATTCTTGGTAAGCAGAAATAATAAATTTTGATAAGTTCCAATTTGTCAGTTTTTAAATTTGATAGTTATTGCTTTCTGTGCTATGTCTAAGAAACCTGACTGTCCACCATAGAAGAGATTTTTCTATGCTTTCTTCCCGAAACTTCGTTTTAACTTTTTATATTTAGTTCAATGATCCATCTCAAATTAGTTTCTGCATATGGTATGAGATAGGGGTCAAGGTTTTTTTTTTCACTAGCTCCCTCGGTCAAAAACTAACCTCCCCGGGTTCTCGCATAGCATGTTACGCACTGGGGTAGACACTCATCATTTCCATCTTCTGTTACGTACTTTATTTTCTGTGGACTCATTGTTTCTTCAGTCGGACTGAAAGTTTCTCACAGGCAAGGGTCACATATTTTATGTAAAGAAGCAGATAGAGTAGTGCTAATGAAATGTTTTGGGGTCTGGTGGAACCAGGATTGAAAGCAGGTGCTATCACTTGCCATCTATGGAAGTCTGAGCAAGTCTTAGAATGCATATAGGGGCTACTGTACCCCTGACATGGGGCTAGGAAAGAGGTCATAAAAGTGAATGCAGCTCAGACAGGTCTTGAGGGGGGTATGGAAAAGGTAATTATTAAACAGTGGTCCAAATGCTGTGACAGAAATATGAATAGGTGGCTAAGGGACCAGAGAGGATGGGGAATGGCTTCCTGATAAAGGTGAAGCTCACCTTGAATTTCAGTGGATGAGAAGGGTTAGCCAGGCAAGGGAGATTAGACAGGGATTCCCTGGTGGGGACAGCAGCAAGAGCCAAGATTCTGAAGTGAGTTTCCTTGATGGAAACAAATTACACTTCATGGAGTAGTTTTGAGAACATGAGCTAACAAATGTGGCGTAAGGTTGCATTGTTTGAGACATATTAATACTAAAAAAAGTACATACTGTTTATATGAAATTCAAATTTAACTGGGCATCTTGTATTTTTATTTGCTAGATCTGGCAAGCTTAATGTGATGGCACTCAGCACAGTACCTCATGCATAGTTGGCACCCAAAAAATATGTTAAGTTTAACTTTAATCTGTTCTCCTCTGGAATAGAGGAGAAGGGATAAAACTGAGAGAGAAAATCTGAAGAGAAGCAATAAAATAAGAAAGGCAGAATTTAGTGCTTGATATTATTGAAAATTTTCCATTCAGCAGTGAGGGCATTTCCTGGCAAGAATAAACTTTGTCTTTAAATAAGTCTCCCTTCATGGTTAGAAATGCTCCTAGAAACAAAGGAAGGAGTCCTTCCATGTGAGCAGTGGGTGTAGTTTTGGGGCCAGGGGACCAAAAGGAAAATACTGTGCATAGTTTTGCTCCAGGCATGTCATTTAAATGTTCCTTCTTTCTTCCTTGTTGTGTGAGGAGTTCTGAAAATCCAGGTATTCTTTTGTAGAAAACACTTGGGCACTCAAGTTCCCCCCACAAATCTGTATGGCTTGGTTTCCCACCACACCCCAAACCTGGGCCCCCTTGGAAGTCTGAATCATCTTACTCTACCTTGAGCCACCCCGTGGGCTCCGCTCCCAGGACTGTGCTTCCTGACCCACTGTCCGAGGGGAGTCAGGGTACTCCCAGCCCTAGGTGATATGGCTGCGTCTAGATGTGCTTAACAAATTGCCTGTTCACTCAATTACATTTTATTTAATCATCTGTAATCATATAAATTATGCCTGATGGTAGTAAATGTTCGTGTCAGTTCCTAATTACAGATTGATTAATTGGCTGGGGTGATCTGTATTACTACTTATATAAGAATATATGAGGTTGATGATAAATTAGGGTTGGTAATCTGAGCCCAGGAACATGGAACATTTCCAACTGCATCCCCCTTTTTGGGGGTGGGGAAGCCATTGCTCTTTTCTTATCTTGTTCCTGTCAGAGGCTTCCAGGAGGGTTTCTGTTCTATGGATTGATTGATTTTGGCAACACTTGAGTCAAGAAATACTTACTACTTAGGTAGTATACGTGTGTGTTTGTGTAAAATTTTTGCCGTGCAGTGCTCCTCTTTTTGGCGGTAGCGGAGATGAATAATGACAAGCTCATTAAGTTCAGTTGGTCTCATTACTGCCTGCTGTGCCTGGAAAGTTCCAGGGGTTGGATTTGGCCTAGAGAGCAGGAATCCAGAGAATGAAGATGTGAGGCACTTGATCAGTGTCTACAAAACCAGTCCTTATTAGGTGATTCCATCTTTTTGTTTCCTTAGAAGCTAGGGTATTAAATGGTCCAGAATGTGCCTTACACTTTTTTCTAGGAACATTAGACCTTGGTGGATGTCTTTCAGGCAACTTGCCTGGAATGTCTAATTGCTAGTTCTCAGCTTTTGAGAACATCATTTACTTAGAACGAACCCTACTTTCATCATCCTTGCTTCCCTCCCACTCATACTTCTGGCTAAAGGTAAAGAGGAAGCAACATGGGCTAAGACATGTGGGAGGAGGGAGGGAGAATCTGAAAACCCAGGGGTGGACCCTGGTTTCAGGGAAGGGGCCTGAGATTTGATCCTGGTTTCCTTGGCTTCTGAGAAGGGATGGGCAGAGGAAGAATGGCAGAGAAACCTGTGAGAGTTGAATCCTCTGAAGATGCAGCATCCCAGGGGCTTGTTACTAGAGAGAATCATCAGCTGACCTCTCCCCTTGACAAGCAAGCTACCATGGGAGCAATGATTTATTGCCATTGAGGGTCATGGGTGACCTTCCTTTCTTGGGGATTTTTTAATATGGTGATTGTATCATATGGCATCATGCCATAGATCACAGCCTCTACCTGAGTTTCCAATCTTAGTTTTACCACTTAGCTCTGTGATCTTGGACAAGTTACTTAGTTTTTCTATGCCTCAGTCTCCTCCTGTAAAGTGGGGATAATGATAGTCCTACATTATAGGGTTGTTGTCAGGATTCAGTGAGTTAACAAAGATATGGATGTTGAGAACACTGCCCAATACATTGGACACATTAAAAAATGTGGGGAGAGAGCTGTTTTCGTAATCCACTAATGTGATCTCAAAACAGCCCTGGGGATACTCTGGGGTGGATTACTAAACTCCTTTGTTGGTGAGACAACTGAGTCCCAAGGTAGTCAATGGCTTGCTTCTGGACAACAGTTTAAGTAGTGGTAAGTTTGGGGCCAGTTGCAGTGGCTCATACCTGTAATCCCAGCACTTGTGGAGGCTGAGGCAGGCAGATCACCTGAGGACAGGCATTTGAGACCAGCCTAGTCAACATGGTGAAACCCCATCTCTACTAAAAATACAAAAATTAGCTGGGTATGGTGGTGCCTGCCTGCCTGTAATCCCAGCTACTAGGGAGGCTGAGGTGGGAGAATTGCTTGAACCCAGGAGGTGGAGGTTACAGTGAGCTGAGACTGCACAACTGCACTTCAGCCTGGGTTACAGAGCAAGACTCTATCTCAAAGAAAAAAAAGAAAAGTAGTGGTAAGGCTGGGACTAAAACCTGTGTCCCCTCTCATTCTTAGTGTGAGAGGTGATGTGCCCACAGATGAGGCCAGTAGTATTTGGTCAGAGGATTCCTAGTGTCCTTGCATGGAACGATCTTACCCTTCTTTTAGCTTCCTTGGGCTGAGAACTCAGCTCTTATCTGGCAAAAGCAGAGGCTTCTCTTGGGCGAATCCATTTCTTTCCCCTTGATTTTCAATTTACACTTTCCCCAATTTGGTAAAATGATCAATCTATTTCTTCTTGCTAATACCCCATGATATGATACATGGGTCAAACTGGGCCTTGTAACTTCCTTTATGAGTTAACCCTTTGTGTGTTTTAGGGTTTTCTTTGGGACTCCATTTGAGGCAGCTAATGTGTGGTATGACTGAGAATATCACACAACTTAGGACCAGGGAGCCTGACACCCAATGCCAAGTTTTTTATCACTAGGGAGCGTTTTGCTGCAAGTAACTGCAAGTAAATGAAAATAAACTAAATTAAACTTAACACCTAATGAGTTTTTTTGTTTTTGTTTTTGTTTTTGTTTTTTAGCTTATGGAACAAGGTATCCAGAGTTATGGCAGTTCCAGAGGTGTATAGTACAGCAGCTCAATGCCATCTCAGCCTTTGCAATCTGTTTGACTTACCCACCTTACCAGGTTCCCCCATGGCCACAGATGACTGCTGTGGTACCAGACATCACATATACATTAAGTGACTTCCAGAAAAAAGATGTTTCCTCCCATTTGCTTCTTTATTAGCTGAAGTTTCTCAGCTGACATTTTCTCAGGTCCTACTTCCCAAGATTGGATCACATGTTTTCCCTAAACTAATCATTGTCAAAGGGATTGAGACAGCTGTGATTGGTCTAGTCCTATGATTGATTCCCTGGTGGTCTGGGGAGAAAGGCCACCTTTCCTGAATATATGGCTTGGTAGAGAGTGACACCAAAACAAAATGGAAACTGTCAGCCACAAAAAGTAGATGTGTATATATTTGCAGGGTTAGAGGAAATTCTTTTTTTTGTTGTTTTTTTGGTGGAGTGGGTAGTCAACAGTGTCTGCTCTGGGCAAGTCACACAAAGTCCCTGAAAGGCAGGAACCAAGAAAATCCCCTGTCAGTTCCATAGGAATGAAGATTCAAGTGCCCCAGAAGAAAACTACAATAAGTATGGCATATCTCCAATATAACTCTGGTTTTTATCAAGCTTTTCTCATTTTGCTGTTTATAATACCTTGCAATGAGAGATGGGTTTCACAACTTTATTCTGCACATCACCTGGAGGTGTCAGATGGTAAATACATAAACAAACCACACACTATTGTGTGTGATATACAGGAGGAGTGTGGAGTCTCCGTTCTCTCTACTCCTTCTTTCAAATGGGCCCGGCTGACACCATCTCCAGCTTCAGAGGAGGATCCTCATGACTCCTGGCTAATCAGCCTGGCATCCTCTTGGCTGTGGTAACGGGTCCAGAGATGGGCAAGTTGGCCCAATCAGATTGAAGGAAAGGACTGCAGTTGCACCAGGGGAAGATTCCTTTTTCCAGCTCCTGCTGTGTGGGAATGAGAAAGCACCCAGCTCTACTATCCCTGGAAGCCATCTTGTGAACACGAGGGGACAGATATTAAATTAAATTATATCTGACAAGAGGAGGACAGAGTTGAGCAAGGGAAAGACACTAGGGCCTCAGCAGCATCATTGAGCTGAACCTGGGGTCTCCACCTTTGACCTTGCTGAGTAAAATGACAGTTTTCCTTACGACTTAAGCCAACTTAAATTGAGGATTTGGCTACTTGCAACTGAGAGCATCCTTAGTGAAACAGGAATCAGTTATTTTCTTTTACAAATGAAGAAACTGAACAAGAGAAAGGAAGTGAGCTGCTTCTGGTCCTATACCCAACAGAGTGATAGATAACTGGAAGCCAAGTCTTTTGACCCTGAGGTGGCTTTTTTTTTTTTTTTCTACCCAATTCCCTCCTATCATGGGGGACTTCTTAGTGAGCAAAAGTTGTCTTGAGATGTGCTGGGGAGTCAGAGGGGAAGGGTGAGATGTTTCCTAGGGCACCAATAGGGTCTGGATGGGAAATCTAATTCCTTCTGGGTTGGCTGCTGGCTGCCATCTGGTCATAGATAATTATTACCCTGCCCTTTCTTTGTCTAACTGGCTCTACAGTGGAAACAATGGATTCCAATGAATTGTGCTGGTAAACAATATCTTCTGCTTCCCTGAGGGCAACTTACAAAACAAAGGATGAGTGTGCCCCCACTAAGAGGGGGGAGCAGGATGGAGAAGGGACATAGACTAAGGAGCCATGGTGACAGGCACCTCTGAGGCTGGTCATGGGGAAAAGTCAGGCTCAGGCAGACCCAGCAGCTGGAGCCATTGTGAGGTTGTTCTGAGGGCCACATCACTCCATCTATGACACTGTTAGTTTCAAAAAGGAGCTCACTGGTAGATCTCCTGTTGCATAGAAGTTGGTTTGTGATGCATGCCAGCTGTAACCTGGCTGATCCCAGGGGGAGCTCTGGGGCTAAAATGGCTCATCGGAGTTGTTTCATATTAGGTGGAAATAGCCTGGCCTTTACACTCCTATCTTCATCTGTCATTAGATGTGGGCTGCCCTTGGAAGGATGTGACTTGGGGCCCGGTGGCTCTCTGTAGCCAAGGTGATCCTGGAGGGGCTGACCTCCGACTGTGTTCCTGGCAGCAGCATCACCAGTCCTTCTCGAAAGGGGATCTGGGTGGTGCATCTCTGTGTTCATCATACCTTTCCCTACAAACTACTCACTGAGAATTTCCCATTTTGGATTTGCCTCCTTAAATTCAAGGTAGCACTGCCTTGAATCTCATATCATGCAGTAACTACTGTATGGTAGCTTAGTCCGTATTGCCCAAATGTGTATTTTCGTGGGAGTTCTGGGGACTGTGACTCCACCTGTTTGCCCAGCCATGGTGATGTCGCAGGGGTGGGGCTTCTTGAACAGGGAGACTGTTGCACTATCTAGGTTTATGCATCATGTCTGCTGTGAACCCTGGTGGCAATGCAATGCTCAGCAACTAGTAGCCCACCTTAAGTCTTAGAGGCCAGTTCTTGGCTTCAGAGGGGCCTATCAGGCTGGGAAGTGGTTCTGGCCCTTGATGGATGGATGGTTAGCCAGTGCTGTTATCACCGTCTAGCATAATATATATTTTACTGACTGGCTCTTGCTGGGGCCAGAAGTGGGACCCAACCCCAGTCTGTGATGCAAGTTAGTTGCAAAGCCTGACTTTGTCTCTTTTTCCCCATCTATAGAACACAGGTAATATCTCCTTTTCTGTTTGTAGTAGAAAACTACTGCGAAAGCAAACACAGTAACAAATACGAAAATAAAAAAGAAGCCTACAGAATTGTGAAATAGCACCACTATCATGTCGGTTATTGTCAGAAGTGGCTGCTGAACTGCATGGAAACCATACCTCACATGCCTTGGCTCCATCCTAGAAAAGATAGATGCCAAATGCAAAGCATTTGACTTTGGGCTAGTGGTTCCCTGTACACCAATTTTCTCTGCAGAAGAACCAGATCCTTTTCACTAGAAGACTCAACTCGAATCTCACCTCTGTATTGGTTAGTGATGGATCACTTTTCTGTTCTGTTTGCCTTGTGTTTATTCCTGTCACACTTACCAACCTGGTCTTCTGGAAGTTTTGGTTCGGTATGTAACACAGGTAAGAGGATCAGCTCTTGGATGGCAGGAATTATCTCTCTTCTTTCCTGTCCAGAGCCTCCCAAGTTCAGAGACAGACAGGGCTTTGGGCAGCAAAGGCATTCTCAGACTGTGGCCCACAATTGAGAGGAGCTGGTGTGGGTGCCTGGCAGGTGGCCAGAGCTGCCCTTTGGCAGGTCTTGGGCTTAGAGACTCATAGGATGCACTGACAGAGACTGGAATGATAATTTGCTGCAATTCCTATCACTTCTCTCCCCTCCCCTACCAATTTAATAGTCAAAAAACATTTTTGGAGCACCTTAAACATGCCAGGCCCTGTGAAAGGGAGGAGAGATGCAACATTGAATAAAACATTAAAATCCCTGGCCTCATGGGACTTACACACTGGTTTGAGGTGAGGAGCACATAATAAATAAACCAGATGGTAAAATATATATTATGTTACACGATAACTGTGTAAAGAAAATCAAGCAGGTAAGAAGGCTGGATAGTGTCTCAGAGGGGAAAAGGCATGGTATTTTAAATAGGGTTGTCAGTGAAGGTTCCACTGGGAAGGTGGCATTTCAGCAGAGATGTGGAACAGGTGAAGGAATAGCTGTGTGGATATCTGAGGGAAGAACATTCATTCCTGGGGTGTGAGCAGCATGTGCAAAGGCCCTGAGATGGATCCTGGCCTGGCAAGTTTGAGGTATAGCAAGGAGAACAGGGGTTGGAACAGGCTGGTGGGGCCGGGAAGAGTGGCAAGTAGGAGATGATCAGACAGATGATGGGGGCTGATAGTGGAGCACCACAAAGGATCTTACAGGTCTTTGCAAGGACTCTGGCTTCTGTTCTCAGTGAGACAGGAGTCATTGCAGGGTTCTGAGCTAAGGGTGGCATGATCTGGCTAGGATTTAAAAAGATGCCTCTGGCTGGTGAGTAAATAGACTATAGGAGGCAAAGCATGGAGCAAGGAGATCAGTTAGGTGTCTGTTGTAGTAATCCAGGCAAGGGGGAGGGTGGCTTGAATGGGGGCATATCAGTGGAGATGATGAGAAGCAGTTGGGTTGTGGAAGCATCATGAAGCCAATATCACAAAATTTAATGACAGATGAGGATACTAGTTCAGATAGTGATTTGGGCCAAAGAGGAGTGATCTACTTGAAGTTGTATAGCTAGTGGCAGACTAGGACGAGAATAACCTGGAACAAAACTGACTTCTGGGCCTGAACGTTGCTTCCCTGTGTGTTTGATGTGCTTGTTGGCTCATGGACGTGTGTTTGTGCTAGTGAGTGCTTTGTTAGTGTGTGCTTGTGTGTGTGAGTGTGTCCATGTGTTATCACATGGGGTCCTTGCATATGGGGGCAGGTGAAGCTGGGCTGGAGCAAATGAAAACAACAATTAGAGGGAGCTGCACCTCAGGTGACCACCTCCCACCTTGGAGGAGTCCATAACCATTGTGTGCCTTTCCCTACCTCCATGCTGCCCATTCCTCCTCCTGACCCCTTCCAGCCCAGATCCTTCCCCACCCAGCCCTGCTGATTCCAGAGCAGACTAATCTGGCTTTCATGAGGCAGTCCTTCCCCATCTGCTCCAACAATGGTAAGGAAAGATTTAACCCTTAGGGCTTCATTCTGACTTTTTTTTTTTTTTTTAACATGTAATTTGCTCAGTCCAAGTCCCAGGTGGCCAGCTCTGTGACTGGGTATCTCTTTGTGGCTTGGAGCTGGGATGGGGACAGGAAGGCGTGGTGGATAGGGTGGGTGGGAGAGGAAGACTCACACAAGACAGTGACAGAAACAGTGATGGAATGATGTGTCTTTGTCTTCGGGAGGAAGTGGATATTCAGTAATCACCTGGGAGAGATGCCTGTGACACTAGATGGGAATAGGGATTTTCATTAGAATACCAGAAAGCCCATGCTGGCCAGTGCAGAGACCCAGGGTTCCTCCTTGAGGTTTTCTGTGTGGACCTCTCCTGGTTCCGGCACCAGCTAGCTGTGACGTGAGGCTCAGGCAGTGCTTCTCCTGGTTAGCTATCTTAGACACACTGGCCAGGAATTTATATAGGCCTTTGGTAAGTCCAGTCATATTTTAGCATGAACTTCATCCTGGGGTATTGATTGAATGAAGATGCAAATGTCAGTTCCCTGCTATCATCCACCAACCAGAATGGATGTCATAAAGGACCATTCCCACATTTGCCCCAAATCATTGCTTCCTAAAAGTGCTCACTAGAATTACCTGGAGAGCTCTTAAAAATTAATTTTATTTAATATAAAAATGTGAAAAGTGCTACGGTGACAACCCTTCCCCATACCTCATTAGTGCATTTCCCTCTACTCCGTTACCACTGTTATGGGGTCTGTGGTACCCTCTCAGAGTGTCTCAAGAAAGCAAATATTGATAGAAATTCTTCTTTCCTTTCACCCAGTTTCTGTACAAAATGAAGCATTCTAGGTACATTGCTCCACATGCCACTTCTTTCACTTAATATATTTTAGATTTCTTTTTACATTGGTACATAAAGAATTTTACTTTGGGGTTTTTTGTTTTGTTTTGTTTTTATTCACAGAGATGGACAACCAGTGCTGGCCTGGTTCCTCAGCAAAGAGGAGCCCACTACTTCCTGTGCCAGTCCACTTCTTTGTTGGACAACTGTAGGGGTTTTATTTAGTTGCATTCAATGTTGATTAAGTACCTACTGGGTCTTATGCACTCAGTGACTGAGTGGTGAGAGGACACAACCCTTGTCCCCAGAGAATTAACAGCTTGATGAGGACAGCAGGTACACGGATTAACCCTAATACACCTGGAGCCTTGTGGCAGGGCCCCTGCCTAGCCTAGGGGGCAGGGCAGTATGAGGGTGATACTCAGAGGAGGAGGTATTCAGCTGCATATTAACAATCTGTATTCATTTTCTGTGGCTGCTTTCACTAGTTACTAACCCCTTGGTGGCTTTAAACAACAGAAGTTTATTCTCACAATTATGGAGGCCAGCAGTCTGAAATCAGTTTCATGGGGCTGAAATCAAGGTGTTGGCCGGGCCATGTTTCCTCTGGAGGCTTCAGGAAAGAGTCCATTTCTTGCCTCTTCTGGTGTCTGCTGGTTGCTGGCATTCCTTGGCTTGTGGCTCCACTCTTGGCCCCGGCCTTCACATTGCCTTCTCCTCTTTGGTTTGTGTAAAGTCTCCTTCTGTGTCTTTTGTGTAAGAACACATGATTGTACTTAGGGACCACCTGCATCATCCAGGATCATCTACCCTTTTTTAAGATCCTTAATCCCATCTGCAAAGACTTTTTTTTTTTTTTTTTTTTTTTCTGTAAAAATAACATTAATAGGTCCTAGGGATTAGTTCTTGATATCTTTGAGTGGTCATTTATCAGCCTGTAGCAGAAGAGCGGAAACAGCCTGCTGAGGAAGGAGAGGCAAGTATTCAGGCAGGAATGTGCATGTGCAAGGCACAGGGAACACTGCAAACTCTCTCTTCCCAGAGTCCATGGCCTCTGGTCATGTGAAGAAATGGCACAATTCTTCTAAATCTTCATTTGCCCCAGCTGGGCCTGCACCTGTCTTTGCTGATTCTTGGAGGGTACTCTTATGGCTGTGGGCTCTGTGGCCGCACTGGAGGTCTCTAGTTCCTGGCCTTTCACAGTCTGCACCTGTGTCCTCCGTGCATGTTGTAGAACAAAGCTGGTCCCTAGGGACATTGGGAAGTGAGGGAGGTTGGTCTTTAGTGTCTTCCTCCCTTTGTGATGCTTTTTCTGTACTCTCTTCAGATGATTTTATTAATTCCTTCACAAACATATATTCAGCTTTGTCTACATGCAGATCCTGTTTCTGGTACTGGGGATAGGGTGTTGAATGAGACAGGTGAGATCTGTGCACTCCCAGAGGCTAGTTTAGAGGAAGAGGCAGTGGATAAACTAGTGAGCAAATACACAAACAAGCTCATTTCAGACAGTGGGGAATGCTGTGAAGATACCGAACAGGGCCATGAGATAGGAAGTCGGTGAGTGGAGATGGGAAGGGCAGGGAAGACTTCTTAGCAAGGTGACATTTAGGTGAGTCAGAATGATAAGAAGGAGCCTGGCACTTGAAGTCCTGGGGTAGAACATTCCAGCAGTGGTGGTAATGAGCACCAAGGCCCTATGGAGGAAACAGCTGGAGAGTTAACACAACAGAAGTGAGAGAGGGGGTGGCCGGAGGTGACATTGGAGACATAGAAAAGGGCCAGCTCATGTACAACATTGAAGGGCAGCTTCAGGACATTGCTTTTAATTTAAAGAAGCTGGGAAGTGATATTAGCTGGGGTTTGCCCCAGGTGCTGCCAACAGCAGGTGCACATGTCAGGGAGCCAGAGGATGCATGAGTCTCTCCTCAGGGGCCTGAAGACACATGCCTGGCAGTCATAGGTGCACTGGAAATAGTTAAAGATTTGGGTCTGAATAAACTCATCCAAAGAGTATAAATGGAGATGAGAAAAGACCTCCAGGCTGAGATCTGAGCTGGCCAATACTGAGATGGCAAGCAAAGGGGCAGGTACCAATGAAGGGACAGAAGAGGCCTGGGAGGTAGGAGGAAAACCAAGAGGGAAGAACGCATTTCAAGAATGCGGAGTGGTCAACGTTCATCTGTCCTGTCTCCCTGCAAGGAGGACTGCTGGTGAATAAATTCCTTCCGTGATGTAAAGTCTCCTGGAATGAGTGTTTTTGAGAGAAATCAAACCCTTAAGCAAGAATTCAGTATTATTAACAGAGTATTCCAGGGAGGGTTTTCCTTGCCATGCCTTTGGGTCTTAGTGATGTCAACTTATAACCTTTCTGAGGTTAACCTGTTGGAGGTAGAGCCAGGAGGCTGAAGACTATTGTCAGGCAGGAGATCAAGGCACCATGTTGTAAGCATTTAAAAATTAAACTCAGCCTGTGATATGCCTGTGTTTCAGGATGGAAGACAACATCATTCTATAGCACCACACTGCTTCTGCGAGGACACCTGCTATTGTCTCAAGCTACCTGTTAGGTTGGGATCTAACAAGCCAAACATCTGCTCCTCCAACATAACTGCTAACACTACCAACAGGACATTCTGAAAATCATGTCAAATGTAATTGTAAGTGTTTCTACTGAGATCTAAGTGCAGATTTAACTCATTTAACCCCTTAGTGAATGGCAGGACTAAGTCAGGGGATGCCTAGACTAGGGACTCTGAGGCCCTTCCAACCTGAGGAGTCTGATCCTAGGACAAATTCTTCATTAAAATTACTGAGTGATGATCGGATAAGCATTCATAAATGCAGCTGAGGTACAGGATTTCCTATTCAGCAGAGGCAGATTTTGCTATATCATCGAAATGGCATGAGCATGGCTGCCAGCCAACGCATGGACAGGCCTCCTTTTTCTGAGTTAATCATCTATGCAGGCTTTCCCTAAAAGTACCCATGAGATGAGGATCAAATCCTTTGGTGTGGCATGCAAGCCCCACCTCAGTCTGGCCCCAACCTGCCTCTGTTGTATGCTGTTGCTGCAGCCTCCTCCCATCCTCATCATCATCCTCATCCTCATATTCACTGCTGGACATGCCTCCCCTCATGCTCTCTGCCTGCCCATCATCCAGCCCCTGGCACAGGACATCCCTGACTGCCTGCCTACTGACCACCTGCCTCCATTTCAATAGGACTTCCAGTTCCTGGCCTCTTCTCCAGCCTCTGCTTTGTTCAGTCTTCCAAGCCCAGCTGGCATAAGATGACTCGTTTCACAAAAAGCTGCTATTGTCCGTCACGTCTCCCTGCAGCCTGAACACACTGTGCTTCTCCCTCCAGTTCCTTAGCCTCTCATGTGGACAGCTCCTCTCTCTGCTCTTCCAACAAGCCTCCCAAGTTCTTCCCCTTCCGGAAGTTCTTCAGCTCTTGGTAAGCTCATCTTTCTACTTACTCTTTAACTTCCACATGGCCTGTATCCCATGCTGTCTAGTGATAACTTCTGTATTTCCTGCTCCTATTGCATGGTACCTGCTAGGGATCTAATTGTGTCCCCTTCAATTCGTATGTTGGAGCTCTAGCTCCAAAGTGACTATATTTGGAGACAGGAATTTAGCAGGTAATTAAGCTTAAATGGGATCTTAAGGATGGGGTTTTAACCTGATGGGATTGGTGGCCTTATAAGGGGAAGATCTCTCTGTCTCTTCCTCTCTGTTTCTTCCTCTCCCTTTCCCTCTCTCCCCCCTCCTGCACCCCTGAAGAAAGGCCATGTGAGTACACAGTGAGAAGGTGACCATCTGCAAGCCAGAAAGAGAGCCCTTACCAGAACCCAGCAACGCGGGCACCCTGACCTCAGACTTCCAACTACCACTGAAAAAGACAGAAAGGAGAGAATATGGTAGAATGTGGCTCTCCCTAGACAATTGTCAGAAAGCTCAGTTGGTTCTCAGTTTTGGGGGATTAGGAACAATTCTGCCAGAGGCAGAGGGTTGAACCAGACAACCTCTCAGGATTCCTTCTCTCCTGATGATGCTGGAAAGACATTTCTCATGGTCTTGAACCACGAGATAAATTGTTGCTATTTAAGCCACCCACTCTATGGTGCTGTGCTATGGCAGCTGGAGCTAAGACAATATCTATTGTCATTTCTCTTATCTGCCCAATAAACTCTGAGCTCCTAGACCAAATCTGTGGGTTTTTAAAAAATTTGTTTAACATGCATACAGAAAGATACTCATATTCTGAGTATATAGCTTGCTGAATGTTTAAAAACCGAACACACCTATGTGACCAGTGCCCAGACCAAGGAACAGCACATCACCAGCGTCTCGATGCCCCTGCCATGTCCCCTTTTAGCCTCCTCCAGCCACAAGGGCAACAGATCCCAAGAATAGGTGAGTTTTGCCTAGTTTTGCACTTTATGTAAATGGAATCATAAGGTATGAACTTGTTTGTGTCTGGCTTCTTTTGCCCAGCTTTCCATTTATGAAATTCATCCATATGCTTGTGTGTGGCTATAGGTTATTCATTCTTGTAGCTGTACAGTAGTCCACTGTGGAAATATACCACAATCTAGTTATTACTCTACTGCTGATCTGCATTTGGGTAGTTTACAGTTTTAGCCATTACAAATAATGTTGCTATAAATATTCTAACATGGGTCTTTTGGTAAACATTTGTATGTGCTTCTATAGGGCCTATGCCTAGCAGTGGGATTGCCAGGTAACAGGGCATACATATGCTCAGCTTTAGTGGATACTGCCAAACACCTTTCCAAAGCAATCAAACTACTTTTACTAACCATGTATGAGAAGAGCTATTTCTTATTCTCTTTTAAGCCTCTGGCATAGGGAGGAGTGAGTATGAGATATTCAAGAAATGTCTGCTGAACAAGGATTTTCTTGGTATTCAGGTATCAGTGGACCCAAGGATCCATGTGTGAATAAAATAGGTGTGGTTAATCTGACCTTAGTGTCCTTGGTAATCAGAATGTTCAGAAATTCTCCGCAGATGTTGAAAAAAAGTTTTTTATTTTGAGTCCTGGTTGTGGAGGTTGTGGCCCGATCACTACCTTTCTGGTATCTGCAGCGGAAATTCATTTGGAGGAGGCCCTTGGCATTGTCAGCATGTGGAGCCCTGGCTCTTTCATCTCATCAGATATTTCTGCACAAGAAGCCAGAAAGTTGGAAGTTAGAGGCAAACAAGAGTCAATGATGCAGCTTTGGTCAGAGGAAGATGGATCAAGGAGAGCTGTTAAGGACTTCTACCCTGTCAGAGGGCCACTTTGGGAGAAGGGGAGGAATGGCAGACAGGGAGAAGGCCCATGGCCTCCACCAACTCTCACCACTTGCACACGCTGTATCTTTGATTTGCACCTCAGCAAAGCCCCTGAAATTCAGAAGCCCTGGAATTCAGAGGCGTGATGAGGCCAGTGGGAACTCCTAGTGATTTAAAAAGAAATCAGTTCCATCAAAGAATATTGAAGTTCTTGCAAGGAACCCCAGGGAATTTCTGATTCCATCATTCCTCATAGAAGGAAGCTCCCAGCATCTTCCCACTCTACTTCTCTGGATACTCACCAGGTTCAATGCTCCTTTTAAAATGTGGAGGCCAGAACAAGGGGCTTGAAGTGCTGATGGGTCTAACACTTTCCTAGATAGGGATGTTAAAATTTTATTAATACATTAAGATTTTAATTTGCTTTTTTTAGAAATTATATTACATTGTTAATTCATGTTAAGTTTGTGATGAGTTGATAAACTCGCCCACGCCCACATGTTTTCATTGAAAACCACTGTTCTTCCCTGTTAGCACCTGTGCAACAGTCACTGTTTTGTTTAACTTAATTGCAATACTTTTCGTTTCTTTGTTTAATTTCATCTTGCAGATTTTGACCTGGGGCCTTAATCTGACCTTCAAGGTAAAACAGCAAGTCCTGTTACTTTCTCCTCTTAACTTCTCAAGTCCTCCTACTTCTTGGCAATGCTGTCTTTACCTGCTCCCTCACCTGGAAGACTCTCTTCTCCCTCTCCACAGCCCCATCCCAGCCTTAGCCTAGGTAATTCCTACCTTTCCTTGCTCTGGAAGAACTTCCCCTTCTATATCCCTGCAGCCAAGGACTGTGATCCTTGGGAAGGTAGGTGAGCTGAAATGCAGGATATGTCATCATAGACTCTTGGTGGACCCCTAGCAGGTGAGGAGAACTTCCTGGGCATCAGCATAGCTGGGGAGTCAAGGTGGCCCCCATGCTCTCCTTCCCATCCCAGATGTACCAGTAGAATAGGAAGAACAGAGTTTGGCACTTGAGGTGCATGCCTAAAGGGCTGCTCATGCTGAGCCTGTGCTTCCTCTGGTGAGACAGTGCTATGGAGAATAAAATACTGGCTGTCATATTGAAGGGGCTTTGAAGAACAGCACTAGGAATATGGAGAAAGCCCTCATACTGCTTACAATCCAGCTGAAGAGATCATCAAAGTAGGGTTTCTCTTGGGAAGTAGTGGGAATACATAATTCGAAAATACCCTTCCTTCCTTCCCTCCCTCCCTCTCCTCCTCCCTTTCTTCCTTTCCTTCCCCCATCCTTTCCTTCCCCCGTCCTTTCCTTCCCCCGTCCTTTCCTTCCCCCGTCCTTTCCTTCCCCCGTCCTTTCCTTCCCCCGTCCTTTCCTTCCCCCGTCCTTTCCTTCCCCCGTCCTTTCCTTCCCCGTCCTTCCTTCCCCGTCCTTTCCTTCCCCCGTCCTTTCCTTCCCCCGTCCTTTCCTTTCTCCTTTCCTTCCATATTTATTAAGAACTCAGTAAGAGTCCTGTACTTCGCTAAGCCCTAGGAACACAGCAGTGAATGAGACAGTCATGACACAAGCCCTTGTGGGCTGACAGTCTAAAGTGAGAATCGGAAATCAAACAAGTTGCTTGATGAATTATGTAAAGACAGTTGTGATAAGGAACTGAAAGAGATGTACAGGGTGCAATAAGAGCATAGAGCTGGGAGCCTTGACCTAGTCTGGAAATGCTAGGGAAATCTTTTTGGAGAAAGGGATATTGAAGCTGAATTCTGAAGGATAAGCAGTTCCCATTGTGCTGTTTTACTACCTGGTTTTGATAAGGTAAGCTTTTATTGAAAGGCCAAAAGTAAACATTTGAGAGCCTCTTATCCAGTCCAACACATCCATTCTATAAATTCAAAGGTTGACTTAGGTAAGACAGACCTCGTTAGTTGATAGGCCTGGGACTGACTCTGGTTTCTGTGTAGTAACCATTCCCTAAGTGTTATCTCCAATGATAGTAATCATACTATTAGTGATAATCTTACTATTATTAAAATGAAAGAGACCAGGCATGGTGGCTCATGCCTATAATCCCAACACTTTGGGAGGCTGAGGCAGGCAAATCACCTGAGGTCAGGAGTTTGAGACCAGCCTGGCCAACATGGCGAAACCCTATCTCTACTAAAAAAAAAAAAAAAAAAAATTAGCTAGGCTTGGTGGCAGGTGCCTGTAATCCCAGCTACTGAGGCTGAGACAGGAGAATTGCTTGAACCTGGGAGGTGGAGGTTTCAGTGAGCCGAGATTGTGCCACTGCACTTCAACCTGGGTGACAGAGCTAGTCTGTCCTTCCTTCCTTCCTTCCTTCCTTCCTTCCTTCCTTCCTTCCTTCCTTCCTTCTTCCTTCCTTCTACAAAAAGACCATTTTGTAGAGTAGAAACTGAAGCATAGATATTGTTTGGGACAAGGCTTGGTGACCTCACTATGGAAGCACACAGGGAGGAATAGTGAGACCGTGGATAGGGAGGGGTGAGGAGGGCACATGGGGTCTTTGTTGCTCAGGATGTTTTGGCTTTTTGGGCTGTCAAGTGGACGAAGGACTTTGAAACACAATCTCAGTGTAATTCAATCCAAGATTCTAAACCCTCATTAAAGAATGGGGAAAAGAATGGGGTTCAAGACTGGGCTAGAAGAGAGTTACAGGGAATGGGTGTCCCCACAGTGTCAGACTAAGAATGAGAGCTTCCCATCAACAGGGGTGCCTCAGTTTTGGAAGGCTGTAGCCAAGACTGGATGCCTAGCAGTTCCCAGTATGAGTGAGATGCTGGGTCAGTTCCCCTCATTGGAAGACTCTAAGATTCCCTGAGAACCTGATGTTCTAACATGAGTCTTCTAGGAGGTGAGAGTGTGGAATGAGAAATGAATAAACAAGAAATGGAATGAGGAATGGACTTTGAGAGTGGCGTGGCTATAAACTAAAGGAGTGAGATGTTGGGGAAGTGGATTCCAGGGACAAAGAGATTGACCCAGAGAAGAGATATTGGTCTTGGGATTGAAAACAGAAGTGGGAGAATATGGTAGAATGTGGCTCTACCTAGACAATTGTCAGAAAGCTCAGTTAGTTCTCAGTCTTGGGGGATTAGGAGCAATTCTGCCTGAGGCAGGGGTTGGACCAGATGACCTCTCAGGATTCCTTCTCTCCTCATGATGCTGGGATGACATTTCTCATTGTTTTGACAGCCCTGAAATGTCTTTTCTTAATGGGGAATTTATCTGCTGGATTCAATTTAACTGTTGCATTTGTATTTTGTACATGCACCTGCCCTGGGGCAATGGTTACATTTTAAATAAATCAAATAACTCAATAAATATGATATGCCTCACTTTAATCATTACATAATGCAAAAAATTATGATAATGCCACATTAAGTTGCAAATTAAGACATGCAAAAGTAAGAAAACTGTGGAAATGAATGTTCTCCCAGCAACATTAACTCCTCTGCCTTGTGATGTGGCATAATAAAGTCTATATTTATATCTGCCTACCTAGCAGTCTCTCATTCAGCACGGGCCAATGTGGGAGATTATTGCCAATTTAACCTTAACTTTTGTGTCTGATGGCTTATTGTAAATGTGCTGTCTTAAATGAAGCATTAGCCTGGCTCCTGCAAGGAAGATAGAAGGGTGCAATGGTGAGTTCCCAGGTTTTGAGCGACATTGCCTGGGCTTGGAACCTCAGTTCTGTCTGAGTGTCTATGGAACCTGCCCATTAGCTCAGTTCTCTGCACCTCCTGTTTTCTCAACTGTCTGCAGCATCTGGATCTTAGATTCCCACCATCCTCCACACCAGCTTCAACCAGGTTACTCCCATTATTGTTTTATTGTGGTTCATTTATTATATCATTTTGAGAAAAAGCGTTCTGCTGCTCAAAATAATTATCCAAGCACAGCTCTAGTCCTAATATTTCAGATGAGGAAAATCAAGGAGGTGAAGTAACTGGGCCAAGGTGGCAGCTGGGAACTCTCAGGGAGACCTCTACCTCAGGCTGTGACTCCCATGCAGGCCAGTCACTTTCCACTGCTCTTGTTCTTGCCCCCGCCTAAAAGCTGCCTTCTGAACAGTGCATGGCTCCTGGTTAGCATCTGCTGCGGAAGGGCAGACTGGCCATGTGCATGCGAGACAGAAGAGGTTCTCTTTTTTTTTTTTTTTTTTTTTTTTTTTTGAGACGGAGTCTCGCTCTGTCACCCAGGTTGGAGTGGCCAGATCTCAGCTCACTGCAAGCTCCGCCTCCCGGGTTTACGCCATTCTCCTGCCTCAGCCTCCCAAGTAGCTGGGAGTACAGGCACCCGCCACCTCGCCCGGCTAGTTTTTTGGGTTTCACCGTGTTAGCCAGGATGGTCTCAATCTCCTGACCTCGTGATCCGCCCGCCTCGGCCTCCCAAAGTGCTGGGATTACAGGCTTGAGCCACCGCGCCCGGCCAGACAGAAGAGGTTCTCAGAGCAGCAAGGGCTGATAGGAAAATCATAGGTGTTGGAGTTAGGTGGTTGCAGATTGCAGCTCCTGTCATGTGATCTTGGACCATTTAAGGAAACCTCAGTTTCTTCTGTAAAGTGATGGAAGAGAGTCCAACCTTTTAGGATTCAATGAAATAATGTGTATTAAATACCCATCAGAGTGCCAGCCTCTTTGTATGCACTAAAGAAATGTAAGCTGAGTTTTTTTTTTTTTTAATGCTCTCATTTAAAGTATGAGTATCTTTCCCCAATTTCCCTTGAGCCACCTGAAATTCCATCAGTAATGATACATTTAAATAGGTCAATCATCTTCCGCTCCCCATTAAATAACCTTACCACTCTTTTGACTTGCAGAGACCTTTAAAAGATGTTGACACTTTAAGCTCTCAACACCTCAAATGGCTCCTCATTGCTTATGGGATTAATTAAAATACTTTACTCTGCAGTATGTCAACGTGCCAGATACATAGGGCGACTCCTTACTCTCTGAACATCTTTTTGGCTTTTGCATCTCTATGCCTTTTACTGCTTCCTCTTCCTGGAACACCCTCTCTAGTCTCCCTTCTCTCTTGTACTCCCTTCCACACTGCTGTCTCTCCACTGATCAACATTAAATCTACCCTTCAGGGCCAAATTCAAATCGCAGATCCTCCTCTATAAATCTGTCCAGATTTCCCCAGACTCACGTGCCATCTTCCAGTTTCCGGTCCCAAGAGCTGTATTGCTGCACAAATGACTATTGCTTTACTTTCCCATATTGATTGGTGTGTCCCTTCCACTAGGTCTGTGAGGACAGGGATCAGATCTGAACACACAACTGTTTGAGGATAGGAATCAGATCTTCTCAGCTTTATCACCCTTGCAGTAATGATGAGCACAGAGACTTCCATGCTGGGCAAATACCGAATTGAATCAAAACTTAAATGTTATCAGCTCTATGCTTATTCTCACATGATAGGAGAGGCAGAAGCAGGAGAATTGCACTGGGTCCTAGGGGAAGGGTGTTGGGTAGGAGGATCCGGAGGAGCTATAAAGGCCAAATTGAATGTTGAAGTCCAAACTATTGGGCACCACAATCCTGCCAAGGGTGGGATCTGCAGAAATGGAACTAAGAACATCACCAAAATCAACCAGGGCCCAAGAGAAAAGTATGATGGTTGTGTTGTTTACAGCTTCATCGTTTCTCTGCAATCTTTTGGAAGCTCATCAGTATAATTATCCCAGCCTCTCACCAGGGCCTGGAGTTTTCAAGTCCCGGGGATGGCATTATTTGGGCTCAAACTGGGGGAAATGAAATTTGTTTTTCCTGTTGTTTTACTCAAACTACTGAATGGGGTTCATAATCACACTTGAGCTGCACCCTAAGGAGCCTCATGTTTTATAGGCCCCACTTCCTGGAAGGAGGTTGGGGGTAGGTACAGGATTGGGATGGTGACTTTCTGCTTCCTGTAAGCACCATACAAGGGATATAAAGCTCACAGCAAAGCCAAGACATGAGGCTTCTGTGGGCAGGGTTCTGTGCCAGGTACCAAAGGTGACACCAAAGAAATAGAAGACATACTTCCTGTTTGTCGGGAACTTATGCCGAACCAGGTCCTGTCTTAGCTAATTAGCCCCAAAGCAAGAATTTATTGAGCACCAGTTGCATGCATGAAATTGTGCTAGAAGAATCTAGTTGTGATGAAACTATGCAATTGGTATTTGGTCTCCAGGGTTACCCTCCTGTCCTTGTGGGCTGTCTTCTCCCTTTCACCTATTCCCAGGTGCCCAGAAGGGCTTTAGTTACATGTAATCCAAGTCAGCAGGCCATCCCTTGGCATGTGAGTGTGTGTATGAATTGCTGGGTTCCCCCTGCCACATCATTTGCAGGTTTAAACAGACCTTCTTTGGGAGTGACCACAAATATAGAACCCCAATTGTGGGTCACTCACTATGCCAGGATTTTCATCCTCAAATTATGAAATATTTCAAATGTACAGAAAAGTGCAGAGGGTATAAACTCTACTTACCCAGAATGAACATGTGCTAGTATTTGGTCATACTGGTTTTAGATATTTCTTAAAAAAAAAAAAAAAGAACCTCACATGTATACTTAAATTCTTCCCTCCCTGATACATTACCTCGTTTAACTCTTATAATGGCCCATTTGCTTTAATTGTTTTCTTTTGATAAAGAGTGAAGTTGAGCCTCAGCAAAGGTAAACAAGGCTGAATGCATAGAGCTTATAAGTGGGAGAGTAAGCATCAGACTTAGCCCTCGCTCACCTCTGAAGTCCACATCCTTTCAACCTGCCTGCTACTCTAAATTTTTTTCCTAAGAAGGAAGAAAGATTATATTATTTGGTTAAAGGATTTTAGAAAACAGCTAGCAGACAAATAATCCTGTCATCGCAGCAGAGAGAAGGGGTCTCCCCCTCAGAAACTGCACTGCTCCCCCTCAGAAACTGCACTGCCCCTTGCAAAACCCCAACCATTGGTAAGTTAAAATCACAGACAGCCCAAGCATATGTACATATTAGATCTTCTCTCTTTCCTTTAGGGAATTTAAAGGAGGAAATTAAAATCACCTGATGAACAACAGTGAAAGCTGTGGGTTGGTTTCCATTGCGATTCTTGTCAGTGTGTGGTCACTCATACCAGCTGCATCCACCAAGCTGATGTGAAGGAGTTGGAGTCAGCACTTGCTAATTTTGAAGCTGTGTAAATGAGTCACTGTATTAGGGGAAGATGTCTCCTGCTGTAAAGAATAGGAAATGTGACTCATGGTGGCATAAACAGCACTCCTTTAGTCATCTCCAGTCATGTAAGGCCAAGAGGTGAAGGATTCTGAGAGGAGGTTCAGGTATACGTTGTCCAGGGCTGGTTCTAAGCCCGGCACTGTCATCAAGGACATAGGCTCCTGCCTCCTTTCAGTGACACCATCCTTGGGATATTTTGGTCCTCATATTTGTTGCCTCATAGTCCCAAACTGGATGCAGCAGCTCCAGGCATTGTAGCTACAATGTTGGTTAAGGGGTACAAAATTTCAGTTAGACAGGAGGAATGTTTTTGAGATCTATGGCATAGAATGGTGACTATAGTTAATAATACTGTGATGTATATTTGAAAATTGCTAAGAGATTTTAAATGTTCATACCATGCACAAACAGAAGCATGTGAGGTAATAGGTATTTTAATTACCTTGATTTAATCATTCCATAATGTGTATACACACACACACACACATTATGTATACATTATGGAATGATTTTGCTCCATAAATATAGACAATTATTTCTCAATTAAAATGCATATTCCTGGGCTGGGCATGGTGATTCATGCTTGTAATTCCAGTACTTTGAGAGGCTGAGATGGGAGGATCACTTGAGGCTTGGAGTTTGAGACCAGCCTGACCAACATGGCAAAACCCTGTCTCTACTGAAAATATAAAAATTAGCTGGGTGTGGTGGCGCACGCCTGTAATCCCAGCTACTTGGGAGGTTGAGGCACAAGAATTGCTTGAACCTGGGCACTGAAGGTAGCAGTGAGCTGAGGTCATGCTACTGTACTCCAGCCTGGATGACAGAGGGAGACTCTGTCTCCAAAATAAAATAAAAATGCAGATTCCTGGATAGCGCTTACTAAGTCAGGATCTCAGGGAACAGAGCCTAGGAATGAATGGTTTACCAATACCCTCCTCCCCTTAGGTGGTTCAGATGAAGCCATCTTCACACTGTTTGGGGCTGGAAGCTGCTGGTGCAGGAGTAGCAGAGTTTGGTGGAGAGAACAGTGAGGGCAGGTGAGGAGGCCAGATCTCAGCTCTGGCTGTGGTCTGCAGTCACTGGTCACTCTGCTTTGTGGTGCCTGCTGACCACCTCAGATCACAGAGATGGTGTGTCCTTCCACCCTGCCTCCCTAGTTTTATCTCCATGGTGCTTTGTTCGCTGGCCCTGCCTCTTTTCCACGTCTCTACCTTCTTTCCTTAGATCATGATATCCATCCATCCACCCACCCATCCATCCATCCAAAACTGCTTACTGAAGGCTGACAACTTTCTCTCTTGCCTTTACCATCCTTCTTTGTCTCTCTGCTTATTTAAATCCTGCCTGGCTCCTTTTTGAAGCTTTTTAAATTGTCATTGTCCCACCCACCCCCAACCCCATCCTCCTATTCTTTCCCACTTTTATCTTGAACACCATAAAAGCATCATCTTTATTCCACATTCAGCAACTTTTGATTATCTCTGCTGCTCAGGGAAAGTTCTAGATTCTGGGAACACAAACAGAAAGACATACATCACAGACCCTCAGAGCAGCTTCCAGTTCAGTCTTGGTTTGGTTTCTTTTAACAAAGGTGTTTTAAAAAAAATTATACCAGCCTGGAAAACATAGCAAGATCCTGTCTCTTAAAAAAAATACATTGGCCAGGTATGGTGGTGTGCACCTGTAGTCCTAGTTACTTGGGAACCTGAGGCAGGAGAATCACTTGAGCCCAGGAATTTGGGGCTGTAGTGAGCCATGATTGCACCACTCCACTCCATGCCTAGGTGACAAAGTGAGACCCTGTCTTTAAAAATAAAAAATAAAAGAAAATTATAAAAAGAGAAACTTTCAGGTTTTGGTTCTACATGTAAGGAGTTTAGAGGTTGCCACTATGTCCTAACAGCAAGTAAAAAGCTGAACAAACTGAAAAACAATACACTGTTGTAGGAAATTTCCATATTATGCAGTGTATAAAGTGAAAAGCAAAAACAAAACTTTGTTCTCCTTCTCCCTTCTTGTATTTCCAAACTCCAGAGGTAACTGGGATTACCAGTGTCTTGTGTGTCTCTTCCAGAAATGTACCAAATCTTTGTATTTTTCTCTACTGGTTTTGTGTATGAGTCCCCTTCTTGCAGTGGGGTTGAAAGCACCGTGGGAAGGGGCCTCAGTTTTCTCCCATGTCCCTCCATATCACCCTTCACAGGCCTGGGTACACAGTGGGTGACCCATATTAATAGACTGGCATCAAATTCAGGGACTGAGAAAACTCTTAGGGGACCTTGTACAGATCTCGTAGCATTTCCTGTGTGAAGCTTCTTGCCCATCTAGAGGGTAAGCCTCTGAGGGCAGGCCACCAAGCCTGTGTTCAGACTCCTTCCAGGCCTGTGACTCTCTGGGTTGCCTCTCCCTAGGCCAGAGTTTTTGGACATTTTCTGGCTTACACAGGGGCCAACCTCTGAAGCAACAGCTTCCCCAACCAGCAGTTTACCCCATTCCACTTGTCTCATCTGAGGAGTATCAGAGGCCAGGCTTCATCGCAGGTGTGATGTAGCTTGTAAGGCATGCGGGGGCCAGTGGATGTGGTATTTGGTGGAAGCCCAGGAGGGAAGGTTGAGCTGTCGGAATGAGAGAGATGGAGAGGGAGCAGGGGAGAGCAGGAGTATCAGAATGAGTGATGTGCAATGTTCAGGGGTCAGCGCATTACAAAATGATTCTCGTTAATTATTCAGAGCCCGCCATCTATTGTATGGCAGGTGTGGACAGCTAGGATGGGATGCCTGCCTTTCTCTCTGAGCCACTGAAAGAGAGAAGGGTGGGGTCGCCTTGGATCTGTCTTAGGAGGGTGAGTCTGGGGGTGACTTCAGTGTGGGAGTTCCTGGAAGGGTAGGACCAGCTAAGCAAGCCTCCCCACCTTTGAGATTTCTGGCATTCTATGCTGGTGGAACTGACACTTGGGTTCTGTACTAGGTAGAAGGCAGAGAGAAAAGTCCCTCCCCAAGAATACAACTTAAAACAAAATAATGTGCAGGCAGGCTAAAGCTATCTGCTGAAGCAGAGTAAACAGAAGTAAATAGAGCTGAGAAAGAGAAAATTCCTCTCTGGCTCTTCCCTTTTTCTGAAATATCTCTCTCCCCCAAGTCAAGTCTAACTGTCTCTGTGTGTCCAGCATTAGCCGGCCTACCTGGCAGGTGTTCTGTCCCCAGCTAGAGCACTGGAGGGCTGCACAGCTTGTCCTTGGGTTCTGCACAGAGTCCTTTGGCCTCTCCTTGTTCATGACAGCATGTCTCACCTGCCCATTTCAAGGAAGAGGCCTCCCTAACACCGAGTCAGGCACATTAGTAGCTGGAGAAGTATTTTTTTTTCCTTGGGTTGAACTAGACTGTTGTCAGAGAAGGGCCAGAGAAGAAGGTCTTGAGGAGAGGCAGGGTATGGTGACTCATGCCTGTAATCTCAGCACTTTGGGAGGCTGAGGCAGGAGGATTGCTTGAGGTCAGGAGTTCAAGACCAGCCTGGCCAACATGGTGAAACTCTGCCTGTACTAAAAATACAAAAATTAGTGGGGTATGGTGGTACATACCTGTGTTCCTAGCTACTCAGAAGGCTGAGGCAGGAGAATTGCTTGAACCCGGGAGGCAGAGGTGGCAGTGAGCCAAGATTGCACCACTGCACTCCAGCCTGGGCCACAGGGTAAGACTTTGTCTCAAAAAAAAAAAAAAAAAGTGTTGAGGAGAAAATAAAACAAAAAGATCTTAGTAGAATGAACAGTCACAGAGCAGAGGCAGCATGGTGGTAGTTGGCTGAGTGGGGCTGGAATGAAATATTCTGGGCCTGCTGCTGGAGAGTGGGGCGACTTGGCCAAATTTCATTAATCTTGCTGATCCTCAGCTTTCTCATCTGTAAAGTGGGGCTATAACTAGTAGCTCCTGTGAGGACTCAAAGAGATAATGCTTATGAAGTGCCCAGCACAGGGCAGCATGTGGACATGGTGGCTGTTCACGTGTGCCCTGCTTGAGTGACCCCCGAGTCCAGGTAATGGTCCTCCAAGGGAAATGATGGCAAGTCCTTTCCTCATCTAAAGGCCTTCCTTGGAGAAAATTCTGTCATGTGGTAAAGAAACGTTAGACATCGAGAGCTGGTGAAGTGACTGGGGGTGGAGGCCTTCCTGGTCCCCTCTGGGAGGGAGCCACCCGGACCAGCTGAGCCTGCAACCTCCTTTCCTTGGACCACTCCAATTCCATTCTCACCTGGGACTGAACTTGTTGCCCTTGGAAGGAATTTGAACATTGGGAAAAGCAAACAAACAAGGCATCCACCTAGAGAGGCACCTGGTGAGCAGACAGACCACTGGCTCCAGGCAACTGGGGACCTGCTTCTGGCCCTGGCTCTGGAGCTGACTGGCTGTGTGATCCTGAATGCCTTGCATTTCCTCTTGTGTCTTGGTATATTCATCTTTCAAATGAGAGAGGTGGATGAGTTCACACTCGCCAACTTTAACAGTCACATTGGTGGTTGACTGTTTGAAGACTCCATGGAACTGATGTGAAAAATCCACAGTGTTCCTTGAAACCAAGGGCAGCAGCTGATGAGTGAGGCCGAATTTTATAGGTAGGAGGGGGGTCTATATTTACATATCTTGCAATTAGGAGGGGTCTGTATTTATATTGTGTGGTTTTGTTTTGTTTCTTCTTCAAATTGCACCTCCTCCCTGGATCCTTTACAAACTTCTAGGAAAAGAAAGGAAGGCCTCTCTTCATGGTTCATCATCTCTCCAATGTACTTATTTGTGGCTGTGTGGAGTATGCATATTTAATCTTGTCTAGTCATGCTTCCAATGTTTCCAATTCAAATGCCCGAACAGTCTCTGCGCATTTATTCAAACCATGCCTTTGTGTTCCGTGTTGGAACAGAAGCCCATTGAGGACACAGCCTGTCTGCTATTGTATGGGGCCAATCTTAGGGTTCAGCAGCAAGCCGTGGAGCTTCCAAGTACATAAGGAACACCAATTGCAGATGCAGCCCCATTCCAAGCGAAGGGTCTACAGATGTGTAGAAGCAAATCTCTTGCCAAGACCCTCCCCATCTGGATGTAACACTTTTACCGTGCTAGCACATTTATTTCACTAGATTTCAGTCCCCATGTTGTGGGGATTTGGCTCTTTTGACCTGTATATACCAGCACCTGTTGCAGTATCAGACACAGAATGGGTGCTTAACAAATGTTTGTTAGAGAATGAATAAGAGGATGGTCTTTGCAACTCAGTGTACTCACTCAGTGAGGAGGCAAAGTAGTAAGACTATCTGATATTTACTGAGTGCTTAGGAACTGTCAGGAATTCTATCTCTCTCTCCTCCGTGTGTGTGTGTGTGTGTGTGTGTGTGTGTGTGTGTATGTATGTACTTGAGAGACAGGGTCTCACTCTGTTACCCAGGCTGGAGTGCAGTGGCATGATCCTAGCTCATGCAACCTCCATCTCCTGGGCTCGAGGAATCCTTCTACCCTAGTAGCTAGGAATACAGGGGCATGTTACCACACCTGCCTAATTTTTAAAATTTTTTGTAGAGACAGGGTCTATATTAGGGTTCTCTAGAGGGACAGAACTACTAGAATAGATCTACATATGAAAGGGAGCTTATTAAGGGGTATTGACTCACATGATCACAAGATAAAGTCCCACAATAGGCCATCTGCAAGCTGAGGAGTAAGGAAGCCAGTCTGAGTCCTCAAACCTCAAAAGTAGGGAAGCCAACAGTGCAGTCTTCAGTCTGTGGCTGAAGGCCCGAGAGCCCCTGGCAAACCACTGGTGTGAGTCCAAAAGCTGAAGAAGTTGGAGTCTGATGTTCGAGGGCAAGATGCATCCAGCACGGGAGAAAGAGGAAGGCCGGGAGACCCAGCAAGTCTGCTATTCCATCTTCCCCTGCCTGCTTTATTTCTAGCTGCACCGGCAGCTTATTAGATGGTGCGCACCCAGATTGAGGGTGTGTCTGCCTCTCCCAGTGCACTGACTCAAATGTTAATCTGCTTTGGCAACACCCTCACAGACACCCAGGAACAATACTTTGCATCCTTCAATCAGGCTGACACTCAATATTAACCATCACGAGGTCTCACTGTGTTTATGAGGCTGGTCTTGAAGTCCTGGCTTCAAGCAATCCTCCTACCTCGACCTCCCAAATGTTGGGACTACAGGCATGAGCCACCACACCCAGCCCTGAGTGAGTTTTTATGTATTAATTCCTTTAACACTTACAATAATTCTATGAGGCACATGCAATTATTATTCCCATTTTACTGATGAATTAGAGGCAGAGTAGTTCAGGAACTTGCCCAAGTCTATACAGCTAGTAACTGGTCAGAGTAAGAGTTGTGCTAAGGGCAGTCTGGCCCCTGAGTCTGGGTGCTTAATCATCATGCCAATTGGATATGAGGATGTGTTTCACCTTCAGCAAGCATCTGAAAGCAGGGAGATGTTATAAGTGAACACACGGTGTCCAGTGGCTTAAATATAATTCTGAGGTCACAGAAGTGCTGGAACAGACTCCTGTATCTTTTGCCAACTGGGGTATCACTTGCTGTCTGGTGTCCAGAGACCTCGTTTGTTCACAGCTACACATGAGCTCTGATGTCTTTGGGCCGTTTGGCTGGTATTTTCAGCGATGGCAATAGTTCAGGGTTTTATCCCCTTCCTTCTGGCTTGTTCTCTGGCGGATTCCCAGTGCCTCCCCATTTCCAAACTTCCTTCTTAGAGGTTTGGCATCTCTGGCGGGAGCTCTGCCACAGACTGTTGCACATGCCCCCATCCAGCCAGATGCCAGCCTTTCCCATTCTCTGTGCCATATCTTGGGTTATGCTCTGAGGGTGCCACAGGGATGTCCAAGGCATGGTTTTGGCACCTAACAGATTTCTGATTTGCTTCAAAAGAGGAGAAATGAATTATATGAGAGCATAAAATCAAGTGTCAGGTGATACAGTTCCTGTTAAGTGTGAGAAGAAATTCAGAGACAAGAAGGTGGCATCACGCCAGTGGGAGGAGATGTGCGAGCCTGTCCCAGAGATTCCACCCACTTGCTGTGTGACCTTGGCCACTTACTTCCCCTCTCCATGCTTCAATTCCCTCATCAGTAAAATAAGGGGGTTAATCTAAACTCGAATGTTGCCTTCAACTCTAAAATTTAGTAATTGTAAGACCTCCTGGGATGAAGAAACACATACGATTTGCCCCCAGATGAGGAAGTCTTTGAATGGGGGAACAAAAGAGTTGGTAAATACTTTCTGGAAGTTCCCATTCGGCACCCCCAGGACTGCCCATTGGCCCCATCTCCTCATCACCATCACTACCTCTTTGTTCCACACTACCTCCCCAGGTTGGCCTCACTGTTTTTTCCCTCCCTCCATCCCTCTTCCAAGCCTAGATTGTTCCAGTATTTGTAATTGGTCCTCTGCATCCCTTAGACATCACCGAGTCGATCTCAGCCAATTTTCCTCCCTTTTGATGCATCTCTTTCATCCCTCTGCTGTTGGCCCTTCCTCCCCCACCATCAGTGCTTTCCCTTCCCAGAACCTTGACTCCAGCTCATCCATCTTTCTAGAGTGTGGCTGATCCTGGCGTTCCCCTTCCAGTGCATTCGGGGGACAGGTGCTGTCGGGATGCACACATGGAGAGAATGAGATGCTCCCCCCATCCCTGGGCACAGGGAGGATAATGATCCTGAGCGCTTCCCTCCCAGGGCATGATGAGAATCAGTGAGTTAATGCCCATAAAGTATTATAATGACTCCATGGAGTCATCTGATGGAGCGATGAGGAACTGGGCATCTGGCTCTAATTTACTTAGAGCTGGAGAATTCAGGCAGAAGCGGCAGCCGCATTTTTTTTTTCTTTTTGTACCAACAACTCACCCCAATGCAGAGCAGAATTTCTCAGCACAAACTGACACCACCTAGTGAGATTTAAAGACACCAAATTCTCGATTCATGAGACCTGTGTCTAGAAGATTCATTACAGATATCCTGTTGTCCCCACACCCCTACCCTTTCCCCTTTGATTGATTGGAAACAGGTTCTGAGCCCTTAAGTGTCATAATTCAATTGCCCAGCTGGTTGGTGGGTCTGGGAGGAGAAACTTTATCTCCTAATTCCAACCATGTGCTGTGTTTTTCCCACCCTCCCTCTGTCCCTTCTTTTTTGCCATGTGTATTTATTGGGGTACCTCCTTTGGTGTGACCTCATGCTGGATATGACACCAAGTTCCTCTTTTGGGTGTCTAGACAGCAGGAGAAGAAACTGCCAACCTGGAACTCAGAGCCGGGTGTTTCCATAAATAGCCTATGGAATCCTTGCTTTCACTGCACCCACCAGCCGTCTCTCCACCCGCCTCCTTCCAGCTTCTGAGCTTGCTTCATGCTGCTCTTACCTCTGCATCTTTGCCCATGTGGTTCTTCCTTCCACAAATCTCTTCCTCCTGCTCATCCATGGGGATACAACTTTCTCCTTAAAAAAAAAAAAAAAAAAAAAAAACCCAAAAAACTTGTCAACGCACACCCCAGCGTCACCATACTCACGAAGCACCTTGTCATCCCGAATCCTGCAGACATCCGACCATCACAGCCAGCCATTCCTCTGTCCACCCCCAGACTCCTTTGTCTTGCTGTGTCCAGGCTGCTGTTGCAGGTAGACATGTTGTTTTCACAGGGTGGACTTGATGGGGGAAAGCCATACCCTTTGCATAACGTACTTAGCACCACAAGGCTGGCAGCAAACCTCTTTGCTCTGCCTTTCTTCCTGGCTCATTAGAGCCTGTTCCCACCTTTGCCACTGTCTTTCCAGCCATCTCTTCCCCCACAGGAACTCCAGCCTCTGGCCATGTTATTTCCATCCTACTTGTAACCCCTTATGATAACAAATGGCCACTCTTTGTAACAGAATAAAATCCAACCATAGCTCTGACCCAGCTCAGTGTCTACCTCACCTGGAATGCAGCCCCTTCAAAAGTGAAGGTAATGTTATAAATACTGACTATCTTGGTCCCCATAGATCTCTTTCCTGTCACACCTCCTCTGAGCCCTCTAGCTTTGCTCCTTTGAAAACCCATAAGCCTTATTTCTGTCTTTGGAGTATAATCACCTTGAAAGTAGAGACTGTGATTATAATAGCATCTCGGTAAACCCCAATAAATATTTATTGGTTGATTGATTTACTGACATTACTGGGTCCAAATCTGGTTTCTGGATTTTGGTGCTGTTTATTGTCATCTGTTAGGCAAGTGAGGTCACAGGTTTTTTCTAGTCCAGGCTGAGGTGAGAAGGTCATGAACTTCAATTACTAGAAAAAAGAAGTAGGCTGGGCATGGTGGCTCATGCCTGTAATCTCAGTGCTTTGGGAAGCTGAGGCAAGCAGATCACATGAGGCCAGGAGTTTGAGGTCAGTCTGGCCAACATGGCAAAACCCCATCTCTATTTAAAATACAAAAATTAGCTGGGCGTGGTGGTGCATGTCTGTAGTCCCAGCTATTTGAGAGGCTGAGGCCCGAGAATCGCTTGAGCCCGTGAGGTGGAGGTTGCAGTGAGTTGAGATCATGCTACTGCACTCCAGCCTGGGCAACAGACTGTCTCAAAAAAAAAAAAAAAAGTTTGGCAGACTGCATGGCCAGACTTGAGTTATCCCTTGTAGTAAACACTTTAATTTTGGTCCTGCTGTAACTCTGTTATAAGGCATGGCCATTTGTTAACGTAAGTGAGGTTTGTGCTTCCTGGGACTCTCATTCTGCTAAAATATTGAACACACTTGTAAACCTAAGCACCTTCTCTCTCTTGCTGGAAGGCAGTAATGACTGTAAGACAAAACAGCTACTTTCAGTTCAAATGCGTAACTGTTTTTCATTGATCACAGAAATAAAAACACAACCCTAATGAATGAGTTCATAAAGCATCCTCCCCACTTTATGGAATTTGTCTGAATTCTCTCTATCATTTGTCTGCCCTCTGCTCCCCTGCCCACTTCTGCATCCTCCCCATTCTGACCATAGGAAACACTTCCACAAGATTCTCACTGGCTTCAACATTCAGTGCAGGGGGAACGAGGTTTAGTCAGAAACATTGTACATATACAACAGTGGAAATTAGGTGGGTCCTCAAAGACATTAGCTTGTAGCCAAGAAAGGCTTATGTGGAAAGGTCCCTTCTGAAAGATGGTCTGATTTCTTCAAGGTCAGGCTTACCATTGGATAAACTCCTGGCCACAATGAAAGTCCTCCTGCCACCCCTGACAGAGACTATGGATGGGCTGCCTTCTGCCTGGAGGGACAACTGCCTCCACTACCTTGCCACTGCCCGCCCTTCTTCTAGGGTCCTCCACTGGCCCCTTGATTGGGCAGGGAAGGCTGTGCCCACTCCCTTGGCTACGTCCATCCTAGCCTGGGGAGAGGCAGCAGTCTGTTCCGGGGGGCCCCAAGCCACATCCAGCTTCCTGTCTCTTTTTCTTTTGTTAAAGCCAAATGAAACAATGTAATTAGCTTGTTACAATTAAAGTGACTCGACTGGATAAATTGTAATCACCCAGAATCAAGTCAGGCATCCCTGCAGGTCCCGGACATCGCAGCTGAGCTGCCTCATTTGCATAATTAAAATATACAAATGATAATGGATTTTGTACTCAATTTCCAGCGGCTGTGAATTTGAGAAACTCTGAAATTAGAATAACAGAGATGAAGCCCGCCTAGAGGTAATGGGGATGACAAGTTTTGACAGTAGGGGTGTTTATAACGCTAGTTTCTTGCTGCAGAATAAATAAGTACAAAAAAGATTAGAGAGCGATATTAGTTAATAGTTCCATGGGCAGTGGGAAGTGGAGATAGACTATGATTACCTCTGTGAATTTACACTGTCTTTTCTTTCTTTCTTTCTTTTTTTTTCTGACAAGCTCTTGCCTAACCTTAGGGGATACCTTTTCCCTGATTATGAGAAATCAAGAATGAATTAAATGCATAAAAAGGGTTGTCACAGATCGACTCACCAAAGGAAAAGAAGAGAAATGAAATTAGTCTTGCCGCTCTTCCTTCCAGCTAGGGCTGCATTAAACGGAAAGTGTGCTGAGGGGGGCAGAGTGGCAAGAGAGGTGGGGAGGGGCTGTGACAGTCAGAGGAGGGAGGGGTTGGCATAGTCCAGGAGGGCAGACATCAGGGTTCCAGGTAGAACTGAACAACAGTGGAGCCAGAACACAATATTACTTGTGGAATGAGATTTGAGAGAGTATCGGATAGACCCCTTTACTCAAAATATATGCTGCAGAGGGAAATGTATGCTGCAGAGGGGACCAAACATTTTGGTGGATACATACTTGCCTATAAGCACCATGTTCTCTGCCAATACACTGAACATCAAAATACAAATAAGGTTGTTCTTTTTATTTTTCCTGTAAATTCAGTGAGGTTGGGGCTAGATCTGTCCACTTCATCTGGTATTCCCAAGACCTAGTACATACTAGGTCCTTAATAAGTATTTGTTGAATGAATAAATGAATGGATAGGAGAGATGGGGGACAATGTAAGAATATTGGGAATGGATGGGAAAAGACCCTGGAGGCTCAAATAGTCTATATTCCCATTCTTGGAGCCAGCAGAGCCTGGACACTGGAGTCCCCATTGGGAATGGGTGTAAGGTGTCAGAGTCCATCTTCCCTGGGCTAGCCTGCCTGCCTTTTGTGGTCGGTATGTTGCAATGGAAGCTGGACAAAATCTCTCTACCAGAAACAAAGTGAAAGCAGCAATTTGCAATCAGCCAATGAGGACCAGGAACACTAGTGTCTGGGAAGGAAATCCAGAACCCAGGCTCTGGGCCTCTCCCATTGATGGTCTCAGCACAGAAGCTGTCCAATGGGGCAAAGAAGAAAACTGCTTTGGGGGGAAATGGGGGTGATTCTGACTGATGTATCTTCTGATCTCACTGGAAAAGATGTGCAGAGTAGGGCGATCAGGAAACTGATCAGCCAGCCAATCTACTTTATGGTCAGGGACTAGGGCAAGGAAATGCACCAAGGGAGCTAAGGGCAGGTGGTTGGAGTCTAATGCTGGGTGGAGAAGGAGGGATATGCAGGGAGTCAGGTTCTCTAGCCTGGGCTCTTGGGAACCATTCTTCCTGGGAGCCTGTAAACAGAACAGCTTCCCCTGGCAATGGTATGAGCAAGCCGTCTGAGCTGGGAAAGAGACAGGAATGACCACTGTCAGTTTCCCAAAGGACTTTCTTCACACTGGCCTCCCAGCCAGAGAGTGAGTAGTAATCCAGTTCATCTCTTTTGGGCCCTGGCTCTGAGGCAGGACTTGCCTAATCCCAGGTCCTGAGGAATGATGGGGTGAGACGTCATAATAAGAGTGAAGTTTCCTGGAGGAAGGCACCAATGCTCACAGGTCTGGAAATATACAGACTTCAGGACAGGGATGTGTGATTATAAATTTCAAGTTAATGATAGGAAAAAGCCAACCATGTCCTTGGCGGCTAGAACAGGCTGGGTGTAGGCCTTTGGATGTGCTTCAGGCCTGCTTTGGGCATCATTGTACTATGGGGATCAGAAATGCCACCATGGACCATCCATTGGTTCATCCAGTCTTGGCATCTGTTCCTGAAAGAGGGAAGTTGATGGGGCTTCAACAACTTTGAGATTTCTCCCAATCCTCCAAATGTCCTTTAACCATTAAGAATATTTTCGTGAGTTTATCTAAATCCTTCTTGAACCCACCTGCTGCCTTGTAATTTTTACCTCTTTTAGGAAGTTGTATTCATCAGGACCACTTCTTATATCTTTTAAGATTGGGGGCAGCTGGTGGATAAATTCTACCACTTGGATGTAACACCATGTCTGTTTTCATGCCTCTCATAAACTTTCAGCCACAATCTCAGCCCTCGAGTCTCCAGTCTCCATCCTTTGAAAAATCTCCTCAGGTCTCCTCATCCCTGAGCCACTTAATTGCCTGCCTGTTTGCCTAACAGTGCACAAGACATTTCACAGAGCATAGGGAAGTTGGTATTGCACCCAGGGTGTGGCAAAGTCCCTGAAATCTGTTCTACAAGTGGGAGGCCTCTCACTCATCCTTCAGAGAGACTGCCATGTCCTGCTAATTGGGTCAAACTCTAGGTCAGGCTGTGCAAACAAAAATGCTGATCTTCAACATGATGCTATTGGCCATTGTGTGGGAGGCTTGGTATTACTACTGCAGCTAGAGGGCCTGGGTATTTCTCCCAGGCACACAGCACAGGAAGAGAAGGCCTGTTAGTGATGTGCTGGACAGACAGTTCCCATGTGTGGACAGGGAGGGAAGTGGGAACAGCATATGCTTCCTCCTCCCATTTACTTTTTCTAGAAAGCAACACTGTGTCAATACGGATAGTATAAAGTGTAAGTTCCTTGAGGGGCTGGACCATATCTATTTTATTATTGTATCCCCAGCATCTAGCATAGTGCTTGGTACATAGTAGTCGCTTAATAAGCATTTGTGGAATAAATTAATGAATAAGCATGTGCTGTTTTTTTACAATGAAGATACATTATGGAACATTACAAAAAAGAAAATCTATTCTTAGTTTCAAATGTGTCAGTTTATTAGTAAATCTACCCATTGGTGTTAATCACATTTTAGGTTGACCCAGGGCTCGTTTTCTGAGTTTTTCCCTTCTTAGATACACCCATTCATTCTTTCATGCCAGGCTCTGTTCTCAGCCTGAGGGGCCTAACAGTGAACAAGTTCCCAGTTCCCTCAGTTATTCTTGCTAGATCTTCTTGTTATAGCTTATGTCTAGTCTCTGCCACTGTCACGGCCCTGGGCCAGGCTACCATCATCTCTTACCTGTGGAATGTTGCCTTTCTGGGTTCCCCTGATTCAATCTTATACCCTCTCTTGTTGTTTTCCATACTACAGCTCCAGAGATCGCTCTCAAAAAAGAAATCTGACCACCTGTCTTTCTTAGATAAACCCTTTATTGCCTTCAAAGCTCATGACAATCCACGTTTGCTCACCTCTTCCACCCTAGCCCTCACCACTCCTGCCTCACACCCACCTTGATTTCCTCCGTGGCCTAGAAACATCCCAGCTCTTTCCTCTCTCTGGACCTTACCCTCACCAGTGTGTCTGCTTGGCCTCTCCCCATGGGGCCATTCTGGGCTCCAGCCAGACCTCATGCTGTCCTCTGGAAAACCTCCCTGTCCCTGTGGGTTGGGGCCTCTTGCCTGTGCCTCCTCCATGTTCTGAAGCTCCACTTATGTCACTGGGATTGCTTGTTTTAGGTGCCTCTTTCTCCTATTAGAATTGGAGACATCAGAGGGCAGGAATGGCTGTGCATCTCTAGCTCTGGTTATGTAACTGTCATATAGTACTGTTCAATATATTTACTTGCTGAATGAGAGAGCACATAAAAGATGATAGCTAGAATTATGAGACTGCTAAGAAAGAAAGGAAGTGGAAGGAGGAGGAGGAACTTGAGGAATATTTACACCCAGAGGTCAGAGAGAAAAAAAGGGAAACACTCCCTGAGAGGCAGGAGGCCAGCAAAGTTCAACGAAACCGAAGCCCAAGAGGACCAGAAAGGGCTGGCCATCTGGCCAGAGAAGCGTTTTCTGCACAAGCATTAGGAGATACAATGTAATGTAAATGATGAGTTAATGGGTGCAGCACACCAACATGGCACATGTATACATATGTAACAAACCTGCACGTTGTGCACATGTACCCTAGAACTTCAAGTATAATAAAAAAAAAAATATTACTTTCCCTCCTCCCTCCCAGATGGGCCCATTTGGGTCAGGAGGTCACCCAGGTCCACTGTTTTCCAGTCCTTGATTAGGAAGAACAGATCAACGTTCCCTTCTCATTTGGAAGGCTTTGGGACACCATTTTCTTGGGGCAGATGAATGTCACTAGAGCTGCTCATGGAATCTTCTGGGCACATGGGTCTAGGGAGGGGATGTTCTACTCCTGGACAGCCCCTGCCTTTGAGTCTCTCCCTCCTAGAGGCAATGCACATCTGCCCTGTATCTGAAACCTCCGAGCAGCCAATTTAAGCCCTTGTCTATTAGAGAATTAATTTTTAATGGGTTTTATAGCATGGCGGATAAATCAGTTAGGGAGAGACAAGGAGCTGGCAATGCCTAATAAATATCGATTGGGCCATTTAAAAGGGAAACCTTGCCAAAAGGGGGACAGCCACCCCACAGAGTCAAAAACAGCTGTGTGGAGTGACTAAGGGGCAGCAGTGACATCCTCCTTTCTTCTATGGCTGAAAATATTCTCCAACTTGCTGGCCACTGATGCTGGAAATTGCACCACTTTTTGGGTAAGGGCCATGCCTTTTATTAAGATTCACGTATCTTTGAGACAGGAACCTATTTTCAATATGTAATTCCTTAGTATAAAGTAGTTATGTAGATATTTCCCAAAGGATATAAACGAGAAGAACAGGACTGAGTTGGAGGGATCTTGAGCATTTTCCTGGGGTTGGCTGTGTCTGGGAACCCAGAAGACAAGATCTCAAACAGACATAAAAACACTTTTTGGGATATATGGTGGTGTGACATGGGGCAGGCAAAGCTTTGGGAATGATATTGCATATTTTGCAATGCCCATTTTACTTAAAGATTGAATGAAAGATGTTTTTCATCAAAGCATATTTTCAGGAAGGAGAATGCACAATTGGCATGCATAAGAAAAGATCTTGTTTTGTTCTCTTTTCTCTTTCTGCTATAAAAGAGACCTCATGCAGTGATGCAGAGAGATCTGGCTTCAGAGGGCAAAAGCTCTGGGTTCAAATCTTGATTCTAAGCCTAACAAAAAGAAGTACAAGAATAATGAACAAATCATTTATTGTCCTATGAAAGAGTATACCATTAAGTGCTAAAGTTTGCTATATAGACTGTAAAACAAGGGGGTTCTATGATCTCTGAGGACCCTTCCAGCTCTAACATGCCATCACTATTAAAAAGGTGCATTGTTTTAAATATGACATCATGTTAAGGCTTATTATTTTTTATGTGCCACATTCCTAAATAAGTTTGCTCCTTTCCCCTTAGCAATCCCTAATAATCTTTTCAGTGATGGTGTCTTCATGTAAACCATGTTAGAAACTTTTCTTGGAGGATTACTTTCAGGGCCAGTCATGAACCATGAACAAATATCCATTTCATTAAAAACAGTCATACCTCCTAAGCACAATGTGTGCTGGGAGATGTGGGAAGATAGGAAAGTCAGGGGTTCAGGAAGGGTCAGGTAGAGGCAGCCTTAGACACAGCTGTGGAGTTGTAGGGATTTTATTTCAAGGCTTACTCTTTCACCTGGTTCCTTTATCACATGGAACTTGCCTTCCTTAGTTCAGGATTTTCTTGATATGGCCAAATAAATAAAATTTCTCACCACCCAAGATTTGGTCATGCAATTCCCTGTTCCCTCATCCCAGGAAAACCTTTCAACCCTATATCTTGTCTGTTGGGGGCCCAAGCTCAGAAAGCCCCAATGTAGGAATGGGCTGGAGCAGTGGTTCTCACCAGGTGGGGCACATTGGAATCCCATAGGAGGGAGATGTATTTCCCTTCTCCTCTCTATGACATTCTTCTTTCCAGAGAGGGTTTTGTCCCTGTGATGAGACCCAGAGGCATGCCTCTTACAAGGAAAATCAGAGACCATCCATTAACAATGGTTAATTTTGTGCAATGGTTAATAATCAACTTGACTGAACCATAGGGTGCCCAGATATTTGGCTAAACATTATTTCTTAGTGTGTCTCTGAGGGTGTTTCTGGATGAGATTAACATCAGAATTGGTAGACTGACTAGAGCATATTGCACCTAATGTAGTTGGGCATGATCCAATCCATTGAGGCCCAGAACATAACAAAAAGGCAGAAGAAGACTTTCTTCTCTCTGGTGGATTGCTTGAGCTGTGATATTGGTCTTCTGTCCTTGGACTGGGACTTACCATCAGCACCCTGGTTCTCAGGCTTTCGACTTGGACTGGAACATCCCTGACTTTCCTGAATTTCCAGCTTGCATATGGAAGATCAGGGAATTTTCAGCATCCATAATTGTGAGAGCCAGTTCCTTATAATAAATCTCTCTCTCTCTCTCTCTCTCTGCACGCGTGTGTGTGTGTGTGTGTGTGTGTGTGTGTGTGTGTGTGTGTGTAGTCTCCTATTGGTTGTTTCTCTGGAGAATTCCAGTGGGGAGTTAGCTAGGAAAGTGATGAGACCTCTTATGTTTCCAATCATATAGCTTGCCAGTGTAGAACTGTGAACAAAGTCATTTTTCTCAAATTTATAGGCCAAAAGAATGATATCTGGCATTTCAGGAGATCATCTAGGGCAACTTTATCTTCTTATGAATGAAGAAACAGGTCCAGAGGTCTTGCTAACATTTTAAAACTAGTTAGTGGCAGAATCTAGTACAAATGGTCCCTGACTTATGATGGTCTTATGATGGTTCAACTTATGAGTTTTCCACTTTACCACTGTGCAAAGTGGTAAAGTACTTGAGTCTTCATATAAACTGTACTCAAGTACCTATGCAACCATTCACATTCACTTTCAGCACAGTATGCAATAAATTACATGAGATATTCAATACTATATGATAAAATAGAGTTTATGTTAGACGATTTTGCTCAACTGTAAGTGTTCTGAGCACGTTTAAGGTAGACTAGATGAAGCTGTGATGTTCAGTAGGTTAGGTGTGTTCAATACATTTTCTGCTTAGGATATTTTCAGCTTATAGTGGGTTATTAGGACTTAACCCCCTCATAAGTCAAGGAGCATCTTTATGTAAATATTAACACCCTAACCAGATTGTGGGCTCCCTAAGAGCAGGTACCACATATTCTCCCATAACATGTAGCATAGTTGTAAGAATGTAGTAAATTGCTCAGGAAAATCTTAATGATCGACAGCAGTGCTTCTCAAACTTAAGCATGCATTGGAATCACCTTGTAAAAACACAGGTCTTTGGGCCCAACCCCCAGAGTTTCTGGCTTAGTAGGTTGGTGGTGGGGCCCTGGGAATTTGCATTTCTAACAAATTCTCCAGTGATGCTGTGGTTGCTGATCCAGGGATCACACTTTAAGAACCACTGAGATGTACGGTTTAAGGATCTATCCATTTCTAATATAATTTGAAACACTTCATTCCCAGGAAGCCTACTTTATTAGACACTAAGTGGCTACGTGAGAAATCCCAGACTTAAAAGATACTAGTTTAAAAGTATTTAAAGTGAATAATTACCTTCAGGGTGGTCTAGGTAGAAAGATTAAATAAATTAAGTTGAGTCAATAGGAGTTTAAGCATCATTTGTTAAAGCAGTACTATTAGTTTTTCTTTTCCTAGTGGAAATTCTCTTCTTGTCACATAATCCTAATTAATTATTGTATAAAGACCCGAAAACTTAAATGCACAAGGGAGTAATAATCTTATGTTTCATTAACCAGCAGCTTTGAAAGCCAGAACCAAGCACGTAGAAAGAGCATGAGCAGTATACAGAGTCCATTCCAAGCGGGCCTGAGGTCTACCCTCGTGCTTTCATTTGTCACTGAATGTGTTAACAAGAACACACATTTACACTCTTAAATATATCGTCTCTGTTCAATATAATCTTATTGGAGCTAGCCAATCAATATGAATTTCAGGAGTATTTGTCATTGATTTTGCAATATGCTTTGTAATTACTGAATCAATACAATATTCTTAACTCATTAGGAGATTAGCTTCTTAAAAATCATTTATATTAATGTGTTTAACCAAAGGCATTGGAGCTCCCTTTTTTAAAAAAATCACTTGTTTAATCACCTACATTAAAAATGAACAAATGCTGTAGACTAAAAGCTCACTTGATTTGATTTTCAAGAATGACTTGCCCTGTACCTTGCCTTTGATAGGACCTCAACATATTGGTTACACTGTAGAGCCCAAACCATGATATGGAACAAAATGGGGGTGCCCATCTGAATAATTTGATGGAGAAAAGATGGGGTGGGGGAAGAAACCATTATGCCTGATAAATATTGGCTCTGATTTACCAGTTTAATTCTGGCATTTTTGAATTTTGTATCTTATTAGTTGTTTCTTTGTGATACCTTCCCACTGGAACACAGTTTATAATATTTCATCAATTAAGAGAAAGCAGACAGTTGGGCATTTAATATACACTTGGAGGTTACAAGAAAAAATATTTTTCTACTCATAACACTTCTCACCACAAATGTGTGGATTTTCCACACCAATTCTCTGTGTATACCATCTAGGTGTCCACCAATTTAATTCAATTCTGGAACAACACTAAATATCCAGAATTAGTGCAGACCTCACAGGTTAAGGGCTAAGTGCCACAAGAATGTCCCCACTTGAGATGCTGGTTACAAGTATTGGGTGCCCAGGGTATTCCCGTTTCCATCCAACTTGGCTGTAGCGTTCCTGCAACCTTCTCCTCAGTTTCTATAACTTGCTATAATAGCTCATAGAACTTACAGAAACACTTTACTTAGTTTACCAGTTTAATATAAAGGATATTTTAAAGGACACAAATGCATAAGGAATAATATGCCTAAGGAAGAGGTGCATAGGACAAGGTCCCAAAGAGTCCTGAAAGCAGGAGCTTCTGTCCTTGTAGAGTTGGGGTATACCACCTTCCCAGCACATGGAAGTGTTCACCAACCTGGAAGCTCTCTGAATCCTAGAGTTCAGGACTTTTTATGGAGGCCTCATCATGTAGGAATGATATATTAGTAATTCAATCTCTATCCCCTCTCTGCTCCCCAGAGGATGGGGATGGGGCTGAAAATTTCAAGCTTCTAATCATAGCTCGGTCTTTCTGGTGACCAGCTCCTGTCCTGAAACTGTGTAGGAGCCCACCAAGAGTTGCCTCATTAGAACAAAAGATATTCCTCTCACCCAGGAAGTTCCAAGAGATTTAGGAGCTCTTTGTAAGATGCTCCTATCATCCTCATCATTCAGGAAATTCCAAAGATTTTAGGACTCTGTGTCTGAAATCAGATGCAGAGACTGGCAATATATTTGTTCTTATGTTACAGAGGATTAAATACTGATGCAGATGTTTGGTATGTATTTATAGTAGCAACATCTCCCAGTAACTCATGAGTGAGTTGGGCATGTGTTGTGGACTTTATAAATGAAATTGAGTCCTGGGGGTGAGTTACAAAGCCCAAGTCACCATACACATTTGTGGTGGATACAGTTCTAGAACACAGGCTTTCCTGTTGTTGGAATATACAGTACTGTCCTCTGGTGAGTTGTAGCTGTCACTTGCAAAGGAAGTCATTGCAGATGACTTTTTGCTTTGGACATTGCTAGTGACCTTAGAGCCCAAGGCAGCTGCCTCTCATCCCTCCCTCAAGGGCTAGGTAAATCCCTCCCTCAAGGGCTTCCCTAGCTCCAGCTGATAGCTGATGCCTGATGGCTGCAGTTTCCAGGGCTTGAAGTTTAGTTCTTGGTGTTTGAAGGTGTTTCTTTATGCCCTCCAGGATTGCATCACCCTAGTTGCCATCCTTGGAATCCATATAATAATAATGATCCCTTTCATATGTCTTGAACCAGAGAGTTTACACAATGCTTATAAATACACTATCCTATTTGATTATCTCAGCAAGTCTATGAGATGGACTAATGCCCATGGTCAATTTTACAGATATAGGCTAGTGAAGATTACAGAAGTTAAGTGGATTGCTAGTAGTGAACAATTGGAAATGTAATCCGCCCCCTACAGGGTGCTATCTTCCCAGAGAGAGGAATGAGCCCCAAAATACACAGTCATGAGACCAGTCTCTGGTATCCTCTCTGCCCTTACTTCCTTTGGGGATGTCTTTCATCCTCACGGTGTCTCAATTCCTAACTCTAGAAGATGAAGATGCAATTCCTACTTTTCTTCTATCTGTGAACAGAGGATGGTACATTATTTCCAACAACCAGCAAAAACCTGTTGGCTTCTCTGTTGCTTATAGCTTGGGGTAGGGGCTGGCTTCATGCTAAATCCCAAGGAGCAGACATGTTCTCTGGCTTCAATGACCTCACTCTGTATTGAAAACAGCCTTCATCCAAAGAGCCTGTCATAGGATGGAGTTTCCTTCTTGTCCTTTGAGGTTAATGTGAATTTCTGGTTAATGCACTTGGCAGACACAGTGTGTTCCTGCAACCATGGTTTCAGCCTTTGAACTTCCCCATGCTCCATGTACAGAGTCTGAATCCTTAGCCTGATCCTCTTATGCCCATCAGCTCCTCCTGTATACTTGTACAGACCCTCACACCAATACAAAAATGAATAAGGGGCCAAACCGAAGAATTCCTAGGCTGTGAATGATTTTATGCAACTGCCCCATTGTTGGATAAACCAGTAAGACTGCCTGTAGTGAGCCAGCATTCAAGCACTTCCATGTTAGGAGATTGTCCTGTTTTGAGGCAACATTGGCCTGCAGGCTTCAGCCTGCAGAGTTGTCATGGTAGGAAGCCCTAGAATGCCTAGAAAGGGCCTGGTGTCTTTTGGAAGAAGTCTGGATGAACATGATGAACATGTTGGCAGTGATAACACTTCTATACATCTGCATGGTGCTTTCGAGTTTTTAAAGTTCTTTCACATGCATTATCTCAGCTCATTCTCCCAGCAACCCTATAAGGTTGACTGGGCAAGCAGTGATGCTGTCATTTCAAAGGTGGGGAGACTGAAGCTTCTGCAGTCCCACATCTGAGTTCAGTACCCCTCCTAGGAGGTCCCATAGTTCCCTGCCCATCTCTTATACAGCACTTAGCTGCATGCTACTGTGATTGCTGTTGACTTGCTTGCTTCCCTAGCTGGAATGAGAGCTTCGTGAGAGCAGGGACTTTGTGTCACTGGGTCACTGTTGCACCCTTGTGCTTTCTTATAATGACTGGCATAGTGTGGACTCAATAAATACTTGTTGAATGACGTTTGGGTGGAAGTATCAAAAATGGGTGAGGGGGTGGATGAATGAGTGAATGAGCGAGTGGTGGGCAGGTTCCCTCAGCCCGGGCCTCTTGTTTATTGGTTGCCCAGCATTTTGGTGGCCCCTGGAGGTCAGTGGGGGACTGGCTGTTGGTCTGTGGGAGAGGCCAGTGAATGTGTGGGGAGAGGTGGTGGTGGGGAGAGTCAGGGCCTTAGTACTGCCCTGGATAGCACCATGATGCTGGTGCTGTTTGCATTTGGAGCCAGCCACCTCTCTTCTTGGGGCTCTCCCTCTCATTCCAATGGGCTTGCTCTTGCTCTAGATGACCCAAGTTCTTTCCTTGGACACCATTCCCAGGCTCTGAAATGCCGTAAAAACTTACTTGTGCTGGGTTCCATGCCAATGCACACCTTGGCTGCTGAGCAAAGAAAGGAGCTGACAGTCATTCACGCAGAGGTGTAAATGACTAACAGGGTTTTAATGTGTTACCCCCCTTTGTGGGTGGAGGGGAGGTGGTTGCGGGTCTTGTGGAAACCACTTAACTCTAAAAGGAATGGAGAGATGAAGCTTTAAGTGTGGAATTTCTGTCACCTACATATGCGTTGGGCCCTGATTAAGGGTGCATATCCACCGACTGCTGGGCCCTGCTGCTCCTTGGGAAAGAGGGGCACTTTGGCTGCCATCCCAGGACTCCTGTTAATAAATCAGAGTTCTCTGCCACCAGCTGCTTGGCATATTGTTCTTGTACCAGTAGTGCCATTGCCAAATTGTCAGTGTGCTGGGCTGGGGGTGGCATGGGGGCTGGTGTAATTAACTCCCTCAATGCACCTTACCCTGGAGTTCACCCAGAGAAATTTGGCAGCAGGGATGAAGGGCTGTTGGCCTGACTGCTCTCACCAGGAAGGATGGATTCATCAGGGAAGAGCAGTTGACAGACTGGGGAGGGAGCAGCTGTTTCAAGGATGGGAGAGAGATGTCAGGAGCTGGCTCAGTCTCCATACAGAAATCCTCACTCTAAATGGGCAGCATTGGAATTTAAGTAGTAAAGTGTCTCTTTGAAACTTTGAACTCTTTCTTCCACGCTCCACAGCTCATTTTGCATCACAACAGCTTTTTGAATTATTATTCAAAATATAATGTAATGAGGAAAGAATTCTTAAGTGACCTTTGATGCCACCATCACCAAGAATTTCATGTTTATATGGTACCACGGAGATCCAGTTCATAGGCATGTGTATTTTAATTTTTTGTAGTCGATAATCAAGGTGCTCTTGTCATTTTGTATACCCTCATTATTATTATTATTATTATTATTATTATTATTATTATTTTAGTAAGAAAAGGAAACAGGTACAAGGCTGTGATACTGTCTGCCGACCCAGACAGCCTGCCTCAGAGATATGGCTTCTAACTCTGCCCTGAGCTGCTCTTACTGGGAACACTTGAAGGCAGGGCCAGCGTTACTGATGTTATGGGCAGAGGAATGGGCAAGAAAATCTCCAGGGGACTGCTGGGTTACCAACCACATCTGATTCTGGGATCTCTATGGAATTCTCATCGGCAGCAGTGCTCAGAGCCTAGTTGGCATCTTCACTGAGCAGTGAGGCCCCTGGGGGTGTTGCTTTCACTTTCCAGACCATTGTTGTGTTAGTCCAGTGTATTAGTCCATCCTCACATTGCTATAATGAAATACCCAAGGCTGGGTAATTTATAAAGAAAAGAGGTTTAATTGGCTCACAGTTGTGCAGGCTTGACAGGGAGCATGGTGCTGACATCTGCTTGGCTTCTGGGGAGGTTTCAGGGAAGCCTTCTGGTAGAAGGCAAAGGGGGAGCAGGCACATCAAATGGTGAAAGTGGGAGCAAGAAAGAGAGTGAGACACGCCACACCTTTCAACAGCCAGATCTCGTGAGAAGTCACTCACTATCATGAGGACAGCACCAAGAGGATGGTGCTAAACCATTCATGAGAAATCCACCCCCATGATCCAATTACCTCCCACCAGGCCCCACCTCTAATACTGGGGATTATAATTCAACCTGAAGTTTGGGTGGGGACACATCTCCAAACTATATCAGTTGGTGTCAGCAATCCTAGAGAGATTGTAGCCCGCCCTTCCCATTATAAAGATGAGGAAGTCGAGGCTCTGGGACAGGAAGAGACTTCTCTTTCCTTTTCTAAGGAGAACATTCCCTTATGAATTGCATGTGTTGCAGGGGTTGAATCAAGACCACATAGAAAAGTCTATGGTTCATATTAAGGAGTCAGGTGTGACATTTAAGTTAAATCACAGTGAATATACATGTATTTTTGAGTTATAGAGACAGCAGTTTCATTTGGTTTAACCTGCTAGTTGGAGAGGCAAAACATATGTGAAGAGACCTCCCCAGAAGATGAGCAATAGGTACAGTTAAAGAATACTTCAAGAATATTATTGAAAAGCTGCCACCAGCCATTTACCAATTAGAGGATTTTCACTTAGTTTGAAGGAAACAGCAGTCATGTTCAGATTTATACTCCAAAATATCAAAAACATTTATCCTAGCCCCTGACACATAGTAGGTGCTCAGTGAATAATTCTTGAACAGTCACATCGCTCATTTCTGGTTAGCTGTTGACTCAGGATTCCATTTTGCTGTTTGTAGCAGGGCCTGACCCCAGTGACTAAATAATTAGTGGTTTTAGTTTTCTTTCATGAAAAATAGGCCAGAAACAGCCTGTCCAGAGCTAATGTAGCTATTCAAGCAAGTCATCAGGGGCCAGGCTGTTTCTTCTGTCATTCTTAGCATGTGGCCTTTGTGCTCACACTCCCATGATGGCTGCTCTGCCTCCAGAGGCAGGTCCAAGTTCCAGGCAGGGACTTTTGCAAATGGCAAAAGGCACAGTGTTTTGGCAAAGTCTTTACCTTTTGTCAGGAAAACAATGGGTTTCCTGAATGCCCTCCCACTGGACTTCTGCTTGCAATTCATTGGCCTGAAGTGAGTCACAGGTCACCCTTAACTGTGAGGAGGTCTGAAGAGTAGCCCTGAATAAAACTCGGTTTTTCTGGTCAGAAAGCTGGGGATGCATATTAGTAGATAATATGCATCATCTCCTACAAATGTTTTAAAGCAAAAAATGATTATTTAGATATAAACAAATAGAGGTTCTAATTTGGAAATCTCTGTATATAGTTTATATGCTAATTCATGCATTCATTTATTTATCCATCCTGCAAATAGTCATAGAACGTCCACTGTGTGAGGGGTGCTGCCTGTAAACTAGGAATACAAAGGGGGACAAAGCAGACTAAACCTCTGTCCTCGCTGGGTTCAAACATACACATGCAGGACAGTCAGATCCACTGGGCAGCAAGGCAAGAGAGAACCAGGCAGGCAGCAAGAACAGAACATGCAAAAGGGAGTGGGAGAGTCTGAGGAAGTGAAAAGAAGACCTGTGGGTCAGGAGCCAGATAATTGAAGGGGAGGTGGAGCTATAAGTGACTTAGGAAGGACAGCAGCTGGTCTGATGGCTCCAGATTGGCGAAAACCAGGCCCTGGGCATACACTGTGGGCATCAACAGGGGTTGGGGTCTAGACTAGTAATCTGGACCAGTGTCAAACATTTAAATCTTGCCCCCAGATATAAGGCCTTAAATGTGATGTCGCCTCCTTTGCCCATTGAGAGCTGGGAGGGTTTGGGAGATTTGGACCAGAGATCTCATTTTACAGGTCAGTAAACAGGCCCACAGAGCCCAAGTGACTTGCTGATAGCTGTCTTGCCAGTTAATGCCAACATTTGGATCAAACCTGCAGTTTTTTTTTTTTTTTTTTTTTTTTTTTTGAGACCGAGTCTCGCTCTGTCGCCTGGGCTGGAGTGCAGTGGCCAGATCTCAGCTCACTGCAAGCTCTGCCTCCCGGGTTTACCGCCATTCTCCTGCCTCAGCCTCCGAGTAGCTGGGACTACAGGCGCCCGCCACCTCGCCCGGCTAGTTTTTTGTATTTTTTAGTAGAGACGGGGTTTCACAGTGTTAGCTAGGATGGTCTCGATCTCCTGACCTCGTGATCCGCCCGCCTCGGCCTCCCAAAGTGCTGGGATTACAGGCTTGAGCCACCGTGCCTGGCCCAAACCTGCAGTCTTCTGACTCCTAGACATTTCCCCTTCAGAAACATTGTATGTTTGTAGATACTTAATTTTCTGTTGTCTGATTTGCACCTGATAGCATTTCAGTGAAATAGATCCAGTGGGGTTATTTACCCCAGTTTCACATGTGGGGAGACTGAGGTTGAGAAGGATAAAGGGTTATGGTGGTCTTCGATTCTCTGGCCCAGATCCCCTCCAGCTGGGGAGGTTAGCATTCCAACTGATGTGGTTGGAGACACTTTGGTTCACATCGGCTGTCTCCTCCAGGGTGAGATGTGGCCCGAATGCCACTGCTCTGGGCCAACTCCTCTTACGGGTCTGTACAAGTGAGAAGGGGAGGTTTTTGCTGCATCATAATGAAAATGTGACATTCTCACCTGAGTCTTGAGCCCTAGGAAAACAGGGCTGTGCTCTGAGTGTCTTAATTGCTTCTGACACTCTTTATCATTTGTGATGATCTGGCCATGCTTGGCCACCTCAAGCGAGGGGTGGCCCTGACAGTGGGGAGAAATCATTAGAGAGCTGACAGGGAACAGAGCCATGGGACATAATGAACTGGCCGCCAGATGCCCTCAATGCAGACATCCATCCTATCGATTGACCTTTTGGGGAGAGAAATGGGTGCCCTGGTTGTTGCCGGGCTGGTGAGGCTGGGCTGTGATGAGAATGGTTTCTAATCAGGACAGACTCCATTCAGAGTTCAGCTCCCCTGCTCTATCTTGAGGCCAGTGAGAACACTGTAAGAGGGCCCTTTTCACAGGGTGGTTGTGCAGCGATGTGCCCCATGGCTTAGCGGGCTTGGCCTGCGAGGGGCCCTTGGACCGACAGGTCTAGTCTGGGGAGCTCCTCCTCCTTTCCCTTTCCCAACCTGCTCCCTGCAGCTGCTACTCTTATATATTCTCAAATTGCTTCCTTGCTCCTGGGGAAGCTCTGGGTCTCCAGGTCTGAACACCCAGGCCAGTGCAGCTGCATCAAAACCCTTCCTGTTTTTTTTTTCCAGCGAAGTGTTTTTCTCTCAGCTCTGCAGGGGTCATGCCAAACTCACCCCTGCCAAGCTGCTAACACCGGTAGTCACTTTTTCAGAGCCACTGGCCTCTTTGGAGGAGGCAGTCATGTCTTAAACTATAGTTTTATAAATTGGACTCTATGGGAATTTTAAAGTCTTAATGCCTTTGGTTGGATAAAAATCTAAGAATATTAACATAAATGAATTATGAATCCATGAGGGATTTCTTTAACACCAAGAAAGGCCTCACAATTTCAGGACCACATATGCTTTTGAGCTGATAATAGTATTAACACAAAGTAGTTCTATTTTAATGAAGAAAAAAACTGGAGGATACTCAAAGGTATGAATGTCAAACGAAGACATTTGGGACACTTGGACTCAGGATAGCAGGAGATATTTGGGGTCTTTTGCAGCCCCTCAAGTGATCCTGTAAGAGTGGTGTGACTGAACATGGGTGTGAATACCTCCTAAGCAGTTGCAGCCTTGTTATGGCTCATGGATACAGGAAAAGAAGCCCTCACTCCTACTTCCCACTTCCAGTCATCTGGTCAGGGTAGGGCTGCATTCTGCCATTGAGAATGCTTAAGCACAGAAACTTCAAAGAAAGTTGTTTTCAAAGCAGAGAAACAGTGATGTCCCAGCTTCCAACTGTGGAGATGGGACAGGGAGATATTTCCTACCCTTGACAGTCTTTGGATATTGAAGATATCTCCTTGTTTTCCTTTTATTTTTAGTGGACACATAATTGTACATATTTATGGGATACAGAATGCTATTTTGGTATAAGTATATAATATGTAATGATCAAATTAGAGTAATTAGTACATCCCTCACTGGGAGAATTTATCTCTGTGTTGTGAACTTTCAAAATCCTCTCTTCTTGCTTTTTAAAAATATACACTAAATTATTGTTAACCATATTCACCCTACAGTGTTACAAAACACTAGAACTTCTTTCTCCCATTAGCTGTATCTATTAACCAACATCTTCCTATCCTCCTCTTCACCTCTAATGATCTGGGCTCTAATGACCACAATTTTACTCTCTACTTTTATAATCTGAATTTTTTTATATAGCTCCCACATACGAGTGAGAACACATGGTATTTTCGTGTCTGATTTATTTCACTTAACAGATGGTCCTTCAGGCTCATCCATGTTACTGTGAATGACAGGATTTCATTCTTTATGGTTGAATAGTATTCCATTGTGTTTATATAACACATTTTCTGCATCCATTCATCTACTGATGTACACTTAGGTTGATTCCATATTTTGGCTATTGTGACTAGAGCTGCTATTAATGGGAATGCAGAAATCTCTTGGATATACTGATTTCCTTTCCTTTGGATAAATACTCAGTAAGTGAGATTACTGGATCATGTGGTAGTTCCATTTTTACTTTCTGTAAGAAACCTCCATACTGTTTTTCATAATATACTAATTTACATTTCCATCAGCAGTGTATAAGACTTCCCTTTTCTCCCCAGCCTCACCATCATTTATTTTTTGTCTTTTTGATGATAGCCATTTTAACTAGAGTGAGATGATATTTCTTCTTGGTTTAGATTTGCATTTCGCTGATAATTAGTGATGTTGAGCATTTTTTCATATATTTGCTGGCTATTTGTATGTCTTCTTTTGAGAACTGTCTATTCAGGTCCTTTGCCCATTTTTCAATCACAGTATTTATTTTTATCTGTTGAGTTGTTTCAGTTCCTTGTATATTTGGATATTAGTTTCTTGTTGGATAAATACTCTGTAAACATTTTCTCCCGTTCCACACATTGTCTCTTCACTTTGTTGATTTTGTTGTTGTTGTCGTTGTTGGCTGCAAAAGTTTTTTAGCTTTATATAGTTCAATTTGTCTATTTTTGGTTTTGTTGTCTATGCTTTTGAAATTTTGCTCATAAAATATTTGCCTAGACCGATGTCCTGAAGTGTTTCCCCATGTTTTGTTCTAGTAGGTTTATAGATTTTGTTTTCTTGTTTAAGCTTTTAATACATTTTGAGTTGATTTTTGTATTTGGTGAGAGATAGATAGGTGTCTAGTTTCAGTCTTCTAAATACAGATATCCAGTAGTCGCAGAACCGTTTATTAAAGAGGGTGTATTTCCCCCAATGTATGTTCTTGGCATTTTTGCTTAAAATCAGTTGGCTGTAAATATGTGAATTATTTCTGGGCTCTGTCTTCTGTTCTATTGGTCTATATGTCTGATTTTATACCAATACTATGCTGTTTTGGTTATTATAACATTGTAGTATATTTTGAAGTCAGGTAGCATGATGCTTTCAGCTTCATTCTTTTTGCTCAGGATTACTTTGACTATTCAGGGTCTTCTGTGGTTCCATATGAATTTTAAGATTTTTTTTACTATTTCTGTGAAGAATATCATTGGATTTTGATAGGGATTATATTAAATCTGTAGATTGCTTTGAGTAGTAGGGTCATTTTAATAATAATTCTTCCAGTCCATGAGTATGAGAAAGGTTCCCATTTTTTGGTGTCCTCCTTAATTTCTTTCATCAGTGTGTTGTTTTCCTTATAGAAGTCTTTCATGTCCTTGATTAAATTTATTCCTGGTATCTTTTAAAATAGCTATTATAAATGGAATTGCTTATTTATTTAGTGGCTGGTTCATTATTGGTGTATAGAAATGCTACTGATTTTTGTATGTTGACTGTGTATACGGCAACTTTATCAGTTCTAAGAGTATTTTGGTAAACTTTTTTTTTTTTTTGAAATGGAGTTTCATTCTTGTTGCCCAGGCTGGAATGCAATGGTGCAGTCTCTGCTCACTGCAGCCTTCACCTGCTGGGTTCAGGCGACCCTCCTGCCTCAGCCTCCCAAGTAGCTGGGATTGCAGGCACACACTACCACACCCAGCTAATTTTTGTATTTTTAGTTGAGATGGAATTTCACCATGTTGACCAGACTGGTCTTGAACTCCTAACCTCAGGTGATCTACCCGCCTCAGCCTCCCAAAATGCTGGGATTATAGGCATGAGCCACCATGCCCAGTCATATTCTGGTAAAGATTTTAGGTTTTTCTATATATTTATTTCATTTTGTCTGCAATGAGGGACAATTTGAATTCCTCCTTTCCAATTTAGAGGCCCTTTATTTCTTTCTCTTGCCTAATTACTCTGACTGTGACCTCCAGAACTACGTTGAATAAGAGTGGTGAAAGTGGGCATTCTTATCTTGTTCCAGTTCTTAAAGGAAAGTTTTATAGGTTTCCCCATCCTGTGTGACGTTAGCTGTGGAATTATCTTACATGGTTTTAATTGTGTTGGGGTGTCTTCTTTCTATACCTAAGAAAGAGAGTTTGTTGAGAGTTTATCATAAAAGGATATTGAATATTATAGTTTTCATGCATCTATTGAGACGATCATATAATTTTTGTCCTTCATGCTGTTCATTTGATGTATCACATTTATTGATTTGCATATGTTGAGCCATCCTTGCAATCCTGGAATCAATCCCACTTGATTATGGTGTATTATTTTTTTGATGTGTTGTTGGATTCAGTTTGCTAGTATTTTGTTGAGAATATTTGCATCTAAGTTCATCAGGGATATAGGCTTATATTTTCCTTTTAAAATTATGTCCTTGTCTGGTTTTGATATCAGGGTAATGGTGGTCTTATAGAATGAGTTAGGAAAAATTCCCTACCATTCCATGTTTTGGGATAGTTGGAGAAAACTTAGTTTAGTTCTTCTTTATAAGTTTGGTAGAATTCAGTGGTAGAGCCATCTGGTCATAGGCTTTTTGTTATTGTTGGGAGACTTTTCATTACTGATTCAATCTCCTTACTTATTACTCATCTGTTCAGATTTTCTGTTTCTTCGTGATTCAATCTTGGTAGGAAGATTGAATCAGGAAAATTTTGGAATTTATCCATTTCCTCTAGATTTTCTATTTGTTGGTGCATAGTTGGTCAGAATAGTCACTAATTATCCTTTATATTTCTGTGCTATCAGTTGTAATCTCTTTTTTTTGTTTCTTTCTAATTTTATTTGAATATTTTCTCTCTTAATCTAGCTAATAGTTTGCCAATTTTCTTTATATTATTTAAAAAACACTTTTCATTTCATTGATCTTTTGTATCATTTTCTTAGTTTCTCTCTCTTTTTTTTTTTGAGACAGAATTTTACTCTGTTGCCCAGGCTGGAGTGCAGTGGCATGATCTTGGTTCACTGCAACCTCCACCTCCTGGGTTCAAGCGGCTCTCTTGTCTCAGCCTTCTGAGTAACTGGGATTACAGATGCACACCACCATGCACAGCTAATTTTTGTATTTTTAGTAGAGAGAGGGTTTCACTAGTGTTGGCCAGCCTGGCCTTGAATTCCTGGGTTCAAGCAATCTGCCTGCCTCAGCCTCCGAAAATGCTGAGATTACAGGTGTGAGCTACCGTGCTCAGCCTTAGTCTCCATTTTGTTTAAGTCTGTTCTGATTTTTATTCTTTCTTTCTTTCTACTAATTTTGGGTTTTATTTGTTCTTACTTTTCTAGTTCCTTGAGGTGTATTGTTAGGTTTTTCTATTTGCAATCTTTCTACTTTTTTGATGCAGGTATTTATTGCTATAAACTTCTGTTAGTACTGCTTTTGCTGTATCCCGTAGGTTTTGGTATGTTGTGCTTTGATTTTCATTATTTCAAGAAATGTTTGATTTTCTGATATTTTTTTATTGACTCAATAGTCATTCAGGAGCCTGCTGTTTAATTTCCATGTATCTTGTACCGTTTCCAGAGTTCCTCTCATTATTGTTTTCTAATTTTATTTCATTGTGTTCTGAGAAGATAATATGATTTTGATTTTTAATTATTTGTTTGGATTTGTTCTGTGGCCTAACATATGGTCTATCCTGGAGAATGTTCCATGTACTGATGATAAGAATGTGTGTTCTACAGCTATTGGATGAAATGGTCTGTAAATGTCTGTTAGGTCCATTTGGTTTATAGTGTAGCTTAAGTCAAATGTTTCTTTGTTGATTTTTCTGTCTAGATGATCTGTCCAATGCTTAAAGTGCGGTATTGAAGTTTCTACCTCTCATTGTATTGTGGTTTATTTCTCGTTAGCTCTAATAAATTTGCATTATATATGTGGGTGCTCTGGTGTTGTGTGCATATATATTTATAATTGTTAAATTTTTTTTGCTGAATTGACCCTTATAACATGATGACCTTTATCTTTTTATGTTTTTTAACTTAAAGTCCATTTTGTCTGATATAAATATAGTTACTCCTGCATGCTTTTGGTTTCTGTCTGTATGGAATATTTTTTTCCATTCTTTCACTTTCAGCTTTTACATGTGAAGTGAGTTTCTTGTAGGCAGCATATAACTGGGTATTGTTTGTTTATCATTTCTGCCAGTGTATATTCTTTAATTGAGGAATGTAAACTACATTCAAGGTTTACTGATAGGTGGGGACTTATTCTTGTCATTTTGTTAACTGGTTGCTGATTATTTTCTATGTTTTTTGTTCCTTTCTTCCTTTCTTTTATTTATCTGTGGTGGTTTTCTGCAGTGATAATGCTTATTTTCTCTTTCTCATTTGTGTATCTGCTTTATCAGTGAGCTTTATACTTTTTTGTGTTTTCATGATGGTAGATATCATCCATTTGCTTCCAGATGTAGCAGGATTCCCTTAAGCATTTCTCTTTTTTTTTTTTTTTTTTTTTTTTTTTTGAGACAGACTCTCACTCTGTTGCCCAGGCTGGAGTTCAGTGGCGCGATTTCAGCTCACTGCAACCTCTGCCTCCCAGGTTCAAGTGATTCTCCTGCCTCAGCCTCCTGAGTAGCTGGGATTACAGGCATGCACCACCATGCCTGGCTAATTTTGTATTTTTAGTAGAGACGGGGTTTCTCCATGTTGGTCAGGTTGGTCTTAAATTCCCAATCGCAGGAGATCCACCTGCCTTGGCCTTCCAAAGTGCTGGGATTAGAGGTGTGAACCACCTTGGCTGGCCAAGCATTTCTTATAGGGCTGGTCTGGAAGTGATGAATTCCTTCAGTTTTTGCATGTCTGGGAAATATTTTATTTATCCTTCATTTCTGAAGAATAACTTTGCTGAGTATAGTGTTCTTGTTAGGCAGGCTTTTTCTTTTTTTCTTATAAGGCCATGTGCACTGATCCTTGGGACTGTTGGGGGGCAGTGTATGTGGGTGCTGGCAACAGTGGCAGTGGGCTGAGCAGGCTGGTTTTTGGACCCCCAAGTGGTGGCACACATGGGCACTGGCGGTGGTGGCAGTGAGACTTGGGTGGGCCAAATATGATTTTTTTTTTAAATTGAGACAGAGTCTTGCTCTATCACCAGGCTGGAGTGCAGTGGTGCGATCTTGGCTCACTGCAGCCTCCGTCTCCTGGGTTCAAGAAATTCTGTTGCCTCAGCCTCCTGAGTAGCTGGGACTACAGGTGCATGTCACCACACCTGGCTAATTTTTTTTGTATTTTACTAGAGATGGGGTTTCACCATATTGGTCAGGATGGTGTTGATCTCCTGACCTCATGATCCATCTGCCTCAGCCTCCCAAAGTGCTGGGATTACAGACATGAGCCACCGTACCTGGCCTTGAGTGGGCCAAATAAAACTTTTATTTAACAAAATGAAATAACTATTTAACTGTGTCTCCTACCCTTTATATAGTAAATAAGTACAGTTGACCCTTGAACAAAAAGAGGGTTAGGGGTTCTCATCTCCCACATAGTCCAAAATCCACACAACTTTTGACTCCCCAAAAACTTATTAATAGCATACTATTGATTGGAAGCCTTTCTGATAACATAAACAGTTGATTAACATGTATTTTGTATTTTACGTGTATTATATACTGTATTCTTAAAGTAAGCTAGAGAAAGAAAATGCTATTAAGAAAATCGTAAGAGAAAATATATTTGCTATTCATTAAGTGGCAGTGGATCATGATAAATGTCTTAATTCTCATCATCTTTGCCCTGTGTAGGCTGAGGAGGAGGAGGAGGAGGAGGAGGAGGAAGAGTTGGTCTTACTGTCTCACAAATGGCAGAGATGGAGGAGGTGATACAGAATGCAGGCACATTCAGTGTAACTTTAAGGAAATACATCATAATTTCTGCCTAACTTTTTTGCATTTTCATTTCTCTAAAAATGTTTCTTTGCAGTACCAATCCTTCTTCCACTGTTTGCTCTAGTTTCAGTGCCTGTATCATAGAAGGGTCTATGTCATAAAAGAAGTCAAAAGCAGTCTTGAATAGTTAGGCCCTTGTGCCAGATTGTCTAATGTTAATTTGTTTTCTAGTACTGTTTCTTCTACATCTTCTTCCTCATCATCTAACACTGGTTTAGAAGCACTTCTCTCTATCAAGTTGTCTTCTCCTAATTTCTCTGATGTGGCATCTGTTAACTCTTCAATTTCTCTAAGATTTATATCCTGAAACTGCTTATTTCCCCATCTTTTTTTTCTCGACATCCACAATCTCTTTCATGATTTCCTTGGTTGGCACTGTTATAAATCCTGTGAAGTCATGGGCACAGTTTTCTCCAGCAGGAATTTATTGTTTTGGACAATGCCCCAGCCACCCAGAACCCCATGAGTTTCATGGCTTTTTCTATAACCTCATGAGTTTCATGGCATTTTCAATGGTGTAATCCTCCCAGACTTTCATGATGTTCTCTCTATTGGGATTCTCTTCCATAGCATTGACGATCCTTTCCATAGAGTACCATAGGTAATGAGCTGCCTTAAAGGTCTTTATTACCCCCTGATTTAGAGGCTGACTTAGAGATATTGTGTTTGGGAGCTAGTAGACCACTTCAATGCCCTTGGTATTGAACTCATGCAGTTCTAGGTGGCCAGGGGCATTGTCCAACATCAAAAGAATTTTAGAACGCAGTCCCTTACTAGCAAAGTACTTCCAGACTTCAGGAACAAAACATTGATAGAACCAATATAAAAAAAGGGTCATCATTGTCCAGGCCTTCTTGTTGTACAGCCAAAGACTGGTGACTGGTGTTTATCTTTTCAAGGTTCAGGGGTTAGCAGCTTTATCAGGGCAGTCCTAATCAGAAACTCAACTGCATTTGCATAAAACAGTAGAATTAGCCTATCTCTCCTGCTTTAAATCCTGGTGCTCAATTCTCTTTCTTATTAATAAATGTCCTTTTTGGCATTTTTTTTTTTCCCCAGAATAGGGCACTTTCAACTGTTAAAAATCTGTTCAGGCAGATATCCTTTCTCCTCAGTGATTTTCTTAATGGCATTTGGGAACTTGTCTTTTGCCTCTTGGTTGACAAAAGCTGCTGCTTCTGTTATCTTGACATTTTTTAAGCCAAACCTCTTTCTAGGATAGACAAACTATTCTTTTCTGGCATTTCATTCTCCAGCTTTAGATTTTTCACTTTCTTTTTGCTTTGTCATATAATGACTTTGCTCTTTCTTGAATCATATTTGAGTCTATAGAGATGCCTGTCTTGTAGCAATCCTGCACCCACATAAAAGCTACATTTTCAATACAAGAGATATTATGCAAAAAGTTCAAGGTTTTCACTTGCTGGTGTAGCTATAGTGATGGCTTCACAAATTTCCTTTTTTCTTTTTTCTTTCTTTCTTTCTTTTTTTTTTTTTTTTACAATGATTCTTACCTGAATTCATTTATCTTGAAATGGTGGGCACCTGCAGGAGCAGACCTCAATGTATGGTACAAATCAAGCAATTCAACTTTTTCTAGTAATGTCATGATTTTGTTTCTTGGAACACTTCCAGCGTCACTAGTGGCACTTTAGCATGGGTCCCATGGTATTATCCAAGGTTTACCTTATTGTACTAATCATAATGAAAAATATGCAAGAACTGTAAAAGAGCACTTTTTACTGCAATCCACAACTTACTGGAGAGAGAAACTGCTCACATGGAGGTTTAGTGTCACACAGTATTTTAAGTGGACACTTGCAAAACTTGAGCTCACTAAGATAGCAACAGGTGACCACAAAATTATTACAGTAGTACAGTATGTACTATGGTTAGTTTTATGCAGTTATGATTTAATGGTACATCTTAATGTTTGTTTGCATTTCTCTTAACTGAGAATGTACAGTCTATAAGTGTTTGTAAGTTTTAATAAATTTTAACTTTTTATAACAGATTTGTGTATATTTTATAGGTATAAATAATAAAATAGACTAGTATCTACAAATATGAATTCATGACACACCTGGCTTTTTCTTAATTTTAAAAAATATTTTCAGGCTACACATTTTGTCTGGGCATTTTTTCAAATTACCACAAATCTCCAAAATTTTTTTCAGTATATTTACTGGAAAAAATCCACATATAAGTAGACCCACACAGTTCAAACCCGTGTTGTTCAAGGGTCAACTGTATTTTCATTATACTTCTTAATTTTCATTTTGTTAGTCTCAGTTCTGTTTATATATTCTTGGTATCCCAATTATATAATTTAATGTGTCTATCCATCCTGATCAGCAAGAGTCTAAATTTTCAGGGTGAAGGGGAGATTCTGTGACCTGACACTATATACACATCCCACCTTCCAGGTGGTACAGACTGGGTAACACTCTTCCTGGGGCAGTTGTTCTCTGAGCTAAGGGATCAGTAGCACATGGCCATCCAGGCCACACCTGTGCAGGTTTACAAGGGCATTTTTCTAGAGACTTGTCAGGTACTGTACCCTATCGTAGGAACAGATGAGCCTAGCTGCTCAGGCTTAATTATTGTTGAGCCCATGAAAGATTCTTACAACTATAGCTTTGTCCCCTCAATGTGCATAACTCACTTTAAAGAGCACTTTCTGATCCCAGCACTTTGTGAGGCTGAAGCAGGTGAATTGCTTGATCCCAGGAGTTCAAGACCAGCCTGGGCAATATGGCAAAACTGTGTCTCTACAAAAAATACAAAAATTAGCTGGACATGGTGGTGCACGACTGTAGTCCCAGCTACTTGGGAGGCTGAGGTGGGAGGATTGATTGAGCCTGGGAGGTCTAGGTTACAGTGAGCCAAGATCACTCCACTGCACTCCAGCCTGGATGACAGAGAGACCCTGTCTCTATTTAAAAAAATAAACCTTTAATTGTATATAGTTTTATATTTACAGAGAACTTGGAAAGGTAATACAGGGAGGTCTCATATATCTTGTGCCTGGATTTCCCTATTAACATCTTACATTATGATGGTACATTTGTCACAACTAAGAAACCACCGTTGACACTTACCATTATTAAACTTCACAGTTTGGATTTTGCAAGTTCTGTCCTAATGTCCTTTCTCTGTTCCAAAATCCCATCAAAGACATCATGTTACATTTCGTTGTCATGTCTCCTTAGGCTCTCCTGGTTTGTGACATTTTCTTGGTTTCCTTTATTCTGATGACCTTGATAATTTTAAGAAGTAAAGATCAGGGATTTTGTAGATTGACCCTCAGTTTGAACTTGTCTGAGTTTATCTTGTGGTTACTGGGATTATGGGTTTTTTGGTGAGGGAAAGACCACAGAGGTGAAGTGCCATGCTCACTGCATCCCATCAGGGGTACATGCTGTCAACATGACTTATCACTGATGATGTTGACCTCGGTCACCTGCCTGAGGTAGTATTTTCTAGATTTTCTCAACACAAGTCACCTTTAACCTACTCTAAAACTTTGCCAAGGAACAGCACAAAGGTTTCCTGGTTTGTGCTTTCCAGGATACATTCTTTCCCTGTGCCTGAAAAAGTGGGATGTATGAGTTCAGTTTTCCGATTCCTGCCTCAGTCACCATGATCCCTGAAAGACTTGATCCATCATTTTCCAATTATGTCTGAAAAACCTTTCAGAATTCAGGGATGCAGTCAATCTCAGGCAGGATATATCCTCATGTTTCGTTTATTTATCTAGTCAATGCATATTTAATATCATTTTTATTACAAGGTCTTTCCTAGGTTCTGAAGGCAGATAAATTTATAAGTCATAACCCTTCTTCTGGTAGGCCAGCCATGTTTAAAAAAACAAAAAAGACAAAAAACACTGTAGTTCAGTGTACTGGTGTTTACTAGGGCAGTGAAGTCCCCTTCACTGGTTGTCTGATGAATTCTGCTTGGGGTGGAGTTTGGGGGTGGTACATAGGGTGGTTTGTCTACAACCCTTTTCTAGCTTCCTTTGACCTTCAAGGACTTTCAAATTTTTTTTGGCTGACTTTGCCTAAAACCCCAGTGCTAACTATATGTACACTGTATAAACATCTGAGACCCAAAATGGGACCAGCTTTAGACGAAAGGGACATCGGATAATAGTCACACCATCACCCTTTACATCAAACTGGCGCCAGGAATGCCTCCCCATAAGAGGAGAAAGTAAACAAGGCAGAGCACTTCCACCCAGCCCCCAGGGCAATTCAGGTTCTCGAGTGGTGAGCATTACATAAGGCCTACCGGCTATAAACCACCCTAACAGGCATAATGACTTTCGCGCCTCCACCTGAAGGGGCTCATTGCAATAAGGTAACAGCTCTTGCAGATGCCTCTAGCTTTAACTATGGGAACACTTGCTTTATAGCACCACCTGAATGATCTATATCCTGTTCTCGTCAATGGCAATTTCAGGAGTGATTTGGCTTATGTCTTTTGTGCATGTGTGTCTACTCAGCACCCTGAAAACTTTTGGCTTTGAGAACATGTGAAGAAGTATGTGTCACGGCTGCAGAGCTGGAGATAGGGAGAGATGGATCCTGAGCTAGCTGTCATTAAGAGATAACTCTTGGGAATTCACACTAGTCAAGGGGACAAGACTAATCTCCATTCTGCATTCATTCACCAATTCATTCATTCACAAACCCTTCCTGAGTCCTCCATTTACAAGCACAAAACTGCATGAATACCATGGCTTCATGTCAGTCAGGTTTCCTTCTTAGATCTGTTGTCAAAGGAATACACTCAGGCAAGCTGTGTCTTTACTAGGCTGTGGGGCAAATTCTATCACAGAATGATGAATGGAGCTAATGAGAACCTGCATATATGGTGAGTTAAATGTTTGGGAAAGTTTCCTAAGCCAAAAGCCTATGTATCATTCTTCACTCTTCTGTCTCCCTTCCCTGGAGATGCCCTGGACAATTCTACTTCCTAATATCTTTCTTGAAGCATTTATTTGTCCCCAACTTCACCTCTCTGCCTGCAGTTCATTACCTCTTATCTGGATTACCACCTCTCACCTGCTCTCCAGCAGTCATCCTTGTCTCCCCGCATCCATTCCCCATACCACACACAGATGAGCTTTCTAAAGTGCAGATCTGGTCACCCCTCCCTCCTGCTCTGTGGTTTCTTGTTGACCTTAGCATAAAGCCCCAAAGCTTTCATGTTGCAATCTTGCTCCTGCGTGTTTCTCTAGCCTCATATCTCAGGTGTCTGCTCCCTCTTCAAGTGTATGCCCATGCACACACACATACACACACACCCTCCTCCACACCCCAACCTGACTATTTGACTGTGTCTCTGCTTAGTTTTTATTTCCTTGGCAGAGCCTTTGTGACCTCCCCCATAGCCCTTATACTCTTGTATTGTAATGTAATTACTTGTCTTCCTTCCAGGACTGTGGGATCTGCCAGGGCACAGAGTCTTTTTTTCCATTTCTTTATCCTTCCCATGTCCTGTGACGATGCCTGGCCCGTAGAAGTAACTCAGTAAGTTTGATGAAAGAAAGAAGGAATGGAGATAAGAACAGAACTTCTGAGCATGAGTGAGGTTCTGTGTGCTGGTAGCAGGGAAGGATGGGGCTAGCATCTTTGTGCTCTGCAGGTCTTGGAGAAATGCCCAGCCAGGTCCCAGAGTAGTTCAGCATGGAGCCAGCTTCTGGACCAAGACCAGTAACAATTAAAACAACTAAGTAATTTTTGTATTTCCACTCTACCAAAAAGGATTTATTTGAAAAAATACAGTAAAATTTTAAAAAAAGATCAGTAAGGGAGAAAATTTGGCTTCTGGATAAGATTAATACTCTAAATGAGGTTAATACCCCAAAAGAGGTGTGTACACTTGGGCAATGAATTGGCTCTGAGGTACCTGGCGGGCCATGCAGAGAAGGAAATGTGATGGGTTATAGGCTTTATGATGTCCATGAAATGAAAATAGGTCAATTGGGGTGGAGAAGAACATGGTTTCTTGGTACTGAGGCCAGAAAGAGACTTCTCCTGTGGATTATTTTAAAGAAGAAGTCAGGTAACACGATGGATGATAATCTCAGCCATATCTTTTCAATAGAACAATGGGGACAAATCTTGGAATGGCTCTAGATGGTAGCTGATATAGCCAATACCACAGTTCATTCTAGTAAGAGTGCTTGCACAATGACACTAAAATGTGATATCTATGCACCCAGATTTCTGATGATTCAGCTCAATCCAGTAAACATTTTATAATATTTGGAACAAGGTCCTTAAATTGGTCTTTATGAGACCTATGAACTCTTGATACAGCATGCAAATTTTTGAGCACATGTTTATGTACATTTTTCTGGGGTGAGGGTCCATAATTTCTCCCTCAAAGTTCTAAACCACTAAATCAGTTAGACAGCTGCGCTATATCTCCTTAGACTATTTCTTACCCATCAATCTTCTGCTCCGTGTTGCTTGGTCAGGAATTTGGGGTTATGCTATTGAATGAAATCCATATACATGGAATCAGATACTTGCTGCAGGTTAAGATGGTCAATTGCATTGGGCTAGAGTTTATAACTCCCAGTGAAAGTTTAGCTGCTCAATGAACATGCATGTTTGAACCCAAGGCCAGAGCTATTGCACTAAGTGTTTATAGAAGAAATAAATAGAAAGGACAACGCTTCGTTAAAAGTGACAAGGGCCAGAACCACCAAGCAGCCATCCAAGCCACTGACTGTGGAGTGCTGTGGACTCGGTCAACACCTGAAGACACAGAGCTGGTGCCAACAGGGAAGGGAAGGAAGATGGAAGCTCTGAAAGGAAGCATTCCCCTGATCCGGGTTGCCTTTAATCAGGTTGATTAATAGGAGTCAGCAAATAAACTCTAATCAAAAGATGCCTTAAACCCTGGAGAACTCTCATGCTCTCTCTCTTTTTTGGATTAATTTTTTTCCTAGTAGAGATGAAAAGGAGCCATTATCTAAATGAGGCTGCGTAAGATGATTAGATGTTATTTACAGAAAGGGCATGAAATCATCCACTGGACCCTGGGTGTGCTTAGCAAGACATTATTTTGTTATCAGCGTCACTGTTTTTATAGTTTCAAAGGGATACCTCTGGTGTGGTGAGGAGGAATTCCCCTTATTTCAGTAATCGCTGATTACAGGAACTAGAAAAGTCAGTCATTTCCAATACAGCAATACTCAGGGGACCTGTATCTAATGCAAACCACAGATTTTTCAATCAATTGATCAGCACATTTGTATTGATCGATTGCCTACTATGTGCATGGTGCAGAGAAGATTCATGAGCAGTAGATGTGGAGTACAGTCCAGCCTCTAGGAAGCTTTCTTGTATTGCAGTGTGACAGGCAGTACTTCCCTGACTTTAGTGTGAAGATTAAAATGCAGATTCTGATTCAGGAGATCTGAGGTGGGGCCCAAGAATCTGTATTCCTAACAAGTTGGAGCAAGGACTACACACTTGACACACACTTTCTTTTCTTTTTCTTTCTCCTCCTCCTCCTCTTTTTTTTTTTTTTTTTTTTTTTGAGACAGGCTCTCCATTGCTCAGGCTGGGGTGCAGTGGCTCAATCACAGCTCACTGCAGCCTCGACCTCCTAGGCTCAAGGGATCCTCCTACCTTAGCCTGTGGAATAGCTGGAACTAAAAGTGTGCACCACCATGCTCAGCTAATTTTGTAAATTTTTTTTGTAAAGACGAGGTCTCCCTATGCTGCCCAGGCTGATCTTGAACTCCTGGGCTCAAGTGATCCTTCTACCTTGGCGTCCCAAAGTGCTGGGATTATAGGCATGAGCCACCTCAACCCACCTAGGACTACATACGTTGAGTAGCCAGGTGGGAGACTGCAGATTGCCATGATGAAAAGCTGGGAGGTGTGGGCTGTCAGTAAAGCTCCGACACTCACCACCTGTGCAAAGTTGGCCAAATTGCTCCATCTTGAACCTCAACTTTCTTTGACATAAACCAGAGGGTCTCTTTGGGCAGCTGGTGCCCTGTACAACTGCCCCAAGGGCACACTGATATGGGCTACAGGTGAATGGCACCCTCTAGAGTTGTGTGGGACACAGCCTCACCAAATGTATACAGAGTTCCTGAAAAGGCTGGATTAGACAGTGGTTGTCAACCTTGGCTGCACAATACTATCACCTGCTAAGATTTAAAAATGTCAATATCTGCCCCTGCCCCCTGTGATTCTGACATAATTGTTCTAGGATGAGACCTGGGCCTTGGTACTGCTTTTGTTTTTTTCTTTTTGCCTGGATAGACAGGTGGTAAGAAGGTATTGTTTTTTTTAAAGCTCCCCAGAGATTACGAGATGCTCCTTAAGGTCCATCTCAGCGTGAGGTTCTGTGACTCTTAGACTGTGCCCACAGAACTCTGAGATTGTTTAACTCTAGGAGACCAGAGAAGGGAAAGATGGGTACAGAACAAGGTGAGTCTATGGTTTTGCTGGAAAAATGTCGGTTTAAACAAAGAGACAGGTGGAGAAGCTATCCTAGGCAGACTGTGTGAATGTTACTGAGGCTTCTGTTGATGGAAGACATTTCTATTTGGATTCGTGCTGGGAATTGATCTGCGAACTCTTAATTGGGAGAGAAAAACAAATAGCAATATCCATGAATGCATAATCACACATAATAATGAGGGCTTGTGTATTAGTCTATTCTCATGCTGCTAAAGAAGACATACCTGAGACTGGGTAATTTATAAAGGAAAGAGGTTTTGACTCAAAGTTCAGCATGGCTGGGGAGGCCTCAGGAAACTCAGAATTACGGTGGAAGAGGAAGCAAACACGTCATTCTTCACACAATGGCAGGAAAGAGAAGTGCCTAGCAAAAGGGGGAAAGCCCCTTATAAAATCATCAGATCTTGTGAGAACTCACTATCATGAGAATAGCATGGACATAACCACCCAGATGATTCAATTACCTCCCACTGGGTCCCTCCTATGACACGTGGGGATTATGGGAACTACAATTCAAGATGAGATTTGGATGGGGACACAGCCAAACCATATCAACTTAGAAGGGAAAACAGAGAGAGGCAGGGAATGAGGTATATGACAGAGCTCTGATTTAGACTTGGGGGGTTGATGGAAGACATTTCTATTTGGATTCGTGCTGGGAATTCGTGCTGGGGGCTTGAGGAAGAGGCAACAAAGCTGAGAAGAGCAGTGAGGAGGAGCACTTCCTTCTGTCCTAGATCCTGTTTAAGGCTTTGCGGAGTCCTCTTCATCCAGCTCAGGAGAGTCCTGAGAACATGGGGTGAGTGTCAGGAAGGTGAGGGCAGGCCAGAGCCTTCTGAGAGGTCCTGGGCTTTTCCTCAGAGGTGCCTCCTCTGTGTCCTGCCTGTGTATGGGCTACCTCCAGGACCCCATGAATACACCTGGTTAGAACTGACTGACTGAGTTTGGTCTCTGCTGGCCTTGAAATAGATGGTCCTATGAATGTGGGCATTGATTTGAGCCCAAGTACCCAGGAGGAGGCTCCTTTAAGTATTAAATGCATTTCCTACTTTGTCTTTTTTCTGTCAATCCAGCTTTTCTGTCAAAGCTGTCTTTTCCTATCCTCATCGTCCTCCTGTCTTGTGAGCCTTGGCCTGGAGACTGGCTAGGAGTCCTAGAGGGGCCACCTGAGAGTGGGGGACAATGCATCCCCCTCCACCCTGGATCAGGCTTCACTCCACCTAAATCCCACTCTCCACAGGCATTTTAACTAAAACGGATCCTGCCTGCTATGAGCAAAAGTAGCCTCCCAAATCTATCCAAGAAGTGTGATTGATAGCGCTGCTGAGGCTTGAGACAAAGAAGCCCTCTCTGGTTTTTGTATTAATGCTGGGTTATCTCCCACGGTATTGATTTTTTGTTTGGCTTTTGAAATTTCTCTTCTCTGCTTCTGAGCCTTTCCTATAAAAATGAAAGAGGAGGTGAGGGATGATGGCACCTGGGTTGACAAGCTTTGCTGACTTGCAGTATTAGCTGCTGTTTTCCATTAGGTCTCTCCAAGCCTGTCAACTGCCTCTTCTGGGCAGAAATATATTTAAAACGTGGTATGAAAAGGTCCCCATGTGTCAACAGTAAGAGCCTGCCACCAAGTTTAGTCACTGGATTAATCTTCCCATCCTTAGCACTTGGGTCCCCTTCAAGGAAGCAGCAAAGATTTTGATGGACTCTAGCCTGTTGCTCTCAGTCCTCCTCTCCCTCTCCAAAGACAGCTCAACTTCTGGAAAACTACCAAGGGATGAGGCTGGCCTCACGGGCTCTCAGCCTCCCTTCATCTCCTCTGTTTCCCCTCAGATATGTCCCATTCCTACTTCTTTCTTCCTCACCCCTTCCTGCGCTGAGAGCCACCATCAACACTTGGATGTGAATGTCTTCTTAGGCTGTAGAGGGGGATCCTCGCCTATGGGATTTTGCCTTTACTAGGACTTCAGGCTTAAGGATGTTAAGCTCCAAACAGTGGAGTTTCATACATCCCTCAGTGGAGAAAGGATATTTTGGAGGAAAAGCAGAAATACAGCATTCTCTGAAATCTGAATGTTACCCTCCACCTCTGCTTTCCTGGTAGCGCTTTCATCAGGTTGGAGGGCATATGGGGCCAATGCGGGTGGCATGGCTACATCTCACATCCTTGGGCCCTTCATTCAGTTAGTCAATAAGTGTTTGAATTGAATTAAGACCCCATTTGCTTACAGGGTTATGCTGGACCTACAACCCTTCTTTGTTAGAGTTTTCATCTCTTTAGCTATTCATTCTGGATTCCAAAAAGAATTATGCAGGCCTAGTCCCAGACACTGTGCTAGTGCCAGGGGTGCAGGGATGAGCAAGAGAATCAGGCTCTGTCCTTGTGGAGCTGTGAAGGTTGGAAACCTGGGAGTCTCCTTTGCCTCTGCTCCCTTTCCACTAGCACATCCAGTTATCTTCTTCTGTCTCCCTGCCACTGGCCTTGACCACTCTCATCTAAAGCTTCTAGAACAGTGCTTATCACATATGGTAGACAAACAGTACATGTGGTCTACCGTTGTCCCCACTACACCCCTAAGCCATGATTCAACATCCAAGTCTGACCCCTATCTTGGTCAGAAGTCTCCAATGACTCCCCCTTTTCTATGGTGTAAAATGGAAATGGCCTTGAATGGCACATAGGCCATTCAGGATTTGGTCCCTGCCAATCTGTCCAACCTCATCTCCTGCATTAGTCAGGCTTCTCCAGATAAACAGAACCGATAGGATATGCATGTATATTCAAGTCTTGGGGGCACTCTGCTTTACCCAAAGTTCAACAAGTTAAATGTTGATCTTATCTGAAAACACCTTCCAAGTGAATACATGAAATTAACCATCACACCCCCTTTACCCTGTATGTTCTGGCAATATCGCACCTCCTTTTAGCTTCCAAAAATGGTCCACTATCCTGCCTCTGGGCCTTTGTACACACTGTTCCCTTCGCCTAATTTATCTTTCCCCATTCTTGTCCACTCAGCAGACACCAATTCTCTCACTAATCCAACCTCAGCTGCAAAGGACTCTCTCTCAGTGACCCCTTGGACCCTCACAGAGAGATTTGGGTGCTCTATGTTGTTATTCCCATTCTATTTTGTCACATCATTTATCATGTTGTGTTAGCTGGCATATCTCACTTCCCCCTGGGAAGGCAAGGGCTTATCTTTTTGTTTTTGTCTAAGTTAAGCCTTATGTTGGGTATTGGGGAAAATCTCTTGGGCTTTAGGGCCTCAACCAATGATCTTATAATCACCCTACCACCTCATTTTAGTTACTTATAAAGTAGGGGATTGAACTGATAGGGCAGTGATCACTAATTGCTTACCTCATAGTCGTTCTCCCTCTACTTCACAGTCATGAAGCTCTTAGCTGAGCCCATGGCCTCCTGGAAGTAAAACTGCATTCCCCAGCAGCCTGTGCAGCTGTATGTGGCCATGTGACTGTACATCATGGCCAGTGGGATGTGAATGGGTCCTCAGCACCTTCTGGGAGACTTTCTTCTCTGTCATTTCCTCCACCCAGCAGCCTGGAATCATAAGCCTACTATCTTGGACCATGAGGATGTGAAGCAGAGGCCAGAAGTGGTCTGCAAAGAGATGACTGTGGATCCCGGATCCACGTCAGCTCTGTGCTGCCTACATCTGACTTTTCTGGGAACAAAAAGAATAAGCACCACTACTCAGTTTAAGCCACCATGTTTAGAATCTTTGTTGTTTGCAATTGAGCCTAATCATAAGGATACATCTTGAGAAGTGCTTCCCAAATTCTCTGAGGGAAGTCAGGAGACATCATGAGCAAAGAGGGTTTAAAGAGGCTGAGTTAGCCCTCCTCACTCGCTGCCATCCCAACCCAATTGTGTCTGTGCCACTTTTGTGTATTTTCCATGTTGACTTAGAGTTTGTTTGAAGATGGAAGGACTAGAAGCTCTCCCAAGTCCCATCCATTTCTGACATTCTAAACATCTGTCCATATGTATAACCAATTGTAAAAGGGAAGAATTCCATAAAGAGGAGCAGGATCTCTCTATCATGTGCCCATAGGCAAACATAGGCATTGGTCATAGCCTTCATTCCTGATGGTGGAATTTCAGGCATTGTGGCAGTCGCTGGAGAAGATCTCTGTTTCCTTTGTCTATGTCTCAGGCCTGCTTGAGTGGTGTCCTCTCATTTCCTGCCCACCCCGTGCTACCTATCCCAGAGCTGGGGAGGTAGCAGGTATTTAGGGGATGTTTACTGGATATTCTGAATGAATATTGGGCTGAATGAGCCCATGCTGGCATCTCCACACTAACTTTTGTACATTAAATGCTCTCACTGGCTGTCTCGAAAGAGCTGTGGGTTTGCTTCTTGGCAGTTCTGCAGTTGTGGCCTTATTTCTTCCCATTCTTACCCCAGGGGTCTTTGTGGCAGGCTGAAAATTCTGCCCAGCACCAAGCCCATAGCAGAGACAGCAGACATCGGAAACAGGCTGGACCTGCAGTGGCCACGCCTGTGTGGTGCATGCGTATGCATTCATGGTTTGTCCTCTTCTGTCTCTCCTAGGCTGGCGTCACTCTGCCCAGGAGTTCACCCAGGTGACTCAGAAGGGTGACTGCTGTGGAAAGTGATAAATTTAGAGCACCGGGCAGTTGGGAAGTTGCAGCCATCAGCAGCTGAAGCCAACAGGGGCAGAGCTGAATGGTCTCTTCTGGGTTTTTAATGAAGCCGCCCTAACTCCCCAGTCCCTGTGGCTTTTATTGGGTGCTATTAGTAACCCTGTTCTACAGATGGTAAAGCAGAGGCACAAAGAGGTTCAGCAGCTTGCCTGTGGACCCTCAGCCTCAACTCAAAGTGACTGTCCAGTTCATTTATTGCCCCTACTTATCTGTTGATCCAGCAGGTGTGGAAGTGCTTTGCAAACTGTAGGACGTAATCTATGTGGAAGGAATTGCCGCTGTTAGTGCTCGTCTTTCAGAGAGAGTAGTGCAGTTGGCATCACCCCTTGTGAGCTGAGACCTGCTTCATCTTCCTGGGTCCCATTCATGCAGCCAAGATGGAGTGAGTGTGTGAGCAAGTGTGCATAAGCATGTGTGTGTACACGCCTGTGTGAGGGTACTCTGCCTGCAGCTTTAGACGGGGCTGTGATTTCTGATGCAGGAGAACCTGCACTTTGCCCCATCTCCACAGTTCATTATTTTCCAGCTGGGCGCCTGTCACCAGCACTCGGGAAGCACGTGTCAGCTAGGCCTGAAGGATGGCTTAGCCAGTCGAGGGGCTCTGGCAGGGGTGGGGACTGTGACCTGGGGCGGGAGTAGGTGGGGCAGGGAAGTCTCTACCCAGTTGCCCTAGTGATGTGGGGGTGGCCCCAGGAGACGTGCCCTGCCCCTGCTCCTACCCCGAGGCTCAGTGTCCTGTCTGTCAGGTGAGTATGAGGGAGGCGGCCACGTGAGCTCTGCCCTGGGGTCAGCCTCCATTCGTCACTTTCTGTGACACCTTTATGCTGCAGCTTCTCTCTTTCAGTGAAAGGGGAGGTAGGAGGAGGGGAAGGTAAGGAGGGGAAACTTCCAGAGCCTTTGGGGCCTGAGGGGTTGGTGACATGGGGATGAGGCCTAGATTTAGGACCAGAGATATGGGCCAGCCTTAGAAAAATTAGTGAAGGGGCAACACCTGGGCCCAGGAGGCCAAAGACCTGGGTGTCCTAGCAATGTTGCCTCAGAGTTATTCAGTGGTCCTGCAGCCAAAGCCTGAGTTCCAACCTGGGCGCCCATAAGCTGGGCGCCCACATAAAAGGCACTGGGAAACTTCATTTCTCTGTGCCTCAGTTTCCTCATCTGTGGAAGGGAAATATTAATAGTTTCTGCCTTATAGGGCATTGTGAGGGCTGAATGACTTAGAATGGGACTTGGCCTTAGGAAAGATTTGATAAAGGATAGCTGCTATCATCACTGTTGTTACTTTGGTTGAGGCTCTACCCTTAACCCACCATGGGACCTTGGTCAAGAGGCTCTCATCTCTGTAGGCCTAATGTCAGGCTGCATAAGCTCCCCAAGCCCTCTCAGCCATTACTGTAATAGGGGGACATTAATTCCTCCCCATAAGCCCAGCAACAGAGAGGGGTCCTACATAAGGGACAGGTGGGAAGCAAGGGGGCATTGGTGATGCGAAGAGTTGGAAAGGCCCCTTCCACCCTTTGTGGGAAGAGGTGGTCTGCTTTTGTAACATCTAGCCGTTTTCATGATCCCCCAATACAGCTCCACCTGTAACCTCCTCCTAGAATTTTTCTTATAGCCAGTTGTGAGATTGGGGACCAAGCTGACAAGGTAACGCCTTCAGGGTGAGCCTTGTTCTGCATATGGCATTTTCAAGGGAGATCTGGAAGACTGAAAAATCCTTGGAGGCCTGATAGACTGGCATGCTAACAGTGGCATTCCAGGCCTTGTGGTAGGCACAGTTGGGGCAAGCTGGGTTTTCCTACAGTGCCTCCCTAATCATACCTTATAGACAGCTGCTCTGCAGGCATGCCCATGCTTGGATGCCTGTAGCTATTTTGCTTGTTTGCTTTCCTCCCTCTCTCTCTTCCTCCTCCATTTCCTTCCTTCCCTCCCTCCCTTTCCTCCCTCCCTTTCCTCCCTCCCTTTCCTCCTTCCCTTCCTTCCCTCCCTTCCTCCTTTCCTTTCTACTTTCCTTGCTCTCTTTTATCTTGGATATGTGGTATTAATATGCCAGGTAGTTGTCCTAAAACCCAATCTGGGTTAAACTGAGGTCCAACTGCCCATGCCTATGTGCACATGTGTGCATGTGACTTACCCCGAGGCTTGGCAGGCTTTTGAAGAACATTGCATTTACATCCATCATTTTGTAGAAGAAACTGAGGATTGGGAAGGTGGGAGATTTCCCCAAAGCCAAATGGCCAGTTTCAGGTAGGGCTGAATAGAACCAAGGTCTCCTTCCTCCTGCAAGTATCTTTCCAGGATATCAAGTTCCTCATTTCATAAATGAGAAAACAGCAGCCCAGAGGGGTTGAGTGACTTACCTAAGGCCATACAGCCAGGGCACTTATCTGTCCTCCCTATCCATGATTCTCCAAAGATTCAAATTTTTCCTAAGTGCCTATAGACTGACAGTGAGGGCCCTTGGGCAAAGTGCCCCATTAGCAGGGAAATGGCTAATTTCCCCTGGGTTCCCTCTGACTCTCTAGGTTTGAGCAGATCCTGCTTCTGAGGGCTGAGTTTATTTATTTCCTTCTGGACTCAAGCAGCCTTCCTGAAGTGCAGACTTTGATGTGGGTCCTCTGCCCTCCTCCCTATGTGACTGCCCAGCTTCCCAAGCCTTTCCAGCCTGGAGTGTGCACCTAGCCTCCAGCCTCTAGCTCACAGGCTCAGCTGCAACCTGGAACATGCCCTGCTCCAGCCTGCCACAGCCTCTGGGCTGTACACTTTCATAGTGGATAATATATAATTCTCCAATGACCCTACAAGGGTTATTATTATTTTTAATTTACAAGTGTAAAAATCAAGGCATAAAGAGTTTTAATGTAACCTGCTCAAAAGCATGCTATAAATGAGTGGCGTGTTAGTAGGTGTTAGAATCAGGATATTAATTTGTGCTAGACTCCAGCCTCTTTTTTATTTTTTGCACTTATTTATTCATAATTTGAACTTTTATTTTAGATTCAGAGAATATATGTGAGAGTTTGTTGCATGGGTATATTGCATGGTACTATGGGTTGGGGTACAAATAATCCCATCACCCATGTAGTGGCATAGTACCCAACATGAGTTTTCCAACCCTTACCCACCTCCATCCCTCTAGTAGCGCCCTGTGTCTATTGTTGCCATCTTTATGTTTATGAGTACCAGTACCCAATATTTACCTCCCACTTATACATGAGAATATACAGTATTTGGTTTTCTGTTCCTGCATTAATTCATTTAGAATTACCGCCTCCACCTGCATCCATTTGTTGCAAAGGAAATGATTTTGTTCTTTCTTATGGCTGCATAGTATTCTGGGGTGTACACATGCCACATCTTCTTTATTCAATCCACCACTGATGGGCCCCTAGGTTGATTCCATGTCTTTGCTATTGTGAATAGTGCTGCAGTAAACATACGAGTGCAGGTGTCCTTTTGGCAGAAGGATTTCTTTTCCTTTGGGTATATATACAGTAATAGGATTGCTGGGTTTAATGGTAGTTCTATTTTCAGTTATTTGAGAAATCTCTAAACTACTTTCCACAGGGGCCGAACTGATTTACATTCCCACCAACAGTGTATAAGCATTCCCTTTTCTCTGTAGCCTCACTAGCATCGGTTGTTTTTTGACTATTTAATAGTAACCATTCTGACTGTGTATGAGATGGTATCTCATTGTGGTTTCGATTTGCATTTCTCTGATGATTAGTGATGTTGGGCATTTTTTCATATGTTTGCTGGCCCCTTGTATGTCTTTTTTTGAGAAGTGTATGTTCATGTCTTCTGTTGACTTTTTAATGGAGTTTGTTTTTTGCTTCTTGAATTGTTTAACTTCCTTACAGATTCTGGATATTAGGCCTTTGTCAGATACCTAGTTTGTGAATATTTTCTTCCATTTTGTAGGTTGTCTGTTTACTCTGTTGATAGTTTCTTTTGCTGTGCAGAAAACTCTTTAGTTTAATTAGGTCCAGCTTGTCAATTTTTATTTTTGTCACAATAGCTTTTGAGGACTTAGTCATAAATTATTTCCCAAGACTGATGTACAGAATGGTGTTTCCTAGGTTTTCTTCTAGGATTCTTATAGTCTGTGGTCTTATATTCCAATATTTAACTCATCTTGAGTTAAATTTGTATATGGTGAAATGTAGGGGTCCAGTTTCATTCTTCTGCATATAGCTAGCCAGCTATTCCAGGAGCATTGATAGAATAGGGAGTCCTTTCACCATTGCTTATTTTTACTGACTTTGTTGAAGAGCAGATGGCTATAGGTGTGGAGCCTTATGCCTTGGTTCTCTATTCTGTTCCACTGGCCTATGTGTCTCTTCTTGTACCAGTACCATGCTGTTTTGGTTATTGTAGCTTTATAGTATAGTTTCAAGTCAGTTAGTGTGATGCCTCCAGGCTTGTTCCCAGAATTAAAAACAAAAACCATATTATCATCTTCATATACACAGAATAAGCCTTCAAGAAAATCCAACATCCATTCATGATAAAAACTCTCAACAAACTAGGCATCAAGGAACCTACCTCTAAATAGTGAGAACTATCTATGATAAATCCAAAGCCAATATCATACTGAATGGGCAAAAGTTAGAAGCATTCCCCTTGAGAACTGCAACAAGACATAGATGCCCACTCTCACCAAACCTATTCAATGTAATATTGAAAGTCTTAGCCAGAGCAATTAGGCAAAAGAAGGAAATAAAAGGCACCAAAATAGGAAAAGAAGAAGTCAACTATCTCTCTTTGCTGATAATATGATTGTATACCTAGAAAACCCTAAAGGCTCCATCAAAAAGCTCCTGGAATTGATAAACGACTTCAGTAAATTTTTAGGCTACAAAGTCAATGTATAAAAATCAGTAGCATTTTATACACCAATAATGTTCAAGCTGAGAGCCAACCAAGACGGCAATCACATTTACAATAGCCACCAAACACTAAAATACCTAGGAAAATATCTAAAGAGGTGAAAGATCTCTACAAGGAGAATTATAAAACACTATTGAAAGAAATCATAGATGACACAAACAAATGGAAACATATCCCATGCTCATGGATTGGAAGAATCAATATCATAAAAATGACCGTACTGCCCAGGGTGATCTACAGATTCAACACTATTCCTATCTAGTTGCTGACATCATTTTTCACAGAAATTAAAAAAAAAAAACTATTCTAAAATTCATATGGAACCAAAAAAGAGCCCAATCCCAGGCTCTTTTTAATGGTTTTCTAGTATTTGACTCCAGCCCAAGATGGCATTGCAGCTTGCTCTGTTTAGATCTTGGCTGGTATTGTTCCTGCTAGGAATTTTTTTTTTTTTTTTTGGAAAGGTTTTAGAGTTTTGCTATTTTACATTTAGGTGTTTAATCCACATGGAATTTATTTTTCCATATGATATGCAGCAGGTACCTCGTCCTGAGGCCTTGCAGTCATTATGCAGTTCTATTGTCTCATCTTCTGAGTGCCTGGAGCAGACGCCAAAACCCATTTGTATTTGTTTAGACATTGGCTGGTGTTGTCTCTGCAAGTTTCTCACATGGATCTAGAACAACTTTTGGCTAAGGACAGAGCCCATATTATTCCTGACAGCCTGTCCTAATCATGGAATTTAAATGTCAGGTTCTTTAAAACAGTGTACTTCAAACACTCTCACGTTGTTTTCTTTTCACAAGTAAGCTTTATTGTACTTTTCTTCAAAAGTGACAACTCTCATTAGAGAAAGCTCAGAAAACATAAGGTAAGCAAAATAGATAAATAAATACAACTATTCGTAATCCGACCTCCTCCAGAGATAATTCTGATAAAATGTTTTGGTCTATATTCTTTTCACCCTTTAAAATAATGAAATTTTTACGTGAAATTATGACAGTACAGGAGATAATATAGAAGACACTCATATGTCCACTACTGAGGTGTGACAGGATGTTTATTTGCTACTTATTTTACTAAATGAAATGTTATATAATTGAGGCTTCTTTTGTTTCCCACTCCACACTGCCACCATTTTCTCCTTTCTGGAGGTAACTCCAATTTTGAATTCAGAGAGCATCTTTCCCGCCCAGTTTTTATACTTTGCCACATTGATAAGTTTTCATCCATAATGATGTAGGATTGTTTTGTGCGAATTTTATGTGAATGCCACCATCCGGTTCATATAATCCTCCAACTTTCTGCTTTTCCTCAGCATTACATTTTTGAGATTTAGCTGTGGTGTTACTTGTAGATCTAGTGAATTAGTTTTCACTGCTGTATAGAGTTCCATTGTATGATTATACTCCTATACTATGCTATAGCAGTACTATACTATAGTGTCATATAGTATACTGTGCTATGTTACTATACTATGCTTTTTCCAGTCTACTGGTGATCCAATTGACAACAAGAATTATCAATGTCTGATTGTAACAAATGATGCTGCAAGGCATATATTTGTCTAGATCTCCCTGTATAGAGTGAGAGAGAAATTGCTGAGTCATGAGATATTAACAGTTTCCACTTTACCAGTTATTGTTCAAATAGCTGTGCCTATTTACATACCTATTTGAAGCATGTGAGAGTCTCCATCGCATTACCTTTTGGATAAAGCTAGGTATTATAAGGCTTTTCAATTTTTTTCTAATCTGCTAGGTATAAACTGGTATCTTATTGTCATTTTAAATTGAGATTTCTCTATTGAGGTTGAATATCTTCTCATAAGTTTGTCAATCATTCTCTTTTGTGGATTACATTTAATGTTTTTAATGTATTTGTCTCTTTCTAATACATTTGTAAAGTTCTTAGATATTCTGGCTACTCTTTCATTTTTCATCATGAGGGCTATAGATATCTTCTTCCAGGTTGTAGTTTCATTTTTCACTTTGCTAGGGTGTGTGTATGTTTGTTTTAAGGTGCTTCAGTTTGTCAGATGTTTCCTTTATGGTTTTTGCTTTTCACATTTTGTTAAGAAAATTCTTCCTAAACTAAAGCCATACAGATGTATTTCTACAGTTTTTTTTTCTATTTTTGAAAAGAGTTTAGAGTTTTGCTATTTTACATTTAGGTGTTCATCCACATGGAATTTATTTTTCTGTACAATATGCAGCAGAAATTTAATTTCATCTTCGTCCATTTGACTAGCCAATTGTCTAAGTACTGTTTCAACTCTTTGATATTACACATGACAAAACAGAGGTCCAGAGCAGTGGAGGGACTTGCTCACGGTCACACAGTGACTTTGTGGTGAGATTGTGACAGGGAACAAAGTTTTCTTAACTCCCAACCCAGTGTGCCCACACAACGATACTACTGTGTTACAAAATTTTATCTTGGACTATTTTCTACTATCCTAATATAGAAATCCATAAATATGATTATAAATTTCTTGAAAGTGGGGATTCTGTCCTTTTCTCCTGTCACCTCTATGTACTTACTTAGTGCAAGGCCAAGTATCTGACAGGCACTCAGGAAGACATTGCTAAAAGTAAATCACTTAATTCAACAGATTGATTCTAGAATAATCAGTTCTTTTAAATTCAGCTCTTTGTTTTGTCTCATATAGGTTTCTATATTTAGACATATCCCTTCATTCAACAAACATTTACTGAATACCTATCATGTTCCTGGCACTGTGCCAGCTGCTAGAGATTAAAAGAGGAGTAAGAAGTGTTTCCTACTCTCAGAGAGCTTAAAGCGTAGTGGGAGAGGCTGAAAAGTCAACCAGTAATGGTATGAATATGCTATTAAACAGTATGTAATGGTAGACAGGAGGAGATAAAATCTGCTGAAAAATCAGAAAGGCTTCCTGGAAGAGGAGACACTTGAGCCTTTAAGGGTGAGGAAGAGTGATTCATTTGCCAAGGGTGGAGAAGGTGTAATAATCAGAAGACACATCATGAGCAAAGGCAGAAATCTAAGGTACTCAACCACAGTTCACTGTGACATGAACATAAAATAATTAGTCAACCAAATCACATTTGTTTGTTTTTAAGAGTACAAGGCCCCTGCTTCCGGGGTGTTTCTAGCCTAACTCAGATTTGACCACAGCCAAACACAGCATCCCAAATGCTGCCTGCCTTGTCATTGACTAAACCATGTGTATTTAAGGGCTCTATTTTGTAATTTTCTCTTGTTTAAAGTGGGCACCAACTTTTTGTCGAGGAGTATGGTTTTCCCCTTGTTTTATGTTTGTAAATTGACATTCCCATTTTTGCCATCATTTCTGTTACCAGTGCTATTATTCTAGGCCTCTCTCATGCAGCCAGAATAACATATGAGACACCAGCCTGGAGTGACAGTGCGCCTGACAAAAACAGAAATAGCCCAGCTCATATTATTTGCAAAAGAATTATCCCCTGGAGGTAATTTTTAATTTGGGGGTTTTGCTGCAAAATGGAAACCTGACTACTAAGGTTGCTTTGCAATCCAAATGCTTGTCTTACCAATCAATTATCAAAATGAGACTTGCTGGATACTGTAGCAAGTCTTTCCGGGCTTTCTCCTTTAATGGGTCAAGTCCAAGTTGCCTCCTTTATTGGGAAGAGCTGGGGGCAACTGCACAGTTTAATTTGCTAGTTAGGGGGAAGGGAAGATGGCAGGTGGGGCAGGGAGGGGAAGGTTCTCACATGCAAATAAAGAAAAGCACAAAAGGTGGGCGGAGCAGCCCTAAATTAGAGCTAGTTACCTCACCTGGGTGGCAGTGACTCGATGGTGGTTGGTTGTAAGGGATTAATAATTCAGCCTGGGAATAAGATTAGGGTTTATGCACAGCAGAAGCAAACTTACACAAAGATTAATTGGTATCTGTTGGGTACTGGTAAGAAGGATTTATGCTATTTTGATATTTTTTTTGGAACTTGAGGGAAAAAAGAAAGGAGATAGAGACAGAAGCAAAGTTGAATGTGGGAATCCAGAGAGGTCTTTTCTTGGTATCAGGATTTCATGAAATTTTACTCCCAGCCACAGCAGGGAGAAGGAGGTGGCCTCAGAGCCTTGATGGGCTCGAAAATGAATTCTGTGTCACCTCCATTGTGAGCCTTGCACATGCTATTTAAACTCGACATGTCATAAATCCAATAGCAGCAAACAGGAGGACACTGTCTTGCTGTCCACTTTTATTTGCGTGGCTGCAGGAAATGATGTTAGCATATGAAAGTGGTAAGCATTTAAGGGACTCAGTTTAAGGGACTCAAGGGCTGGACCTGGGGACCCTAAGATGCAGGCTTGGGGTCCACTGTGTGATTTAGGGCATCCAGACTATTGTGTCTAGATGGCATCTGCCTGACCCTGGCTTAGGATCAGGGCATCTCCCTACCTCCCAGAATAACCCTTACTTCAGGGGGATTAGTGTATGTGTTTCTGAGCTGTAATAAAACTTCGTGGTTTCCATCTATGTATAATCAACTATCTCTTTTACTTAGCTCCTTGGGGACAGGACCATGTCTTGTTCATGCCTTTGTCCTCAGTGTGACCATAGCATGAGATACCTGGTGTTCATCTAGGTCATATTTGTTAAATGGATGAAATGGATGGAAGAGTTGGGGCTGCACCAGAGCTTTCCATGGGGGCAGGTGTCCTCAGTCTGTATTAGATTTAGCAATCATTTAAGTGCAGTGTTGACTTAATAAGTTGAGGAGCTCTAAAAGACTTTCCTGGTCAGGTGTGGTGGCTCACACTTGTAATCCTAGCACTCTGGGAGGCCGAGGTGGGCGGATCGCTTGAGGTCAGTTTGAGACCAGTCTGGCCAACATGGTGAAACCCCGTCTCTACTAAAAATAAAAAAAAATTAGCCAGGTGTGGTGGTGGACTCCTGTAATCCTAGCTACTCAGGAGGCTGAGGTGGGACAATCACTTGAAACTGGGAGGTGGAGGTTGCAGTGAGCTGAGATCACACCACTTACTCCAGCCTGGGTGACCTAATGAGACTCTGTCTCAAATAAAAAAAAAAAAAAAAAAAAGGACTTTCCTGTATCCAACATCTCATTCTCGGCCTCCTTGTCTGCTTGGACTTTCCTCTTAGTCCAATACCTCATGCATATCAAAAGTCTCCGTTTCATTGGTGCCTCTTCATTTTTCAGTAATTAACAAAAACGTCTTGTTTTAGAATCCAAGGACTGTCAATCAGCTCTAGGTTTTGTATGCGGCCTAATTTTTTTTTGATAGCATGAGCAACTGATATGGTTTGGATTTGTGTCCCTGCCCAGCTCTCACATTGAAATGTAATCCCCAATGCTGGAGGTGATTGGATAACAGGGGCAGTTTCTCGTGAATGGTTCAGCACCGTCCCCCTAGTGCTGTTCTCACGATATCATGAGATCTGGTTGTTTTAAAAGAGCATAGCACCTGCCTGCTCTCTCCCTTCCTCCTGTTCCAACCGTGTGAGGGGCTGCTTCCCCTTCGCCTTCTGCCGTGATTCAGTTTCTTGAGGCCTCCCCAGAAGCTGAGCAGATGCCAGCATCATGTTTCCTGTACAGCCTATGGAACTGTGAACCAATTAAACCTTTTTTTTTCTTTTTAATAAATTACCCAACCTTAGGTATTTCTCTGTAGCAGTTTGAGAACAGACTAATACAGCAACAATGTTCTAAGGAAGAGTCCAGCTCAGAAGAAAGTTCCTAAGATTTTCCTTTTCCTTTTATCTTCTGTGCAATCAGAGAATGCACTGAAAGGTCACTTCTCAGATAAGTGGCACATTACGGAGGTCAGTGTGGCTGGTCTTGGGAGTGTCAGTATGCACTCTTGCTCTTGAAAGCATCCTTCATTCAAGGATTCAATTTTAACATTGTTAGTGCAACTTCTTATTAAAGCCAACTGTCCTTGAAGCATAAAGAGAGAAAGAGAGAGCTGCAAAGACTTTCAGCTCATTCTCCTTCATCAGTGTTGAATTTTATTATATCATTTCAAGTCCTCAAGATTCTTTAAGAAGATTCCTCAGTCTTCCGGGGGTCTGTCTTCCTTGGCCTCATATCCCTATTGGTTTAAGTATTCATCTAATTTTCTAATTACTTATTTTCCAGCTGAAATTCACCCAAAAGGCTTTCTCTGTGTATCAAAATAGTTTGCCTTCCTTCTGTACTTGGTGTTTGGAGAAAATGGTGGCTGAGACAGAGCCCTGGGGAGATGGGAGGTGGACATGTGTGAAGGGAGCCACATCAAGAAGTTCTTCAACTGGGGTGTCCCTGGTTCCTGTTTCATCCTCCCCACAGTATCCAGAAGCCTCCTTTGCCTTGTTCCCCTCCATGAGGCTAGAGATGTTGGAGGCTGGCAGGGCTTTGAGCACTTGGGCTGGCACCTGAGACTTGAATGGAAGAAATGAGGAAAATGGAGTGCAGTCCTCAATCAAACCTTCCTGAAATGAAAGGTGTTCTTCTTTTCCTATTATGCTGTGATTGAGGACATTACCCTTAGCAAAATAACTCAGGAAGAGAAAACCAAATACCACATGTTCTCACTTATAAGTGGCAGCTAAATAATGAGAGCAAATGGACACACACAGGGGAGCAACAGACACTGAGACCTACCTGAGGGAGGGAATGGGTGGAGGGAGAGGATCAGAAAAATAAATATTGGGTACTACACTTAGTACCTGGTTGGTGAAATAATCTGTGCAACAACCCCACCCCATTTGAGTTTACCTATGTGACAAACCTGCACATGTACCCCTGAAACTAAAGTAAAAGTTAAATAAACAGCTGGGTAAATTGGGGTTTAAATCTCAGTCCTGACACTTAATAATCATGTGACCCTTTGGCAAATTACATCACCTCTTGTGTTCCGTTTCCTTACCTGTGAGATGGGAATAACACCTAATTTATAAACCATGGGGACATCATATATAAAGCATTATGAGTTGTGGCTAAGAGCAGTCAAACCATATGAGTGGTGATCCTTGTTCTGCTATTCTCTAGCTTTGAAAATTTGGAAACATCACTGACTCTCTGTATGTTGCAGGTTTATCCTCTGTCAAATGGACTAAAAATAGTGCTTAGCTCATGAGATTATCAAGAGGCAGATGGTGGTTAAGGGTGTAGCCTTTGAAATGAGACTACCTGGATCTGAATCTCAGCTCTGTCATTTCCTAGCTCTGTGACCTTGGGTAATTCACTTAACCTCTCTGTGCTTCATTTCCAGCATCTTTAGAATGAGGATCATAATAGTACCAGTATGTAGGGCTATTGTAATGATTGAATTAATATAGACAAACCACTTAGAGCACAGATTGGCATCTTAAAAGTGCTATATAAGTTTTAAAAATTATCAATGGGCTAGGCGCGTTGGCTCACACCAGTAATCCCAGCACTTTGAGAGGCCAAAGCAGGCAGATCACAAGGTCAGGAGTTCGAGACCAGCCTGGCCAATATGGTGAAACCCCGTCTCTGCTAAAAATACAAAAATTAGCTAGACATGGTGGCAGGCGCCTCTAGTCCCAGCTACTCGGAAGACTGAGGCAGAGGTTGCAGTGAGCCAAGATTGCGCCACTGCACTCCAGTCTGGGGGATAGAGTGAAACTCTATCTCAAAAAAGAAATTATCATTGAAAAAATTGAGTGAATGATACAAGCAAAGTTGCTTGAATGGTGTCTGGTACATGCGAAAACCTCAATAACTGTTTGTTGAGGCACCTGGAGCACAGTGGGTCTTCATTAAACATTAGCTCTCTTTGCCCCCTGTCCCAGGTGTGTGGGGTGGGGGCCCTGTCCTTCCATCACTTATGCAACATATGCACAGCACCAGGCAGGTAGGTAGGTGGAGAAGCCGTGATGCTCAGGACTGGGAAGGATGGACAGTGCGTTTATAATGTAGGTGGAGAAGCCATGTGCTTCAACGGCACTCTTTTGGTTAAAGTAACACCACGAAGCCAAGCAGAAGTACTGTCCTAAGCATTCCTATTTTTGGTCAATATGCTGCAAGGAAGCAAAGGAAACAGGGGGCTAAATTAAAGTAGCATTTATAAATACTTTAATAATGATGAATAAATGATTCATCAAAGTTACTTTGCAAAGTAAATTATTCCGAGACACACAGAGACCTGTTGGAATGATTGTAAACTAGTTAATAGATGATGTTACTGCAACTTGTGAGGGAGCACTTCGGAGCAGCAGACCAAGCTGTTATTTATGCTTCTGCACATTCTAGCACAATTTAAGAAAAAGGGAAATTTACTACCAGCTCTTAATAAAGTATTCATGCTACCTTAATGTGAAATGTTACCAAAATTATTTAGTGACTTATTGATTCCACTGGGTTTTATGTTACTCTTGGTATTCTTTGGTGACAGTTAACTAAGACAGCATGGTCTTTGATTTAAATGGTTCCTTTCTTTGGCAAATTCTCAGGATCTCAGGAAACTTTGCAGGGAGATGGAGGGATTAGAGGAGAGTCTGGGGCACAGAGCATGGAACATGTGGAGTAATATTGTGGACCTGGATGTCCTTGGGAGACTGTCATGGATCTATGGATGGCCAGAGTTGGAAGGAACTTATTACACCTTCCCAAATATATAAACTCAAGACCCAAGAGGCCAAAGGATCCACTGAAGCCCACGCAGCGGAAGAGTGGCAAAGTCCTAGACCCACTATATTGTGTTAAAGTCCTATATGGTGTTTCTCCCTCCACAGGGCACCTTACAATGGGCCACCGGAGATCCATCCCATGTATTGGAAAAAAGGTATTAAGTGCTTACTGAGTGCATGACATAAACACTTGAGCCAACTGAAGATTAAGTTTAGATAGATAAAACAGAAGATCCAAATGAGAGTGGCTAAAATGAAATAGTGGTTATGAACAGGAAGTCTGGGTATAGGTGGTTGTTTATGGGAGCTACAGGTGAGGTCCCTACTATTGGCCTTTCTCTGCTACCTTGGCCTTTCCCTCATGGTTGCAAAATGGCTGCAGCTCCAGCCATCATCTGTGTTCCCAGCAGGAGGAAGGGCAAAGGCAGTAAAAAAGGATAAAACCTATATCAGGTAAAGCAAATATTTCCTCCCCATGGGGCTGCCAGTTACATCTTTTGGGCAAGACTCTACCTTCTGACAATCCAGGCTGCAGTGAGGCTGGAAAATATAATTTGCTTAGCTGGTTTTAATGAACTCCGGACAAAATTGGGGCTCCATTAGAAAGGGAGGAGAGATTGGGTATGCAACTGAAAGTCTCTGTCATGCCTAATTATTTTATTTATTTCTTACAGCAATCCTATAGGATAGATAAGTATTATTGTTCCCATTTTACAGATAAGAAAACTGAGGTCTAGAGAGATTAATCTGCTCAGGGAATAGAGTTGGGGCTTACTTGTAGGCACTGTGAGGCATCAAAAGCCTTACTCTTTATTTTTTTTTCAGAGACAGAGTTTTGCTCTGTTGCCCAGGTTTGAGTGCAGTGGTATGATCATGGCTGGCTACAGCCTTGAACTCCTGGGCTCAAGCAATCCTTTCACCTCAGCCCCTTGAGTAGCTAGGACTATAGGCTGGCAGCCAGCATCACTGTGCCCAGCTAATTAAAAAAAAAACAAAACAAAACTTTTATAGAGATGGGGTCTTGCTGTGTTGCCCAGGTTGGTCTTGAACTCCTGGGCTTAAGTGATCCTCTTCCCTTGGCTTCCCAAAGTGTGCTAGGCTTACAGGTATGAACCACCGCACACAGCCCAAGCCTTACTCTTAACCACTGTGCCATCCTACCTCTCTGGTGGGAAATCTTTTCCTGCCTTGCATCTGACAACAGCTTCCTAGAACCTCAATCTCCTCGTGAGGGGTGATGGGAGACATTCCAAAGCAGGGGGAGAAACTGGCAAAAAGGTCCCTTGCCTGGCATGTGACACTGGGCTTTACATATAGGGGACCCCATATATGCCTGGCACGTGACACAGGGCTTTGCATATAGGGGACCCCATTCACTGGGAGGGAAGTGAGGGGAGGGAAGTAGGAAGCACAGAAAGAAGACTCCAAGACGGTAGGGTCACATGTAGAATTCCACAAGGAGGCAAATATGATAGATGCCTAGCAGCCAGTGCCATCCTTGAGCAGAAGAGAAGTTGGAGATGTTGTTCTCCCACCCTTGCCTGGGCCTGTTTCCCCCTCAGTGGACTCCCACTCTCCTTTCAGCTGCTCACTACCATATGTCCTTATCTGCTTCATGTAATCCCAATCTCATGGAAAGGGCTTCCACCAGTTAGCTTGCATCTTAGCATGACTTTATAAAAAATCATGGAGGGACAACTGAGGATATGGAATTTACCCCCATTCTCTTTTTTGACAGAGGAGAAAATCGAGGTGCAGAGATGAGAAGTCTACCTCCAAACTATATACAGAGTCAGTGGCAGGCTGGGAAGGGAGCCTAGGACTCCTGACTTCTAGTCTAGTGTGTGCATATGTGTACAATGTGTGCACTGGGTGTGGGTGCACGTGCATGTGTGTGTGCATATGTCTATTTCCTGTTGCATTTTGAATCTCATTTTGCACGGTGCAGTTGAAGGCATCCCCTCCTGCTAAGGAATAGAGACTTCAGGGAACACATGGGGAAAAACTGATCTCTTAACAGAGGTGGATGCCTACTCTACCTAGTCAGAGATTGAAGTCTCTCGACAATCAGTGAAAAGGAGGCAGACAGAAAGACCCACAACTGTAGAGAAGATGAAGGGGACAGATCTGGAGCCAGGGTGGCTGGTTAGGGGAACCTGTTGACATAAGGTTCGGGAAATCCAGGTGCAGAGCTTTCTACTCTATTACAAACGTTTAGTCCTTAAGGCAGAGGCAAGAACTCAGGGCAGCTTTGCCTCCAGCTGCATTAGAATCAGAATGGACTTAGACATACAGATGCACAGACCAACATGGCAGGTCTTCCAGGGACCTGGCCTTCCTGCTGATAGGATGAAGGCTGCCTTGGTTAAGGATGGCCCAAGACTTCTGCTCTGAGGATTTTTCTTTGAAGTTTTATAAATCAGCCAGCAAGACAGCCAATTTCATGCTGAGATGTCATATTGAAGGCCTCAACCCAAGATCAATTGCTGGCTGACTTTGATTATTTGTCGTGGAGCCTGGGCCAGTTTTGCCCCAACTGGGACACTGCCAAATCTTGACTTTTGATGCTTTCAACTCAGCCCTTCATTCTTTTCTTGGCCCCAACCCTGTTCCCTGGGGAACTATTTTCCATGGTAAGGGGTTCATCAATGACTGTTTTGCCCTAGCGTACACTGATGCCAGAGGGGTTACCCCTCGGAGAATATCCTGCAATTTGGCTATGCTGCCATAAGGGGGCGATAATTCCATTTACCAGGTGCTATGAATGGTAACGTGAGAGGAGAAAACTAGCAACTCTAGAGTGTTTAGTTTGGCATTGCCTTTTTAAAAATCTTAAATTCGTCACAAATATTTTAACAGTAGGAAGCTGCCCATAAAAATTTCGATTTGGGGCTTCTTTTGAAATATCAGGATATCTGGCAACATTCCCTCTGGCAGACAGCCAGCTGGTGCTGAGTAGGGGCTGCAGCCTTGGGGCAGGGCATGCAGCCTCCTGTGGCCACTGTCCTCACCTGGCTGGCAGCCAGTCATTTACATTACCTGTCTGCTTCCCAAAGTCCCTGTTTAAGCTTTAGGCATATTTGAGCTAGAAAGAATATTAATTTAAAAATTTAAATAGCATAGCTTTAAAAAAGTTAAAGCATCCGAACTTAGGCAGCAACCAAGGTCTGCACTTAAATATGATACCTTGGGATCAACTTTCAAGTAGACAAAATCTAAGATTCTTTGATAACTTTCTTATACACTTGTCTTAAACTTGAACCAATTTCGGTTTTCAGAATATACCACGCTATTTCTTATCTTGATGGTGATCAATCATCCTCGATTGCCTGGTACTTAGGGCTTTCCTATAATGTGGAAGTTTGAGTGCTACAAAGAAGAAAGTCCTGGGCAAACCAGGACACGTTGTTCACCCTGCTTATCTGTGGGCCACTCTGTCTACCTGGAACGCCTCTCCTTGGCCTGGCTCACCACTCCCTCACCCTTTGGGTCACAGCTTAGACGAGTCTGCCTTGATTACCCCTCTCCCTGCAGCCTGCACCAGGTATCCCCACTTTCCCTTGCACTGCACTCTCCATCTGTGCTAATTCATCTGCTTACCTGTCTGCTTCCTGCTAGACCGTGAGCTCCCAGGCATTGGCTCAAGGCTTTCCCACTCAAGGCTGTGCTCCCAGCACACAGCACAGTGCATGGCCCAGAGTAAGTGTTGAGTGCTAATACAGATTAATTCCTCAATGATAAGGGGCAGGCACGATGTATAACTCAGATCTGCACCCCTTGAAGGCCTGGCACATGGCAGGTGCCCAATAAAGGGTTTATTGTATTGAATTACATTAAACTGGGCCAAAGATTTGGATAGACAGAGATCTCTTCTGATGAATGAAGAGGATAAAGGGAAATAATGATCTCTCATGACAGTCTCTTTCACCCTGTTTTAACTGTGACTCTTCTTTTTTATTTCCTGGGTGTTCCTCATTTTCCTAAGTAGACACTAAGCCCTCCTGTGGGCAGATGCAATGCCCTATGCAATTTGTATGTTCCTCTTTTAACAGGCATGCTGAAGGAAACAAAAAAGACATATTGAATTGATGTGTTTCAACCACAGTGGGCCTTCTAGTGAGGGACTGATTACTCTGTATGTTAAAATATTCTCTCCCCCCATAATTCCTGGTTGTCTAGGATCAGTAAAGACCCTGCTCACACATTTTCCATTCTCAGGAGCACATAAATTACTCCAAATTGGATCAGACACAGATTATGGCAAGAGAGATGAAAGATAAAGAATGGACGTCCATGCTGAGTGATTTATCAGAGACCCTTAATTTTGGAGGACAAAATTGGAGGTCATTGCCACAGGCCTTTAAGATTAAGAAGGGCAACGCTGTTTTTCAAGATGTAGAATGCTATGAGTGGCTTCTTTAGACTCTATTCTAACCTGAGACTTGGTGGCTTCTTGAGAAGACAATGAGAGCAAGTGGGAGTAGCCAGTGGAAAGGCAGGGGAGTCACCCCAGGGACATCTGTGACCACCGCTGGCTCTTGCATGGCCACAGTGTAAGTTGGAGTGTCTGGGCTGGAGTCAAGTTCTCCCAATTCCACATTGTCTTCATGTACCAGACTTTCCAGTCTGAGTGTCATGACTGGGTAATGGTTTGCTGAGCTATTGACCCTCAGCCATCTGGGCAGTCAAGCTGGCTCTGTGGCAGGCAAGATCCTCAGGTTGGGCACCTCTGACCTCTAGGAACCTCCCCCGACCTCAGCATATGTCACAGTTTCATGTTCTGTCTGCATTTGACTTGAAAAAGGTGAGGAGATTCTGCCTTATGCACACCCATGGGACCACCAGCTGTCTGTATAATTCCCCAAACACACTATAGCAAAGTGGGTCTGACCTGCCATCCAGAGACTGGGTTCCAGTCCTGGTACTGCTTCCTACCAGCAAGAGTGGCCCAGACTGGCCTATTTCTTAGCCATATTATGTGAATAACCACCAAAAGTCATTGCCAATTACTGATTCTGGTGGAAATAATACAAATTTAACATTCTTGTTTAACATGTAGTAGTCTGTGTTGAATTGAACTGCTCTCAGTCAATATTCCACAGACATTTTTGGGGGAGCCTTCTCTGGGCCAGGCTTAATAGTCCTAGGGATACAATGGTAAGAAAACAGCCCCTGTGGAGCCCACATTCTAGCTGTTTCTAGCCTTTGTTAGGAAGGAGGAGGCCTGTGCCCAACCTCATCCTTCTCCACTTGTGAGTTTGTCCCTGAAATAGGGTAATAATGCTACCCAACTGTGTGAAGGGTTGAATCTTGAGTGCAGTCCCAAGAGCATGCATCTGGCAGCGCTATGCCTTTCCACAATCATCCTCCCACCTGGGGCCACTGCCACACACACACTCAGGGCATGCCGAGATAACCACCCAACACAGACTGAGGAAAGTCACCCAGGAGACTGCCTGGGTCTGAATGCATTCCTGTACTCCCTGGCCCTGTCTTTTTGACATATGGTGTGTTTTTGATACTTGCACTCTCATCTCAGCTCTTCCCTACCCACAGTCTGCTCTGTGTCACTGCTCAAACACCTCCATTCCTAGAGGGCTCAGGGACACCTCCAAGGAGAGAGGAAGCATTGGTTTCCAACATCTACACCTCTGGCAAAGAAGTAGTGTTGTCTGGGGTGAACGCGACTACAGAATCTTTTGTTGAATGAAACACTTTTCACATGAAGAAACAGCAGCAAGATAAAATGACACGTTGCTAATGATGTATTTTATGGACTGCCATCTGTCTCTGGAAAGGTCAGAGAAAAATGGCAACTCAGTTGCAGGTGATTGGGCAGCAGCAGTGGCGGGGGGACAAATGGCTCTCATCGGAACATGACAGGGAGCCTTGGTGACATCATATAAATGCCCTAATTGGGAAGTGGTCAATCGAGCAGGCCTGACTCCTGAATTTGATGTGTCAATAAACAAGCTCAAGGTGAGATGCTGGATCAATACCAGAGGACAAGAACCATCCGGCAAATTTACTGCAAAGTAATTGGGTGCAAAATGACTCAACTCAACCTTCACACTGCTGAAAAGCAAACAAACGGCAGGCCCACCAGCAACTGTTTGTATGCGTCAGTGGCTGCTTACGAAGGCTCGCTGTCTGCTAATGGGCCTGGAGAATGGGAGCCCCCCACAAGAAGGCAGGGAAAACCATGAACCCTGGAAGGTGATGCTAGCTGCAGCAGAAGCCTTCTCACAGTTGGGGAGTATAATCTAGATGCTTCCATCAGGGATAAATTTAAATATATGGTAATTATATATCCATTTTTGATTCTCATTAGGTTGCAAAATATATGAGACACAGGAAATATATCTATGTCTACATCTATATCTACTAATGGTTGAGATCAGTGGTAGCTTGTTCTTTCCACCATGAGTGTAGGGAAATGGGAATAAAGATTCTTCATTGCTTTAACTTCAGAGTATGTGGGCTTGGAGGTGGATAGTGGAATGAAGAGAGCACGTCCTGCCCTGACCCAGTGGTGGGCACAGTATTCCCCCAAGAGCCTCCCACTTACTGTCTAGGCCTGCTGGTCTCTGAGCAGGTTGGGGAGGGTGTGCTGGAACCATCTCTGCCAGCTTACAAGAGCTGATTGTTAACTATACAATGAACTATACAACAAACGGTGGTGTTTGTTTATAACAAACAAATATTTAAACATGAGTAGCTTGAAATTGGCCATGGTGGGAGTATTCACACCACGGGGACCAGCAAACGCTATCAGGCCCCTAGAGAGTCATTTACTAACATGCTGCTAAGAGCGGGGGTGGGTCCAGGGATTTGGGGTCCAGCCAAGGAAGGGTGAGTGTCTGGCAGGCTGTACCCTTGGAGGTTGTGCTGCTGGAGAATCACACTTGGGACTGTGAGCTGCTGGGTGAGGTTGAGAGGCAGCTGAGGACAACAGGAGAGCCAATGGCTAAGGAAGAGATGCCATGCAAATTTGAGGCAGTGTTTCTTAGGGGGACCCAGTTTAGGGACTGCCTGGGATAGTAAAAAGAGCCTTGGGCTGAGCACCAGGAGGCCAGCCTTCTAGGCCCAACTTTGCACTTCACTGGATACAAGCTCCAGCATCAATAATCAGCTGGCAGGTCCCAGAGGATCCTACAGGGTGTGACATTAAAGTAAGTTTATATTGACTGCCCAAACCCCTGGGGTGCCCTCTCCACGGCTCTGGTTGCTCTCCTGCCTGTGACTTCTTCATCCACCATCTCTCCCCAATCCAGCAACCAAACGGTTAATACCCATCACATGTGGGGGCATCAGGGACCCTCCTCCTGCTTTGGTCCTGTTGTGTCAATGCCCCCAGCTTGTCTGTATTACAGTGCAGGAGGATCATAGAGCTCTACTGGGTGCCTGGGGTAAAAATGCAAGCTGGCCCATTAGCACTAGCAAACCACTAGGATGGATGGGGGCAGCTGGCGGAGGCTAGCAGAGTCTCCTGGACCTGAGGAGGTGGGAGGCTCCCTGGAGAGAGGCAGGTGGGTGAGCACCAGCTGCTGATGGCCTGGGCTCAGACCTTGGCTCCGCCACTAACTGAAGTTGTGTGGCCTGAAGCAAGTCACCGAATGCTCTCTACACCTCCGTTGCCCCATCTAGGTGACTAGAAGAATCCACATTATTGGCTTGTGAGCTCTGGATGAGCGAGTTCATAGAAGGTGCTTAGAACCATTTCTGGGAAAGTGGCAAGCTCTCTGACTTCATCCAATACTTCTATCATTTCATGCCTCACAGCAACTGTGCATGAAGAGGGTTTTTGTTTTGTTTTGTTTTGTGTTTTTTGTTTTTGTTTTTTAAATCACCAGTGTTTCCAGTTTTATGACATGGAGACTGAGCCTGAGATATCTAATGACCTGCCTGTGGTCTTGTGGCCTGTTGGTGTTGGAGCCATCTGGAACCCAGGCTGTTCTCTGTGTGTCCAGCATATTCTCCACCCTCCTGATGAGCTGCAGGTGCCCTGGAGGCGCATGGGGAGGGTCAGGCTTAGGAGAAAGTCGCCGGCCCAGAGGACGAGGGCAGTAGGAGTGAAGAACCTGGCCAGAGGCCAGTGGTGCAATGAGAGGGCTGAGGGGAATTCATGGGTCCACATGGCCTGGGGAGATAGGGAGAAGGTGAGGCAGGGAGAGTAAGTGGGAAGGTAGGCAAAACTAACTTCATTTTTCCAAATTTAGCTTACCTCATGAGCTCGTATCCACAGGGAGAAATGGAATTCTGCCAACTCAAAGTCACCTCTGCCCATTTTAAATGCAGTCTCTTCAGGGGAAATACTAGTAAATCCAGGATTCTCCCTCTTCTCCCTCTCCTTCCCTTTTTTCTGAGAGTCATTTTAGTCTAGAGGAAGGGGCAGCAGTGTGCTTGTGTGTCTGTGTGTGTGTGGCTTGTCCAGCACATGCAGGTGTGTGTACACCCTTCTCCCAACACACACTGAGTACTGTGAGGTGCCCTCAGGCCCATCAGCCCAGATACCCCCTCCAGCCTTTGCTACCTGGACAAACAGGTGTCAGGTGAGGTGCAGACCAGGCTTAGGGGCTCCTGCTCCACACTCCAGGATGCCAGGACACTTGGCCTTCTGTGGCCTCTTTTGTCCAGTCTGCCCTGATATTTGGGGCCTGTTGGGTACTGAACCCCATCTCAGTGACCTTGGCAGTGATTGCTAAGCCATAGTCATGCTCTCTTCCTCCTCCTGCCATCTGCTCAACATTTTTCCTTTAAGTGAGAACTGCCTGTCAGCATCGTTCTTCCCCGCATTAAGGGTCCAGTGTAGCCTTTGGGCACAGAGTCCTCCAGCCCCTCGAATAGTGAGAAGCCAAAGTCAGGCTTTTGGCCTAAAAAGGCTTGTGTCTTAGTCAAGCTTCTAATTCCTTAACATGAAATACTTTCAGGACTAGTATTTCTTCAGTGAATTAAAACATCCATTTGGCCACTCCACTGACCTTGTTCTAAGCTGGTCCTGTTAGCCTGATTCATGGGGCTAGAGACACCGGAGGAAGACAGACACATGGGGGAAAACAAAAGCCAGTTTTTATCTCAAAATATTGTCCTTATGCTTACATCAGTGCTTAGCCTATGGCCTGGCATCTACTTGGTAAGAGGTGAGTAACTGTTCCCTATTGTCATGATCATCATTATTTTATATTGCTGAGCTTGCAATGTATAAGAGCAAGGGAGGGACACTGAGAGACAACACAGCCATGCTATAGGTAGAGTGGGAAGCTTAGGGAGCCGGGGTGCAAGTAGAGTAGTCTGGAGGGTTGGAGAAGACTCCCTGAGATAAGTGATGAGGAAATGGAAATTGCGGCTTCCCTGGCCTCACCTCTCACCACTTCTTCACTTTGGCCTCACTCAACTCCTTCTAATCCCAGATTCATCATCCCCTTTCATTGGATCCCTGCTGTTTCCCACTTTCTCCACGCTGAGAATCCTTATCAGGCTTTAGTCTCCAGGTTGATTGTAACCTCATGAGAGACCCTGAACCAGGACCACTCAGCTCAGTAGCCCCCAGGTTCCTGATCCACAGAAACTGTGAGATAATAAATGTTTGTTGCTGTCAACCACAAAGTTGTGGGTTAATTTGTTACACAGCAGTAGGTAGCTGATACGCTTCTACATTCTTTCCTGACTAGGATGCTTCTCACTCTAGTGCATCCTAGTGCAATTTCTTGAGCCTAATAAATAATTCAACAAATGAGAGGGAGAGTTTTGCAGTGACAAATGCCTGAGACAAGAAACCAGGAGGTGCAGGTCCCTGACCCAGTTCTGTCATCCCTGTGCTGGGTGCCTGAGATCAAGACCGTTTCCCTCTCTAAACCTCAGTCCCTCCACTTTTGGATAAGTGGTTGGACTAGACAATCTCTAACATGACTTCCAGCTTTAACATTTGGTGAAGTTTTGTGAAATGCTTTCTGGTGGACTCTCATTTTGCAGATGGGAGGGGTCTAAATTTCCTGACAGGACACGCCTAGCAGAGACCTCCTGCCTCCTCCTTCCTCAGGATCCCTGGGAGGCCTAGGGGCCCAGTCTGATCGGCATATCTGGCCTGGAGCGGGGCAAGAGAACCAGTCAGAAGAGAGGCCAGGCCCTTCCAGAAGACCTCTGGCCTGACCTCCAGACTTCCAAGCCTCACCTGATCCTTCAAACCCCTTGCTCACTGGGTAGAAATATTCTGTATACTCCCTGGCTCAGTCCTGGGATCATCAATTGCACTGGTTATTTTCTTCTTTGACTTAAGGGGATTATCCAGACTGGATGCTTTACTTTGTCAGTATTATGCTGTGACACTTCCCCTCACTGGCCCCCCTTGGCCTGCAGACTGGCATCAGCCAGGCTTTCTCCCAAGTCAAACAGCTGTACTGTTCTGATGCCCCAAATTTTGATGTCAATGTTTCAAATCTTTGCAAGCAGGTAGGGGCCAACAGAGGGAAAGGCACTGTGGGTTGGAGTTCCTGCCCTCTGTCCCCTTGCCCCCTCTATCCCTGTTAAAGGAGACTCCTTCGCCAGGGTAGCTGGAGTGTTTTGGGCTGCACAACACAGAAACCCAATGACTTATGTCTTGAAAAAATACAAGTGTTTTTTTTTTTTTTTCTTACTCAAAATAAAAAAATATAGTGGCAAGTAAAATTAACAGCTTGGGCCAGAGTGCTGACTATTTAAGACAGGAAGAAAGAGGCGTCCTAGTAGACATCTGCTGATGTCTCAGTATCTAGACCATGTCTTGTGATTGCTAGTTGCAAAGGAGGTAAGAAAGTTTGATGCTGTGGGTGGGTACCTGAGAAGGGGAATGGGAGTGGAGGTTAGGCAGGAATGGTTGGTTGCAAGTGATGAAACCAAAAGAGAAATCACTTGGCTCCTATAACTAAATGTCAGGAAAGCCAGGGTGTGGCTGGGCCTCAAGCACTGCCAGGGCTGGTTCTCACACACTCCAGAACTCAGCTTTGCATTTCTCTGTAAGTTGGCTTGTGCCTCTCAGGTAGGCTTCGTCTTCTGTCCAACGGAAACAGTCTGCTGTGGCCTCCACAGAGAAGTCTTTGTCTCTAATTCCAAGCTGAAAATCTCAGGGAGGGTCTCTGGCCTGACCTGGGTTCTATGGCTACCCATGGGCCATTCAACCATGGCCACGGGAGGGTGTCTATGGTCAAGTGGTGGGGTCATGATACCCCCACTGGACATGCAGGTTACAGGTGGGGCATAGGAGGAGCATTCACAATAAGAGGGAGGAGGGATTAGCAGACCAAGCAGTGCTTGTCCTGACACCAGAGCCACCAGAGATCACAGAGAGCATAGACTCCAGAGAGGTGAGGGAACTTGGCCTACGTCATACAGCAAGTTAGTGGAGGACCTGGGCCTACAACCCCAGCTTCACACTCCTCCTTTACTCTGTTGACATTTGGAGCCGAATTGTTCTTGGCTGGGGGGACCATCCTGCACATTATAGGATGTTCAGCCCAAGCACTGCTTCTGACCAGCAGTATTTCCTGGCTGCAGAGAGCTACTTAATCTCATGGGCCTAGTTTTTCCAGTGGCAATAACAATAACTACTTGCCTACCTCAGAGAGTTAAAAAAATAGGAGGTTTACAAATACTAGTTATGAAAACCCTTTGCAAAGATAAAGGCAGGATACAAATGCGGGGCTTTTTTAAACAAACAAAAAAAAAAAAAACAGGAATCCCTGATTCCACTTTATGCCAGAGAAAATGTCAAGGAATGGGTGTGTGAGTGTGAGGGAGTGTGTGTGGGCGCGTGCATGCGTGTGTGTGAATAACTACTTCTCCCTAAGGAATAAGAAACTCTTCCACCAAATTGATACACAGTAAGAAACTCTATATCTGGTAGGTGAAGACACCAGGGTGGGCGTGAAGGGTCCGTTCCAGCCTCCTCTCATTAATCCCTAGTGTAACCATTTGTGGCCTAAGAATCAACCTCCGAAAAGGAGGTGCAGCCTCCAGCCTGCTGGGAATGCAGGATGGCCACCCACAGCTTCACCAGGACCCTGGCCTACTGACCTCCACTCACCTATGACTTCTTCAACCCCAAAACGAGGTCATTTTGCCGAGAAAACCAACAATCCGGTCAGCCAGCCAACAGGGGCCCTGGGCTGTGGAGGGTAATGTAAAACAATGGTTTTCAATATAGGGCAATTAAGCCCCTGAAGGGGACATTTGCAACACCTGCCCTTGCAGGTGTCAAGCCAGCCCGGAGGCCTCATTTCTTTTTTTTTTTTTTTTTGAGATGGACTCTCACTCTATTGTCCAGGCTGGAGTTCAATGGCACGATCTCAGCTCACTGCAATCTTCGCCTTCCAGGTTCAAGTGAGTCTTCTGCCTCAGCCTCGTGAGTAGCTGGAAATACAGGCATCTGCCACCGTTGCAAGCTAATTTTTATATTTTTAGTAGAGACTGGGTTTCACCATATTGGCCAGTCTGGTCTCGAACTCCTGACCTCAGGCGATCCACCTGCCTCTGCCTCCCAAAGTGCTGAGATTACAGAAAGTAAGCCACTGCGCCCGGCCCTGTGGGCTGTTTTCATCTAGGTTGTAGGTAGATACAGACCGTGGGATAGCAGTGCCTGGGGGTCTCTCTGGGCGGAGATGTCAGGTCAAATGAACATGGCCTCTTGCTTGGAGGACTGGGCCAGGCCCCTGGAGGAACCAAGAGAGGAGACCTTTCAGGAACTGATTGGCCAGTGTGGGGAGAACATGAATTAACTAACACCTGTAACCCCTCACGGGGTGGAGTCCGTGCCTGGGTGGTGTTGTGAGATACTGGCATGGGGCCTGGTACCCAAGCATTGGTTCCTGGAAGACACCGTGTTGGGACTGGGCCTTTTAAAGCCATATGATGACTGCACGTGGACCAGAGACTCCAGCCTCGGGGTCCCTTTTTTGACCCAGCTCCACGGCTCCCCTAGGAGGGGAGGCTGGCCGTCTGAGCAGCCTGGACTTGCTCTGTCCTGACTGAGGTGGGAGAAAAGTCCTGGGAGTTTGCAGCAGAAACTTTCAGTAAAAAGAAAAGAGCATAGGGGGACACAAGCTGTCCTTGTCCCCCTGCATTAGAGGAGAGATGGGAGGGATTTGTTGCAGTCAGGACAGTTTCAAGGGCTTGGTGGGGTAGAAAGAACCTGAGTGGAGGCCAAGTTTATGAGGAATGATGGAAGCCTGGTAAAGAGCCCGGGGGTGAAGCGGCATTGCAGGAACCTCCCTGCCCTTCCCTTTCCTCTCTGCAGGCTAGCTTACTGCCCCGGGCCCCACACAGACAGGAGGTGGGGGCTCTGTCACTGACAGTCCTTTCTTTCCTACAGGTGCTCCCTTTAAGGTAACACTGTTTATGTCAAATCTCTTGCTTCAATCTGAAGGTCCTGGGTTTCTGTTTGGTGTCTTTGATCTTCATCAATATAGTCACATATTTACCCCATATTCTGCTGAAGGGAATTCAACAAGAACTAGGCATGTGCCCAGCCTGGAGGAGTGGCCTATAGGAAAGAGAAACTATGGTGTCTACTTTCATTAACGTATAAGGCTGATACATGAGAAACAATTTTAAAAACTTATCAGGAATTAAGTAAAACATATTAAGTGAATTATCAGTGAAGGAGAACTTGTGTGCTTTATTTGAAATTAAGTCAGTGTTGTGGTCTTATCTATCCTGGAGGGCTTCCTGGAGGAGGTGAGGTGGGAAGGCTTTCATTTCAGTGGGAGGACCTTTAAGCCCAAGGCAGGGCAAATCCTGGCACGGGGCAGGTGTGACTGCTGGACAGCCACCCTGGTGTGACTGCTAAGATTTTGCACAAGCAAGTCCCATGTGTCGGCACTGCCAGCCACACCTCTCTGGCCTCTGCAGGGGGTGACTGACAGACTGATTTACTATGGAAGCTTTCCCTGGGGCCATTACAGGCAACCACATGTCTTTAGGAACAGACAACCTCCCCAGCAATTTTATTTCTGCTCAAGTTTGTGCTTTCACATTAGGCTGAGTTTCCATCCACCTTCAAGTGTCCTTCCCCTTTCCCATTTCATGCTCCTGTCCCTAAATAATGTTTGCATTTTCTATTAATAGGACTGTCTTGATTGTGGCTGGTCCAGCTGACCTACTTTCTCCAGTTTTGTATTCCAGAATGGTGCTGCCTGATTCTCTTAGCACCGTCTACTCTTCAGTCATTTATTCCACAAGTGGTTATATAGCTCCTGCTGTTTAGAGACTACATTAAAAAAAAAAAAAAAAAAAAAAAAAAAAAGGTTTAAAATACAGTCCCAGGCCCCTGGTAGCTGAGAGTCTAGCTGGGAAGTCAAGACAGATGCTCGCATGGGAATGATCTAAGCAGGCGATGGGGTGCCTTTTGGATGTCCACGTGCACTGCTATATGTGTGTCTGCTCCCTGCTCAAAGAAGGGAGAGAGCCCAGGGCTGGGTAAACCTTGGAAATCTTCATGGAGGAGGTAGGAGCTCGGTGAGTTGTAATATTTTTCCAGGAAGCAGATCCCACAGGCTTGAACTCTCTTGCTTCCAATTCATAATTTCTTAATTCATCAAGAATAGACAAGGGCATGGGAAGACAGTTAGCGGGTTTGCCAACCACTTATTCCCCCAGCCTCATGCCCACCCTCTTTTCCAGAGGCAGGTGGGTCTCCACTGTCTTTACTGCCCACCCTGGGACTGTATTTCACACTTTTTTTTGTAACTCAGTTTGTGTGGCACATTTGCTCCTGGCTCCGTTTCTACACCAGGCTCAGATTCACCTCTGTATCTTTGCTTATCTGGTTCTTCTAGGTGGGATATTTTTCCCTTTTCTAATACTGTAGTAGATTTTTTAAAATGTACCTTCTTCCCATCCACCCCTGCACCCTCCATACACACACATATTTCCTTGGCTGGATGATGTTGGGCTTGTCTATGTGACTCGCTTTGACTTCATGATGGACAAAGTGTGTACCTCACCTCCCTCCCTCCCTTCCTTCTTTTATTAAATGCTTGGCCATATGATTTGCTTTGGCCAATGGGACATTAGCAGATAAGACGTTAACATGCCTCCTTGTGTTTTGCTGTGGTCATGAGAACTTGTTTCAACTGGCCAGTTGGTGCAAGGACTATGAGAAACCAATGTGGACACCTGGAACCGACCTGTAGCTTTGAGCCAAGGGTCCAGCCTGGATCAATAAGAGTAGGCGATTGCTGTTTTAATCCACTGAGTTTTGTGATGGTTTGTTATACAATTTGTTATGTGGTAATAGATGACTGGTACAACTACTGGTGCAGAAATTCTTCTTTTCTCATTACTTAGGGGCCAAAGTTGCTTCCTTCAGGAGGTCCTCCCAGACTGGTCATGCCTAAATCTCTCTTTCTTCATCTGCTCCGTGCCTCTCTAGCTGTCATTGACTCTGCCTTTTTAAAGAGTGTACTCTCTTGCCATCTCTCTTGTGGGCTTCTTGCTTTTGTAACTGTGCTGTGAGCTTGAAGAGGGCTAGACATGTCTCTTTCCTGTCACTGTGTCACCATAGGAGCCAGACACATAGAAAGCTCTCAGAGCCACCCAATGCCTAAATAAAAGAAAAGAAAAGAAAAGCACACACTACCTCGGACATCCCAGGGATTCTTCCCTGGGGACTGGCTTGGATTCCAGTGTCACTAAAGCATTTAGTAATTAGCCTGCGTTTCGAGAATGTCCAGGGGCAATTAGGTGCAGGCTGGATTCTATAGGTGTGGCATCTGGGGAACAGTCAGGGATGCCCTGGTGCACTTGGCTTGCCAACTTCACTGGCCACCTGAGTTTCAACAAAGCTGTTTCCACTGCTGGACTAATTCCCAGGAAATGTCATGTACCTGGGGTTCCTGGGCTCCATGCCCATCTCTATAGGGAATTAACCATATCCTGGGCAGTAAAGCTGCAGGTGTTCTTTGAGGAGGCTGGTGTCCCAAAATACTCATCCAACTGCTCCCGCTCTGGACACTCCCCTCCCTGGCCCACGCCGTTCCTTTTGCTGGATTGTTCCCCACTCCCTCATGAACACACATCCACGCTTGCTTGAGGTCTCCTCAGCCCATCAGGCCACTTCCTCTGAGAAACCTTCTCAATTCCAGGCAGAAATCCTTTCTTCATTCTCAGGTACTCCCATAGCCCTTGACTTATTCACCCTTGTAGGCACTGGAAATGACATCATATGCCAGATATTTGCATAAACCCTCTCAGGTCCTCTAGACCGTGACTTGTACCAGGGCAGAGGTGATGGATGATTCATCCCCAAGCACCCTCCATCCTTAGTGTACATCCTTGGTATGAGGGGCAAAGAGCAATGGTGAAATCTTAAGTGAGAGGATGAGAAGTGATGAGAAATGAGATAGGCTCCATAGAGATTTTGAAGACTTGAGGATGGAGGAAATCACAAAGATATGTGGCATGCTCAAGGGATGACACTTTGTAGATGGTGGAAAGGGCTAAAAATATAGCTACCCAGAGAGCTGAGATGAATTCCTGGATGGGAATTATTAAAAGATGCTGACTGTCAAGGGGATAACCCCTCTTGCCTTCAGAGCCTGGGCCAAGACTGGCCTTTCCGATGATGCCTGTGGCAGAGTTCTGGATTGCCAAGTGGTGTGGAGCAGGGGAGGGAGGGCTGCCAAGGGGGCCAGCTGTGTTCAGGTAAAGGTGGTTCACTGGGAATGATTTGGAATCCTAGAATGTAAGGTAACTGGGAGGAGCCTAGGGACCATTAGGGAAGAGTCTCGTTTACAGATGAGGAAACTGGAATCCAGGAGTGAAATGTGTCGCTTCAGCTCACCCAGCTGAAATACTGCTACAACCAGGGCTAGAATGCAGGCCTGCAGGGATCTAAGAGCTGTGTGAAAACATTTCTGAAATGGTGAAGGGACTGAACAGGACTCTTGGGACATGGGCAAGTGGTTGGGAAGAAAGGATGAGGTCAACCTATGTCAGATGCCCACTCTCTGGTCAGCCTCCTCCACAGGGCATGGCTGCTTGTGCACCTCCAGTGCCTTCTGCCACAGTTGAGGCTGGCCCTGGGTGTTCGAGAAGTACACACTAATGCTGGACTTTTTCATATCTCTTTCTTCTGTCTTTCTCCTTTACTCTCCCTCCTGAGCACCATCCCCACCCCCCGCCTTCTGCCTCCATCATATTGAATCACCAGGGTGTGAAATATAATAAAGCATTGTACCGTTCAATCTGTCGGCTATTCCTTAAAGGTGTACTCCAGGTAAATATCCCCTTGGCCTGTGAAAAATGAGCTTACCTGCAACAAATGACTTTGATGAACCTCAGGAACTGGCCCTCTATCATTCTTTTCCAATTGGCTTCCCCAGCCAAGCATGATTTCCCTGCACAAATTTGTCTTGCTGAAGGAAGAGTTTCTCTCATTCACTTTCCTCCCAATGCCCAGCTTCTTTGCTTGGGCATCCCTTTATCCAGCTGCCACTCTCAGAGATGTCTTTCTTCTAAAAGCTAGGAACTCACGCAGTCATCAAATGCTTCACCAGGTTGATCAAAATCAGAACCCAAATTAATCAGTCTTTCCATGAACACTCATTGTGTGTGGCAGCGTGGAAATGGACTGAACCTGGATTTGTGAAATGGGTGTCCCCTTAACTCCAACACTTCCCAGCTCTGTATCTCACTTGCCTCACCTGTGAAGCAGGGCAGATAATAGCACCTGGTCTTCTTCCCTCACAGGAGCATCTGAGTAGCAAACACATTTCTCCATGTCAAAATGCTTCAAAAAGTGTACATCACTATACAAACATAATGCTTACTATTCTTATTTTAATCTGAATTCTTTAGGGGGTGAAAGAAAAGTTTGCTCATTATTTCATTAAAAGTTTGTTTATTTAACAAATATATACTGAGCACCTACTATGTGCCAGCCATTGGGCAACATGGTGGGGGTAGTTGAAGGAAGTAGAGGGACAAAATTCCTGCTCCCATGGAATTTGATTATATTTCCTTATGATCTAGTTGAGATGACAAAACCCACATGTGTAAGAGCCAACTGTAGAACATAAAGGCATATTGTATGTTGATGAGCTAAATAACGCATTTTAAAATACAAGTTCCAATTACCTGAGTACCTAGTATGCTATCATGTGTAATTTTATTTAATTCTCAAACAACTCTATAGGCTAAACATTTTTGCAGTGGAACCTGAGGCTTGGGGAGGAAATAATTTTTCTGAAGTCCCAGAGGAGAACTGAGATGGAGCCTTGGGGTTGTCGGATTCCTTGGGGCTTCTTTTTGTCCACCCTAGTTCTTCCAGTCTTGGATCTGCACTGTGAGCTCGCTCTTCGGTTTCAGGAATTGACAGTGTTCACAGTGCTACGGTGGTCAGAAGCAACTTCAAAGAAGAAGTTGCCTCCCACTTGACTTTGAAGGATAGGAAGAATTTGCATCAGCATGGTGGGTGGGTGGGAGAGTATCTGATAGTGCTGGCAGTGGGAGTGTGTGAGCCACTCAAGTGGGAGGCAACTTGAGGGAGGACGTAGGAGACACTGCTGGCTGGATGGGAGGCAGAGATAGAAAGCAAGGTTAGACAGAACCAGACGATGCAGGGGCTCAAAATTAAGACTGGGGAACATTCCTGTCCAGAGAGGCAAGGTGGAGGGAATTTTCCTGTGAAAACAAGAGGTACACCTTCTCCCTGCTTAAGGATTTCACAGCTCTCTACCTAGAAAGCTTGGTTATGCTGTCATAACTGAGTGATGCCAGGCAATTAATAACCTTCCTGTGGACCTTAGTTTCCCCTACCTGCAAGAGGAAGGTGTTAGAGAAATGCTGAGGCTTCTTGTAACTCTGAGATGTCTTCATTTTGTGATTCCATAATGAACTCAAAAACATGTACATATGCAATCACAGCCACGTACCTGCGAGGGCTTTTTCCTTCTCTGCCGCTGTAATTTTAGATAAGTGCCAAATGCCTCTTTATTCTCAAATATAAAAACATCGAGAAGATTAAGCCACAGCCTGTCTCATAATAATCTGGGCATCCAATTCCAGCTTTCTGATGAAACCACCACTGCTATAAGAAAATGGAAAAGTTTAATATTTGCAAAAACAAACAAATAATCCTCCCTCCGCCCCCATCCTTGAATGAGGCTGAATGTTTTCGGTGACTTCATGTTTCTCTTCCCAGTTTTTCTGATACATGGAGCTTTATTTGTGGATTTTTTTGGATTTCTGGAGACATTCTGTGATTACAGTTCTCATTTGGGTCTAACCTGTCCTTAGAGGATAGACCCTGGTCAGAATCAGGTGACAGATCCGTGGCCTTCATAGGAGGTTGCACCTCCGTGTGGGATTTTAGAAAAGAACTTGCACAGCTCAGGTTAGTCACAAAACTAATTTGAGCCACTTGATGGACTTACACAAAATGCTGATGATGTTGATGCTGATGAAACACATTTAATGCTGCTTATGTGCCGGACAAGGTGCTAAACACTTTACTTGCCTTAATTCATCTAATCCTTCCAGCAATCCTCTGGAGTGAGTGCCATTGTTACTTTCATTTTGCAGAGGAGGAAACTGAGGACCAGCGAGGTTAAGAAACTTGCCCAAGGCTACACAGGTAGTCAGCCCTACAACTGAATCTGAATCCCACAGTCTGGCTGCAGAGCACTGGTCTCCCATCGTGCTTTACTGTCTTGCAAGGATTTGGGCTGCTGCTGTTGGGAACCATTTCCCAACCCTCATTCTCACTCATCCTCTCTGGTTTTTCCTTCATCAAGCAGACCCACCTCACACAATAAACTAAATGACTGATAATTTGGGGATCTGACCAACAGACACCCACTTCCACTAATATTGGGCACTTACTGATGCCAAGATGAGGAAGATAGGCTCCTTCCCTGGGGATTTCATGTACGAGTAAGGAGCCAAGAAGCAGCAATGGCACAGTGTGCTGGGAGGACACTGGGCCCAGGGGAGGGAGTGGCATTACTTACAGGAGGCAGTGCAGGACAGGGGACTTCTCATTCCGTCTTCTCTGCTCCCTGATATCCCCTTTCCTTCTTACCAGCAGACCTGCGAACCCATGGGTTCCTCCAGCTTGAGGGGCAAAGTGCACCTCTTCTGTGCTCCCCACAGAAAGCCCCATGACTTTCTTTTCTCTTTTCCTATGGCACCTCTTTTTGGTGGCCTTCTATATTTTTTCTCATTCTTTTGTGGCCAGCGTTCATTGCTGTCCTGTTCTGATGCTCTGATGCTGAGTACCAGGGCAGCTCTGGCTAGAACCTCCTCTTAGCATCACCAGATGAGTCAAACTGTAAACCAGGAAACTTTAGCTGAAGTGGGTGTATTAGTGAGCATTTTCCTAAGAAACAGAACCAGTCAAGTGTATGTGTGTGTGCGCATGTGTGTGTGTGCATGTGTATGTGTGTGCGTGTGTGTATTTATTTTCAGGAATTGGCTCATGCAATTATGGAGATTGAGAAGTCCCAAGATCCGCCCTTGGCAAGTTACAGACCCAGGAGAGCAGATTGTGTAAGTTCCAGTGTGAAGCCAGCAGGCTTGAGATCCATGAAGAGCCAATGTTTCAGTCCAAGCCTGAAGGCTGGAAAAGGTCAGTGTCCCAGCTCACACAATCAGGCAGCTGAAGTTCCCTCTTACCCAGCCTTTCTTTTCTATTCAAGTCTTCAGTTGATTAAATGAGGCCCACCTACGGTAGGGAGGGCAACCTGCTTTTCCCAGAATTTACTTACTGAAACGTTAATCTCCTCCAGAAATAGTCCTTGAATGCTCTGCCCTTTTGGGGTTGCTGGAGTAATAGGCGTTTCTCACTGTCACACATGTGACTTTCATGGTGCAGTGGCAAGGAAAGTAGGCAAGGAATTCAGGAGGTTGGTTTGAATCTTAACTATGACACCTTCCCTCCCCAACTGGAAAACTTTAGGACTCTCCTGTGCTCCCACAAAACTTTCCTCATTGGAGAGAGAAGTAGAAAATGCAGCCTCCTGCACGCCAGGGAGAGGGAGTGGTCTCCTGAAGGGGAGGGGAGGTTGAATTTCTGGAATGTAATGTGAGCAAATCCCCTGTTGTCACAGATCTAAGGCTTGCATCTTCCAGTCTGGCAATGATGAAGCCCATTCTCCCTCTGCTGGGCTCAGCTGCTTCTGAGTCATCTGTCTCAGAAGAGAAGTATTATTTATTGACCTCTAAAATCTCATTAGGAGTCACTTCCTAAGTAAAGCAGAGGACAAGAGCCAAACCCTTTCAAAGTAGTGTTACTCATAGGGAATTTACAAATCACCCCCATTTCACAGATAAAGAAACTGAGACCAAGTTGGGGAAAATGAACAATTGGCCACAATATTCCCAACAGCCCTCTGGAATTGGCAATACTTTCCGATTTTACCAATGCGGAGCCAATAAGAGGCAGCACACACCACAGTTGGTGGAACAGCTGAGATCTGAACAGGCCTCCGGAATCCTCTGACTACTTTTCTTTCTTTCTACCATACCATGGGAGCCATAGGTGCAAGCTATATGATGAAGAGGAAAAAGAGGAGGAGGAGGATGAAGAGGAGACAGTGGGAAGGAGGAGGGGGAACAAAACAGGATCCAAACCTTAGGCTAAAGGGAAGACTCTCAGATGAGAACCCTGATGGCAGGTGGGGGTGGAGAACAATTTTACACCTAATATTTAAAGTGGTAAGTAAAGTGGGCCTTGGACCCTCTCTTCCCTTTATTTTCTCTTCTCCTTTTCTTCCTCTGGGAGACACTATCTCTTGCCTTTCCAGCAGCTATTCTATTTCATCCATGCTGAAAAAAAATCTATTTAATCCCTGCTAAAAAAAAAAAAAAAGTATTCCAATATGGGAGTGGTCATTGTCCAGATGATGGCTGGAGCTGTGGGCTTTGAGAGGATCACTCAGGGAAAGGGCTGAACAGTGTAGGAAGTTATGGCACCCAGATAACAAGAAATTGAGATTTGATGGAAGCTGAAAAATTCCAGGTGTGAAAAATATTTCCCCTCACAGAAAAAAGTGATTTTTGGCACTAGATGGGGAAGGTGCTGGGAAAGGTATTTTCAAACTGGAAGCCCACTGAGCACGCTTTGGGATTATAACAGTAACTAAAGCAGCTCACATTGGCCATTTGATGTCCCTAGTCTAAGTGTTTTATAGGTAGTATTTCATGTCTTCCTAAAAACTGTGTGAAGCAGGTGCTATTATTCCAGTTTTCAGAAGTGGAAATGGAGGCTCTGAGAGTTTAAGTAGCCTGCCCAGCTACTAAGCAATAGAGCAGGGTTTAAATCTGTGCGGTGTGACTCGACAGAAGGGGAAAGAGCAAGTAGGGAGGGAGAGATGGCAAGTACTAGAGAGCTTGGGGATGATTGATCTAGCAAAGTTCTGGAAGAGATGGAAAGGGATGGGATCAATAGTCCAGGTGGAGGGGTGCACCTTGGCAAAGTAAAAGAATACGTCTTCCTTTGAGACAGGAGGGCAGATGAAAGGATGGATGATGATGATTCACGGAGTCTCTGGGGCCTAGGGAAGAAAGTCAAGGCAGTACATATTACATGACCTTGGTCTTCCCAGGAAAGTCGTGAGCAACCCACATAAGTAAAGCTGGTCCTCTTTCTCACGCATTTCCTCTTTTTTTCTTTCTTGCCCAACCCCCTCTTCTTGCTTTAACACAGAAGAAACAACCCAGGTTATACCCTTACATCTAAACTGGACATTTATTTGTAAATGAGGGATTGGGCTGTTGTTGAATAAACAGGGGATAAGTTAACAGAGATTGCTTGAGAAGGATTCTGGGAGTTAACAATGGCTGTGGACATGTTAAGGAATAGAAGAGGTAAGCACCGTTTTGATTTTATTACCAGGACTGATAGGGAATGCAAATCTTGGTGAGCCATGAGAGGTGAGTTGCACTGCTCCTGAGGAGAAGGGAAACATAGAAATTTGGAGTTCATGAGCTTGGGATCTGGAGCTAGAGGAGACTTTTGTGGTGGATGGATTGGAAAGCAGAGATCTTTTTAAACTTAGCTTTAAAAAAATCAAATTAATGTATGGTGATGACAAAAACTTGGAAAATACGGAAAGGTAGGAAAAGGACAGGAAAACCACTTCAGAAAATTATTGATATTTTGTGTTTTTCCTTTTTGTGTCTTTTCTATGTATTAAAAGTTGAAATTCCACCACATCAAGCTTTTACTGTATAATTGTATTACAAGGATTTTCCCCATGTTATTACAAACTTCTGTTAAATGTATATATTAAAAATAGGGATAAGTAATTAAAATTACTGGTATTTAATTTGGTCACATGGTTCCTCCATGTAAACCTGCTTCTTAATTGCTGGTGAGCAATCTTTCATATAGATCCACTGTGTTTATTTAGCTATTCCCCTAATGATGGACAGCAGGTTGTTTCCAGTGATTTTCTTTGGTGTTAATGGCCTGAGGAACATCTTCATGCACAGACCTTTGTTTGCAGTTTGATTATTTCCTTAAGATAGGTACTTAGAAGCAAAATCACTGGGATGAAAGGTGTGACTACTTTAAAGATTGCTTTCTAGAAGGATTGCTTGTGTCCATTTACATCCCACCCACAGGGGCAGGCAGAAAGTGCAAGCCTTGGGAGGGCCCAGATTCAGGGAGGTCAGGGTCAGGAAGGACAGCCTGGCAGGCTCATTGGGACTGTGAACTTGCAACCTGTTCAGAGGCTGTTTGCTGGTTGTTCTGCTCTGGGTATGAGAAGGCTCTCTATCAGGTGTTTGTTCTGAGAACAAGGTTAGAGACCCATGGTGAGTCAAAACAGGGGTGCTGGGGCTGTGTTTGCAAGTCTAAACGCGGGGTGGGGGTGGGGGAGTGGCAAACAGAGAAAGCCACCTCACCCTGACAAATACACCATCCACTCTGTAGCAGCTCTTTCTTCCATAGTCATAAACTTTCTGAAAAATCTAACGAATTCGAGGAAACCTCTCCCTCCTTGGACACACACACACACACACACACACACACACACACACACACACACCCTTCGATTTCAAGGGACTCATTGATCCACAGGGGTCTCAGGGTTGATGAACACTGTTAAGAACCTCTGCTTTAGAGACCATTACCAGTTTGGGCCTTCTTTCCAGATAGCTTAGCACCTTGGGGACCCTTTTTCATACTAGAAATTTCAAGCCACATTCAGGATAACTGTAAGACCAGAGTCTGGCATTTTCAGACAAAACTCCTGCATCAATAACTTCTTAAAGCATATTTGGGGAAAAACTCTAATTCTCAATAGTAGGGGTTAGACAAGGTGTCTGGATGGCTTAACAAGCTGGGAGAGAGTGCACGGGAGAGAAAACACACACACATTCACACATATATATTCCCAGAGACACACAGACTCTTGCGCAGGTACACACACTCTCACATGCATCATTTTCTCATACCTAGACACACACACACTCACACACATACATATTCCTAGAGACACACATGCTTTGACATACAAGCACACATACATACGTCCTCTTACATGCGTACATGCATGCACGTGTGTGTGCACACACACGCACATACACAGAGCCCTAGGACCCAGTCCTCCACGGCCTCAGGCTCAGTCTTGGGACCTCCCCTTTTCTCCTTCCTTTGGTGTTGGCCTAGATCCTCCTCCCACTCTCTTTTCCTCCCACCCAATGGTAAATATACCCGCCTGACTTCGAGCGAATATAAAAGTCCAGGAGGAAAGTGGTAGATAAATTTAACAAGCATTAAAGTTAATATATAATTTAAATATGTATAAAATTATTCCACGTATCGATTAGAAAATGGGCTGTTGACCATTTCAAGGCAACAATCAATTTCAGGGTTCACAGGTCAGGTCAAGTTTCTTTCTAATGATCTAAGAAAGAAGGCAGCATTTGGGAGATAATGAACTCTAAGGCTTACAGATGCGATCTATGGCTGATGGCCACCCAGCGGCAGCCCGGGCTGGCTGCAGAGGGAGTTCTCTGATATGCCTGTGTAAAAGCCTGGCTGGGTAACAGCCCATGATGTAATCAAGGCAGTCTCTGGGATGACTGGCCTTTTTTTTTTTAAAAAAAAAAAAAGACCAAGTGATTGTCGAAGCTCTTGGTTGTCAATGGGCAGCTGCGGTGGAACCCCATTAACGTGGTTTGTGCAGAGAGCTTCTCCTTTTCTGGGAAGTGGAAACCGGCCCAGCCAGCACTGTTAATCACCTGGCCTGAAAGGGGGCTGGGCAGGCTTGGGGGAGGGTGCAGACCAAGGGGACGTCACCTCACTGCTGGTCTGATCCAGGGGCTTGGCCACACACAGCTTGTCAACAATCAGGGATCCCCCAAATCACTGGGTGGTTCTGCAGCTGAAAGCAGAAAACTTTGTCCACGGGTATCCCTGGGTCTCTGTAGAACTGAGAGGGACCAAGGTTTGGGAGGAGGGGCAGTAGAAGGGGTAGAATGGTACAATTGGCTCAGAGAAAATGTAAAGTGAAGGTGTGGTGAGTCGCTAAGGATGGCCCCCACATAGCCTCGAATTCTCTTCCTACACTGGGAGTGCATGGGGGAACCAGCCTGGCTCCTGGCCTGGAACCAGATTGGGAACTGGTTCGGGAAGTGGATCTGCCTTCTGATCACTTCCACCTTATGACCAATGGCCAACGGACTCCAAAGGTCAGAGACACCAGGTCCCAGAGCTTCCGTTTTTCATCCTGAGAGGAAAAAGGCTTGGAGATTTTTTGACCTAATGAGGTGTGTTAAAAAAAAAATGTCCACTCAACTCAGTACACCTGAGTTGGTTCAGTCCCTGTTATTATTTGAGGGGCAATGGAGAAGGGAGTCCCATCCTTAAAATACCTCTCAGGTGGCCTCTTCTTGGTGACTAAAAGTCCACCCTTTGAGACACATTCGTTTCATGAAGCGTCACATTCTCTTTCTTTTAAGATCTAAATATGCCCTGCAGGTGAGTGGTCCACTAGTTCAGAGTCAGTGTTAATCTAGTGATAAGTGGTCCAGAAAAGGAGGGAGAAATGACAGATTAGCTGGTTTCTATTCCTTGGTGTGGACAGGGGCCGCTCTTCAAACTTGAGGGTCTCTTGAGGGGTTTGCACTGGCCCCGAGCCTCTGGCAAAGCTCCTCTGGGAATGAGTGAGGGAAGTGGAGAGGGAGAAAGGAGGAAGGAGAGAGAAAGGGGGAGAGGAAAGGAGGGGAGAGATAAGAAAAGGGAGCCACCCCCAAATTGCCTTGACCACTCTCAAACCTCCACGCTCTGTGCATGCTGTTCCCAGGCCCATCCTGCTGCCCCATTTCCCTGCTGTCCGTTTAGAAAAATCCTGGTCTTCTTTCAGGCCTTCCCTCTGCGGTGGAGTGGTTCCTAAGTGTTCCCTCCATACCCCCCAGCATTAACAATCCATTCTCTACACTTGCACAGTGCCCTGTACATGGATGCACCAGACTAAACTGTACCAATCTGTTTGTTCCACTCCATACTTGGTTGGAAGCAAGAACGTGTCTTTTCACCTTAGTGCCTCTGCTGTGCTCAGTATATGGGTTCCCTATGAAAGGTGCTTAACTGTTGAATTGAATGCAAGCAGACAGGCAGGTGCTGGGCTCATTCCAGTCCATGGATGCCCAGCCAGACCTGGGTGAGCAGATCACACCCAGAGAGGCCAGAATTGAAGGGAGTTTCTGAGAGAGAATGAGGGAGGGGGCAGGGCTGTTTCTAGAAGGCCATGGCCCAGGCCCTGTGAGGGTGCAGAAAAGGGATTGTTAGTGCTAGGGGGTGGAGGGAACATTCAGGAACACCTCCACAGCAGAGGAGACACCTGAAAGAAGACCAGGAGTTTCCTAAACAGACATTAGGGAAATGTGGCAGCAGGAAGGGCCCGGAACAGCATGTGGAAAGGTGTGGAAATATGAAAGTGACTAGGGCAGTTTGGGGGTGGCTCCCTTTTCCTACCTCCCCCCTCCTTTCCTCTCCCCCTTTCTCCCTCCCTTCGCCCTTCTTCTCCTTCTCCACTGGCTGTTTCTAGAAGGCCAGGCCCATCTCTCTGCAAGTATTTTCTGAAGGCTGGAATGAGGGTATAAACACCAAGGCGAGTTTTACTGGGGGAGAAGAACATAAAAGAACAGCCCTTGGTATGTGGGGCAGAAGGAGGGACCATCTCTCCTCTTCTATCCCAAGGACAGCAGCAGGGATGGCAGGGCTAAGTTGACAGGCTTATTGGATATCTCAATGTCTAGAGGATTCCCAGCTTTCCCCCTTGTTCCACTTGGCAAAGTCTCCTTCCTGCTCTTTCCACCTCTCTCTGTCCTCTTGAGCTGCTGTCCTACATGTGGGCCCAGGAGGCCTCAGCATTTCAGGCTCTTGCCATAAGGGGCAGCTCTGACCCTGGAATGCACACCTAGTTCAGTCACTACAAGACACGCCCGGCTGGGCACGGTGGCTCACGCCTGTAATCCCAGCACTTTGGGAAGCTGAGGCGGGTGGATCACGAGGTCAGGAGATCCAGACCATCCTGGCTAATACGGTGAAACCCCATCTCTACTAAAAATACAAAAAAAATTAGCTGGGCATAGTGGCATGCACCTGTAGTTCCAGCTACTCGGGAGGCTGAGGCAGGAGAATGGCATGAACCTGGGAGGCGGAGCTTGCAGTGAGCCGAGATCGCACCACTGCACTCCAGCCTAGGCGACAGAGCGAGACTCCGTCTTAAAAAAAAAAAAAAAAAAAAAAAAAGACAGACCCAACAGCATATGGAGGGAAGTGTGGAAAGACAAGTTTCTGATATTGAAAATGCTAGAAGTCAACATCCCCTAGGAAGGCCATTTGAAAACAGCGGTTACAGAAGATGTGCTATCAGGATACCATGGAGGAACGGGTTGTCAAAGTTCTGTGGAGAGCGGCACCCTCGTCCTGGTCTTTCTCCTAGGTTTGCCACCCCTCCGAGTTCAGCTGCTTTGGAGGCTGTCGACGGCACCCCTCCTTCCAGCACTGCTAGGGAGATGTGCTTAGTGCTAAATGATGACTATGTACCCCTCGCAGTGGTGGGCAAGGCAGATGCCAAGTGGCTTGAATTGATTTTGGTCTTCATCGCAGGAGGTGTAAAGAACAACCACACAAACAGGTCTGTAACAATGTCCTCTTTCTTCCCCTCATTAATCTCGTGAGGAGGAGGGAGGAAGAGAGTGGGTGCAGCTATGCAATATACGTACATCACTGAATTAACCAGGCATGTAATTAGTGCTCAGGTGCTCAGCAGAGGAAGAACTGCTCACGATTAGTCAAATTTGGCTTGAATGTCCTGAAGTTAGGGGAGCTGCCTCGGTGTCCCCCACTTTCCAGCACCCCCTCTCTGCTTCCCCTCTCTTGTGTTCATGGAATGTGATGTCTGGGGCATTTGCAGATGTTTATGGAAATTTATGTGACTGTTCCTAGTGCCGTAAATCATATTCTGACAAGAAAAGTCCATGATCCCGGTAGTAGGATATTAAGGAGCCTGTGGGAGCCAGTTGTGGAAGCAGTTGGCCTCCTCTCTATTTCAGAATCTTACAGGAATGAGATGGAGATGAACGCTGTTATTAATTAAATGTTAATTGGGCCTTGGTTATAAAGCCATCTTTGCAGTCTGTGTGGGGCATTTGTCTACAAGGTGATGCTGTGTTACAAGTATGGTAAGAAAATTATGAGCTCTCAGATCTAAGGCCTAAAGATGAGGCTCTGGCCTTGATCTTTCTCTCAGCCTGATCTCCTACAACTTCTTGGTAAAAATTGTCCCAATAAGCAAAACAATTTGTCATCTGAGAGCATAGCTTGCCTTTTTTGGCCATCCCTGTCCTTACTCTGTTTTTGAAATACTCCTCCTCACCAGCCCAGTTCACAAGTCCAGTTCAAAGCTCATCTCTGCCATGAAGTCTTCTCTGCCAAGTGTTTTTGTGGAAGGAACTCCAGGAACCTGGGGGGTAAGACTTCACCTTCCCAGGCATGAAATGGGGTGGCCTTTATTGTCTCCACTGCCAGGCCAGTTTTACTCTAGGTCAGCATAGCAGTCTCACTGGAACCACCAGCCAGGGAAAGGCCATCTGGGAAGTTATGCATGAGGAAAGGAATGGGATGGGAAAGGCAAGGATTAGGGTTGGCCCACAACTCCAGGCCAGCATACAACTTTTCCAGCTTCAGACATTTGAACTTGAATTAGAACTATGGGGTGTTGCCTTGAAAACATGGCAGCTGGTGACAACGGGCTTATTTCTAGAGCATAGATATTCTTCAGTCAGCTTTGTACTACTCATTGGCATGCATTTTTATATGTTCACCTCTAAGGGATTTCATATGCTTTTATGTGTGTTTGCCCTATCTCCCTATTGAAATTATTCAGTGTTGGGGTTCTGTAAGCTTCATGAGTTTGGTCCAGAATGCTGGTGTTCAGATTTTTTTGTGTATGAACATAGATTCTGCATGCCATGCTATTCCAGCTCAGTCTCTTCTCTTTCAGCCTGCCCTGAGCTTAGGCCTGGAAGCAAGAAGTGATTAGACAGTATCAGTGATGTGAGATGACCTCACCCTACACAAAATAATGCCATGTATGCCACACCATATCTATGTCTTTTTAGAAATGTCGAGTTTTATTTTTGTTTTGTTTTTTTTGGAGACAGGGTCTCATACTGTTACCCAGGCTAGAGTGCAGTGGCACAATCATGGCTTAATGCAGCCTTGATCTCCTGGGCTCAACTGATCCTCCCACCTCAGCCTCCTGAGTAGCTGGGACTACAGGCACATACCATCACGCCCGGCTAATTTTTGTATTTTGTGTGTGTGTGTGTGTGTGATGGGGTTTCACCATGTTGCCCAGGCCGATCTTGAATTTCTGGGTTCAAGAGATCCTCCTGTCTTGGCCTCCCAAAGTGCTGGAATTACAGGCTGTGAACCACCACATCTGGCCTAGAAGTACCTGCTTTTAGAGCAGTTTAATTTCACTTTTTCCTGAGCCCCTGGTATTTGAATCCTATCAGAAAATTTCAGTGAGTTTTATGATACAGAGTCTTCCCCTATCCCTGTTTTCTCAGTTATAACTGGCAGCTTCTATTCTATTTTGCTTTTATGCAGTACTATGCCAACAGAGTTTCAGGATACCTTAGGATAAGCCATGTCTCTAAGCCTCATGTCTCTGAGCAATGTGTGCCAAAAGTTTATTGTTTGGGTACTCATTGATGGCCCTGGTCTCTCATTCTTGAATCTTCTCCTTTTGATAAAACATGCTCTTTAATTAAAAACATCCTCCAGACACCAAGACGGCTGTTCATTCTCCATTCAGCAGCTGCAAAGCTGGAGGAGGAGAGGGAAGGGCCAGGGAAATGGCTGAGGCCCATAACTTAATTCCTGTGCATTAGCCCTGGCCTGCATTTGCCCTTTCCAATCTTGGCTTCTCTGCTGGTGAAACAAGCAGGATTAGCGCGTGATAAGAGAAGCTGGGGTCATAATTACACCCTATGCGACAGAGCAGCACAACCACCAAATAAATCCCTGGACAATTATTAAAATGGCCCAATGCATTACACAAATTAGAACAGGCTGGGACTTTTTGGGAGAAGGAAGGGGAGTGAAGACCCAGTATTTAAGTGTTCTTGTAAGCCATCTAAGATATTAATGTTGCAAAGCTCCTTATGAATATTTAAGAACATAAAATGGAGCTTCGCTGCAGCCCCACATCACCACAGAAGCCTGTAATACAGCTGAGTCCACTTAAGAAGTAGAGCCTGTGTCCACGGCAGATTGAAGCCAGATGAAACAGGGCTGCCCGTTTGTGGTGGAAATGCTCCTCACAGACCAATTTAATGAGGTTGCATTATAACCTCACAGAAGGGAAGTTAGTTAAAGACTCCCACTCACTTTGATGGGTGGGACTCCCCCATGATGGTAGACCATTTCCCCCACTTCTCAAGGATTTTAGGGGACTGACACAGAACTGATGAAGTCTTTATTTACCCATTCTGTTCAGGTCTCAGTTACACATAACCCTCTTAGAACCAGACATGTGGGACCCTTTGGCTCACTTGGCAGTGATTCTCAGAGCTGCATTTGGGGCAGCTGATTCTTCTCAGGGAGCAATTACCTCCAAGTTCTTATAAGGAGTGAATGAAGTCTCCTGGATAAAAGAGAGGGCTGCTCTGGTGGGAGAAGGGTCATATGCCGAAATCAAGTTAGACGGTGTCTTTCCCAGGACTGACCCTGGTGCGTCCTTATACTGAGAATGGGGGAGTGGACTCTTGTAAGGTGGCTGGAGAAACCAAGTCAACAGGACACAGGGGAGGATGCTGGACAGAACCGCGGGGGCCTTGAGTTTTGGCTTAAGCTCAGTCATGTTCTCACTTTCTCTCCTGCTTTTTCCACATCTGTCAAATGGGAATAAAATTATTGGGAAGTCTGATCATTAATGGATAATAGATCTAGGTACACTTGGGAAGAAGGGTACTATAGAATGTGATGCTAGTATTATTTCTATTTTTACTTGTATTTGATAGTGGTTCTGCTTTACACCCTTCAGAGCTTCTCTGACTTCGTTCTGCCTCCAGATAAAGGAAAAGAAGGAAATGATCCTATCCCTGATCACTGACTCCCTTCCCCACTTCCAGGCTTCTGGCTGCCTCTTTCAGAGTTAGGGAAACCCCAAGGGCAGTAGACCCCATAACTTCTGTGGCAACCCTCAGGTGTGGAGGCCTGTGAGAAGGTAGAGCAAGTCTGTACCTGCACAGAGGGATCTGAAAATGCCAACCTTGTTTATGACACAGAGATGTTGGGGTGGGAGAGGAAAGGAAGACTTCACACCTCCTAGGGTTCCAGGCCCTAGCAGTAGGGAAGGGAATGTAGCATGAGGGGCAGATGGACAGACAGACAGCCTGTATGAGTGCAGAGGAAAGGAAGCCTGGCCACAGAATATTCTTTGCTTTCAGGGTCCTCCCCATAGTCCAGGAGGAGAGCAGCACTTGTCCAGCCAAGCCTGGCTTTTCACACCCCATGGTGCCCACAGCACATAGAAGACTATGAATTGGCAGTGTATGCATTTTCTCAGAAGCTAATAACAGAACAATTCCTTGATCTCACTATTTTTCAAACTTTGATAATGATAGCTACTATATATTGAGACATCACACAAGTACCCTGAGAGCTAGAGCTAAGTATTATCATCTCCACTTGACACACAGAGCTCAGGGAAGTCTGGGCTCTCATTGATTGCCTCTCTCTCTCTCTTTCTCTCTTTTTCTCTTTCTCTTTCTTCCCTGTCTTTTCTCTGTCTCTATCTGAAGGGTTCAAACACATACACAAAGGTATCATCATCTCAGGAAGGATTTTCTGTCTGGCCCAGATCCTTTGACACCCAATGCTAGCCCTCATAGTCACCTTCAGCCTGGCTTAACCATGTAAGAATCTATAAGCCATTGATTATAGCTTTATTAAAACTCAACAAATCTAGCCCTAAAAAGACAGCTGACATGGGTTTAGGTCATATCTTCTTACTTACTAGCTGTGTGACCTTGTACAACTTATCCTCTTTAAGCCTCTGTTTCCTCATTGTAGAAAGGGTGGGAGACAAATGAGAGCACCCACCTCTGGGTTAACATGAGGATTCTGTGAGACAATGTCTGGAAAGGGCTTGGTACGTGGCACAGATTCTGTGTGTATGACATGGTAGTTATCATCATCATCTTCGTCACAGGTCTGAGATTCCTCTTGCAGAGACTCATTCCACTGAGAGCTTAAAACTCAGACACCTGCGGGGAACAGATCACATATGAGGTCTTTATCTTCCAACAGTGTTATAAGTCCAAGAGCATGCAGTGTAGACAGATGCCTTCCATGGTCCCTGTCAATGCAGAGCTTTTCTAATTCTATTAAGTATCTGAGGGTGATGGGGACCTTGTAGGAGGGGGGCACACCTGATGTGCCTAGAGGCATAGGAATGAGGTGTCAAGAAGGAAAAGAAAGCCTACAGCAAGGAAAGAATAATCTTTAGGAGGACCATGTTTCTCTAGGTTTCTAGGCCAGTCTTATTCTTCACATAGTGGGTTCTTTGGATTGTTTTGTTAGATGTCTGAGGCAAAGATTACCAAATCTGACTTTTCCCTGAGTAACAGGTGACTTGCAAATACCATCAATCAACCTTTTGAAGTTACCATTAATTACTGTTCATTAACCATGATGCAAAATACTTTGTCATTTAACCCCTGCTCACAATAACTATCATCCTTACATTGCAATTGCAGAAACAAAGGCTCAAAGTCACACAGTTGGGAAGTGGTGGCCCTGAATTTGAAATCAGACATCTGTACCTAGATGATACACCCTTTACAAATGTTGCTGAGATTGTGATACTTTCAGCCTGGCCCTGGCTTCAAATTCACCTTGTAGTTATAGAATACATGTGGTCCCTTTCCTCTAAACACTTATCACTCAAAAACATTTAGTATATACCTTTGGGCCAGGTACTGATGTAGTCTGTTGTTGGAAAAGATGCTACTGACTCATCATTACTAGGGCTTAAAGGAGGGTTGGGTTGGGGTTTGTGTTGGGACATCCACACTTTCTCAACTACCTTTAACTGGGGGCTTGCATGCATTTATAGGATGCATCGGAGACACAGTCTGGAGCCAGCGATCAGAGGGTTTCTGTCTTCATGTGAAACTGACTGGCTTCCAGGCACAATGATGGTTCCCTGAGGATTACCGGGTCACAGAATTATGGAGCTGGAAAAGTCTTTGATTTCATCAGCTTTTCAACTCACTGAGCTGACCAGGACATGTGAGGAAGACAGTAAAAACAAACACCTGCAGAGCAAAGACACTTACATGCCTGCCATGTGTGGCTCCTCCACTCTTGCTTAGGAAACCTTCATCTTTCTCCTTTTGCTGTCTAAACCCCATTCTTTTTCATGAGATCTTTTGCCTATTTTAGCCCTCACTTGTTTTCTTTTCCTGTGAATGCAAGGGGCACTTATAATCTGTAGACACCCATACTATTGTATTCTTTTGGTGTTCTCTAATTGTTTTATGTGTAAGAGTTTTGTTTCTACTAGGCTCTGGTATCTAGGATGGTGAGTGCTTTGAGAAATGCGGTTGTGTTCACCAGCTTAGTGCCTGAAACACAATAGTTACTCAGTAAATATTGACTGGTTTAAGAAATGAATGGATGGAGAGAAAGTATGTCTTCTCTTGAATTCTGCATTAAGCCTAGCACAGGACTGAGCACATCATGGATACATAGTGGTTCCTTGATACTACTGACCCTGCTCAGATAAATTCTTTTTAAAAAATTACTTTAAGGCAACTTCCAGTACCTAGATATGATGGATAGTGCCACACAGGTCCTGGTATGGCCTCTAAGGTGCTGTGCTTTTCATCAAGAGAAGTATATGTCATAGTGTGCTCTTGGAAGGAAAGAGATGTGGTTTCCTGACAGGCTTGGTGGATTTAGGAAAGCAGGAATGCAATCATTTCTGGGGGCTCCCCTATAATCCCACAAGGAACATCAAACCAACCCGTGGTAACTAGAAAATCATGGAGTCTGCCAGGTGGACTTCAAAGACGATTGATTTTAGTGGCTTCCTAACCATTTTTTTTTAAAGTTGTAGATCTCTTCCTCAAATGAAAGCTGTAAGTTGAATTTGAAGTTTCTCTGATTAAAGTAGAGTGTAGGGCCCAGAACCTTGTATTCTTAGCTTCTAGAGGGGTTCTGAGAGTCTCCTAGAGCTTCTTAGAGAACACTTTGAGAAACACATTGGTGACTGTAGGGGACAAGTGTTATTCATTTTGGTGACCTAGCATCTAAACTGGCTTTTAATTTTGGGGAAATATAATTTTAAGTGAAGCTGAATTTATGGATATGGGTACATCAGAGATATTAGATTCAACATGCTGTCTCAAGTATCTGAGATTTCAAAGTATTTTCTCAGATGGCTTACTGAAACCTGCTAATGGCTCATAAGGAATCAAGATGCCAGAAAACTCCTGATATAATGTAAAGAACCAAAAAAAGCTAGGAAGGTTGACATGGGTTTATCCTGTGTAACCTGTGTAATTTATCCATGTGTAACCTGCTCACACACCCTTAACTGTATCACCTAGGAGAGATCCAAAGATGCTTCCTTTACCAAAGCATTGTGAAATACTACAATGGGGAGGGCCAACATCTTTGATGAGTGCCATAAGGGCTGTGACTTTATGCTGAGAGTGCTGTGGCTGAAATGGGATTCCTGATTTCATAGGGGATGCCAGGATCCTCAGGGGAAGAAACCAAGGAGTGACAATTGTAAAACCTCCAGAGGCAAGGTGGTACATGCATTATTTAATGTTCTTAATTGCATCAGAATCCATGCTGGCTAACTTAAACAGAAAAGAGATTTTATAAAAGAATATGAGGTAGCACACAAGATGCCTTTGGACAAAGCCTGTGGCTGTGGGGCAGCTTTAGTCAGACACTGCCACCCCCTGGCACTGGTAACACTCAGGACTGGATGCCTGAGCTCTGCAGTCTCCCCCTTACATAGCTGGCGGTCTCTACCACTGTGCTTGCTAGGTGTCAGTTCCAGTGCGTTTAGCTTCCTCTTCATCTTGCTCACTTCCAAATCCAATTTTCACATAGATGTGTCTGATTTTTCAGAATCTAAGTCATATACCTATAACCTAACTGCAAGGGAATATGAGAACTTTTAGCTAGGCATTTTACTGCACTACAAAAAAAAAAAAAATTGCATTTCGGTTAACAAGGAAAAAGTGGGGAATGGCTATTGGGTAAGCAGCTAAGAATGTCCAATACTGCATGATTCCATAATAAGCAGCAGGCTAGTTTGCTAATTAGAATGGTCTGGATCCATAGGGATCTTCGGGATGGCTAATTGATTATGAGGTCTTTGCACTGAAATATATGGACAGTCTCCTAAGATCCTTCTTGGTCCATAGAGTCAAAACAAACAAACAAACAGCAAACACTAGACTTAGAGGACAAAACCTTCTTTGAGTCACTAAGTATAGGGAATAATTGCTCCTCATTCAATTTCTAAACTTAAGCCATAGACCCAAAGCCCACAGGAAAAAGGAGAGGCTAGATACCTTTGGAGAAGAACCCTGAAATTAAAGCAAATGTATATACTGCAAATCCTACTCCTGACTGTCTTTAAAGAGATCTGGAGTGATTTACCAAGGTGACAATGGCTTGGGAGAAATAGAATCTATACCTTTTAGATCTTTCATTGACTTTGGTTGGATCCAGTATACCACTTTGGTTCACTGGTCAGGAGGGGAACCTTATAGGGGTCAGATGATACATTTTGAAATCATAGTTGACCTAGTAGACTCCAAGCCATTCTATGTTATTTTTCTCAGTTCCTGACTATATGATTGGAATGGATATGTTCAGTACAAGGCAGAATTGTCTCCTTGATTTTCTAAAAGATTTCTATTTTAGAAAGTGCCAAATGAAAGACTTAAAGGAGTAAACCAAAAGTAATACCTTGTCTGCAGGGGATATCACCGAAGCCATCAGAGACTTGGAAGGTGCAGATGTTGTGATTTTTATCAAAACCCCATTTTAATCACTTATTTGTCCATTGCAGAAAGTGGAGATATCCTGAAAAAATGGTAGTAGATTATTATAAATGTGAAGAAGTAGACTCCAATGACAGCTGCTCCAGATATAGCCACTTCACTGGAGCAAATAACTCAGCTCTTGACACTTACTCTGCAGCTATTTATATGGCAAGTGGTTTTTTTAAAAATTTGGTTCCAATAGAAAGACAACATTTGCTTTCACCTGGCAAGGATTGCAGTATACTTTATTGCTCTGGCTCCCCATCTCTATGTCATAATTTAGTCCACAGAGATATTTAATCATCTCTTACACCTACAAGAAATCAGGCTGGTTTAGCATATTGGTAACATGCTGAAAAGACTTGGAGAACAGGAGATGTATGTACTATAGATATCTGAATAAGATACATCAATGGCAGAGGATAGAAGTTGAATTACATGAAAATACAGGCACCGAATGGTCTTAAACAATTTCTTATTTCTGTTTAGTATTTTGCAATATACAAGCACAGATTTCTAAATAAAATTTTATATAGTTATAATTTGTTGTTTCTATTTTATGTTTTTTTCACTTACTATATATATATATATATATATATATATATATATATATATTATATTATTTATTTATTTATTTATGTGTGAATGTTGTGAGTTTCACCTCTACCTAAAATGCCATCATCTGCTTAGCTTTGCTGCCCCATTAGAGCTTGGGTTGTTACTGGTTTTTCTCTATTCTAAATACTGTTGCTATAAATATCTTCAGAAAAATTGCTTCTTTTTTGGTTTGGGTTATTTCCTTAGGGTGTATTTCCTTAAAATGGAATTATTATGTCAAAAGGTACAAACAATTTTATAGCTTTTGTTACATATTGCCCTATTGCTCTCCAGACAGATTGAACCAATTTACAATGCTACTGACAGTACCTACGCATGCTATTTTCCCACAGTTGACCCAGTTGGATTTTCGATGTTTTATTTATTTTGGTCAATTTAATATTGTGCAATGATACCCTATGGTTGTGTTAATATGCCTTTCTTTAATTGTTAGGAAGTCTGCACATTGCATAATGTGACAACACTATTTGTGATTCTATAGTTTGCTCATATTATTCTGGTTTCCCTGATGGGTTTGTAAGTCTATCAGTGGTAGAGACTGTGAATCATCCATGTATCTATCCATCTGTCCATCATTTATTGACTGCTTATTATGTTTTAGTCCAGGCACTGAGCTAGGGCGAAGGGGTACAGGAGAAAAGATGCAGTGCTGATCCTCAAGGGGTTTTCATTGTAGTTGGAGAGAGCAAAAAAAATCAGTGATTATAATTAAATGTGACTTTACATGTGCACAAAGTGTTATGGGGTTCAGAAAAGGGGCATAAGGGAGGTTTATCCAAGTTGTCCTGTAAGAACATGGAATGCTTCTAAAAGGAACCATGCTTGTGTTCAGGTAGCCAACCTCAAAGAGGATGAATCAAGCTTCAGATGGTAAGTAAAAGTTAGCTATGGGGAAAAGGAGTGAAAGATGGGTTGTGCACTCAAGGATAGAGAACAGCATGTGTAAAGTGGTCATGAACTGAGACCTCAAAGAAAGGGCTGAGCAGTGACATGTTGGGAGAAAGGCTATAAACTTAAGTGAATCTGTTAGAATGTTTTTGGCTTTGAAAAATGGAAAACTCTGACTCAACTAATTTAGATAGTAAGACAAACTTGTTTGTTATCTCGTTAAGCAAGAAGTTCAGAGGTTGAGCTGCTCCAGGAGGCTTGACAATGGCATTTAGGATCCAGGTTCTTTCTGTTTTTCTGCCTTGTCATCCTATGGGGCTTCCATCATGGTTACCAGATGGCAGTACCACTGTGCAAGGCATCTTTCGTAGACAGAACAATATGGGGTGGAAGAAAAGGGACTTCCTCTTCCTTATGTCTCTTTTCAACAACAAAGAAACCTTTCCCAAAAGCTCCACAGAGGACATTCTTCTTCTCAGGACATGCTAGGTCACAGGCTTATCCCCAACCCAAGCTCCAGACAAGAGGATGGCATTACCATGACTGACTGAGATGTTTTAGGACTTATTTATGGATTGAAAATAGGTTCACCTTCCCTGAGCACTGGAACTGATCAAAATCATAGATAAGCAAAGAAAAATGGGGAAAAGGATGTTGGATACATAATCAATTGCATTTTCTATATTAGAGATTTAATATTTGTATTCCCTATGAGGCTAGTTGATTTATGGATGGTCACTTCTAAATTATTTCACATGGAGATCTTATAATTAATCAGTTTTGAGCCATGTAAAGTTCCAGTAGTATTTGGGGAGTCATAGATAGCAGTACCTTCCTCACTCTTCCCTAATAAAACCGTGAGTGAAGGGAGATGAATAGAGTTATTATATGAATATTCATTGCATGCCTATGATGTGTTAGACACAGTGCTAGGTGCCATGGATGCAGAACAGAATAAGATACAGTACTCAGCTTTTGCCCCCAAAGAGTTCACAATGAAGGTTGAGGTGAGGAGATAGGTGAAAGGATAAATAGATATACTGATAAGATATAATTATAAATATAACAAAGCTGTCATTTATTGAGTATCTGCTATATTATACCTAAGAACTTTACCAAGTTTTACATTTAATTTTTACAGTTACCCTGATTTCTCCCATTTGCCATTGAGTGAAGTGAGCCTCAGAAGGATTAGGTGCCTTGTTCAAGTTTTCATGGCCAGTAAGTGTGAGAGCTAGAACTCAATCTAAGGTCTGCTGACTCAGAGCCCATGCTCATCACTGCTTTTCTCTGTTATCTCCTTGTCATTGACTCAAACACCAAAGTGCCATGAATCCCCAGAGGAGAGTTATGCTCATGTTGTCAGGAGTAGGGCTATGATCATTCTGCAAAAGAACTGCAGTGTGAGCTGCATTTTGGAGGGCTGGAGGAGTAACCAGATGAACAGGGTGTGAAAGATCTAGCCATGAGGAAGAACATGTATAAAAGCTCAGAGCATGAAAGAGCTGGAAGATGGAATACATGAAAAGTTGGGACTGATGATGGCCGAATAGGAACAGCTCCAGTCTCCAACTCCCAGCGCGAGCGACACAGAAGACCGGTGATTTCTGCATTTTCAACTGAGGTACTGGGGTCATCTCACTAGGGAGTGCCGGACAATCGGTGCTGGTCAGCTGCTGCAGCCTGACCAGCGAGAGCTGAAGCAGGGCGAGGCATCGCCTCACCTGGAAGCGCAAGGGGGAAGGGGATCCGTTTTCCTAGCCAGGGGAACTGAGACACACAACACCTGGAAAATCGGGTAACTCCCACCCCAATACTGCGCTTTAAGCAAACAGGCACACCAGGAGAATATATCCCACACCTGGCCGGGAGGGTCCCACGCCCACGAAGCCTCCCTCACTGCTAACACAGCAGTCTGCCGCGATCTATCCGCAAGGCAGCAGCGAGGCTGGGGGAGGGGCGCCCGCCATTGCTGAGGCTTAAGTAGGTAAACAAAGCCGCTGGGAAGCTCGAACTGGGTGGAGCTCACAGCACCTCAAGGAAGCCTGCCTGTCTCTGTAGTCTCCACCTCTGGGGACAGCGCACAGCTGAAGACCAACAGGGGAAGTAGCGGGAACCGGTGCAGACGCGAACGACTCTGTCTGACAGCTTTGGGGAGAGCCGTGGATCTCCCAACGTGGAGGATGAGATCTGAGAACGGACAGACTGCCTGCTGAGGTGTGTCCCTGACCCCTGAGTAGCCTAGCTGGGAGAAATCCCCCACTAGGGGCAGTCTGACACCCCACACCTCACAGGGTGGAGTACACCCCTGAGAGGAAACTTCCAAAGGAAGAATCAGACAGGTACACTCGCTGTTCAGCAATATTCTATCTTCGGCAACCTCTGCTGCTGATACCCAGGCAAACAGGGTCTGGAGTGGACCTCAAGCAATCTCCAACAGACCAACAGACAGTCATTCTGACTGTCAGAAGGAAAACTATCAAACAGGAAGGACACCTATACCAAAACCCCATCAGTACGTCACCACCATCAAAGACCAGAGACAGATAAAACCACAAAGATGGGGAAGAAGCAGGGCAGAAAAGCTGGAAATTCAAAAAATAAGAGCGCATCTCCCCCTGCAAAGGAGCGCAGCCCATCGCCAGCAACGGATCAAAGCTGGTCAGAGAATGACTTGGACGAGAGGAGAGAAGAAGGCTTCAGTCCATCAAACTTATCAGAGCTAAAGGAGGAATTACATACCCAGAGCAAAGAAACTAAAAATCTTGAAAAAAGAGTGGAAGAATTGACAGCTAGACTAATTAATGCAGAGAAGATCATAAACGAAATGACAGATGAAAACCATGACACGAGAAATACGTGACAAATGCACAAGCTTCAGTAACCGACTCGATCAACTGGAAGAAAGAGTATCAGCGATTGAAGATCAAATGAATGAAATGAAGCGAGAAGAGAAACCAAAAGAAAAAAGAAGAAAAAGAAATGAGCAAAGCCTGCAAGAAGTATGGGATTACGTAAAAAGACCAAATCTACGTCTGATTGGGGTGCCTGAAAGTGAGGGGGAAAATGGAACCAAGTTGGAAAACACTCTTCAGGATATCATCCAGGAGAACTTCCCCAACCTAGTAGGGCAGGCCAACATTCAAATTCAGGAAATACAGAGAACTCCACAAAGATACTCCTCGAGAAGAGCAACTCCAAGACACATAATTGCCAGATTCACCAAAGTTGAAATGAAGGAAAAAATCTTAAGGGCAGCCAGAGAGAAAGGTCGGGTTACCCACAAAGGGAAGCCCATCAGACTAACAGCAGATCTCTCGGCAGAAACTCTACAAGCCAGAAGAGAGTGGGGGCCAATATTCAACGTTCTTAAAGAAAAAAATTTTAAACCCAGAATTTCATATCCAGCCAAACTAAGTTTCATAAGTGAAGGAGAAATAAAATCCTTTACAGATAAGCAAATGCTTAGAGATTTTGTCACCACCAGGCCTGCCTTACAAGAGACCCTGAAGGAAGCCCTAAACATGGAAAGGAACAACCGGTACCAGCCATCGCAAAAACATGCCAAAATGTAAAGACCATCGAGGCTAGGAAGAAACTGCATCAACTAACGAGCAAAATAACCAGTTAATATCATAATGGCAGGATCAAGTTCACACATAACAATATTAACCTTAAATGTTAATGGACTAAATGCTCCAATTAAAAGACACAGACTGGCAAACTGGATAAAGAGTCAAGACCCATCAGTCTGCTGTATTCAGGAGACCCATCTCACATGCAGAGACATACATAGGCTCAAAATAAAGGGATGGAGGAAGATCTACCAAGCAAATGGAGAACAAAAAAAAGCAGGGGTTGCAATCCTTGTCTCTGATAAAACAGACTTTAAACCATCAAAGATCAAAAGAGACAAAGAAGGCCATTACATAATGGTAAAGGGATCAATTCAACAGGAAGAGCTAACCCTCCTAAATATATATGCACCCAATACAGGAGCACCCAGATTCATAAAGCAAGTCCTTAGAGACTTACAAAGAGACTTAGACTCCCATACAATAATAATGGGAGACTTCAACACTCCGCTGTCAACATTAGACAGATCAACGAGACAGAAAGTTAACAAGGATATCCAGGAATTGAACTCATCTCTGCACCAAGCGGACCTAATAGACATCTATAGAACTCTCCACCCCAAATCAACAGAATATACATTCTTCTCAGCACCACATCGCACTTATTCCAAAATTGACCACATAATTGGAAGTAAAGCACTCCTCAGCAAATGTACAAGAACAGAAATTATAACAAACTGTCTCTCAGACCACAGTGCAATCAAACTAGAACTCAGGACTAAGAAACTCAATCAAAACCGCTCAACTACATGGAAACTGAACAACCTGCTCCTGAATGACTACTGGGTACATAACGAAATGAAAGCGGAAATAAAGATGTTCTTTGAAACCAATGAGAACAAAGATACAACATACCAGAATCTCTGGGACACATTTAAAGCAGTGTGTAGAGGGAAATTTATAGCACTAAATGCCCACAAGAGAAAGCAGGAAAGATCTAAAATTGACACTCTAACATCACAATTAAAAGAACTAGAGAGGCAAGAGCAAACACATTCAAAAGCTAGCAGAAGGCAAGAAATAACTAAGATCAGAGCCGAACTGAAGGAGATAGAGACACAAAAAACCCTCCAAAAAATCAATGAATCCAGGAGTTGGTTTTTTGAAAAGATCAACAAAATTGACAGACCGCTAGAAAGGCTAATAAAGAAGAAAAGAGAGAGGAATCAAATAGATGCAATAAAAAATGATAAAGGGGATATCACCACTGACCCCACAGAAATACAAACTACCATCAGAGAATACTATAAACACCTCTACGCAAATCAACTAGAAAATCTAGAAGAAATGGATAATTTCCTGGACACTTACACTCTCCCAAGGCTAAACCAGGAAGAAGTTGAATCCCTGAATAGACCAATAGCAGGCTCTGAAATTGAGGCAACAATTAATAGCCTACCCACCAAAAAAAGTCCAGGACCAGATGGATTCACAGCTGAATTCTACCAGAGGTACAAGGAGGAGCTGGTACCATTCCTTCTGAAACTATTCCAATCAATAGAAAAAGAGGGAATCCTCCCTAACTCATTTTATGAGGCCAACATCATCCTGATACCAAAGCCTGGTAGAGACACAACAAAAAAAGAGAATTTTAGACCAATATCCCTGATGAACATCGATGCAAAAATTCTCAATAAAATACTGGCAAACCGGATTCAGCAGCACATCAAAAAGCTTATCCACCATGATCAAGTGGGCTTCATCCCTGGGATGCAAGGCTGGTTCAACATTCGCAAATCAATAAACGTAATCCAGCATATAAACAGAACCAAAGACAAGAACCACATGATTGTCTCAATAGATGCAGAAAAGGCTTTTGACAAAATTCAACAGCCCTTCATGCTAAAAACGCTCAATAAATTCGGTATTGATGGAACGTACCTCAAAATAATAAGAGCTATTTATGACAAACCCACAGCTAATATCATACTGAATGGGCAAAAACTGGAAAAATTCCCTTTGAAAACTGGCACAAGACAGGGATGCCCTCTCTCACCACTCCTATTCAACATAGTGTTGGAAGTTCTGGCTAGGGCAATCAGGCAAGAGAAAGAAATCAAGGGTATCCAGTTAGGAAAAGAAGAAGTCAAATTGTCCCTGTTTGCAGATGACATGATTGTATATTTAGAAAACCCCATCGTCTCAGCCCAAAATCTCCTTAAGCTGATAAGCAACTTCAGCAAAGTCTCAGGATACAAAATTAATGTGCAAAAATCACAAGCATTCTTATACACCAGTAACAGACAAGCAGAGAGCCAAATCAGGAATGAACTTCCATTCACAATTGCTTCAAAGAGAATAAAACACCTAGGAATCCAGCTTACAAGGGATGTCAAGGACCTCTTCAAGGAGAACTACAAACCACTGCTCAGTGAAATAAAAGAGGACACAAACAAATGGAAGAACATACCATGCTCATGGATAGGAAGAATCAATATCATGAAAATGGCCATCCTCCCCAAGGTTATTTATAGATTCAATGCCATCCCCATCAAGCTACCAATGAGTTTCTTCACAGAATTGGAAAAAACTGCTTTAAAGTTCATATGGAACCAAAAAAGAGCCCGCATTGCCAAGACAATCCTAAGTCAAAAGGACAAAGCTGGAGGCGTCATGCTACCTGACTTCAAACTATACTACAAGGCTACAGTAACCAAAACAGCATGGTACTGGTACCAAAACAGAGATATAGACCAATGGAACAGAACAGAGTCCTCAGAAATAATACCACACATCTACAGCCATCTGATCTTTGACAAACCTGAGAGAAACAAGAAATGGGGAAAGGATTCCCTATTTAATAAATGGTGCTGGGAAAATTGGCTAGCCATAAGTAGAAAGCTGAAACTGGATCCTTTCCTTACCCCTTATACGAAGATTAATTCAAGATGGATTAGAGACTTAAATGTTAGACCTAATACCATAAAAACCCTAGAAGAAAATCTAGGTAGTACCATTCAGGACATAGGCATGGGCAAGGACTTCATGTCTAAAACACCAAAAGCAACGGCAGCAAAAGCAAAAATTGACAAATGGGATCTAATTAAACTAAAGAGCTTTTGCACAGCAAAAGAAACTACCATCAGAGTGAACAGGCAACCTACAGAATGGGAGAAAATTTTTGCAACCTACTCATCTGACAAAGGGCTAATATCCAGAATCTACAAAGAACTCAAACAAATATACGAGAAAAAAACAAACAACCCCATCAAAAAGTGGGGAAAGGATATGAACAGACATTTCTCAAAAGAAGATATTCATACAGCCAACAGACACATGAAAAAATGCTCATCGTCACTCGCCATCAGAGAAATGCAAATCAAAACCACAATGAGATACCATCTCACACCAGTTAGAATGGCAATCATTAAGAAGTCAGGAAACAACAGGTGTTGGAGAGGATGTGGAGAAATAGGAACACTTTTACACTGTTGGTGGGATTGTAAACTAGTTCAACCATTATGGAAAACAGTATGGCAATTCCTCAAGGATCTAGAACTAGATGTACCATATGACCCAGCCATCCCACTACTGGGTATATACCCAAAGGATTATAAATTATTCTACTACAAAGACACATGTACACGTATGTTTATTACGGCACTATTCACAATAGCAAAGACTTGGAATCAACCCAAATGTCCATCTGTGACAGACTGGATTAAGAAAATGTGGCACATATACACCATGGAATACTATGCAGCCATAAAAAAGGATGAGTTTGCGTCCTTTGTAGGGACATGGATGCAGCTGGAAACCATCATTCTTAGCAAACTATGACAAGAACAGAAAACCAAACACCGCATGTTCTCACTCATAGGTGGGAACAGAACAATGAGATCACTTGGACTCGGGAAGGGGAACATCACACACTGGGGCCTATCATGGGGAGGGGGGAGGGGGAGGTGGGAGGGATTGCATTGGGGAGTTATACATGATATAAATGATGAATTGATGGGTGCTGACGAGTTGATGGGTGCAGCACACCAACATGGCATAAGTATACATATGTAACAAACCTGCACGTTATGCACATGTACCCTAGAACTTAAAGTATAATAAAAATAAAAATTAAAAAAAAAAAAAAGAAAGAAAAGTTGGGACTGAAGAGGTGGGGTGGGGCCAGATGGAGACTTCCTCTTCCTTATATCTCTTTTCAAGAACAAAGAAACCTTTCCCAAAAGCTCCACAGAGGACATTCTGCTTCTCAGCACATGCCGGGTCACAGGCTTATCCCCACCCGAGCTCCAGACAGGGGGATGGCATTACCATGACTGACTGAGATGTTTTAGGCTAGTACCTGTGTTTAGAAGTTTAGACTTGTCTTTGAGGCAAAGTTTTTGAAGCAAAGACCACCTTGGTAGCATTTTGGAAGATGAATTTGAAGGATTCAAGATCCTGGGGAGGCCAGTTAGAAAGCTGTTGTATGATCCAGATGAGAGACAAGAGACCTTTTTGGAGATAGAATCAAGAGAATTTGGTAGATTGATTAGATTTTGGGGTGAAAGAAAAAGATTTGGAGATGACTCCCACATGCCTGGAATGAGCAACTAGATGGATTATGGCACAGTGTATTCATGAATTGGCTTAATCAAAAAGAAACATAAAGTTGTCTGTAACTGGGAAGAAATTGAGGTAGCTTCTAGAGCTGAAGGAAGAGATGTAGGAACCAAGGTCCCAAGACTTGTAGGGAGTTATTTGTCTCTCATCTTTGCTTATATCTGCTTGATGTTTTCTGTATACCAGCAAAGATGACCACCAATAACTTTAAATATGTATCCCCAATCATTGCAGTGGGAAGATAACTTTTCTTACCCATAAGCTTGCTTGAGTTGTAGGTTCATTCTGGACCAATCCCTGTATCCGGGGAGATGAGAGATTATGGTGGCCAAGCCAGGATCAAATACTCAATTATGTGGTCAGAAGAAAGGAGGTGGGGCAGAATGTACTGGGCAGCCCAAGATAATACCTATAATGCTTCACTTTAGATGCTGTTGACCAAGAGAGAAGGCAATGGGGGAAGAACATTAAGTGGCTTTCAATCTAATTCTAATTTGAATGTGTGGGATTCACAGCATCAAACTCCCCAGCAGACTCCAAGTGCCATAATATTTTATTGAAATCAACATGCTGGTGAGACAAGGAGCCTGACAGACAGCAGATGGCTCCCACACAGAAAGGCTAATCAATTCAGACAAACAACAGTCATCATAAAAGAGTGGAACGTACACAGCATGGACACTCATCTGAGCAGCTCAGAGACAAAGCCTCTTGCTTGGCCTAACCAGGAAAGAGAAACAGCCTCTATGAGACAATGCTGTGGGAACATCTGGGCATCCTAGACCCTCTCTGGCTGACCTAACCTTCCACCACTCACCCACACAGATCTGTGCACCACTCGCACAGGCTACATTAGACTCCTTGAGCTTTCCCACCTCTGCACCTCTGCTCGCTTCCTCCCCTCTTCCTGGGCTAACCTATCCCCTCCCTTCTTTTGGACCCAATCCCCAAGGTCCAGCTCAAGTGCCCCCTCTTCCTAAAGACTTGGAGTGTTGTTAATGCTCCATGGATGTGTTTGTGACTGATATAGTTTGAATGTGTGTCCCTGCCCAAATCTCATGCTGAAATGCAATCCCCAGTATTGGAGGTGGGGCCTGGTGGGAGGTGATTGGATCATGGGGGAGGTTTCTTATGAATGGTTTAGCACCATACTCTTGGTGCTATCCTCATGATGGTAACTGCTCATAAGATCTGGTCATTTAAAAGTGTGTAGACCTCCTGCCTCACTCTCCTGCTCCTGCTTTTGCCATGTGATGTGCCTGCTTGCCCTTTGCCTTCTTCCATGATTGTAAGTTTCTTGAGGCCTCCTCAGAAGCTGAGCAGATGCCAGCACCATGCTTTCTGGTCAGCCTGCAGAACTGTAATCTAATTAAACCTCTTTTCTTTATAAATTACCCAGCCTCAGGTATTTATTTATAGCAACGTGAGAATGGACTAAAAAAGTACCTAATCATCTGAATTAGATATACTACGTTGCAGATTTCTTGAGAACGGGTGGCATGCTTTATACATCCTTGCATATCCAGGAGCATTTGGCTCAGGACCTTGAACTAAGTTCTTGATACAGTTTCATTAATTCACTTCCAATCTTGGGGTGGGAGAGTTACATTTCTTAAGAAATGGAAAAAGTATTTACAATATATAGTAAAGGATTAATAATGTTAATATATTAAAATAAGCCTTTACAAATCAATAATAAAGGACAAGAAATCCAACTGGGAAGTAGGCCAAGAAAATTAACATGAAATTCGCAGAACAACCCATACTTACCAAAAAGATCAACGTTAGTAGTTATCAAAGAGACGCAAATTAAAACAATTTTATTAAACTGTTGCTTATCAAATTGGGTAAGATTGAAAGATAGATTCTGTAGTGTTGGTAAGACAGTGGTGAAACAGCTACTCATATGATACAAGGTGGGACTGCACATGGGTACAACTTTCCTGAAGATAAATTTGGCAATTTTTATTAAAAGTCTTTAAAATGTTCAAACTTTTAAAATCTGTAATTCTGTTTCTAGGCTTTTATCCTAAGAATGTTATCAAAGCTTCACACATAGATTACATATGGGGATGCATATCTTAGTATGGTGGTGAATTAACCGGCTAATTCTCACTTATTCAGTGTCTAAAGGCAGCCCATAAAGAGAAGTGAGATTTATACAGCTCCTTCTACTTGCCTGACTTACAGGTTGATAATTGATTTGATGCCTGCTGGAATGTGGTAAGCAGCTTTCTTTCCATTGGTAGGGGATGTTCTACCCTACCTGATGGACCTCCACCTGTGATCTTTTATTTTAATCTAAGCTTCTGTTATGAAGACCTCTATTTCCCATACCATGCTGCAACTTCTATCATTATTCTGCTCACCTCTCAGATCCTGAATGTCTTTGGAGAGCCTGATACACTATACAAGAGACTGAACCAGCAGGTGAGGTACACACTGGAAGGAGGAACCATATTTTATTACTCCTCAGTTTATTTAAGCACTATCAACCCATCCATCCATCCATCCATCCAAATGTCCATCCATCCATCCATCCATCCATCCATCCATCCATCCAAATTTCCATCCATCCAAATGTCCATCCATCCATGCAAATGTCCATCCATCCATCCATCCATCCATCCATCCATCCATCCATTCATCCATCCATCCATCCAAACATCTCTCCCTCTTTCCCACCCAGTAGTGATTGAGCACATGCTGTATGCCAGAGACTGTGCTGAGTGTTGGGTGCTAGATTTGCACAAGCAATAGGCATGTTCCCTACCACAAAATTACTCACAATTCAGGGGCATGATGGACTAGTAAAGAGGTAGTTAACTGGTTCTTCTAGAGGTCAACACACACAAAGAATCTGGAGCATGGGGTAGGGAGGGGTTATATTCCCCTCAGATGGTAGATTCTGGAGGTAGAACCTGAGAAGGGTTTTCAGAGTTAACTGTGGGTTAACATAGGAATAAGGGGAAATGGGCGTAAGGTATTTGACTGAAAGAGAGAGAGGGGAAGAAGGAGAGGGAGGGAGGGAGGGAGGATGAGAGAGAGAGAGAAAAAGAAGAGAAAAGAAGAGAAGAAAAGAGAGAGATGTTTAAAGGCCCAAGTATGAGAGGAAGCATGAAGCATTAGAGGACACATGACTGTGGAGTTTGAGGTTTCAAGGGAAAAATAAGAGCCTGGAAGGGCAGAGTGGGGCAGGGCATGAAGGTCTTGCTGGTCATTCCTAGGAGTCCAAGCTGTATCTGAGAGGCAAGGTCGGGGGCATTGAAAGGTTTAAGGGAGAGAAGATTTAGGTATTTTTGAAAAATCAGAGTAGGATCAGGGAGATGGATGGATTGGAAGCTTAAGGCCAGTTGGGACATGACTGCAGTGATACAGATGAGAAGTTATAATTATCCCAAGAAGGAGCTGGACTAAGATATGGGGGCAAAGGAGAGGGAATACAGTCAAGAGATATTACCAAGGCCAAGTCGTCAGGACCCAGGGACTGGTCAGGAGTGTGTGGGGTGGGGAGAGTAAAGCAGTCATTGCAGGGATGAGGAGCAAGGAGGCATCAGCCCCAAGGAGGCTTCATCAGAAACTCGTAGGTTCTTGGCATGAGCTAGCCAGTCTAGATCTAGATGTTCTGGGGGAAGGCAGAGAAAATGATTTCCACTCTTGCCCCATTTCCTGTGGAAGCCCACCTCAGCGTTCAGCTCTCCTCTGTTTCTTTTTCTCTTCTAGTCTGTCTCCTGGAGCTCCTCGGAAGTAGCTTCAGCTCATGGCTCAAACATGGCTCTGTGGCCAAGGCCTAGCATCCCCACAATTTCCTGGACCACAAATGGCTTTCCTGACAGCAAGTTCTGCAGCGTGGTCTCAGGAATGGGCAACTGCGGACACTTGACCCAGCTGAGAAGCTTCCTGAGTGGAGTTTGTACTTCATTTAACAAAATATTGCTGAGGGAGGGCCTGCTTTGTGCTCTGTATAGAGCAAGGTGCTATGCAAAAACAATCTCTTAAGATACTGATTGCATTTTTTATTCTGCTTTCAAGATCCAGCTTACATGGCACCTATCCTACAAAATCTTTCTTAAGACTCCTCATCCCCCTGCAACCCTGGGTTCCCATGGTTTAACCCTCTATCCCATTCCATTTCACCTCAAATTATCAGTATTTCTTCATACATATATTCCTTCTGCTAGGCTGGAGATTCCTTGGGGGCAAGGGACAAATACAGTCCACTTTCCCCCTTCAGCATATCCCATCTTTGCTCTTCCTCATCTCTCAGCATTTGAAAGTGTTTCATATAGTTAGTACTCACCACCAGGACTTCTAACTTCTTTGGTGGAGCAATGCTGTTGCTTATTTCTTCACCACGAATGTTTGCTAACATTCTTGAGGGGCAGACACAGAAAACTCTCCCAGGTTTAAAAAGCTGGTAACTGTGGCCTGAAGCTCTTAACACTCTCCTTAGTTACCTGATTTCCTCCAGTGGGTCTGGCCTACTCCAGGGAAGGCATTTTGCCCTGAAAATGTGATGCTTTCAAGACTCCATAGAAAGCAAAACACTCAGCTTTCCGCTTGGGAAAGGGGCTTGTGCCTTTAAGACCTGCCTTGGGAAATCAGCCTGAGCAACATAATTGCTATGAAATTACCCCAGATCACACCCACACATTCATTATGAGATTCCTTATTGACACCTTGACAATTTGTTTCAGAAGACATTATTGCATATTCCTCCCTCTGGAATAGATACAGACGCATATAGACTTACGAGCCCACACATAATGTATATGCATATCAGTGTGTTTTTATTATATAATTATACAAGGCTATCAATCAGTTTTCATTTGGAACTCTTTGCATTTATAGTTCAGGAAGTTATTTAAAATCAAGAGGTGGAGAAGAGAGCCTCCTAGAAGAACCAAAGATGGAGAGTAGAATTGAGTAAGACAGTGGGCATGTCTTTGCTATTTGAGAACAGCACCTACCCCCACACCACACACATTCTTTCCTTCTTCACAATGCCAGGTTTTTTGCTACCAGTGGGAATTCAGTCCTGGAAAGCACTCACAAGAGGAGGGTGCCAGTGGAACAACTCCTTGGGGAACCTCTTCAGGGACATAGCAGTGCCATCTTTGGCCTCTCCAGGCCATTCCCTTGCGTCTGGGATAACCTCATGGCCACACTGATATGCATACAATGGCAAAGGGACAGCTGGGTGCCAGTCAGTTTCATACATCTCCCCAGGTCCCTGAAGATCAAGCATAGTATCTGAGAACAGAACTTCCCAACCTTTTAAAGTCATGATACACATGAAAATGAGAATATTCATATCGCACACTGTAGTAAACTGCAGAGGACTTGGGGCATATATACAGGGCTTGGGAAAAAAGTCATTCCATTTTCTTTATATTATACAAAAGGAAAAGTAAAATGCAGTATATTAGGAAAGACATTGTATATTAGTATAAAACATTTTTCTAGTTCTAATGAGAAACTTGAGTTTGCTTCCTTCCAGGAATATAACTGTTTCATATCAGGGTTTATGCTCAAAATGGTTATACACAGTGCCTGATGACGACTTTTAAAATGATGATCTCTACAAATTCTTGGTAGTCACCCTTGATAAGAAACTTTGCACAAGTGGGTGATAAAAAATTTAAAGCAATTTTTATAACCATTAAAGATTCATAACAGTTGAAATTATATTTAAAGAATTTAACAGCTCTTCCTTTTATTTCATTGACAAATGTAGTGTTGAAAGTTTTTGTGATGATGCAGATGGGTTTCAAATCCAATAGAACTTATTCACGTCAAGGAATCAGAAGAATGATTGCTCTCTCATTTGCAGAACTTGGTGGATGTGTTGCTGGAACGTTCACTCTGCAGCTGGCTTGGATGATACTTGAAGGGTACAACCACTGCAAGCAGATAAAAGTATATAGCATATATGAAGCTCAATCCAGAGCCATTTCCACTATGCCCACCGTTAAACCGCACCTGTGTCTCTGCCACTTTTCTCCTCTGATAGGTGCACTTGGAGCTGCACACAGTACCCTTGACACATGAACATCTCCAACAGTTCATCAGACTTCCTGTCCCTATCATGGTGACAAGTGGGGCTTGCAGCTGTCTGCTGGAGTAGGTGTCTGGAGGTAGAGTATCTCCTTGGTTATTCTTATTGCAATTCTGCAGAGCAGCATGGGTCAGGCACTACTAGTCATGCACACTGTCCCTGGGGACCACAGTATATGCCATGAGACCCTTCTTACCTTGGGTGGCCTTCTGAGAATCCACCGATAGGATTACTTGTGGCTACAGGAGACCATTCCTAGGTACTCTGTCTGCCCTCAATGTCCTGGAGCTGAGAGGGTCAGATTTTACATGACTGTAATTCATTTGTGGCATGCCGGCTGGGAAGCACATGTTAGACAAGTCCCTTCTCCTCTCTGAGCTGCATTTTCTCATCTGTGACTTCACTGGTTGCTTCCAGTGAGAAATACAGTCATGAAATAGAAAATCATATATTGTTGAATATAACTAGGCAAACAAATGAGTAATTTAAGTAAGTGTTCTTGGCCCTTGTCTGGAGGTTGCTAGGCAGGGAGGGATCCATAGAGTTGTGTTAAAAGGGGCAAAGGCAAGACCATCGTATCTCTAGGCTCCTTCCTAGGGTGCACGAGCTTTGTGGTGGGTGTTCTGGTAAACCTGTTAGGAATACCAGCCCAGCAAGCATAGGAGAGTGTCCTGGAGCTGGTAAGAACAGGCTAAATTGTTTCAAAAAGTAGCTGAATAGATTCTGGAAACCATAGAAAGAGGACCAAGTGGGATAAAGTTGGAAAAGAGCCAGGGGCAGCGAAGAGGTTGGCAAAGAGCTGCACATCACCATAGCTCATGTTTATTGACTACTGTTAGGTGCCAGGTAATGTGATCATGTATTTATATATATTGTTAATAACTAATTAATTCTTACAAATCCTGATAGAGTACTGTTTTCACTTAACAGATTTGAACACGGAGGCTTAGAGATGTTGTTTAAATTGTCCAAAGCCACAGGGCTGTTAAGGGGCAAAGCCAGGACTGCAGGCCAGTATGAAAGTAGTGCCTGTAATTGGATATATACTCATTTTTTGGAGGCCCTGTTTTATTCTGTGTGCTGCGTTCTTTGAGGATATTTAAGAGGAGAAGATGTTGCTTTCACTTTTTAAAACTTTCCAACTATTCAAAGATCTAACACCTAAAGAGATCCCATGAATCATTTACAGTGGCCAGGACCTACTGCCTCTTCCTTTATAGGGTCTCTCTCTGTCTCTTCATTTCTGGCCCCCTTTTCACTGCTGTACTGCTTGTAAAAGCTCAAACTCAGGCAGACATTCAAAGTCACTGTAATCTAGCTTCAACTGAATCCTGAAAGAGTAGCTGACATGCAGTATGTGTTCAACTGATGTTAACTGAGTGAATGAATGGATGGATAAATCATGCCTTGGTCTCTTTCTTCCTTTCCCCCACTCTACACGGCCCTGTCTCTCACCAACTCTGTCAGCTTGCTGTGCCCTTAAACACCCTGTGCATTCTATGCCCAGGCCTTTGCTCCTTCTAGGAGTGTGTCCCCAACTTCTATCCTCATCATTAAGTCCTACCTGGCCTGCAAGGCCCAGCTCACCTTCTCTGCCAAGTTCTATCTGACTAATATGTCTTCAAAAGACCTGCCTCCTTTGAACTTCTAGAGTCTGGGCCCTCAGGCAGCACTGACATCAGTGATTTGTGATACATTTTTGAACCTAATATGCTCTTATCCAGGCTGAAGAGTGAGCACCCAAGTGCAGCTAGTGCCTCAGGGGCCCTGTCTCACAGGACTCTGGAAGAGACTTATCTCTTGCTTAGTCCTGCATAGTGCCTTGCATTTAGTAGGTGCTCAATTCATATCATCAGAGTGATTGATAGGAAGCAACTTGTACACATTAAACATATATAATTGATATGGTTTGGCTGTATGTCCCCACCCAAATCTCATCTTGAATTGTACTCCCATAATTCCCACATGTGGAGGGACCTGGTGGAAGACAATCAAATCATGGGGGGCAGTTTCCCCATACTGTTTTCATAATAGTGAATAAGTCTCACGAGATCTGATGGTTTGATAAGGGGAAACCTGTTTCACTTGACTCTCATTCTCTCTCTTGCCTGCTGTGATATAAGATGTGCCTTTCAGCTTCCACCATGATTGTGTGGCCTCCCCAACCATGTGGAACTGTGAGTCCATTAAACCTTTTTCTTTTGTAAATTAGGTCTCAGGTATGTCTTTATCAGCAGCATGAAAATGAACTAATACAGTAAAGTGGTACCAGTAGAGTGGGGTGCTGCTGAAAAGGTACCCAAAAATGTGGAAGCAACTTTGGAGCTGGGAAACAGTCAAAGGTTGGCACAGTTTGGAGGGCTCAGAAGAAGATAGAAAAATGTGGGAAAGTTTGGAACTCCCTAGAGACTTGTTGAATGGCTTTGACCAAAATGCTGATAGTGATGTGCACAATGAAATCCAGGCTGACGTGGTCTCAGATGGAGATGAGGAACTTGTTGGAAACTGGAGCAAAGGTGACTCTTGTTATGTTTTAGCCAAGAGACTGGTGGCATTTTGCCCCTGACCTAGAGTTTTGTGGAACTTTGAACTTGAAAGAGATGATTTAGGGTATCTGGTGGAAGAAATTTCTAAGCAGCAAAACATTCAAAATGTGAGTTGGGTGCTGTTAAAGGCATTCAGTTTTAAAAGGGAAGCAGAGCATAAAAGCTTTGAAAAATTGCAGCCTGATAATGCAATAGGAAAGAAAATCCCATATTCTGAGGAGAAATCCAAGCCAGTCACAGATATTTGCATGAGTAACATATGCTGGAATGTTAATCCCCAAGACAATGGGGAAAATATCTCCAGGGCATGTCAGAGGTCTTCATGGCAGCCACTCCCGTCACAGGCCTGATGGTTTAGGAGGAAAAAGTGGTTTCATGGGCCAGGCCCAGGGTCACTGTGCTGTGTGCAGCCTAGTGACTTGGTGCCCTGTGTCCCAGATGCTCCAGCTGTGGCTGAAAGGGGCCAATGTAGAGCTCGGGCTATGGCTTCAGAGGGTGCAAGCCCTAAGCCTTGGCAGCTTCCATGTGGTGTTGAGCCTACAAGTGCTCAGAAGTCAAGAACTGGGGTTTGGGAACCTCTACCTAGGTTTCAGAAGATGTATGAAAATGCCTGGGTGCCCAGGCAGAAGTTTGCTGCAGGAGTGGGGCTCTCATGGAGAACCTCTGCTAGGGCAGTGTGGAAGAGAAATGTGGGGTCAGAGCCCCCACACAGAGTCCCTACTGGGGCAAAACCTAGTGGAGCTGTGAGAAGAGGGCCACCCTCCTCCAGACCCCAGAATGGTAGATTCACTGATAGCTTCCACCATGTGCCTGGAAAAGCTGCAGACACTCAACACAAGCCCATGAAAGCATCCAGGAGGGAGGCTGTACCTTGCAGACCCACAGGGGTGGAGCTGCCCAAGACCATGAGAACTCATGTCTTGCATTAGCGTGACCTGGATGCAAGACATGGAGTCAGAGGAGATAATTTTGGAGCTTTAGGATTTGACTGCCCTATTGGATTTTGGACTTGCATGGGGCCTGAGCCCCTTTGTTTTGCCCAAATTCCCCAATTTGGAATGGCTCTATTTACCCCATGTCTGTACTCTCATTGTATTTAGGAAGTAACTAACTTGCTTTTGATTTTACAGGCTCATAGGTGGATGGCATTTGCTTTGTCTCAGATAAAGACTTTGGACTGTGGACTTTTGAGTTAATGCTGAAATAAGTTAAGACTTTGGGGGACTGTTGAGAAGGCATGATTGGTTTTGAAATGTGAGGACATGAGATTTGGCAGGGGCCGGGGTGGAATTACATGGTTTGACTCTATGTCTCCACCCAAATCTCATCTTGAATTGTATTCCCGTAATTCCCATGTGTGATGAGAGGGACCTGGTGGGAGATAATTGAGTGATGGGGACAGTTCTCTCATACTCTTCTTGTGGTAGTGAATAAGTCTCACGAGATCTGATGATTTGATAAGGGGAAATCCGTTTCACCTGACTCTCATTCTTTCTCTTGCTTGCTGTGATGTAAGACATGCCTTTCACCTTCCACAATGATTGTGAGGCCTCCCCAGCCACATGGAACTGTGAGTGGAATTAAACCTCTTTCTTTTGTAAATTACCGAGTCTCAGGTATGTCTTTATCAGCAGCATGAAAACAAACTAATACAATAATGATCCTGTTTAATATATTCTATCAAAAATAATAATATTTACCACCCATGTTTTGTGCAAGATTCTGGGAATACCAACAACTTCTCAGAGCAAAGAATGTCTGAATTGTGACTGGCAAAATGTACTAATGTTTCTCTTCTCCCCTCATTAATGGAATATCAAACAAATGCTCAATTAAATATAACATTACAGGCTCATTGGCATTTTTTAAAAAACTTTTTTACCAGCTAGTTCATCATTTTCGCTTTTTCCAAGAGACGCATTTCTGCTAAAAGGGAGGGCTATACAAATGCAGGCTATTTTTGCACTAAATGAGCCCTCCCCACTCTGACTGTCCCTGGAGAAGACTTCACCAACTAGGAAGTGGGTGCAACTGCAGAACCAGGAAGGAGACGGTCAACAGCCACCTTGTGGACCTTCTAGGAGTTGAACTTGGAGTTCAGAGTCCTAGGTTGCTTGAGTGCCTATTTTGTTTTTTTCTTAATTTAAGTTTGTGATTGACTTATGTGCACTGGCACTTTTAAGAGATTAGAATAAAACAGTGAGAATTCAGAACAAATGTAAATGGCCTCAAAGAAAAGTGGGGGGAATGACAATAATCTTTTTTAATGGCTGTAAAATGTAGGAAGGATAGATCATGAGCTCTCTGCATGGGGCCCTTGTCTGATCTCAATCCAGTATTGTAATTTAGACATGACTTTTTATTTAATTTCTGACTGAGAAAGGGAAATTAGAAAACAGCATTATCTCAGCTGCTTCGTTATAATGAACAATATTTCACAGTGCCAGCCCTGAAGTTACCTTCCAAACTTCTTTTATGAGGCCGATGTTGACTCCAGCTCTAGGAGAGCTTGAATTTCCCCACACACTTGAGGAGCAGTTGTTGCTTGAGGAACAGAAATGTAAGTATGGTTTTTAATTAGAAGCTGGTTTAAGGCTTAGGCAGCCCACAGGTTTGCAGGTAGGGGAAGGGAACAGAGATCATAAAATGAGGCACTGGAAGATACTAAAACCTGGACTAGGCTGTGCTGGACTTCCTTCCATGTAAGTAACAGTCCGCTTCTAATCTCCCAACCCATTTATTTGTTTAATTTTTAAATCGGGGGGATTTATCCCATCTGTAATTAACCCTTGCATCTGGCCAGAGCAGAACTGCCTTCTGTCCCTTCTCTTCCCTGCTCCCAGCCACTAAATACATAATGGTCTGATAAATATTTAAGCAGTGATGAGGGAGATAATGCAAGTAATCCATTAGAGCCGCCTGCCTGTGTTGGCACCGGAGAAAATGGGGGTGCTAAAGTGGATGGAGTAAGTGCTGAAATCCCAGGCTGAGCGGCAGGCTCCCTGACCGCAGAGGGCCCTGAGCACCGAGCCCGGCTGTAGATAGACCAGACATTTCAGGCCAAGGGAGCCCTTCCTCCCACTTGGCCTCCCTGAGCACATGCCCCTGCTCCCACAGTCCACGTCCCTGCTGAGCCGGATGGGGTTGGGCCTGTATTCTGGAGTGGGGGATAACATGGGAATGGAGGTGGCATGAAGGAGGTATCACTGAGGTATCTGGCACTGAGGGATCAGTGAGGTAGATTGGGATGCCTACACTGCTGTTGCTGTGGGGCCTCCAGGACAGCCCACTGCTAACCTCTAGAGCCAGGGCATCGGCAAGCCCCAGTTTGCACAGGACAGTTCCCTGTTATACCATTTGCCCAGCATAGTGGTGGACAGTGCCCCCTTTCACTTTCACATATTCCAATTTGGATGATAAATTGTATGGTCACCCCACCTATAATATGGGTCACCCCACCTATAATTTTACGGTCACCTCACCTTTCTAATAAGATGCATTAGAATGATGGAGGGAGAAAGTGGTGAGGGGATGATAGCAGCACACTCCTCATAGCATATACCCCAAATGCAGCCATATATAGGGGTTCAAAATCCTACGCTTAACCCCAGGAGCCCTTCACCACACACACACGCACACTTCCAACTCCAATCTCCTCCTGCATTTCACCTGTATCTCCCTCTTGGTCATTGCGATCTCTCCTGATTCTAATGTTGGTAAACGCACCTTATCACCCTCAGTCCCTTCAGGGTATAATCTGCGTCTGATCCGTCGCAGCATCCGCTATAGCTCCCAGCTCAGTGTTGACTATGTTTGTGGAGTGAATGAATCAATTGTGGTTATCTGTGATTATGTTAAATCTCTCCTATTATCTCAGAAGGTCTTTGACTGCAGCAAATATTTTTTGATTCATCTTTACCCAGGGTATTATTCATATATCCAAATACATATCCAAATAAAACTTCCCTTTCAGTGAATGCACCCATCCCAAAATAATTGTATATGCACGTCATGCATACTCTCCTTCAATGCCTCCTCTCCAGCCTCAGAAAATAGAAATATCAAGTTCCCCATTTTTTTATGATTTAATCTTTACTAGTTTTTTCTTAAGTTTCGCTTCTTTGGAATAAGTAGACAGTAAAAAATTCAAGATGGTCCCTATTATTCATTCAATTGATCCCTTCTATTCCTTCCCTCCATTTCATTCATCTATTTCATTTACTTCTTCACTCATTCAGCAGTCATTCATTCGATATTCATTGAATGCTACATGCCGGGCTAAACCAGTTCCTGGTGTGACTTCAGACAAGTCCTTCTGATGCCTCAGTTTCCCCATGAGCAGAATGAATTAAATATTACGTTGCTGGCTTTAGAAACATCATCCGGGGTGTTCCTCTAGATCTGACATAAATCCATGGGTCTGCCTCCTTTAAGCTCCCCGGGGGCAAATCCAGAGAGTGAGCAGGGAAAGGGTCTCCAGGGGCTTCACACCCTCAAGTCTATTCGTGCATTGACTTTCCCTCCTGCCCCAACCCTGGGTCAGCTCGTGCTTAATGCCGGTGACTCTGCTCCTCTGGGGAGCTGCCTTGGGCCCAGCCCAGCTGCCCCATCCCTCCAGGGTTATGGGCTTCTATGGCCTTGACGTCAGTCCCCACCACTGCTGTGCCCTTGGGGCTTTTACTTTAGTGCTAGATGCCAGCAGCACCCTTGCAGTGTCTACCACCTCCCCTTCTCAGAAGTGAACTTGCCTGGACACACAGGTCTTCATGTTCTGTCAGCAATTCTTAGGGTTACCTATCTGCTCACTGACAGTCACATTATCCTTATTCACACACACACACACAACACACACACACACACACACACAGAGGCAGATGCATATGAACCTGTGTTTGCAACACGCATGCACTGATACATACATAAGGCTTGCAACTGTTGCCCATAAAATCAATACATGCTTGTGCAACCATAAACTTCATGTGTGCACACATTTTGTACACATATAGGCAGACACATACACAACATACACATGAGCATACACACCCTAAAATCATGGAAAACATGAGATAGACACCAGTCTTTAGACATCTGCAGGACTCCCACGTGTAAGGCACTTTGCTATATGCTGTGTGGGACGCAAGGAGTGAGGATGTACACTTGTGCATGCGTATGCACACCCTGAACTTATACACCACCTTTCCTCACTCTCTTTAACACCCCTTCCTTTATTACTGGCTTTGCAGGTGGCTGCTTACAGCAATTTGCTTTTGTTGCATGTATTTAGAGATGAGCCTGGACTTTTGCTCTAAAATAAAACTTCAATTCTAATCCAGAGCCCTCTTGTCTAAGATCTAAACGTTGCGGGACTGTGTGTTGGTGGTGAATGCCCAGGTCCTTGGCATGACCACTTAGCTGAACACTGACCTCGGACATCAGAGGAGGCCACAGGTAAAGAAGTACTTTCAGTCCCTGGAGAGACAAGCATACCCGCAACTACAGCAACAAGACAGTGCACAGCTCTGCAGTCAGATCGAGTCAAATGGTAATGATTAGTTAGGTGACCTTGGGCAAGCTCACATCAAACTTGCTAAGCCTCAGTTTCCTCATCTATGAAATGAGTCAATGATGGCCCTTCTTCATAGTGTTGTTGTGAGGACTGAAAGAGGATAAGCTAAGTGTTAGCAGAGGGCCTGTCACAGTGTAAGTACCTAATAGAACTATCAGCTATTATTATCAGATGGAATATACACACAAAATATGCTGTCTGCATAGAAGGTAGAAGGGAGCAAGTGAACTCCTTACAGGGCTGGGAGAAGCTGGCGCATTCTCGAGTTGCTTCAGCTTGATCTTGGCCTCTCTCTCACCGCTTCCCTTACCTGTACTAGCCACAGGCCACTGGCTTCTGAAAGGACAACCCTTTTGGCTGAGTTATAAGGTCTTCACTGTGAAACTTCTTCATAAGTCTTTGGTGGTGTTTTCTTGGGCTGGGAGAGGGCTCTCCTCAGTGGAGAGGGATGTCATAGCTGGAGACCATTGTGACTTATAGAACCTTCTCCGAAGGCCTCCTTCCCTACGGAGATAAACAGTGGAGTTGTTGGTGCTGCGAAGGCCACATGCATTAGGACAGGTGTGCAGGCCTATTTTTCCATCATTTGTCCACTTGGAGAACTGTAATTTACCTCGGTTTCCCCATCTCTGCAAGAATGTGGAATAAAATGCCGAGGGAGGTTTATACTTGTAATATTGGAAAATATGTATTTGGCCTGCCACATCATTTCCTGGCAGACAACTCCTAAAATCCTTAGAATCTCCAAAGTGATTCTTTGTATGCTAATAAGTTGACTAGTGGCTGGCGGTCTCCAACTAGTTTTAGGATGGGAGTTGGCCAGTGGAAAGACCAAAGCAGGATTAGAGGATTGGTACTTTCAGCTCCATCCCATAACCTCAGGGGAGGGGTGAGGGTCTGAAAGTTAAGTTGATTACCAATGGCCAATGACTTAATCAAGCCTGTATAATGAAGCCTTCATAAAACCTCCAAAGGACAGGATTTGGAGAATTTCTGGGATAGCCGAACACGCAGAGGTTCCCAGATGGTGGCACACCCACCCAAGGAGGGCATGGAAGCTCTTCGACCCTCCGCTGATACCTCGCCCTATGCAGCCCATCATCTGTATCCTTTGTGATGTCCTTTATAATGAACCAGCAAATGTAAGTGTTTCTCTGAGTTCTGTGAGCCTCTTTAGCAAATTAATCACACCCAGACAGGGGATCATGGAAGCCACAACTTGAAGCCAATTGGTCAGAAAGTTGGGAGGCCCGGGCTTGAGACTGGTGTCTGAAATAGGGGCAATCTTTGGGACCAAACCTGTTACAGTAGGTAACTAGTCAGGTATGAGCAGGGCGGGAGAGGGCTCTCCTGCCAACACACAACAGAAGTGTTGGGCAGCCATCAGGTGATGGTCAGGCGATTGTTAATTGTTTCTCTAAAGTAATAATTAATTGATCACAGCTGGCACTAGGGAAAGGCAGTCTCTTAATAGCTGGAGACAGAAAACACCTGAAACTGATCAGCAGCTTCCCAAGAAGATCTCAAGAGTGGGGAGAAGTAACGCAAGATCCCAGAAGTTTGCCAATGTATGAAACCCCAAGTCAAGCGGTCAAGATACTTGGTTTCTGAAGTTGCCTGCTTGGCTCTCTTCCAAGAGAAATTCCCTTCTTTTCTTTCCTTTCCTTCCTTTCTTTCCTTTCCTTACTCTTCTGAAGCTTTTTAGTAAACGTCCACTCCTGCTCTGAAACTTGCTTTGATCTCTTTTTCTGCATTATGCCCTGCAGTCAAATTATTTCTTCTGAGAATTGAAGTTGCTGCAGACCCGTACAGATTCACTGCCGGCAACTCAGATACCTTTCACTGGTAACAAACCCTCAACCTGTGGGATCTGACACTAACTCCAGGTGGGCAGTGTCAGAATTGAATTGGAGGGCACCTAGCTGGTGCCCCCTGCAGAACTGATTGCTTGCTTGGTGTGTGGGGGAAAAAACCACACACATTTGGCCACAAAAGGCTTTTGTGTTGATTGTTGTGGTGTGAGAGCAGAGGAAAGTACAGTTTGTGTTTTTCCACTCACAATCCTTGCTTTGGATGGATGATAGGACTTTGGTGAAACCCAGGGAAAAGCACCCAAGACCTTGACCAAAAAGTCAAACCTGTTACTAAACAGACAGACTATATCCTCATGTGGCAGACTGAGAAGAGCTGGTCCCTTCATCTCCTTATAAGGACATTAATCACATCACCGGGGTCCCACCCTCATGACCTCTTCTAACCCTAATTACCTCCCAAAGGCCCCACCTCCAAATACCATCACATGGGGACTAGGGTTGCAACATAGAAATTTGTGGGGGACACAAACATTCAATTCATAGCAACTCCCATTGTCAGCCCGGGAACACATGCCCCAAGTATCTGCCCTGTCAAGCCAGCCAACCAAAAAGCAAAACGACAGAGCGGAGCACAGCCAGACCTCACACAGCAAGGCAAATGCTGGGGAGTTCACAGAAGGCAGGACCAGGGCCATAGGGGCGGGGGTGCTTGGGTCTCTAATCACACCATGTGAACCTCTCTGCACACCCCAACATTGCTACTTAGGGCACAATGAACATTGTTGACAGCCTTCAAGGGGCACATAAAGTGCAAAGGGCCACTCTGAAAGAATTGGAGGAGGGAGAGAAGCAGTGTCCCCCTCCCCACCGCTCCCCGCCCCAAACCTACTCCAATAGCGTATCTTGGTGATAAGAAGTGACAGGGCAGAGACTTGGGGCATGTGTTCCTGGGCTGACAATGGGAGTTGCTATGAATTGAATGTTTGTGTCCCCCACAAATTTCTATGTTGCAACCCTAGTCCCCATGTGATGGTATTTGGAGGTGGGGCCTTTGGGAGGTAATTAGGGTTAAAAGAGGTCATGAGGGTGGGACCCCCATGATGGGATTAATGTCCTTATAAGGAGATGAAGGGACCAGCTCTTCTCAGTCTGCTACATGAGGATACAGTGAGAAGGTACCATCTGCAGGCCAAGAAGAGGGCTCTCGCCAGAACCTGACCATGCTGGCACCCTGATCTCAGACCTCCAGTTTCTAGAAGTGTGACAAACAAATGTTTGTTGTTTTGACTACCCAGTCTATGGCAGCAGTCCCCAGCCTTTTTGACACCAGGGACTGTTTTCATAAAAGTCAGTTTTTCCAGTCAGGGTGGTGGAGGCGGCGAGAGGGATGGTTTGGTGATGGAACTGTTCCTCCTCATTATTAGGCATTAGCTTCTCATAAGGAGTGCACAACCTAGATCCCTCAAATGTGTAGTTCACAATAGGGTGCATGCTTCTATGAGAATCTAATGCCACCGCTGATCTGACTGGAGGCAGGGCTCAGGTGGTAATGTGGTAATGCTCTCTTGCCTGGCACTCACCTCCTGCTGTGTGGCCCAGTTCCTAACAGGCCACAGACCAGTACAGGTCCATGGCTTGGGGGTTGGGGACCCCTGGTCTGTTCTATTCTATTATAGCCCGAGATGACTAAGACAGGTGTGTATATATATCAGCCATGGCCAGCACTAACTGCAGCCTTCTCTTCTAGCCTCTCGCTCCTCTGCCAGAAGCTTTGTCTTTCAGCAACCCAGGGCCCACAAGACTCAAAGCAGCAATCTGGGGCCCAGAGTGTCTGCCTCAAAGCATTGTTATCTAGAGAGAGGCTCCAAAATATCCCAAGAGCAGGTGGGAACAGAACCTGGAGCAAAGCCTTCAGCCCTCAGTGTCGGCAGCTTTTCCTTTGGAGGGTGGTCGGGGACAAAGGTTTGGATCCCAGTGCACAGGTGGGGACTACCCAGAGCCATATGGCACAGAAGAAGACTTCACTTCCTTGCCAGGACTTGTTGATGTGATATTAGAGTAGGCTGAGCCCTTGCCTCTGTGCAGGGCCACATCCATCCCTAATTGTGCGAGTGTGAGAGGTCTGTGGGAGTGCTTCCTGCCATTATAAACAGGAGCTCTTTCTTCCATGGAGTTTCACTAGCAGAAGCCCCTGAAATCTGCTGTTGCTTATTAACAAGGTAGTTGTTGTGTCCAGTCTAGAAACTTAGTTTAGACTTGGGGATTAAGACAACTAGTTTCTAGCTCTGTAATAACAGAAATCTCTATCTGGATCCCTCAACTGAGTGAGCTGGTTGGCTTTCTTGGAGACCACTGACAAGAAAGAAGACAGATCAAGTAAGGTGTACCTTGGATCCTTCCCACTTCTCTTTGCAGCCCTTTAGTGGGTTTGTCCCCCCGCCCCCCCCCCCTTTTTTTTTTCCCTCCTGTAGGTCAGATCTCCTGAAGTCTGATCTTAGCCCTGTGCTCTTGAAGGAAATAATGTATACAGTGGTTCATTTCCAAGACAAAGTGCCTTGAATCACCTTAGGTCAGTAAACTGCAGAAGAAACAGGATGTACTAGGCCCCTGCTTGGATAGCCAATGCCTACTTGTTGACCTCCCGCCCCACCACCCTGCCCCACCTGAACCAAACTTAATTGCTCTCACCTGAACCAAAGAAGTTTAGTCTAAAATGAAAGTTTACTAGCCTGCAAAATAATTCATTTTGTCTATTCTTATCAGCCTGCTCAGCTACTTAGGTCATCAATCAAATACTTGAAGAGCCCCTAAGTTAACTAGGATTGCAATATATTGTGGACTGCAACAAAATGCAGCAAGATAACCCTAAGAAAAACACCTAAAGCCCCTACCTAACAATCAGTAGGAAAGATTGTAACCCAATAGTACTCAGCCTATGAGGAACCGGGGGAGGGACCTGCGCACTAGGGGATAAATTGCTTGTTGTGACCATACTGGGTGTGCCTGCCCATCAGACCCCTGAACTTGCAAGACCGTCATTACAAGTCCCACTTTCACTGTTCTCCGGGTCTCTAAGTCCATTCTTTGGGTTTGGAAGGGTAAGTTTGTTTCTCACACTCTGAACCACACCTTTACCATCAATGTCCCAGATTACTAGAGTTTAACTTCTACAGAGACCTTCCAGCTGGACTTATCTTAGAAAGAACCTGAGAAACGTAAGTCCTGTTAAGCTGTAAAATTTTATGAGGCTGTAACGTGCAATTCCTTCCTGTGGTTAATTACATATTGATAGAGTCAAGGTCTAACCAAGATGGCAGACTTCCCAAGTAACAGAATTTTAGGCATCAAGAAGTAGTAAGTCAGGAGTCCCTAGAATCTTGGCAGACATTTTATGCCTTTCAGACAAGTCCTAGTTAGGGTTTCCTTCCCAGTGCAGACACCATCAGTTTGCTTCTTGGTGTCAAATAAAGCTCCACCTGTAGCTCAATGGCCCATTGCTTATAACCAAAATAGAAAGGAGAGAGACCAATGCTATTGAGTCCAGTACTACTTGGTGAGGTCAGGAATTGGAGAAAGTTTTCTTATATATTTTCACGATGCACCTGGATCAATAAACAGGTTTTTTAAATTATTCATTTTACAACTCAATAAAGCTTAATTATGAGAAAGCAGGAAGACAAGCAGAAGCCATGCTCACATAATATTGTATTCCTCGCAGCAATTCCTGTAGGGCCTTCACACTTGCATCAAAATGTAGAACAAACCAAATTACGGGGACTATTCAAAATTCATTTAAAAACATCATTGAGGAGCATCATAATAAAAACACAATGAAAAAGACGAGCTTGGGTTGTTAATTTGTAGCACTGTGTGTGTTTATGGGGGTCTGTATGCATGCATATGTGTGGGTGTGAGGTACATGTGGCTTCATTAGCTTTGCAGGGAGTAGCTGAGACCAAGGGCTAGAGGGTTTGAGGCAATGGATTGGACTAGCCTGGCCCAAAGGGGACATGGAGATGAGTCGGGGACTGTTAGGAAGTACCTCCAGCCCTGTTTTCTGTTTGGCCAAAGGTCAGCCAGGCAGTGTTGGGGCTTGAGTCCCAGATCAGTATCTGGGTGGTGGGGGATGGTGGGCAGCCCAGGGGTTGGGCTAAGGGAGTGCCCAGTTGTCTGCCTCTCACTCGCTGTGTTTGCCCAGATAAGCCTTCCTGTCCCCACCTGCAGACAAAGAGCCCCATGTTCTGATTAGCTGTGGTTCCAATAGGGAGCACCCAGTAAGTGCTGATGGCTCAGGGGCATTTCATCGTGTGCCGACCACCAGTTGACAGCTGAGTGCCTGTCATTCGAACCCAGCAGACTCTGGTGTGGGTGCCTGTCCTGTGAGGGGCTCTGACCCTTTATCAGAAGCCCACTCAGCCTTTTCTGGATCTAGGGTGCCTGACCTCTTGGTCTTGGAAGGGAAGGACTTGTACCTACAGCCTTAGTTTAATTCCTGCATCTTGGACTCCTCTCACCCTACTTCAACTTCTCTCTCACCAACTTCCTGCTTCCTTCCTCCTGGGCCTGCCCTGCCCTGCCTTTTTGTTGCCCGAGCCTTAATATGTTGGATTGAAGTTAGTGTCACCCCCATCCCCAAATCCCATGTGGCCACTTTTCCTGTTGGGAATTTGAGCCCATTGCTTTGGGCCTCAGTTTACTCATCTGGAAATCAGGTGTCGTTAAGTACACCTTCCCTCCCTCCTCCCTCCAGGAGTGTTTCCCGAATTAATTCTCTTAATTAAGTAAAGAGCTTTGAGATACTTAGACAAAAGGTGCACTAGAAGTGCAAATTATTATTTATTCTTAGTGAACCCTTCTTTGAAGATAATTTACTCCTGATTCTGAAGGGAAACACAAGGGACCCCAGGGGAGGAGAAAATGACAAGGATGGTTTTTTTGTTTGTTTGAGGGGAGTAGAAGAGAAGGGGAGGTTATTATATGTGATTATTCTCTGGTAGGCTAATAGAGAATTAGCCAAGCATTCTTTCCCCTGCTCTGCAGTGCTGCCTTAGCCAGTAATGTTCACCCATGAAAGTGCAAAGGTGGACAACTGCAAAGACAGAATGATTTTTAGATTCCAATTGCAATCTGGTTTCAGGACAAGGAAGTCATCAGTAGTAGAGAGAGATGGAGGAAGAGAGAAAGAAGGGGAGAGAGAGAGGGAGAGCAAGGAAAGAGAGGGAGAGAGAGGAAAAAGGGAGAGAAGAGAGAGGGATGAGAGGGAAAGAAAGAGGGATGAGGGGGAAAGGGGGAGAGAAGAGGAGAGAGATGAGAGGAGGAGAGAGGAAAGGGAGAGAAAACAGGAAAGGGAGAGGAGAGGGAGAGAAAAAAATGAGGGAAGACAGGAAGAGAGGGAGAGAGGAAAGAGGGTGAGAGAAGAGGGAGAGAGGAATGAAAGAGATGAGAGGGAAGAGAGGAGGGAGAGAGAAATGACGGAGAAGAAAGAGGAAAGAGGGAGAGAGAAGACAGAGGAAAGAGGAAGGGATAAGAGATGGAGAGGGAAGGAGAGAGACAAAGATTGATTTTCAGTGTGTATTGTTACCACTGTGGGTACTCCAGGAGAGAAGACATACGGAGAGGGCTATTTATTGGGACTTCCAGCTGTTCCGTATGTATTTCTCAGCCAGATTCTAGGCGCCTGGGCACCCTTTGAGTTTCCTTCCAGTTCTGACCACACCTGGACTTCCAGCAAGCTTCCTTCCCTCCCCTTTTCCTTCCTGGGCCCAGACCTGAGCCAAAGTGTAAAGTTTGCATGTTTCATCTACAGTGCTCCTGCCTCCCTACTTTACCATCCCCTCCATCTGAGACCCCATTATCTCCAACCAGGCCCATGGTTATCTTCCCCACTCTCTTCAAACACCTCATCTCAGGAAATGTGTGCGTGCATGTATGTGTGCATGTGTGTGTTTGCAGAGGGTACATGATTTATTTCATTCACATGAGGGTAAATGACCCAGGGCAATGCAACGGGGTTTCTTTTTTCAGGGGTATTTGTACCTCAACAGAGATCAACTTCTATAATCAAACAATTTACTTTTGGGACCTAGAAGCGGGAAGGAGGAAGGAATGGGAAGGAGCTTTAATTATTTCCTTTCTATGTCTTTGTATAGTTTGACATTTTTTCCAGTGAAGATGCATGATTTTTATTATCAGGGTCTCCTATCTCAAGTAGATGAACAAGTAGCCTAAAGAGGACATTTAAGGCATCAGCCAGAGGCAGTTGGCCATTCTTCTCCTTGACAGTTCCAACCCTCTGAAGTCACCTGCCTGCCATGGGAGCTGCTCCTGGGCTGACCTGTGAAGACAGGAGGTTGGTCAACAAGGCCAGAGAAGGGGGAAGTAAGCCAGGTGGGGCAAATGGGGAGAGAGCCAAGAAATGCCTCCTGAAGCCCTTGTAGAATCTGGATTTTTGGGAGGCATTGAAAGTCTCCCTACAAGACAAAGCAGCTAGGGCTTCATAACTGTGAGAGATGTGAATTCCACAAAGCTGTGGAAGAAACATTCTACCTGAAATGAGTGCCTGCTCTGCATTGGCAGGATTTGGAGAGTTTCTGCTCCTGGAGAGACAGAACTACAGGATGACTTTGGTGGTCCCATAGGTGGGCTCTGGAGGCAGAGGGCCCAGATTTGAATTGCAGTTTTATCACTTGCTTTCTAGTAACTTTGGGCAAGTTATTCAAGCACTTTGGACCTCAGTTTTCTCATCTGTAAGGGGGAGTAATAGTAGCATCCACTTCACAGGGATGTTGTAAATTATTGCAATCTTGAACTGTACCTATTAGGAGAGACCTCATGTTAATTAAGTACCTTCTATGTCAAGCATTGTTTGGGTGATTTACATGTTTACATACTATCAACAGACATTTATGAGTGGTTAACTTGTGGTTGACTTATTTTTTAAAATTGTCAAGAATTTTTTGAGCACCTGCTACATGCAAGAGGTAGTGGGGAATCCAGATACATTTTAAGAGAAGCCCATTGCGATGTAAACAAAGAAATAAGGCGAAGTTGGTTCTAAATGGGGTGTCAGCCTTCAAAGAAGGATTTTATGCAGTTTTATCTTGACAAAAGAGACTTGATTAATTGACCTCTTAAGGACTCTTCCAGCCCCTGGTTCTGCAGTACAGTGTGATAAGAGAGGAAGGTAAATTATTTTCATGAATGTGAAGCTTTGCCAGCATTGCTTATCTTTGTTTATTTCACTAAGACAGTATTAATAATTTGAACTCTTAAGCAGCTTCTATATTCCACCAAAGCAAAGACTTTTCAGTTGATTTTGTAAAATATCTTATTTTACTTCATTCTCATGATGATTCATAACAAAATAAAAAAATGAGTTATAATCAAACTGGATTACTAGTATGTAACCCATAGCATTGCTTAATTTGGTTTGCTATTAAAGTTTTAATAGAAAATATCATTTGATTGCAATTTAGAAATAAAATTTGATTTCTATATTATAACTAATATGAATAATAAGTCCAAAATGCCCAATATACTTAGGCCTTTCTATTAACACAATGAATATGTCTCAGATGCTTCCAGCATACTAATTCAAAGTGTCATTGTCTCCTTATACTCACAGGTTAGCTTTCCTGAGTGCTTACTGACCTCACCCAGGCAGCCTTTACCAGCCATTAGTTCTCAGCTGTATTAACCCTTTGGAGTGCCACAATAATTAAAGTGTTTTGCCTCTTTAAATGAAGTTGGCTTCTGGTGCCTGGCTGAATTGCTCTCATAAGAGTGCCCCTTTCTCTGTGTAATCTGAGGTTGTTGGTAACTCTGCCATTCTTGTCTCTGGGCTGGGACCTAGAGCTCATTTACTCATAATACTTGCCATTTCCAGATCCACAGGCTTGTTCTGTCTCACCATAAGGGGAGAGGACATGTGCTTTCCTTCCCTCATAAACAACTGCTATCTATCCATTCATTTATTCATTCATCAATAACTATGAATGGAGAGCCTACTATATGCCAGTACTGTGTTAGATGCTGTGGTTACCATAGTGATTAAAAACAGATACAGTACCTACTCTCACAAAATTGAGTAATCATAACAAAGAACGCATAAATGCTTGCTATGGAAAAGTAAAATATGGTTCTAAAAGAGCAATAACAAAAGGAAGCTGTCCAAGTTGGATTTCAGGGGAGGGTTTCCTTTCAGAGGCTAAAATCCAAAAAATGAGTAGGAGTCATAAAGAGAAAGTCAAGCTGGGGAGTGCATCAGCCATGAGCAAGTGCCCTGTGTGTGCAAGCAAGCCAGTCTCAAGATAGGTTGAGAGGGATTGTGGAGGAGGGATGTATTACAAGATGAGGCTGGGGGGCAACCAGGCCATGCTGAGCCTTGCTGCCCAAGGGATGATTCTCTGTATCTTAAGAACAATGGGAAGGTCCTGAAGGGTTTAACCCACATGGCCAAGTATGCATTTTGCAAAGATCACTCTGGCTACAGTTTGGAGAATGGACTAGAAGGATATAAAAAGGGAGGCTGAGAGACCAGTAAGAAAGTGTTTGCAGAATCCAAGCAGGTCACAGCAGCTTGGACTAAGTTGGTGGCAGATGGAGAGAAGTGGAATGGATGAAGGATTGGAGGTGAAAGGCAGCAAGGGAAGAGAGATGTCAAAAATGGCCTCCACCAGGTTCACTGATCAAACTCCCTCCAGTGGTGCTGCTGTCTGGCTGCTCTTCTACTGTCAACCCATGGCCCACCCTTGCACTCAATTTGAGCTCTGCTCAACCATCTTCCCTGCCACTCTCCCTCTCCTGATTCTGCTTAGTTATTTTCATGGGAATTTTGAAGACATTATATTAAACATTGATTTGTTTGTTGCCTGTTCTCTCCAGTGGAATGTGAACCTCATGAGGTCATGAATCTCTGTCCCCCCATGCCTGGAATGTTGTCTGGCACATTGCAGCCTCTGAAAAATGAATGAATGAATGAATGAATGAATGACGCTAGGCTGCTGCCTCATACAATAAGGTAGCATCATGGTAGCATTATGACTCAGAAAGAGATGACTGGAATGGGACTAGGTTTGGGTCAGGCGAGTGGGAGGGTTATTGTGTTCAGGCTCAGTGTGGATTTGGTGCACCCTGATGCTTAGTAAAGACTTCATGGATCTGCCAGTTATTTCAAACTTCTGGGTCTCCTTTTATTGAACACCCACTATATGCTAGTGTTTGGGGGTCTGAGAGCAAAGGGGACACAATATCTGCCCGTTTTCAAAGGTCCTGAGTTAGTAGTCCCCACTGACTTTGGTTGAAGTGCCTGATGGTATCCAAGTTGGGAAGGCTGGCGTTGGTCATTCCTGGAGAGTGTGGGCAGTCAAAATGCCAGGGCAGCAGGCATGATTCTAACTCCCTTTCTGTCTCTTGCTCATTGCAGGGATCCCCAAGGGACCAGAGAGCATTGATTGGGTGGCCTGTGGGCCATCTGAACTTTCTGGCATTTTGAGGAGGTGGGCAAAGAGAACAAGAACATAGTTGGGATCAATTTTTAGCACCTCCCTACCTGGAGTCCTGCTCCTAGTGATGTTTAAGGGTGACAAGTCTCACCCTTAAACATTGTCCACACATGGGATTTCAAGAATCCCCCCAGTCCGAAGGTCAGAGTTCACTGAGCTTGTCTTCAATTCCTCGACTATGGAAGAAGCAAGGGAGGAGCCAGCCTTGGAGGAACAAGTACCTGCTGAATGCTCAGGCACAGGCTCAGAGGACAAGCAGGGAACAGCTCTGGGCCTGCAGTATGAGGCAAGGACACCGTTATGGGAAGTGGGGCACAGGGTCAGAGGAGGAGAAAGTGGGCGTGACCTGATGTTCATCTGCACCCATTCCCCTAGACCCAGGGCAGAGTTGACTCTAGAACCCAAGGGGGTCAGCGGAAGCAGAGATGGGTTGGGAGCAAGAGGCTCTAGTCATGTGGGCTGGAAGGCTGCTAGGACCTGAGTCAGGCAAGACAGAGGTGCCTCTTCAGGAAGTTAACTATGGCCCCTGAAACTGCATCCTTGGCACCTCAGGGCATAAACGAAATGAAAACCAAATAAAAAACTGTCTAGAAAGTGGAGTCCCATGGAGATGAATTGCATCCTGCACCCATTGCCTGGTTTCCTGTGGTGTTTCTTTTTACTTCCCACCCCACCCCACCTTCTAGGAGCTAAGGCTTATTGCCACAGCTGCCGTATGTGATTACCTGGAGAAGCAGTGATTGGGTAACCTCTGGGGCTTTGTACAGGCCACAGTTTTCTTCTCTAGAAAATGAAATGAACTATCCCCTGTATCCCTCACAGGGACTTTCACAGAAGTGATAAAATGATTAGAAAGCAACCGTCAATTCTCAACAACATGGGGCCTCACCCAGCTCCTTCCTCTGACACTGGGCCAGAGCAAGGGCAAGAGGTGCCCTCATCAATAGGCAGGGGGCTCTCATCCTTCACTTTGTGGGACGCCTGGAATTAAACAAGAAATATGAGTCTCACAGCAGGCACTCCATAAATATTCAATACTTCCCTCCTAGAAGGATTTGGAAGAGATTCTGGATTAGCTCAGTGTTGCAATGGGTGAGGAAGGGACCCATTAGGCCCCAAGGGGCTAGGGTAGTGGGCTCCAGGGGACAGAGATTGGGAGGCTGCTGCGGGCCTGAGGGTGCCCTGACTCTCCAGGGCTAAGGCTGTGTTCTGTCCTCCAGTCCTGCTTCCCCTGTGTGGAGGGTGGGTGCTTAATATTATTATTAGGAGAGGGGACACAATGAACCTGCCCCAGACCTGGCTCACAAGTGTATGGGTGCAGTCTGCAGGATCTGTTGAGGCGGGGCCTTGCCCCAGGTTCTTAGGTAGTGCATTCCCATGTGTGGCCAAAAGCCATCATGTATGCAGCCCCTGCTTGGCTGGGCCCCATTCTGGGTCATTAATATTTTCCAGCCCTCGGCTTTGTTAATTCTGTTCCTCCCAGTAAGAATGTTCACCTTGATATACTCTGTGCATTGGATCCAGCTCAGGCTCTCCTTCTGCTCTAAGATGTTTCCTTTGGGAGCTTCTTCCTCCCGTGGTTCTGGAGTTGGTGCTATGGCAGAGTGGTTGGGCACGCAGACTCTGGAGTCTGAGTGCATGGGTTTCAGTCCTTGCTCTGCCACTGGCTAGTTGTGTGGTGTTAGGCAAGTTCCTTAAGCCTTCTCTGCTTCAGTTTTCCCATCTCTAAATGGGTGTACTGAGAGTTCATTCACACAGGTGCAAGGAGCAGTGCTTAATGTTATTATGAGAGGGGACACTATGAATCTGCCCCAGACCTGGCCTCAACACTCCCCTAACTCCCTGCCTTCCTACAACCCAGGTGTTGGCCACTTGCCTTCTTTTCTAACCATGGTGACCCTGGGGAAGCTTTATACTATTCCTGTGGTTGCAAAGCCCCAACTACTTTCTTTACCATAGCCCAGGGAGCTTCTGCACTCAGTGCCAAGTGATGAGGAGAGACCACAGCATCTGCACTGACCAGCAGGACTGGCAGAGGCTCTGGCCAGGGGACATGCCCAGGTCATGCCTCATGGGGTGGGCTTGGATCACAGAGAGAAAAGAGACAAGATAGACAGAGACAAAGAAGACAAGATAACCTGCTCTTTCTCTTCTCACATTCTCATGGGTGTTCCGAGAGGTGGTTATTTTGTGTGGCTCCTCTGGAAATGTCTTGGGAGACGGAGCAGCAAGCTGTGCTTGTTGTATGCCCCGAGTGGCTGGCTCAGTCACGCCCCTCTCATTTTACACTCCCTGCTCCCACTTTGCTTGGCTCTCCCTCACTTGCCCTTCCCTGGGATTGTACCCTCCAATAAAACCCTAGCAATCAAGTCTTTGCCCCAAGTTCTGTTTTCTAAGTTACTCTGGCTAAGGCAAGAATCTTATTAATATAAGATTTGTTTAGTGATCTTTTACAAGGCACGTGTCTTTTTGCCTAACTAGAGGATAATCTCTTTGGAGTATACAGGAGGCTATACTTTCTCTTGTCTCTCATGTTTCTTGGCAAAATGGTGGACCTAGAGTTTCCTGATGGTTTAATTGGCCCCATCTGTGGTTATTCAAATCAGCAGGTCTGAGCCCAGTGTGAATTCAGCAAAGTCCACTTACCTGGGACTTGGAATGACCCGTACTGGTCCCACTCTGAAATCTCAGGCGCCTACAGCCCATTCTCAGACAACAATCTCTGTATAGCTCTTTCTCTCTCTCCTTTTCCCCAAATCTTCTAACCCTTCACCTCCACAGTTGAAAGATATGTTCACATCATTCTCATTTACCAACCAACCAGACTGAACCAAGCCCTCACTCAACCACACATCCTCCTCCTAGGTTTTATCCTATCTCACTCTTCCCCTCCACAGCCAAGGATTTGCAAGGTCTCTTGCCCTCATTCCCTCATCATTGCCCAAATTCCTCACGACTTATTGCAGTCTGTCTTATACCCCGTCTAATCCATTGGGCCTCTCCTTGCTGGTCACCATTGAATCCAGTGGAGATATTTGTTCTTACTTGACTTGCTTGAATTCTGTTGTCATCCCACCCTTTTAAGCATTCCATCCTTTTTTTTTTTTTTTTAATGCATAAACATGAATTTATTGGTATCTGTTTTTCTCAAGAATAAAATTGATTTATTTATACTAATCATCTCTTCAATAAACTGTCCCCTCTTCTAGTCAAGTCATTAAAATGATTCTTTCTCACACACTTTTTTTTCTTTTCTTTTTTTTTTTTCTTTTTCTTTCTTTTTTTTTTTTTTTTTTTTTATATTTTAAGTTCTAGGGTACATGTGCATAACGTGCAGGTTTGTTACATATGTATACTTATGCCATGTTGGTGTGCTGCACCCATCAACTCGTCAGCACCCATCAATTTATCATTTATATCATGTATAACTCCCCAATGCAACCCCTCCCTCCTCCCCCCTCCCCATGATAGGCCCCAGTGTGTGATGTTCCCCTTCCCGAGTCCAAGTGATCTCATTGTTCAGGTCCCACCTATGAGTGACAACATGCGGTGTTTGGTTTTCTCTTCTTGTGATAGTTTGCTAAGAATGATGGTTTCCAGCTGCATCCATGTCCCTACAAAGGACACAAACTCATCCTTTTTTATGGCTGCATAGTATTCCATGGTGTATATGTGCCACATTTTCTTAATCCAGTCTGTCACAGATGGACATTTGGGTTGATTCCAAGTCTTTGCTATTGTGAATAGTGCCGCAATAAACATACGTGTGCATGTGTCTTTGTAGTAGAATAATTTATAATCCTTTGGGTATATACCCAGTAGTGGGATGGCTGGGTCATATGGTACATCTAGTTCTAGATCCTTGAGGAATTGCCATACTGTTTTCCATAATGGTTGAACTAGTTTACAATCCCACCAACAGTGTAAAAGTGTTCCTATTTCTCCACATCCTCTCCAACACCTGTTGTTTCCTGACTTCTTAATGATTGCCATTCTAACTGGTGTGAGATGGTATCTCATTGTGGTTTTGATTTGCATTTCTCTGATGGCCAGTGATGATGAGCATTTTTTCATGTGTCTGTTGGCTGTATGAATGTCTTCTTTTGAGAAATGTCTGTTCATATCCTTTCCCCACTTTTTGATGGGGTTGTTTGTTTTTTTCTTGTATATTTGTTTGAGTTCTTTGTAGATTCTGGATATTAGCCCTTTGTCAGATGAGTAGGTTGCAAAAATTTTCTCCCATTCTGTAGGTTGCCTGTTCACTCTGATGGTAGTTTCTTTTGCTGTGCAGAAGCTCTTTAGTTTAATTAGATCCCATTTGTCAATTTTGGCTTTTGCTGCTGTTGCTTTTGGTGTTTTAGACATGAAGTCCTTGCCCATGCCTATGTCCTGAATGGAACTACCTGGATTTTCTTCTAGGGTTTTTATGGTATTAGGTCTAACATTTAAGTCTCTAATCCATCTTGAATTAATCTTCATATAAGGGGTAAGGAAAGGATCCAGTTTCAGCTTTCTACTTATGGCTAGCCAATTTTCCCAGCACCATTTATTAAATAGGGAATCCTTTCCCCATTTCTTGTTTCTCTCAGGTTTGTCAAAGATCAGATGGCTGTAGATGTGCGGTATTATTTCTGAGGACTCTGTTCTGTTCCATTGGTCTATATTTCTGTTTTGGTACCAGTACCATGCTGTTTTGGTTACTGTAGCCTTGTAGTATAGTTTGAAGTCAGGTAGCATGACGCCTCCAGCTTTGTCCTTTTGACTTAGGATTGTCTTGGCAATGCGGGCTGTTTTTCGCTTCCATATGAACTTTCAAGCAGTTTTTTCCAATTCTGTGAAGAAATTCATTGGTAGCTTGATGGGGATGGCATTGTATCTATAAATTACCTTGGGCAGTATGGCCATTTTCATGATATTGATTCTTCCTATCCATGAGCATGGTATGTTCTTCCATTTGTTTGTGTCCTCTTTGATTTCACTGAGCAGTGGTTTGTAGTTCTCCTTGAAGAGGTCCTTTACATCCCTTGTAAGTTGGATTCCTAGGTATTTTATTCTCTTTGAAGCAATTGTGAATGGAAGTTCATTCCTGATTTGGCTCTCTGCTTGTCTGTTACTGGTGTATAAGAATGCTTGTGATTTTTGCACATTAATTTCGTATCCTGAGACTTTGCTGAAGTTGCTTATCAGCTTAAGGAGATTTTGGGCTGAGACGATGGGGTTTTCTAAATATACAATCATGTCATCTGCAAACAGGGACAATTTGACTTCTTCTTTTCCTAACTGGATACCCTTGATTTCTTTCTCTTGCCTGATTGCCCTAGCCAGAACTTCCAACACTATGTTGAATAGGAGTGGTGAGAGAGGGCATCCCTGTCTTGTGCCAGTTTTCAAAGGGAATTTTTCCAGTTTTTGCCCATTCAGTATGATATTAGCTGTGGGTTTGTCATAAATAGCTCTTATTATTTTGAGGTACGTTCCATCAATACCGAATTTATTGAGCGTTTTTAGCATGAAGGGCTGTTGAATTTTGTCAAAAGCCTTTTCTGCATCTATTGAGACAATCATGTGGTTCTTGTCTTTGGTTCTGTTTATATGCTGGATTACGTTTATTGATTTGCGAATGTTGAACCAGCCTTGCATCCCAGGGATGAAGCCCACTTGATCATGGTGGATAAGCTTTTTGATGTGCTGCTGAATCCGGTTTGCCAGTATTTTATTGAGAATTTTTGCATCGATGTTCATCAGGGATATTGGTCTAAAATTCTCTTTTTTTGTTGTGTCTCTGCCAGGCTTTGGTATCAGGATGATGGTGGCCTCATAAAATGAGTTAGGGAGGATTCCCTCTTTTTCTATTGATTGGAATAGTTTCAGAAGGAATGGTACCAGCTCCTCCTTGTACCTCTGGTAGAATTCAGCTGTGAATCCATCTGGTCCTGGACTTTTTTTGGTGGGTAGGCTATTAATTGTTGCCTCAATTTCAGAGCCTGCTATTGGTCTATTCAGGGATTCAACTTTTTCCTGGTTTAGCCTTGGGAGAGTGTAAGTGTCCAGGAAATTATCCATTTCTTCTAGATTTTCTAGTTGATTTGCGTAGAGGCGTTTATAGTATTCTCTGATGGTTGTTTGTATTTCTGTGGGGTCAGTGGTGATATCCCCTTTATCAATTTTTATTGCGTCTATTTGATTCCTCTCTCTTTTCTTCTTTATTAGCCTTTCTAGTGGTCTGTCAATTTTGTTGATCTTTTCAAGAAACCAACTCCTGGATTCATTGATTTTTTGGAGGGTTTTTTGTGTCTCTATCTTCTTCAGTTCTGCTCTGATCTTAGTTATTTCTTGCCTTCTGCTAGCTATTGAATGTGTTTGCTCTTGCCTCTCTAGTTCTTTTAATTGTGATGTTAGAGTGTCAATTTTAGATCTTTCCTGCTTTCTCTTGTGGGCATTTAGTGCTATAAATTTCCCTCTACACACTGCTTTAAATGTGTCCCAGAGATTCTGGTATGTTGTATCTTTGTTCTCATTGGTTTCAAAGAACATCTTTATTTCTGCTTTCATTTCGTTATGTACCCAGTAGTCATTCAGGAGCAGGTTGTTCAGTTTCCATGTAGTTGAGCGGTTTTGATTGAGTTTCTTAGTCCTGAGTTCTAGTTTGATTGCACTGTGGTCTGAGAGACAGTTTGTTATAATTTCTGTTCTTGTACATTTGCTGAGGAGTGCTTTACTTCCAATTATGTGGTCAATTTTGGAATAAGTGCGATGTGGTGCTGAGAAGAATGTATATTCTGTTGATTTGGGGTGGAGAGTTCTATAGATGTCTATTAGGTCCGCTTTCCTGGATATCCTTGTTAACTTTCTGTCTTGTTGATCTGTCTAATGTTGACAGTGGAGTGTTGAAGTCTCCCATTATTATTGTATGGGAGTCTAAGTCTCTTTGTAAGTCTCTAAGGACTTGCTTTATGAATCTGGGTGCTCCTGTATTGGGTGCATATATATTTAGGAGAGTTAGCTCTTCCTGTTGAATTGATCCCTTTACCATTATGTAATGTCTTACTTTGTCTCTTTTGATCTTTGATGGTTTAAAGTCTGTTTTATCAGAGACTAGGATTGCAACCCCTGCTTTTTTTTGTTCTCCATTTGCTTGGTAGATCTTCCTCCATCCCTTTATTTTGAGCCTATGTATGTCTCTGCATGTGAGATGGGTCTCCTGAATACAGCAGACTGATGGGTCTTGACTCTTTATCCAGTTTGCCAGTCTGTGTCTTTTAATTGGAGCATTTAGTCCATTTACATTTAAGGTTAATATTGTTATGTGTGAACTTGATCCTGCCATTATGATATTAACTGGTTATTTTGCTGTTAGTTGATGCAGTTTCTTCCTAGCCTCCATGGTCTTTACATTTTGGCATGTTTTTGCAATGGCTGGTACCAGTTGTTCCTTTCCATGTTTAGGGCTTCCTTCAGGGTCTCTTGTAAGGCAGGCCTGGTGGTGACAAAATCTCTAAGCATTTGCTTATCTGTAAAGGATTTTATTTCTCCTTCACTTATGAAACTTAGTTTGGCTGGATATGAAATTCTGGGTTTAAAATTCTTTTCTTTAAGAACGTTGAATATTGGCCCCCACTCTCTTCTGGCTTGTAGAGTTTCTGCTGAGAGATCTGCTGTTAGTCTGATGGGCTTCCCTTTGTGGGTAACCCGACCTTTCTCTCTGGCTGCCCTTAAGATTTTTTCCTTCATTTCAACTTTGGTGAATCTGGCAATTGTGTGTCTTGGAGTTGCTCTTCTGGAGGAATATCTTTGTGGCGTTCTCTGTATTTCCTGAATTTGAATGTTGGCCTGCCCTACTAGGTTGGGGAAGTTCTCCTGGATGATATCCTGAAGAGTGTTTTCCAACTTGGTTCCATTTTCTCCCTCACTTTCAGGCACCCCAATCAGACGTAGATTTGGTCTTTTTACATAATCCCATACTTCTTGCAGGCTTTGTTCATTTCTTTTTCTTCTTTTTTCTTTTGGTTTCTCTTCTCGCTTCATTTCATTCATTTGATCTTCAATCGCTGATACTCTTTCTTCCAGTTGATCGAGTCGGTTACTGAAGCTTGTGCATTTGTCACGTATTTCTCGTGTCATGGTTTTCATCTCTGTCATTTCGTTTATGATCTTCTCTGCATTAATTAGTCTAACTGTCAATTCTTCCACTCTTTTTTCAAGATTTTTAGTTTCTTTGTGCTGGGTATGTAATTCCTCCTTTAGCTCTGAGAAGTTTGATGGACTGAAGCCTTCTTCTCTCATCTCGTCAAAGTCATTCTCTGACCAGCTTTGATCCGTTGCTGGCGATGGGCTGCGCTCCTTTGCAGGGGGAGATGCGCTCTTATTTTTTGAATTTCCAGCTTTTCTGCCCTGCTTATTCCCCATCTTTGTGGTTTTATCTGTCTCTGGTCTTTGATGATGGTGATGTACTGATGGGGTTTTGGTATAGGTGTCCTTCCTGTTTGATAGTTTTCCTTCTGACAGTCAGAATGACTGTCTGTTGGTCTGTTGGAGATTGCTTGAGGTCCACTCCAGACCCTGTTTGCCTGGGTATCAGCAGCAGAGGTTGCCGAAGATAGAATATTGCTGAACAGCGAGTGTACCTGTCTGATTCTTCCTTTGGAAGTTTCCTCTCAGGGGTGTACTCCACCCTGTGAGGTGGGGGGTGTCAGACTGCCCCTAGTGCGGGATGTCTCCCAGCTAGGCTACTCAGGGGTCAGGGACCCACCTGAGCAGGCAGTCTGTCCGTTCTCAGATGTCAACCTCCGGGTTGGGAGATCCACGGCTCTCCCCAAAGCTGTCAGACAGAGTCGTTCACGTCTGCACCGGCCCCTGCTGCTTCCCCTGTTGGTCTTCAGCTGTGCGCTGTCCCCAGAGGTGGAGTCTACAGAGACTGGCAGGCTTCCTTGAGGTGCTGTGAGCTCCACCCAGTTCAAGCTTCCCAGCGGCTTTGTTTACCTACTTAAGCCTCAGCAATGGCGGGCGCCCCTCCCCCAGCCTCGCTGCTGTCTTGCGGATAGATCTCCGCAGACTGCTGTGTTAGCAGTGAGGGAGGCTCCGTGGGCATGGGACCCTCCCGGCCAGGTGTGGGATATATTCTCCTGGTGTGCCTGTTTGCTTAAAGCGCAGTATTGGGGTGGGAGTTACCCGATTTTCCAGGTGTTGTGTGTCTCAGTTCCCCTGGCTAGGAAAACGGATTCCCTTCCCCCTTGCGCTTCCAGGTGAGGCGATGCCTCGCCCTGCTTCAGCTCTCGCTGGTCAGGCTGCAGCAGCTGACCAGCACCGATTGTCCGGCACTCCCTAGTGAGATGTCCCCAGCACCTCACTTGAAAATGCAGAAATCACCGGTCTTCTGTGTCGCTCGCGCTGTGAGTTGGAGACTGGAGCTGTTCCTATTCGGCCATCTTGCTCTGCCCCGCATTCCATCCTTTTTGAAACTCTTCCTCTCTTGATTTGTGTGATTCCACGATCTCTCTGTTTCCCAACTACCTCTCAGGCAGCTCCTTCTCATCCTCCCTTGCAGCCTTGCTTCCTCCACTCACACTTGAGCTGTTGGCATTCCCCAATACTTGTTCTTTTCCATGTAACCTTTAGTTATCTCCTTCACACTGTGGCCTTAGTTATCACAGATATGTTGATAGGTCCTGAATCTCTGAGTTCGAACTGAGCACCAACCTATCACTCACCTGCCTGCAGATGTTCTCCAAGCATATCACCCAACTTGTCCAAACAGGATTCTCACTTCTCCCTGAAGCCTGTCTGACCCTCGCCTACCTGAACACCACCATTCAGTGAAGAATCTATGCCCAGGACCCTTTTACACTAGACTCTACCTTCCTTTTCAGCTCCCCTTGCTAAACATTCAAAAAGGTCTGCAGCCTCTATCTCTCTGTGATCACTACCTTAGTTCAGGCTCTTGTACCTGGATCATGGCAATAATTGTCAACTGATTACTTTGTCTCCAGACTATACTTCCCCTTTGATTCTTATTTCCACTGCCACCGAAGTACAGATGCTCCTTGATTTGTGATGTGGTCATGTCCCAATAAACCCATTGTAAGTTGAACATATTTCAAGCAAAAAATGCATTGAATACACCTACCCTACAGACATCATAGCTTAGCCTAGCGCACCTTAAGTGTTAAGGCTATGACTTACATTAGCCTACAGTTGAGCAAAACCATCTAACGCAAAGCCTATTTTACAATAAAGTGTTGAATATCTCATTCAATTTGTTGAATACTGTACTGAAAGTGAAATAAAGAATGGTGGATGGGTACTTAGAGTATGATTTCTACTGAATGTGTATCACTTTTGTTTAAGTTGAACCATCAGCAGCCATCTGCAATCTTTCAAAATCCCACACCAGATTTTGGCATGCCTTTTCTTAAAAGCCTTCAATTGCTGACTCCAAAAGCTTTCAGTTTGAAGTTCAAATTCCTGAGCTTAATGCTACAAGGTCTTCTGTGGTCTGCCCCTTGCCCAACTCATTAACCTTATCTCCTCATTCTTCTGCCTACTTTTCTCCAGCCAAATTGGAGTTTTTCAATTTCCTTGAACATGGCATGATGCTTTAAACCTCCATATCTTTGCCTTTACTGTTCCCTCTGCCTGGTACCCCATCTACCCACCTCCTTAGCTAGCTGATGTCTATCATCCTTCCAATCTTGGCTCATATGCCCCTCTTAGGAGAAGTCTTCCCTTGGCCTTCCTGTCTGGGTCCCTGTGATCTCTGTTAATATTTTTCCCGATAGAAGCATGTATGACACTGACTTATAAGAATTGACTTGTCTATGATCTCAAGCCCCTTGAGGTCAGGGACTGTATCTTATATGACTGTCCCCTCAATCCTTAGCACAATGCATAGCACTTAGTAGATGCCCAGTATGTGTTGAATGAATGAGCATAAGCCCCTACTGTGCCTCAATGACCACAGTGAGGAGTGGCCTGGAGAAGACATGTCGATGGTTCTTGCAAACCATTCCCACCTCTGAGAACAACTCTGTTGCAGAGCTCTTAGTGCTGCAGCTTCTATATATGGCAGAGGTGATGGCAGCTTTGCTATTAGTTTCTAATTTTGACCCTTCAGGTCTCCTTAGGTGGATGTTTCCACCATCCCCTTCTACCCAGTCTATTTCACCCCGTCATGGGCCTGGGCCAGGCCAGGCCTCCTCCTTCCTCCCTTCTTGCCTGCCCGAGTGCCTTCTAAGTTCCCTCCACAAGACAGGGAGCCAGCTTTTCCTTAGCCCGGTATTCCTACTTCAGCTTTTAATCTTTCCTCATAAATTAATCTCTCTTGCTACCTAATCATGTCTGGTGCCCTTTTCTGAACTCTCTCTACTTTGCCTACCCCTGTCGGGTAATAAGATGCCCACAGCTGGCTGCAATATCCCAGGCTCCCTCTCACCGCCCCCAGAGATGATTTCCTTCTGGCTTTGTGTCCTGGCCCCTGCATATGCACACCCAAATCAACTTGCCTTTTTTTTTTTTTTTTATTTCACTGCAACTTCCCATTGCAAACTCGTCTAATTTGCACTTGACCCTGGGGCTGCGTTGCTCTCTGTAGGTGCCCACTTTTGAGGTTCCCCCCACTTATTGAGTTCATCTGTATCTTTCTGGTTATTTTTTTCCTTCCTGTGCTAATGCTCATGCCTTTCTAAGCAGAGTCTCATTTAGGGCATCTTACCCAAACTTATCTCTTCTCCAGATCACAGGACATTTTTCCTCACCCCTTCCCAGATAGGGTGGCTGTCAGTTTCATGAGACAATTTCTTATAAATGCTAAGAAAAAAATGGGTCTCTCCCAATCATACTTGCTTCTTTTACACAATCTCATCACACTTTTTGGCCTCAACTATGAGAGAATTTAAAGCTAAGTTTTGCATTTGGTGGTAGCAACTGTCTTTCTCTCAAGACTGTGAAATTCAATTTTCTGCTTATTATATGGCACTCTTTCATAAATTGTTACTATAAAGAGGCTAATATATATGGGCTTGTTTATAAGTTTGTAAAATATAAAGACATGTTTTAAGTTTAAATGTTTTTGGAAATAAGTAGAGTCTAAAGAACACATTTATTAACGGACAGTTCATATACTTTTCTTCCTTTCCACTTTTTATCCCTAGTCCCTTTTCCTTGGCCTTCTGACCATGAGTAGAAGATAGTGTGGATGAGCTTCTGAGTCTGGGTTGCCTCCCTGACCCTCACCATCACCCTCAATGGCAGTTATTTGTCAGTGGCCTTGATAAGGGATGCTCTAGGTGATCTGTACAGGTAAGTGGAGGAAGTGGGGCAACGGTGGGAAAAAGATCCTGACTTTGGAAGATAGCGGATGTCAGCACCAGGCTTGATTCTGTTCCTTCTGGTTCTGTAACTTCGGACCAGTTAACCTTTCTGAGTTTGGGACTCCTCACCAAAAAGAAGTGAATAATGAAACCTCCCAGGATTGTGAGAAACAAGCAAAACAAAGTAGAGAAAAGGGTCTATCACAGTACCTGATGTACAAGGTAAGGGTGTGGGTGCTGCATTCAACTTTCTATCCTTGGTTTCTTAGTGGTGTCCGCTGCCCATAGATATGTCCCCCTGGATCTTGTATGGCCTTAAATTCCACAATTACATTCTCATTAACTGACTTTTACTGTAAGACAAATAATCCCTTTGGTATGTGTACCTCAGTCTGGCTGAGACTGCCTGGAAGAACAAGCTGTCAGTAGGGCATCAAGGTAATGTCAGAGCCGTTTGAAGCAGAGTGACTCCAGTAAATAGGGGCTGGGTAAAATAAGGCTGAGACCTACCAGACTGCATTCCCAGGAGGTTAGGCAGTCCTAGTCACGGGATGAGATTGGAGATAGGCACAAGATTCAGGTCACAAAGATCCTGATGAACAAACAGGATGCGGTAAAGAAGCCTGCCAAAACCCACCAAAACCAAGATGGCGATGAAAGTGACCTCTGGTCATTCTCACTGCTCATTATACACTAATTATAATGCACTAGCATGCTAAAAGACACTCCCACCAGCATTATGACAGTTTATAAATGACAATATCAGAAAGTTACGCTATATAATCTAAAAAGGGCAGGAATCCTCAGTTCTGGGAAATCCTTGCCCATTTCCTGGAAAACTTATGAATAATCCATCCCTTGTTCAGCATATAATCAAAACATAACTATAAGTATACTCAGTCAGGCAGCCCATTCTGCTGCTCTGCCTATGGAGAAACCATTCTTTATTCCTTTACTTTTTAAATAAATTTGCTTTTACTTTACCCTATGGATTTGCCTCAAATTCCTTCTTATGCAAGGTCCAACAACCTCTCGCTCTTGAGGTCTGCATCGGGACCCCCTTCTGGTAATGGTAATAGTTTATGATGGGGTGTGGGAGCATGAATTTTGGAGCACAGTATTTGGGGGACCATAGTCCTTCCTGGATGACAGTGCTGGTGGGGAGCAGTGTAAAGGTGAGAGAGAGACAGCACCCGATTAGAGGGTTGGGGGAGACCCTCCAACTTTCCAGGGTTTTGGAGCTGATTCTGGGACATCAGAATCTAGTTCTGGAATGTGTATATGACTTCCCTGGAGGTCTTGTCACAAGCAGATGCAGATACAGGACGCCTGGGGTGGGGCTTGAAATTCTGCATTTCTGGCAAGCTCCCAGCCTTGCTGCTGCTGCCTGGACCACTCAGAATGGAAGGGTTTTAGCAGACTTTACTCAAACCTCATTAAAAATCGGGCTCTGGGCAATGTGGGGGCACCCCTGCATTGGGGGTCCCCAGGCCAGGACCCCCACCGGGCCCATTTGAATGGTTATTATTTAGTTTTTACTCAGAACCTTGCCCAAGTCACTATCCTCAAGCACTTTCCTAAAATTGAGAACATGATATTCACCCCTTCCTTTTATCTCCTCATCTGGCATTTCTATAGAGTAGAAAAAAAAAAAAGCAATTAAGTTTGTCTGGCGTGATTTGTACCGCATCAGCTTCTGCTATTTACTGACTGTGAGTCTGTCCTCAAACTCTACAAAGAGTTCTTAATGCTGCATCCTTGGCTTACCTGGGAGGTAACTTCCATTTTAAGTTTCTGGAAAAGGTGATGCACAGGCCTCAATGGACTCAACTAAATGCATCATTTTTATTTTTATGTTTTAATTTTTTTAAAGATCATTCCAAATTGCCATTTACTCTATGTTTATACTCAACAAATGCTAACAAACCTAAACTATAGTGACAATGAGAAAACAACAACATAAACAACAAAACTCTTGCGAGGAAGCCAGTGCTAAAGTGACACACAGGTGGTCCAACTTGCTTCACTTAATCAGTATCTCTCATTCACTTGCATTTAAATCTGCTTTCTTTTCTTTTCTTTTTTTGCAGCACTATTTTTTTTTTTTTTTTTTTTTTGAGACAGAGTCTCGCTCTGTCGCCCGGGCTAGAGTGCAGTGGCCGGATCTCAGCTCACTGCGAGCTCCGCCTTTCGGGTTCACGCCATTCTCCTGCCTCAGCCTCCCAAGTAGCTGGGACTATAGGCACTCGCCACCTCGCCCGGCTAGTTTTTTGTATTTTTTTAGTAGAGACGGGGTTTCACCGTGTTAGCCAGGATGGTCTCGATCTCCTGATCTTGTGATCCGCCCGTCTCGGCCTCCCAAAGTGCTGGGATTACAGGCTTGAGCCACCGCGCCCAGCCATGCAGCACTATTTTTAAACATATACACACATGCTCACAAAATTGCTGGGATCCAGGGATCCCAGGCCTTCTTCCATCCTTAACTAGATATTTGATGCCAAAATGAATGTCTAAGTCTTTGGAGCCTCATTTTCCCATCTGTTAACATGGAAGTAATAAAACACATCTAACATATCTCACTGCGTGAGGGCCTACTGGAGGACTTGGTGCGTATTAGGTGCTAAATGAATGTTTATGCAAAAAAACACACGTATGACTAAACAAGGCCTGATTTTGTTCAGGGTCGTGCTCAGCGAGAGCTACACTCCTTCCATGCTCCCTTGCAGCTAGAAGTGGCCATGGAACACTGCTATGGTTTGGATGTGTTCTCCCCAAACTAATGTGTTGGAAACTTAATTCTCAAATTCATATGTTGGTAATATTTGGAGATGAACCCTTTGGGAGGTAATTAGAGTTAGTTGAGGTTGTAAAGGTAGGGCCCTCATGACAGGATTAGTGGCTTTATAAAAAGAAGAGAGACCTGAGTTGGCGTGTCTTCTCTTTTTTTACCGTGAGAGGCCTTTGCCATGTTATAGCACAGCAAGAAGGCCCTCACAAGATGCAGCTCCTTGACTTTGGACTTCCCAGCCTCCAGAAATGTTAGAAATAAATTTCTTTTCTTTATAAATTACCCACATTCTGTCCGGTTAGATTTAAGCTGTTTTTTGGAAGGTGATGAGGTTTGGGTAATTTTTGGGCAACCTATGCTTTCCTGATATAAGGGCCACTCCCTCCTGTGAATCTGAAACAGACATGATACAGAAACAGCCATATTACAACATGGGGCAACAAGCATGAGGATTAAAATTTAAAAAAAAAAAAAAAGAGTGGAGAGATGTGTAAAGAATGGTTTCCTAGTGGCATCAATGGGCTTCCACATAGTCCCACTGCCTTTGTCTGGGATGCTTGTTACAGGAGAGTGTGACAATTCAACAAAGCCTTTGTCACTATCCCTAGAGTCCCTACCTACTCCAAATGCTGCCTGTGAACCAGCAGCATCAGTCTCACCAGGGAGCTTGTTAGAAATGAAGACTCTCAGGTCCCACCCCAGACCTTCTGTGTAAGAACCTGCACTTTAACAACCATCCCCTAGTGAGTTACACTCACACTGAAGTTTGAGAAGCACTGTCCAGTCAAGGTTTCTGTTGCTTACAGCTAACCACATTCCTAACCTAACCACTCTTCTACATTTTCATGAGAAAGAGATACAAGCTAAACTCTGGGTTTTTAAAAATGATACATCCAGGTTCTGTTCAGACCCTTCATTCAAATTTCTTTCAAATTTTTAAAAATCTGTCTCCGTTATGGAAATTATCAGTCTGCTATGTGACCAGCACAAAGAAGACTTTAAGTATTTGTTGTTGAGTAAATACTTAACTGACTACATGTTTCATCTTCCTTACTAGGCTAACAGCTCAAAGTGGGCAAGGATTGTGTCTTATTTCCGCTCATACCCTCCAGTGCTTATCAAAGTATCCACACAGCCATGAGTGCTTGATAAATATATAAATTACTTCACCATATATTCCATTTACTGGGGCAATGAAAGGGAGTTTCTGGCAAACCTGCCATAGCACCCTCAAAATCCTGTCACATTCTCTGAGTATTCAGGAAGAGTTTGACAATTCTAAATAGCTGATTTTTATTAACTTCTATCAGCTATAAAGTAGAATGACTTTTCCTCTTCTCTTTGGCTTTCAGGAAGCTCGCAGGTTCTGAAATCCCATCTCCACCACGTGCTGGCTGTATAACTTTATGCAAGCCACTTAACTGACTTGAACCTCAGTGTTCTCATCTGCAAAATGGGAAATAACCTCGACTTCCAGGATTGGACAAAGACCCAAAGACCCACACTGGTACTGCAAACTCATTTCTGCATCTGTATGTGACCTTGCCCTTCTGAACTCCATTTCCCAGAGTTGTGGGTTCAGGTGCTGCCCCTTGTGAGCTAGTGTGATAGCATGTGAACCCACCGCACGTGAACCTACTGCCTGTCGGTGGGTTGTGTTAGGAACTGGACCTCAGGAGGAGCAGGGCTGGGTCACAGAGTCCCCATAAAATAGCAGCTCCAGGAAGAGGGGAACCAGCTCCCAACACCCGGCTGCCATTTGCTGATTTAGTATTCAGAATTCAGAATTTATGGAGCTGCCTTCCTCTGTCACATCACCCATCAGAGACAGACACTCAAGAGACGGAAGGGGAAAAAATTAAAAACCTGTTTATTGCTCAACTTGCTCTAGGCATGTTTAAGCTTATTGTTCAGCTCTGTTCATTTCGGTGCTGCAATTTGAATGGCTTTCTTAGTTGCCATGGCTAACATGTATATACACGTATAGATGGCTGTACTCACATAGATATTTTTTTCTTCAGAAAAATGAAAATCCACCCGAAATTGTGCTGCAAGTAAAGTTTCTAAGGCTCAGGGTGGGCTGGGGCCTGCTGGAAGCCACTGTGGCCCTGCACAAGTTTCCTGCATCCTCATACCCACCCAGGCCTCCCTTCCCTGGTACAGGGTGCTGCACTGCAGGTGCTTATTGGGTATGCTGCATTTGTTCCTGTCGATGTCAAGGAGAGTTTGTGGGCAGAATGAGTATGGAATGCACAATGGCGACAGGCAGGAAAGGCAGACATTGGGATGTATAGAGAGGGAGAGAGGCGGGACAGCAACAAGGGCCATCTTTGTAGAAAAGGGATAATTTGATCACATCCAGTTCTTTACGAACCAAATAGTTCTTTAGGAACCAAACCCTCATATTTTAGCAAACACTGAAATGTGTCTGTTGCAGAAGAAAATGCTGTGAACGATACTCAACAGCAATTCAGAATCCTGGGTTAGAGCTGCCTTTACCACCATCACAGTTGAGTGGGGCCTCTAGGGTCACACTATTAGGGCTTGGTTCTCTCCTTCACCAATTCTAGCTGTTTGACCTTGAGTTAGTTACTTAAATATCCTGTGCCTCAGTTTCCTCATTCTTCTTAACTGTGAAGTGGGGATAATAATATCCCTGTTATAATTAGGATGAATGAAGTCTTGGCACCATGCTTGGCACGCAGAGGATGCCGGATATGTGTTAGTTATTATTATACATTTGCAGTGTGTGTGTGCATGGTTCCCTTCGCCTCCCTGGCTGTGAGTGCTCCATGAGTAAATCTGAGATGAAAATGCTTCCTACCCACCTGCAGGGCTGTTAGATTAATCACTCCAAGGTGTGGGATGCGTAGTTTTCAGAAGAGTATAAACTGTCACCACATGGTGGGGATGGTTAACACTAGAAGCCCTCCACCCATAATTGTCAGGCATTGAGCCTCTTAGGGATGAACTGGAGCTGGATTTCACCAGGAGAGAAGAGGGTCTTCCTTGCCTGCCCCTGAAAATGAAGCCCCCTAGCTTGTCTTGGAGGCATTTGTTGGGCCTGCTCAGTGAAAATCCTGCCTGTGGCTTCAGAATATCACATCTTGTTCAGTTTACATTATAATCAGCACCCATTATATAAAATATTATTTTATGTATTACAGACTTTTGTTTTTGACATATCAATTCCCTCTGCTTACTCTGCACCTAGAGAAGGCATGAGAGAAATCTAGTGTTTTAGCAACAGTTGTTTCTAGAGGGGGCTTTGAAGAAAGCTGTGCTTTCCAGTCCAAGGCAGAGGAATCCAGCATGGTCTCTGCCCATGTTAGGGGACAGGATGAGACAGAAGGGGCCTGGTCTGGAATGGCTCAAGACCATTGCTAGACCAGGTAGGACTGGAGTTGAACTTCCATAGTTGTTTGGAATTTGGGTAGGTGGAGGGGAGGTGACGGGGCTGCAGTGGATGTGGGGTGAGGGACATGGGGCTGCTGGGAGTACCTATGGATCTCTGACAAGTCACCTGAGATCTTTTTTGGACATAAGCGAGGCTCGTGTGCACACACATACATGCGGACACATACAGTCTGAGAATAATTAGATTCTGAGACCGAAGAAGTCAACATGACACCCACATCCATAGCTCGTAAAGAACATTTCCACAAAAGAGGATGCTGGCAGAGGTAGAAAATGCTGTCCACTGCATGCACAGGGGTTGGCTAGAACAGTGCAGGGCTGGAAACCACACCACATGAAGCAAAGAATGAGGACTGGGGTAAAGATCATGCCAGACTCTCAAGGTCCATTAAAGGTTGTTGTGGCTTCTGGGGCTGCCAACTCTCCTCATTGGCTGTGAACTGCAGAGTCAGAAGGATGTTCTGTGGGGCTGAAGTCTGTAGCTGAACTTGTCACTGTTTGATGACAAGAGAAGACAGCCTCTGAGAAAGAGTGGGGTTTGGGATTCAGACAGGTTCAAATCTCTGCTCTGCTGCTTCCTGGCTTCATGAACTTTGATGAGTTACTCGACCTCTCTGAACCTCAGTTTTCTCATGTGTAAAATGGATCTAAAACTATCTACCTTTCAGGATTATTTTAAGAGTCAATGCACGTAAAGTGCCTAGTTCATTACAGGAGCTCAACAAAAAGTAAAAAACGCCTAACATTTTGCGAATCCTTCTGAGTTCCATGTTCCGTGCTAAATGCTTTATGTGACTGAACTCGATTAATTATCACAGTAACCCCTTCAGGAAGACACTATTATTATCCCTGTTTTCAGATGAGGACATTGAGGTGCAGAGAGGTTGACTAACTTGCTCAAGGCCCCACCACTTGTCAGTGGGATAACCAGGTAACCGGCAGCTTAGGGCTTGGTGCTGCCTCTGTCACAACCACTTTTCCAGTATGGAATTGCAATGAGGGAAGACAGTTCAAAATCATTCCCATTATATGCTTGTTAATTAACTCAAATATGCTTTTTATATTGGTTAACATATCTCTATATAGTTGGGCAACAAAGCCTTGTGAAGAGCCATTTCACTCTTTCTTCCTTGCTAAGCAGAACCCCAGTTCTCCTGGGGCAGCAATGTGGCAGATTGTGCTTAGCTAAGCCAGCCACAGCCTGCCTCTGCCTTCCCAGTCTCCTTTATGTTGGGAATGGCTGTGTGGGCCAGTCTGGCCAAGGTGGGGGTCAGATGGGACAGTTCTGGGGACAGTTTTTCACTCTGAAAAACAATTAATTGGGTTCTCCATTATCCCAAATATCTTCTCTGTGGAGTTAGTTTTCAAAGATAACCTGCAGAATATGTTGTGCTGTTTTCTCTGCTTCTTCTTGAGTTCCTGGGGCTGAAGCACATTTGTTTAGAGAGGAGGGCTTGAGACTGCTCTCCCTTCACCTAGGCAGAAACACCCATTTAGGCAGACAGGCCAAAGGCTTCATATGGGACTGGGAGGCATTCCTTTCCCTTCCGGGTCAAGGACATGCTTGTGGTGAGGTAGGAATGGGGGGCAGGGTGGGGGGAGGTTGGAGCTGTGGCACCACTGTTACGTACTGTGCTAAGCAGGGAAGAGGCAAACATGTATCAGACCCTGGCCCTGGCCCCATCACTCCCCCCTCAGCAATATGAAGGGCTTCATCCTTTCCCATCAAACCAAGGAGCCATAAAAATATTCCCTCTCCTGACCCCGTGGCCTCCTTCCTTCTTTACCTGGTGCTCTCCTCCCCTTCACAGTCAAGGTTCTCCCCTTCCATCCCCTCCCAAAGCCCAGGTCAGACCTGGCACACCTGTCTACCTCTGCAGGCTCAGCTCCCACCTCCTTCCTGGGCTTTGAGCTCCTGCCCTTCAGGCACACTGCAGCCCTGCTGGGTGTAGCTCATGATGGTCTCTGCCTATGGTGGTCTCCCAGTGTGGATCATTTTGTCCCTAAATTCCTAATTAGGATTTTTCCTAATTTTTGCTCACCTTTATACCTCAGTTCACGTGCCACTTCTCTGTGACACCTTATCTCAGCCCCATGTACTTTTGCGTTTCTTATTTTGTGGGGCAGTTGTCTTTTCGCTTGTTCCCCATCACTAAACTTGACTGGTTGGAGGGCAGTGGCTATTCTTTTTTTTTTTTTTTTTGAGACAGAGTCTCGCTCTGTCACCAGGCTGTAGTGCAGTGGTGTGATCTTAGCTCACTGCAGCCTCCACCTCCTGGGTTCAAGCGATTCTCCTGCCTCAGCCTCCCAAGTAGCTGGGACTACAGGTCTGTGCCACCATGCCCAGCTAATTTTTGTATTTTTAGTAGAGACAGGGATTCACCATGCTGCCCAAGATGGTCTCAATCTCTTGACCTCGTGATCCGCCCACCTCAGCCTCCCAAAGTGCTGGGATTGCAGGCATCAGCCACCACACCCAGCTATAGCTATTCTTAAACACCACATTTTTGGTGTCCAGTACCTAGCTCAGCACCTGATACCTACTAAGTATCTGACAAATGTTAGTTGAGTGAGAAGACTAAGCCTTGCTCTCAAGGAATTTGGAATAAAATTGAGAAATACAACATGAAAAAATAATAATAAATCAATACAAGCCAGGGGCATGTGAATGGGTCTAGGATTTCTGGACAGAGAGATCTGTGAGGAGATTTATGTAGTTATCTGGGCAAGAAATGATGAGGACCAGATCTGGGAATGCAAAAAAAGACACTGAGGAAGTTCCATTTCCTCAATCATCCAGCAACCATCGATTAAACACCTACTATGTGCCAGGCTCTGAGCACACATCAGTGAACAAAACAGCCTCAAATCTCTATCCCATGGAGCTGACATTTTTATTTGAGGAGAACAACAAGATGGATAAATAAAATGTAGAGCATGTCAGATGGTGCTAAGTGCTGTGGAGAAGCACGCTGCCCAGAGCTCAAGTGCATGGCACAGTGAAATGTTATGAAAACCTCTTCAAGCCTCCCACTCACCGTGGCTTTCCCAGAATCCTTTTCTGTCCTCTCTTGCCTATGGTGACTTTGCTCTCATTTAAAGAGACTGCAGGGCACCGAAGATCCTGGCTGTCCACTTGACAATGGGCACATACCCCTTTGCGTTATTGCAAAGCTCCTCTGGTGTATAGGAGAGTCTGCTATGCTCAGTCTCAGAAGCTCCCTGCAGACAGGGCCCACAATCCAGACTCCTATTTCCTGCTCTCTTGCAGCCTCATGCTCAGCTCCTATTAAATATTCAATAAATACTTGTTAATTTGATTGATTGCATGATTCATAAATAAAATTGCATGTGAAACCTCCAGTTAAAGTCTCTTAAGGAGTTGTTTCAAGGCACTGATTACTAAACACTTTACAAAGGGAAAAACATCTTTAGAAGAGAAATTAGGATACTAACTATTCTGGCTCTGATGATAAAAATCAGAAACATGAACACACCATCTTTTCCCCAAGGAAACCAGGATCTAGAGAGGAAAACAGTTCAACCAAGAGGCAAATAATTTGCCCATGCCTACAGTAAGGTTTTTTTTGCTGACTCAATGTTCTTCTCTGTAAAATGGGGTGAACTACCACCTAGATCATTTATTTCAAAAGATATTGTGAGGGTCAAGTGAGAAGTGGAGGGATTTTTAAAGGAAAGACTTCAGCTTAGTGTAATTGTTCATTTCCCGGTTGTGATTTCTCCCTTTGTTGCTGCAGGGACAGAGGGCTCCTGGTCCACAGAACACATTCCCTCACACTCATCTGCCTCCTTCCTGTTGGAAAATGAAGACTTGCCTCCCCTGTGCAGTCAGGAAGTACCTGCCATCAGGGAGAAGGGAGGTCGGGGAGAAGGCATTCTCCCTGTGAACCAACTGTCTGTCTAACAGCTTGCCTATTTTTAATTTAATCTCGTGCCACCCTCGTTAGCATCTGGTTATTATTAGACCATAACCACAATAATAAGTATTCCACTTGTATCTTCTATTTGTAGAGTGCTTTGCATTCGTTTTTATTGTTGCAGTTTGGTTGTCCTAGAAACCAATATACACATAAACAGAAAGAAAAATGGGGTAGGGGTTAGGGTAAAGTGTCTACCAGGCAGCTCAATTTGTCTTTGACCAGCAGGATGCCAATGTTCCCTTGGGGGCACTTCGAGAATTTAGACTAAGGTAAGGTAAGATTTTCTTTGGCAAGAAGAAAATCTGGAACCCAACTTCGGGATCTCTATTCAGTGGGAACCCCTAAATGTACCTGCAGGTGACCTGGCTACTGCCATTCAGTTAGTTAGTGCAGAACTAGCCCCATGGTTCAGGACGTAGAGAGAGACTGTTCTTTGTCTTGCATCTGGGGCGACATTTGAAGAAATCGCCTTGTACATAAGCAAATGTACAACTCTCTCTCTGGGAGATCAGTCAATTACAGCAAATTGAGCTATTTCATTTCAGCTTGCAAATGGCTTTCAGTTACACTAGTAGACACATTAATCTAATAACTAATGATCATATATTTCACTAATCATACAGCCCTGCATGTGGTATAATATCTAATTATATTTAATATTAAGATATCTTCACAAGTACATTTTTACCAACAGTCTAGCTCAGAGAGCCATGCAAGAGCCGCATGGCAAAGAGGAGGAACTGGCTCCCAGGTGGAGGGCTGGCAGGCAGGCAGGTAGGAAGTGAGCAGGGTCCAGGCAGCTAAGCGCTACCCCTCTGGAGGGGGACTCTTCTTTGAGGATGTGGAGGAAGATCTGTGTCAAATCAGGACCAAAGCTAACCCATAGGAAGCTTTTGTGATAAAAGCACCTCCTCCCACCCACCAAGGCAGACTCATTGCAAAAGTGGCCTGTTGCCCTGAACTGACATATCCTGAGCCCAGGAGACTCAGTTGAGCAGCAGAGCATGTACTGATTTCAGCCCCATTCGGGCTCCGTCACCAGGTGCCCTAGTTTGTGGCACCATCCAGGCAACCCTAGGCTGCTGCCCTGGAGATAGCTTGGAGGCAGGATAGGGAAATGGAAAACACAGCCCTCTGCAGGGCCAGCTCAGGTACCTCATCCTGTATCTCTTCTGAAACTCCAACCCTGCAAACAGCAAATAAGCTTGAATGGGGGCTAGGGGAATGGCGTTACCACACAGCAGCGGGAGGGAGGAGGTGAGACTGAGGAAGGCCTGTGGGTCCTGGGCCAACTGTGTGTCTGAGCTTTGGGTCCTTCAGTATCAGCTTCTAGCTGTCACCTCCTCCACTCCTGGTTGCATCCCTGGGAGACTGGCCATCTGCCTGGTTGTTGCGGTGACTCTGGGATTGTTGTCCCTGGGATGGACAACCTGTGTCACTGTTTTCTCCAGGGACTGACTGATTGGGGTAATTGAGGTCTCTTTCCAGCCCAGCCATTCTGATGTTCTGGGACTGATAGTAAACAATTCTCTTGAGGCTTAGAGGTGTGAAAAGGGCCAATCAACCCGGAGCCTGGAGTCCAAGCTTGAGCAAGTACTGATGAACTCCATGACCTCTGGCAAGACAGTCTACCTCTGGGCCTAAGCTACTCCCACTCCCAAGGAGATGATGACCCCCTCCAGAACTTTAAAGTGGTAAAATGCAAATCAATAGAGGGTACTAATTCACCCTTAAATAAAAACAGCTGCCTCATCAATACCCATGGACAGCTCCCTTGCATACAGACAAAAGGTGTGTTCCCTTTGGGAACCTGCACTGCACTCCCTCTCTAGGCATCATCAACTCACATGGCTACAGGAACCATGCAGGTGAGCACTGAGTGTCACAGGAGGGAGTGGAGGGGGTTATGGCATACTAGGTAGGCACATCCTGACTAAAGACTGTCAAATTCGAAAAAGAGAAAAGAGATCTGTAGCCACCACTGCACAGTCTTTTACAAAGAACCCTACCTCTCTGCACCTTCAGGTCCTCTGGCAGCCATTGCCTATCGCCCTGGACTCACCACTCTTCCTGGTGCTCAAGTCATCCTCTTGTTTCCTCTGCAGGGACCCTGCAGCTGTGAGACTCTCCCAGGTACAGGTGCTTGTGCTTCTGTGCCCAGTTTCCTTGAGCACTTTTTTTGTTTGCTACAATTCCCTGTTGCAGTTGAGACAGAGACTGGTGAGGAGTGGGAAATTTAAGAACACAGAGCAGGCAGCGTAAAGATGAGCATTAGAGGCTGGGCGCAGTGGCTCACACCTGCAATCTCAACACTTTGGAATGCCAAGGGAGGCGGATCAGTTGAGGTCAGGAGTTTGAGACCAGCTGGGCCAACATGGTGAAATCCTGTCTCTACTAAAAATACAAAACTTAGCTGGGCGTGATAGCAGGCACCTGTAACCCCAGCTACTAGGCAGGCTGAGGCAGGAGAATCGCTTCAACCTGGGAGGCGGAGATTGCAGTGAGCTGAGATCACGCCAGTGCACTCCAGCCTGGGCGACAGAGCAAGACTCTGTCAAAAAGAAAGAAAGAAAGAAAAAGAGAAAGGGAAAGGGAAAGAAAGGGAGAAGGAAGGAAGAAAGAAAAGAAAGTTGAACATGAGACAGCCTGAAAAGCCAAATGCTACAGTCCACTGTGATGGCAGGGGGAGGGCAGGAGTCAGTGGAGAAAAGAGAGCCTCAGCATTTCAAGGCATTAACCCAGAAGGCAGTGGTTGGGCTACATCCATAGGAATAGGACCAAGTGGGTTGTTGGCTCATTCTTCATATCTTCAGCCATCAGTCTGACTTCTGCTCATACCCATAGCTTTCTGTGTGATCTTGGGTATATCATTTCACGCCTTTGAACCTCAACTTTAAAATGAGGGATAGCACAGCACGAGTAAAAAGCAAATGACAGAGAAGAAGAGATTAAAGAGAAATAAATATGCTTTGTGAGGTGCTTCAAGAAGTGGTGATCAAGGTCTCCCCAGATCTTATGGTTGAGTTGGAGAAATGTCTAGAAAACTTCTCATCTATAAAGTAAGAGTCATCATCCCAGTTCCTTCATGGGGTTGGAGTTAGGACTCAATGAAATGATGCAAGAGAAGCATCTTGTACGTTAACTGTTATTATTGTTATTACTGTCGTTGCTGTTGTTAGTCCCAACCCCATCAGGTGTAGTTGATATGTACCATGTCAGAAGCAGGACCAAAAACCAGTGCTTGCTTGTGTAGGTCTGGATACAGCCTACAGATCCAGTCTAGATACAGCCTGGATCTGGGGACAGCCTACAGACATGCTTTTTCTGTAGTTCATATAGTGTCTTAAAGAAAATTTGAGTTGACATTTAACAGAGGGGGACATCGTGTTAAAAAATTGTAGATTTCATGGAAAATTAAGATATATGATACAGTGACAATGGGCCTACACTCCATGTATTGAAAACTGGCTGGGTTCAGGAGGGGCTTCGGTGTGGAAGGAAGTTGTGGCCTCCTGTGTGCCCCACCCTGCATACACCTTCACCCCAGACCTGCTCTATCCACGTATAATAGCATATTCACGTACCTGCTGGCTTCTGGAGTCTTCAGAATTTGCCATTTCTGTAATTAATGCCTTTGGAGTTCAGGAGTAAAGTTATGCTTTCCATCCTCAAAAAGTACAGCCACCTGCTAACAGTCAAGCCAGGCTAGGTTATGCTGCTGTAACAAGTGTTCTTAAAACAACAAAGTTAGTATCTGTGTCTCCACTCCTCTTAATTACTCAGGGACCCAGACTGACAGAGGCTTCATCTTGACTCACAAGTCTATGGTCCCATGGCAGGGACAGGAGAAAGGAAGCATGGCAAACCACACACTGGTTCTTGAAATGTCAGCCCAGAAGCAACACTCATTATGTCCCCTCTCATATTAGTGGCTGGTGCAAGCCATATGGCCAAGCCTGAGCTCAACAGAGTGGGATTTATAGCCCTCCCACAGGCAGGAGAACCAAGTATTTATGAACCACATAATGCAGACTACCAAAAAACCATAATAACATAGCTCATTGTTTCACAAGTTTTAAATTTACTACAGGCCACCAGTCCTTTTCTCTAAAATGTTCCTACTCCAGTCACTCCCAGAAAGTCAGGCATGAATAGTCAGTTGCCAGGATATTGGAGAGAAAGGAAGAAAACAGGGGCTTGAGGCAATTAAAGACCAATGTGGCCTCATTCACAATGGTGCTAAGAATTGGTCCAACCACCCGCACCTCCAACGGAGGGGCAAAAAGGTGTTGTGATAAAGGACAAGCCTGAAGACAGAAGTCCTGGGTACTGGTTCTGATGCTAACCTTGCTCTTGGCCATGAGGTGTTGGACAAATCACTTTCTCACTCATGGAGTGCAAGGGGGTCGGTGGTTTTCAAACTGTGTTCACTGACAATCCCAGAGCCCCACCACAGGCAGGAGGTGAAGGAAGGAGAAAGACTCAGGTGACCAGGAGGTGGTTGCCCAAGTTGTTTCAGCCAGAACAGCCTTACTTTTCTGCATTTTGAGCATTGGGGTGCCAAAGGAGATTTGCTTTGGCAAAGGGTTCTATTGCTTGGACAGGTTTGGCCACCATTCTGTCTGGTTGGTGTTCTCTTGGCTCCCATGTGGGAAACTTGATGGGAAAGTCCTAATAGAGAAAGAGCTCCTAACATCTTGCCCCCAGGAAGGTGACCCAAAGGAAGTGAGAGACATGCCAGAAGTTTAGAGTTTACAGAAGTAGCAGGGGAGACAGTTGGAGACACAGGCAGCAAACACAGGTCACGTGGTAGAGTTTGAACTCTATTTGAACAGGAAGTCTTTGAAGTGTTTTAAACCAGGAGGCATAGTCAGATTTGGAACTAAGAAAGATCAAGCCTGAGGTATGGTCACATGGCCCAGGATGCTCCTGAAACAGCGCCTCCAAAATGTATCTGGAACAAACTTTTCCCTAGCCTCTGTGCCTCTCTTTCTCTCCATGCCTCTCCTTTGGGAAGGGATGAGGTGGATTGAGGTTCAGAGGAAAGTAGAATTGACAGGTAAACAATAGAGCCTTGACCCCCTGCAGGCTCTGAGCTTTTTGAGGATACCCCTCCCCACTTTCCCCTCGAGCTTTCTACAATGAGGACAAGGAGACCACCCCTTGGGGGCTTCCCTCCTGCTCCAATCAATTCTCCTCAATTACCAACAAATCTAAATGTGATTTATCTGTGCAAGAATCATTCCAATATCACGCGAGAATCTATCAATAAAACCCCCAAGGCAATCTTGCTTAGAGTTGTCAATAGAAGCTCTAAAGCACAAAGGCATAGCAGCTAGCAATCAGGGTATTTTTGCCTCCCTCCCCGCTTTTTGGGGAGCACTTAATTAAGTCGACCAGAAGCTGTCAAAGATAATTTTCAAAGCGCATGACCTCAGCAGCTGACATTTGATAATATTACATTCCATGTTGATTGAAATTGATTTTCCCCTCTTTTTGGGGGGATGGAGAAAAGGGGGGAGGGTGAGGTCACAGAAGAGGGGAGGCTTAGATTCCTTTGGCTGTGGAACTCAGCCCAGACCAGCAACCTGTGGGGTCACCACAAGCAGGCTGTTGGGCTCTCCTACCTTCAATGGAACCAGGGCTGGGCAGCTGTTTTCCAGCTGAGCCATCATCCAGAGCTGGGATGTGGAGCTCCACTTGGGAGGAAAGATATAAGAACCTGATGTGCAAGGACCAGAAGCTGACACACAAATAGCACCCAGCAAAGTTGATGGTGTCCAGTGGACTGTGTTTGCTGGGAAGATAGTGGCACTCGTGGGGCAGAGCACAATAAGAGGTGGTGACTGGCTGGTTTCGGTTAAGTTTGTTTCTCACATTTGGCCATTTAGTCTATAATGGATGTGCTAGGTCACTATGGAGGTTAGCTTTCCCTTGACTTTACTGCTATTAGAGAAGTTCATTCCAGCATCTCCCAAACCCCCGCCCTGTACCCTCCTCTGAACCTGAATAAGAGCGTGCTGGCAGTCACAGTCTTCTCATTACTCCATCAATGCAAATCTCTAAAGTCCTCAATAGACCTGGAGTGGTCCTCATGCAGACACCTACCCTTCATCCAAATGATATTCATCCTCGGAGTAGGCTCAGCTTTTGTTCTTGTCCTACAGTGGGTGTGGGATGCTGACCATTTGGCTTCTTGGTTTCTGGATCTTTGTTTGGCATCAACTCCTGGTGTTGACTGACCCCTTGGCTGACCAGTCTGTGTCTTACTTCTGGCTCTAGGTAAAAAGAAGATCTCTAACCTCTGCTCCCAATCCTTGGCTTTTCACGTGTTCCTGCTTTGAAGCACTGGCTGGGACCAGAACATTGACCTCCACACTGGACTTAGTGCATGGACAGGGCGTTGCAGTCTCAGGGGGAAGTTGCATTTAAGATCTCAGGCCCCTGGTCGGTTGTGCTCTTAGCATATTTGCATCCCTAGCATGGAAACCTTCTTTCCTAGGTTTTTGAGGACTTGGGCTGAGGTTTTCTTCAGAGACCTCTGCTAAGACTTCTTACAGAGGGGGCCGGGCGCGGTGGCTCAAGCCTGTAATCCCAGCACTTTGGGAGGCCGAGACGGGCGGATCACGAGGTCAGGAGATCAAGACCATCCTGGCTAACCCGGTGAAACCCCGTCTCTACTAAAAAATACAAAAAAAAAAAAAAAAAAAAAAAAAAACTAGCCGGGCGAGGTGGCGGGCGCCTGTAGTCCCAGCTACTCGGGAGGCTGAGGCAGGAGAATGGCGTAAACCCGGGAGGCGGAGCTTGCAGTGAGCTGAGATCCGGCCACTGCACTCAGCCCGGGAGACAGAGCGAGACTCCGTCTCAAAAAAAAAAAAAAAAAAAAAAAAAAAAAAAAAAAAAAAAAAAAAAGACTTCTTACAGAGGGAACGGAAGGAAACCTTGAAGACACTGCTCCACTCTGACTCAGAACCCAGGACTTTTCCACTCCTAGCCTTCCTCCTTGACATCCTCCACCCCCAGGGTCCCTAAAACTAACAGAGCTTTTAGTCTGAGGCTCCTCAACAGTGAGATCACCCTCACGTCTGTGCCATTCCATGAGGAAAAATTGAACATAGAGAGCTGGCATTTCCTCCAGTTTTAGACTCTTGCTTTTACCACCTTAGGAAGTGATTCAAGGCTTAACTCTTTCATTTTTGGCTTGTCGTTTTAATCAGCCTCTCTGACACCTAACAGCTCAGCACCCTCTCCCAGCTCAGCTGAGTTCCTGCCAACTTTAACACATGAGTGGCACTGACTAGCTTGAGGCCTGGGAAAGGCACTCCAGGAAATGGGTATGGCATAAAGGAGGTAAGAGGCCAGGCAGCTCTGGAGCTTTTTCAGCCAATCTTGAGCTGGAGGAGATAATAGTGAAGAGTGTACAGCTAAGAAGGGGAGGGGAGTTTAGACTTGGTGCAGGAGGCATAGGGCCCACAGAGGTCTTGGTCCTATTCATACGTCCTGTTTTAAAAAGGAAAAACAGGCCATTATAAGTTTTGAGCCAGATGTTTAAAGGCAGTGTGGTCCAGTTGGAAAAGTACTGGACTGGGAGAGAAGACTTGGACTTTTAGTCTCTGCAACTAGCTGTGGGCAAGGCATGTAGCCTTTCTGATCCTCCATTTTCTCATTTGTATAGTGGAGCTTCCAGAGGTGATTGTGTGGACTAATGGTGCTATATATCAAAATATACAGTGTAATGATAGTAAGTCTTTTCTTTCTTTTTTTCCTCCTCCCCAGGTGATTGGCATATATAACTTTTCACATGTATGATGTCCTTCTCTCGGGGACTGCTTTTCTAAGAATAAGGAGAAAGATGGATATATGTTTATGGCAATGGCAGAAAATAGTGGCTCAGATGACCCAAAACAGTAGATAAAATAATTTAGCTAACTTTCAGCTGCATAATACTATTTTACTTTTATTGAGATAGATTCACTTTTTAACTTTTTTTATTTTTATTTTATATTATACTTCAAGTTCTGGGATACATGTGCAGAACATGCAGGTTTGTTACATAGGTATACACGTGCCATGGTGGTTTGCTGCACCCATCAACCCGTCATCTACTTTAGGTATTTCTCCTAATGCTACCCCTCCCCTAGCCCCTACCCTCTGACAGGTCCCTGTGTGTGATGTTCCCCTCCCTGTGTCCGTGTGTTCTCACTGTTCAGCTCCCACTTATGAGAGAGAACATGCGGTGTTTAGTTTTCTGTTCTTGTTAGTTTGCTGACAATGATGGTTTCCGGCTTCATCCATGTCCCTGCAAAGGACATGAACTCATCCTTTTTGTGGCTGCATAGTATTCCTGGTGTATACGTGCCACATTTTCTTTATCCAGTCTATCATTGATGGGCATTTGGGTTGATTCCAAGTCTTTGCTCTTGTGAACAGTGCTGCAATAGACATACGTGTACATGTGTCTTTACAGTAGCATGATTTACAATCCTTTGGGTATATATCCAGTAATGGGATGGCTGGGTCAAATGGTATTTCTGGTTCTAGGTTCTTGAGGAATTGCCACACTGTCTTCCAGTATCAAAACAGATATATAGACCAATGGAACAGAACAGAGGCCTCAGAAATAATGCCACACATCTACAACCATCTGATCTTTGACAAACCTGACAAAAACAAGCAATGGGGAAAGGATTCCCTATTTAATAAACAGTTTTGGGAAAACTGGCTAGCCACATGCAAATTTGCTTTTTAATGCATTTTTTCTAATAATTACCACTCCATCTATAAATATTTTATCTCTAAATTCTACAAGAGGTAAACTCTATACATGCTTTCAGACAGAAACTATGTTTGTCAGGGTAGGCCTGGTGATATTACATTAAGAAACAGCCCCCCAAACTCTGTTTATTATTTCTTGCTCAGCCATGTGTTCATCAGGGGTGAACAACAGGCTCTATGCTTCTTAGTCATGGAGGGCCCCAGATTGATGAAGTCACTAATTCAACATGTGTTTGCATGATTGCAGAGCCAGGGAAAAGAGAGAGAGTGAATCACATACTGGCTGTTAAAGCTACTGTCCAGAAGTGTTGCTTACTCTTATGTTTTCTTGGCCAAAGTAAGTCATATGACTGTGACTAAGTCCATGTGGCAAAGAACTGCTATTCTATATATTCAAGACAAGAGGAACAAACATAAGACCGAGTGATGACTGTGGGAACCCGGGTACATAGTGGTTACACTTGGGAGCATAATTTCAACTTTGCAAAATTTCTGAAATCTTGGTCAGAGCCTCTGAAGAAGAGTAAACCATCTTTCCTTTGGCTTTTGGCAAATGGAGGTCTTACTATTTGCAGAAGACCCTTTGGGTGCCCCATATCAGATTCTGTTGGCTTACTTCTAATACAGATGCCACTTTGAGAGGCAGTTCCAGGTGAGCTCAGACACATGCTGGCCTAGTTCTATTTTGATATGGTTTTACTATGTCCCCACCCTAATCTCATCTTGGGTTGTAGCTTCCATATTTCCCACATGTCATGGGAGGGACCCAGTGGGAGGTAATTGAATCATGGAAGTGGGTCTTCCCTGTGCTGTCCTGTGATAGTGAATAAGTCTTACGAGGTCTGATGGTTTTATAAGGGGGAGTTCCCCTACACAAGCTCTCTTGTCTGCTACCATGTTAAGATGTGCCTTTGTTTCTCCTTTGCCTTCTGCCATGATTGTGAGGCACCCCCAGACATGTGGAACTGTGAGTCAATTAAACCTCTTTCCTTTATAAATTATCCAGTCTCAGGTATGTCTTTATTAGCAGCTGAGAACAGACTAATACACACCTCAAGCACACAGCGATTTCCACCCCCAGGCCTTCTCCAGCAGGAATTTTCTTAGTCAATTAAAAAGTGCATCACAGAAATGCAGGGGTATTACTGTTTCTGGGATAACCCTCTGGATGACCCTCAAACAATGAGAGATGGGAGCCAGTAGATAAATGTTCCAGCCTTCCATCCTTCAAATGTAATTCTCTATGATTCTCAGCAGACTTGTGGGCTACAATGCCTACTCCCTATGGCTGCAACCTTGACCATGACCCCTTACACTGGCTTTTTCTCTTTCCCTGTCCCACTGTTCCTGATCCTTCACTCCTTCTTGGACCACCTCTCAAATAAATAACCAGTACCCAAGTTTTTGTCTCAGGCTCTACTTCTGGGAGAACCCTTCCTAAAATAATAAGTCTTCAGAGAGAAGAGGATTGCATATATCTGCTCAAAAAATGTAGGGGGTGAAGAAGTATTGTTGGAAAAGAGAGGAGACAGCAGAATTAATTTAGGCCTATATCAAAATAAGTTTACATTCTCTGATGCTGGGGTCAAGGGGAAGACTGGGAAAGGGAAGTAAGGATGAGCATCTGAGGTTTAACTTGTCAGGGCAAATTTACAATTTACAATTATTTGCAAGTAATTATTTAGGAGGTGACTGAAGCTAGCTATCTGATTCAATGTTATAAGGAAAACTGCGGATCAACCTGCACTGTCCATCTCCTGAAGTCTAGAGAAGAGAAAGGCCTTGACTCTTGCCTGAAAGGTGTAGTTAAGATCTCTAAGATCTCTTTTCCTGGCTTCAAGGGAATCCTTGAGTGTGCAAAGGGGGTCTGGGTGGGAGTTTGGGGTAACACACAGAGCAGCTCTGCATAAGGAAATTAGAGAAATGGATTTTTTTGCTCTGGCGAGAGAAGGCCAAGAGAAAGAACAAGGTGAAGGGGAAAGAGTGCAGCGCTACTCTGGAGCCTGAGTTGTAGAAATGGCCCAGGTCCTTTTGTAGATATTATTTTCTTCTTAATGTAGAAGGATGTCTGGTGTTAATTTCCGAGTAGCTTGTTTTAGTAGAATTCCTTCCACCTCTTCAAATACTCAGTAAAGTCTACTACAAACCTAAATGCCATGTGTTCATGGATATGCCTGAAAATTAATGGAAATGTTAGTCTGAGTTCTGAGCCCAGTAAACTCTATATCCAATGGAGATAGCAGGCTCGGGACAGCAAGGTGTTCTCCAAATGAAACAAATTCAGAGTATTTGAGGCTTAGAGATGGGGATTTGCAGAAACTTGGGAAAGGGTTGGCCTTTCCCAAGCCTATGGAAAGAGAACCTGAGTTAGTCTTACCTTGACCCTAAGAGAGATGGGGACCGCAAACGGTATATCAGTTACTGAACACATGAAGAAAGGATTCATTAACCTATTTTGGTGGATGAGGAAATAATGCTCAGAGCAGTTGCATAAATTTAAAACTTATTTCTTTCACCTTACAGAATATTTTGCTAAGTGCCTGTGGGGTGCTAGACTTGGACTGTGAGTGACATTTTAAGGCACTTATGCCCTGACCCTGCCCTCACGCCCTGCCTAATGGGCTAGGGCAAAACCAAATGTGCACTCTGGCTTGTTGACATCATTTGGGGACCTGTCAATCTCACAGCCTGCTGCCTCTACCTTCTCTTGTGTTCTCTAAGAATCAGGTGCTCAACAACAGCTACCTTCATAGCCTCTGCTATGCCCAAATGAGTGAAGTTAATGGTTTTTAACCACTGCAGTAGATTCAACTACTTGCTGATGTGGCCATTCCTAGCTTAATGTGGCCTATAAGCCTACAAGTAGATAGAGATATTTCAGAAGCTGAGACTGATGGGGACTGAATTCTGGGATGCTGATGAATTCTGTACAACTGTGTTAACTAATTCAACCACCGTTTCTTTCTTCAGTCAACTTATCAATTGGTGACTACGTGTTGGTTTCCTACTCCATGGAGAGGACTCTCTGTTGTCCACGAGGGTGAGGTGATGAGACTCTGTTAACAGCCGTGATTCAAACAGGTATTTTGAATGGAAACATTAGAATGGAAATAATTAGACTGAGTGTGGTGGCTCATGCTTGTAAACCTAACATTTTGGGAGGCCAAGGTGAGCAGATTGCTTGAGCCCAGGAGTTTAAGACTGCCTGGGCAGCATGGAAAACCCCCAGAAAATAAGCCGAGTGTGGTAGTGCACCTGTGGTCCCAGCTACTTGAGAGGCTGAGATGGTTGGAACACGTGAGCTCAGGGAGTTGAAGCTGCAGTGAGCTGTGGTCTTAAAAAAATAAATAAATAAACAGAATGGAAATAAGAAGAGAGAAACTTTTCCTTCCAGCTGATCTGTTGTTCTAAGGCCCTGTCTTCCTCAAGTTGAGAACAGCAAACTTGGGCCAATGCTGCTTCTCCACATCAAGTCAATTCCTTTCTCCTTTCTCCCTGTCAACATCTCGCTCATTGTTCAAGGCCCAGTGCAAGTCCCCTCTGTCAAGAGGCCTTTCCTGGCCCTCTCGCCCTTCTAATTTACTGGATGTGTGTGATTGTTACTCAATTGTTACTTCTATCTATGTCAGTGTTCTTTTGAACACTGATCCTTGGAGGTGTTAATAAACGTCAGTGTAAAATACCCCATTCTCAGATCCGTCTGGGAAAACACCAGGCTTCACAAAGGTAAATGGTCTTCTTTAAAGCAGGATGACTCAGAGCCTTTAATATGCCCATATTTGCACGTATTACCAAGTAACCATATCTAGAAGGGGGTGTGCCACTACGAGTGATGTCATGACGATCGACAAAAACTGGGACTACCCCAAGCAAATCAGGGCATATGGTCACCCTAATTAAAATCGCTCCAAGTGGTATTTCCCAAACTCCTCAGACCAAGGATCCTTTTGTCAAGGAACATATCTCAGGGTACTATTAAGTGAATCACACTTTGAGAAATGCTGGCGTGCCATGTGACCCAACTGGTACACATGCACCTCAAGAGCAGGGCCTGGGTCACGTCCGTCTTTGTCCCCCTTGGCACCTAATGCAGTTCCCTGCAATAGCAAAATTAAAGAAGGAAGAAAATTACTTCTCTTTTCCTTGGGCATCTCAAGTAAGAGGTTGTTTTAAGAGGTTTTGATACGTGTATTAGATTTCTTCAGAGAAATAGAACCAAAAGGAAATGAACACATACACACACGAGACAGAGAAAGAGAGAGAGAGAGAGAGAGAGAGAGAGAGAGAGACAGAGATTTTAAGGAATTGGCTCGTAAGATTGGGAAGGCTTGGTAAACCAAAATTTGCAGGATAGGCAGTAGGCTGGTGACTGAGGGGAGGGCTGCAGTTCACGTCCAAAGGCCGTCTGCTGGCCCAGCTCCTTGCTCAGAGGAGGTCAGTCTTTGTTCTACTCAGGACTTCAACTGACTGGACATGGCCCACCTGCAATATGGAGGGTAAATCTGTTTTCTTCAAAGCACCAGCTTAAATGTTAACCTCATCTAGAAAAATACGTTCACAGGGACATCCAGAATAATGTTTGACCAAATATCTGGGTGCTGTGGTGTAGCCAAATTGAACATAAGATTAACTACTAGAATAATATGGGAGGTTCACTTCCTTTTAATTGGGGATGTGTTTGGAGCAGGGGACCCAGCTCTAGCCTCCGGAGAGTCATACAGGACTGAGCATGTGTGATGGCTGTAAGGGGCCCACTAGGATTTGAATTGAATGAGGGTCTTTGGCCAGAGAAGAGTTATGGAAAAGCCTGGAATGGGAAGAGCAGCAGCTCTTTTTCCTTAGTAAGACTCTTAGTGCCAGAATCAGGAAAGTCCTGAGCAAATCAAGATAAGTTGGTCACCCTACCTGAGGGTCTGCAGCTCTGGAAGCCCTAAGAGACAGCCCTTTGGGAATGGATGTACCGGCTACCCAGCATAGAGCTTCAGCAGCAAATGTCACAGAGATTCTGCCTCTAATGGCTTCTGGGGGAGCACACACAGAGATGAGAAAAAGAGTGGATGACAGAGCATGAGCTCCTGTGGGACAGCTCCAGCAGATCCCAAAAAGATCTGGGAGCCACTTTGAAGGCAGCCGGAGTGTCTGCATCATGCAGTGGAAGGAGGAATTTGAGCAATTGCTCTTCACGTTACACCATTTACACCCACAGGCTGGCAAGGCCTGGGGAAACTCAGATTACAAATTCATGTCATCCTGAGGAAAGCTCCTTCAAAAATCAAGCCTCTGGTCTAAGTGCGAGGTATAGCCCTTGAAATTTTTCTACACCTGTTTGTTCCAGTAAGGTTTGTTCACTCATTCACTCAGCCAGCATTTACTGAGTGCCCTCTACGTGCTATGCACCGGCCACACAAATCCTTGCAGATCTCACAGTCTACCAGGGAAGACAGTGGAAAACAGCCCTTATCTGCAGCATAAGTGCTGAAATTTGATTTTAGTGGAGTGCTGTGGTAGCCCTGCGTATTGATCGGTAGTCACAAGACATTCTTCTCACTGGCATTTATAAAAGGGTCACTTTATTCCTGCACATCATTAGTGCTGCTAAGTGGATGCACTGGAAAGGAATTTTATGTGAAAACAAAGCAAAGAGAAAAGTCACCTAGGTCCAAAACATCCCACCTCCCTGAAGAAGTAGAAATGATTTTGGAGCCACATCAAGTCCCCTACTGGGGACTGTTTTCCAAAAGAAAGAACACAGCTCAGGTTTCCCGGAGCTTACCGCTAAGCTCACTGGTTACAGCAGAGCCTGCTGTGTGCCTATTCAATGTCCATCCTCCCATTCTTTATCATTTATCAAATTTAAATTTATCCAGCATGGCAATGTGTCTAGTTAAAAACACTCACCTCAACCACAGTATTTCCAAATCAATAAACACTAGCCAAATCTTGGAAATAACTATTCTATTTGTCTCAGAGAGATGGGGCATAAGGAATACTAAGATGTAAGTTTTATTGCTTAATATATGACTAAAGGAACACATTGGCATACTTAATATCTAACAGAATAAAACAATTGAGAAAAAGTTATTAGAGAGTGTATCTGACATTATGTGTTAAGTTTTAAAACAAGGAATGGTCTGTCCTGTTGTTTTAGTCTGCAAGTAACAGAGGTGCACCTGGAACGAATGGAGCTGTTATCAGTCATGGCTTAATGTTTGCTACAGTCCACACAAAGTAATGTGACATAGCAACTGGGTAGGTAAGAATAATAACAACAAATGACTACCATTTATTGAGTCATTTTATACAAGGCACTATGCTCATATCTCATATCATTTTAGTGGAATCCTGCAAGTTAGCTGTTATCCCCATAAACACACACACACATGTACTCATGCACACTCACACATCCTCAGCTTCCCCAGGCCAATGAGACGTGAGGTGATCCAGGAAGTTTCTGATGAGGTTTTTAAGGAGAGCTTGTAAAAGAGGGCAGACTCAGCTGCTAAAGGGCATTTCACCTTTTATTCCCCCATTCCCTCTCCCCTTCTTCTGGCCTGGAACTTGGATCTGGTGCCCATTGGTGGAGCAGTCACCTTGCAAGTTTAAAAACCAAAGTTACATGCTAAGGATGGTGAACCAAGAAGAGAGAAGGAGCCTGTTCCTTGAATTCTGCACCTGGGCTACCTATTCCTAAACTCTGTTACATGAGAAAAATAGCATCTAATTTGGTTAAGCACTCATTCAGGTTGTGTAATCTGTAACCAACCACCCCACATCCTCATGACTTAAAACAACAACAGTTATTTTGCTCATGAACCTGCAGTCTGGGTAGGTGAGGGCAGTCAATCTCTGCTCTACTTGAGGTCAGTTGGGAGAATAGAGGGGTTGGAGTTATCTGAAAGCTTGTTCCCTGTCATGTCTGGTGGGTGACATTGACTGGTGACTGAAGTCTAAGCTGGGACTTCAGGTAGAATTCCTGCATGTGGCTTCTCCTTGTGGCTTGGGCTTCCTTACAACATATGTTTGGGTTCCAAGGTCAAACATCCCAAGAGAGGAAGATCCAGGCACAAGTCAGGCTATCTTTTATGACCTAGTCTTGTACATCATGCAGTGTTGCCTGCATCACCAGAAATGTGGCTATGGCCATTTTTGTAAAACACAATCTGCCACAGCACTCTTATCAGGTTTCTGTAGCATGCAACAGATCCCAACACTAACTGACTGAGCAGGTATGACTGTCATGTGTTCCCTGTGACCACTTCACAGTTTCCTACCTGTCTCTGGTTTGCCATGTAAGGTGTACAGTGCCACTGGTTCTCAAACCACCCACAGCAGATTATGGATGGCTACTTAAAGGAGAGCATCCCAAGGTGTGAAGATGTCTTCCAAGTCCTGATCATTCAATGAGCATCTTAACATTTCATCTGTTCACATATAGAAAGTGTTTTGTGACAGGTATAAAAGAAGTTGTGACTCCTAAGAGTATTTACTGTCTTCTTAGAGCATTAATATTTACACACATCACAATCAGCAAACAGTATGCAATGGCCAGGAACATGGTTTTAGAGGGGTGAAGCAGATCAAGTGCTATAGATGATAATACATGGTAACAATCAGTGTGGCGTGAGGCTCTTCAGGGACAGCTCCATGGAGTGTACAGACGGGGGAAGGAGAAGGAGGACTTTCAGATAAGGCTCTCAACAGGAACCCAGCGTAGAAGTGAGAATGAATTTGGTGTGTTCACAGACATGGAGGCAAGTGGGCTGATCAGATGGTGCACTCTTTTAGGGGAGTTGGGAAACAAGGGTGAAGGGGAGGAGGTCAATGGAGAGAGCAGGGTTATAGATAAGGAATTTCTTATAGCATCAGATGTCCAAAGACCCCCTCTCTGTGTCCCTCCAAAGGGATAAGGGAAGTTGGCTTGTCATCTTGCAGCACAAGGAGTAAACAAAGATTAGTTCCCTTCTTCCTCAAGACAAGAGCAACCACACCTTATTTATTTATGCAAATTCCATTTACAGATACACTGGTATGTTTTAAGCACCGAGGACATTAAAGTGAATGTAAAATATCCCTGATCTGACCTCAAAGACCTTCTAGTCTACTAGGTCGTGCATGGCAGAAGTTGGACTGTCACTATGATGTCATAGTGTGAGAGGTGTAATGGTGAGGCAGGCATAAGGTGGAGATAGAGCACTCACTGCAGCCTAGTGTGGGATGGGGGCCAAGGAAGGTGCCCCAGAAAGGGGGATTTCTAAGTGAGTGTTTTGAGGAACTAGGTCCCACCTTCTCCTCTAGCTCCTTGATGGATAATGAGTTGGCCAAGGAGTAGGCAGTATAGTGGAGTAGAAAGAGTCCTGCTGGACTGTGAATTGGGAAGCCTGGAACCTTAGGTATATCTTTGTCTCTATGAGCTGTGTTACATTAGAAAAATTAATTTCCCTCTCTGGGCCTCAAATGTTCTCCTTCATAAAAATGGCCAAAGACCTGTAAGGTCAAAAATTCTGTTATTGTCAGATGGCTTCTCTGAAAGGGAGTTATGTGGAGGTACTTAAGGAATGCATATGTTTAGTTAATTTCATAACTCAGCTTCCTGTGTACAAATTACGGCTACCCCAAGAGAGACCCAGTTCTATTAAAAGCCTGGCATTCGTTTTGATCACGCTTAGAAATACTGCGGGAAATCATCAGCAATGCACATGAAACCTCCCCTCACTCATACTCCAGACAGATGACAAAGTGATAAGCAGAACTAATTCCCCAGGGCAATATTTCTTCCGAAAGCATAGATATGGGTGAATTATTGCCATTCTTAATTGCCTAATGATTTTTTCCCCTTTCATGTAATCTTTTCGGGGGTTGTATTTTTACCATCTTGCAAATTCATATTGGCAGAGTGATATACATTGTCGAATAAAACACAGTGGCCAATCCATCAAAAATCAGGCTGCAGTTGCCTTGAGATTTTTGGAAAGTCTGTAAAAAAGGGCAGGCAGAGAGGTGGGGAGAGAGGGTGTTTCAGTGACATGGGCGATCGCTTCCTGGCTGTTGGGTCAGCAGTTCTCATGGCTGACCCTGGGATGGGCTGAGCATTTAAATCTACTCCAAAGTCTTGTCCTTCTGGGTTCAAGTTTTGGCTCTTCAGGGCGTTAGCCTTATTAGCCACAGCTGTCTGGGGAACTCAGAAGGCAATTAAGCCAGGGAGTGAGCCGTATAGGGGATTGGTAATGGAATGTGGATTCGTTTCTCCCTGACTTAATTGTTTGCATCTGACCAGAAATCATTACCAGCTGATGGCTGCTTGGTGGCATCTGTGAAATAAAGTGGGACCCAGTGGAATTCTTAATATGTGATGGGAGAGGGTTCTTGGGAGAGACCTCATAGACAGACAGCTTCTTTAGCTCCATTGATGGTGAGGAGAGTTTGCCCTGAACTAATGTGTCCTTTAAGAGGTGATTTTGCTAGTGCGTTGCCTCCTTTCCACTTTCCCTCATGTGAGGACCAACAACAATTGCTGGAAGATTTGGTGATGTGATGCCCACAAGCCTATGGCAGACTCTAAGTGGTTCTCAGCTTTTGCTGCACATTAGGGTTAGCTGAGGATCTTTTCAACCTCCTTTTGCTTCCCCCAAGATAAATTACATCTGAATCTCTGAGGGTGGGACCTGGGCGTCAGTACTTTTACAGCTCCCCAAGTGTTTCCAATATGCAGCTAAGGTTAAGAACCACCACAGTGGGAAGGAGTTTCATCTCACTTACTTGCAACCAGTGACCTTGAATTTCTTCACTGAGGTGGGTACAAAGAAAGGAAGTAAGGAAGAAAAAAGTCAGGACTGGGGAGACCCCTGCAAGCAATTTTTTCAACATTATTTTGAGACCTGCTATGTGCCAGGCACTGGACTAGGTGCTACTAGGGCTACAGCTGGAATGAGACAGACAGCGAGTCACCATTTCCTGGAGGATACAAGTAGCTGATCTCAACAGTGTGCATACAGGGTGCCAAGGGCACACAGAAAAGTTCCTGATTATTTATGATGAGAAACCAGAATCTAAAGGATGAAGAGAGGCAGGGTGAACACAGAGTGTTCTAGGCCAGTGCTGGCCAATAAAATATAAGGGAACTACTTATATCTTTTGACATTTTCTAATATGTACAGCACCATTTTAAAAAAGTAAAAGAAAAGATAAAATTAATTTTAATAGCATTGTCTGATTTTAACCAGGTATATCCAAAATATCATGTCAACCTGTAATCACTATACAAATTATTAATGAGCTATTTTACACTTTTCTTACTAAGTCTTGAAAATCCTGTTTGGATTTTATCCTTATAGTGCATCTCAATTTCGACTAGCTACATTTCAAGTGTTGAATAGCTAGTCACTACTGATTTTCAGAGTCAGACTGGTTAGTACCGACTTAGACAGAGGGACTAGTGTGTTTGCTATGCTGTGTGTTGAGGAGCATGGGAAATTCACTGTGGCTGAGTGCAGAGTGAGGGTCATGGCAGGGGTGCCCAGGTGTGTGCTGGCCGAAGTGTAAAAATGAAAATCAGGGCTCCTTGTTCAAAAGCTGCTAAGAAATTTAAATGCCAGTCATGGTGGCATACGCCTGTGGTCCCAGCTACTCAGGAGGCTGAGGCAGGAAGATTGCTTGAGCCCAGGAATTCTAGGTTGCAGTGAGCCAAGATTGCATCACTGCACTCCAGCCTGGACAACAGAGTGAGACCCTGTCTCAAAAAAAAAAAAAAAGAAAAAATAATTTAAGATGGTGGCAGCAGAGAATTAAACCAAGCTGAGAGCAGTACTGAGCAACTGCACAGGTTGCTCCCTCTTGTGGGGTAGGGCAGGCACTGAGAGAACCCATCTACAGTGATCCCATCCTCCTCCTGCTTTCCTGGGGGTGGAAGTACCATCTTGATCCAGTATGCCTCTTCCCAAGAGACTCAGGAGGACCACTCCTCCCCAGCCCCAGGGAATAAATCAACATTGCCCTAAATCCTATCCAGGTAATTTTAATTCTCTTTGCTTGTGACTGATTTAGAATGTCCCTGTGATTACCCAGAGGATGCTGGGGAAATGAAAATTAAAACCACAATAAAATACCACTATACATTCATAGGATTGGCAAAAATCTTAAAATGTGAAAAGGAAAAAAGTACAAGCAAGGATAAAGAACAATAAAAATTCCCAGTGACGGTATAAAATATTACAAATTGTTTGGAGAAAGTTTGGCATCCAATAAAGTTAAAGGTATACATATCCTGCCACTCAGTGCTTCCATTCTTAGGAAAATACACCTCGGGAAACATCTACAGTCATGCTCGTAGTGCCATCCCAGTGTATCAGCCAAATACTGGAAACAACCCAAATGTCCATCAACAATAGAATGAATACACTGTGATGTATTCGTACCATAGAATATTATACAGCAATGAAAATGAACAAACTACTACTGGGATAAATTAATTTTCCTGTTTTGGCCTGGTTGCTTTATAGTGATAGTCTGAAGCAAATAACTTCTCCAACCCTCAATTTTTCATCTGCTTCATATTTTGGTGTGATGCAAGTGAGATGAACATGTTACACCGTCACTGTGGATCTAGCCTTCCTATATGAGGACTTTGCAGCCTGCAGGCCATCTGGCAGCTTTCCTCTTTGACTCAGGGAAGCCTGTGAGCAGGCCTCCACCAGTGCAGCTGGAAAATCCTTAACATTGATTCTCCAGAGGAGCTTGAAACAGACCAGGTGATTGTGCATACTAGGAACAGAAAGGGTTTGAGCCATAGGAAAAGAGAATTTAATAGGAAACTAAGAGAGACAAGGAGAAAAATAGAGGCAGAAGAAGCCCCTTTCTCAGAGAGGAAGTCCAAACAGGGCCATGATGATTCTAGTCCATCTGAGGCCAGGCCATTTGGACTCACGGGGTCTGCAATCTGGGCAGGATATATGAGGGCATGACTTAGACGGTGCAGAGCAGAGACCAAAGCATAATCAGGTAGATGCTTACTTATCCCAGAAACTCCTCCTACTAACAGAAGGAGGAAGATGGAGTTGAGCCCTTGGGAAATGACTCTGAGCAGAGACTAGCTGAGAAAATAGAACCCAGCTAGGCAGCTGTGTTCTCACAGCAAGGCCTCAGGTGTCAGAGCACCAGAAATATGGAAAATAAAAAAAGCATGATTAATGCAGTTGGGATGGTGGATTTAGTGGTGGGATCTCAAGTCTTTGCTGAAGCATAGTCCTCCACCTTTAAGTTGTCTTGGCACTGTATGTGCTGGTCTGCACCCCTCACAGGCTCTTCCATTTCTTGCCTTGCATTGGTGTTCTTGGTTGTTCATAAAACAGTTGACATGGCAGGCCAGAGACTGGTATCTTTTGCTTGTAAAAATATCCCTTGTCTGGTGTCTTGCAATTTGGATTTCAGGAGAGTTCTTAACCATTTCCAGACTCTGCCTAAGTGGTTTATGCAAATAATATGACTGTACTAAATACCTGCTTTCCTTCTGGGTCTGGAATTATAGCATGTGCCAGGCAGAGCGTGTCTGTGACCAAGCCCCCCAAAATACCTTGGGCACTGAGTCCCTACTGTACTTGCCTGATAGCCAGCATTTCACAAGTGTTGTCACAATTCACTGCTGGAGGAATTAAGTGTGTCCTGTATGACACTCTTGGGAAAAGGACTCTTAGAAGCTTGCATCCAGTTTTCTATGCCCTTGACCCCATGCATCTTTTCCCTTTGCTGAGTTTGCTTTGTGTCTTTTCAGTGTAATAAGCCATGAATATGACTATATCCTGGGTCCTGTGAGTCCTCCTTGTGAATCACTGAGCCTGGCGGTGGTCTTAGAGACCCCTAACACATAGGTATAGTGATCTCACTTATCTCAACTGCTTTTTAAGCTTTTGCACTGCAAGCATCAGGCATCTCAGCATCCTGACAAGAACATCCGACTAAGAACCAGAACATCTGTCTTTAAGGCTCTCTTTATCTACTTCCTGGCTATATGATGTTAGGGGAGTCAATTGTCTTTGCTGAGTCTTAGTTTTCTCACTGAGAATGGAGATAGTGACCGCCCCCCCCCCCCACCTATTTCATGGTGTGTTGTGAGATTCAAATAAAACGATGGGTGTGAAAATATTCCCTACTCTTAAGACATAATCTCAGTGAAAGATGACCATAAATCCATACACTCATACCATGCCTTGGATAAGGTAAACATTCTGTTAGTTTCTGCTGAATGGATGTCAATGCAAGTAATTTTGTTATTTTCTCTGCTACAGTTTTTGTACTTCCAAAATCTATATGTTGAAACCTAATCACCAATGTCATAGTGTTAGGTGGGGCCTTTGGGAGGTTATTAGGTGATTAGGTTATTAGGTTCCACCCTCATGAAAGGGATTAGTGGCCTTATAAAAGAGTCTCCACAGAGCTGTCTTCCCCCTTCCACTGTATGAGGACACAGCTAGAAGGCACCATCTATGAATGAAAGCAGGCTCTCACCAGACAGAGAATCTGACAATGCCTTAATCTTGGACTTCCCAGCCTCTAGAGCTGTGAGGAATAGATTTCTCTTGCTTATAAGCTACCTAGTTTAGAATATTTTGTTATAGAAGCCCAAACAGTCTAAGACACTCTCCAGAGTCCGTGGCACGTGGCAGAATTCTGAACATTGGAGGAATAAAAGAAACAATTTTCAATTGTCAGGATAGAAAACCAAAACCAAAGCAAAACCAATGGCCAACACCCTAGTGCAGTGTTCCTCCCCTACAATTCCATTCTTCTTAATTGCCAATCCTTGACCATGGAGTAGTGCTTTCAGAGCCTCCTAAACTCCCTTAAACCATTTGCTTTTGAACTCCACTCATCAGCCTCTTGTCAGCCACCACCCGTAGGAACGCGAAGGCCTTAATTGATCAGGCACGGCAGTAGCCTTGAGAACTTGATTCAGGTATTGACTTCTGAGGAGCCAGTTTCACTCCGGCCTCCACAGCGAGGAGCGGCTGAACATCAAAACTATTAACCTCTGGCCTGAGCAGTTGGCAAGGCAGCCCAGCAGCAGTAATTAGGAAGTCAATCGGAATCGCCTGTCTCACTTACACTGGCATGTCAATCAATAGCAGCGGTGACAGGTTCATTAGGCTCAGGCCATGCAAGCCCAGCCTGTAACAACCTCATAAAATACACCAACGACTCAGGGCAGAGAGAAATCTGCCCGAAGGACTAGAGTGGATGACAATATGTATTGATTAGGGCTCCAGCAATTTATGAAGTGCTACTTGTTGGCCAACCTTTCTGACTCAGTGCTAAATTTTCCCAAGTAGTTGCAAGATGAAACCAAATATTACCCTTTAAAAAAATGAAAGCAAGCTGTTGTCTGACAGGGCATTTTTTACATTAGTTACTCCTAGCAAATAATCTATCGGGGTAAAACTTCAACAGTTACTTAAGGCTGAAGCGATATCTTTGTCTCTGTGACCATCAGACTTTGAAAGAAGACATCCATCTGCAGAAGAAAAAATATGATTTGACGTGTGATTAGGCAAGACTCTACCTTCAGAGAGACAGGGTGATTTAGGCATTCATTTCTACTTGGCGTTTTTAATGGCTCGTCTGGGTTGCTTCGGGCGGGGGTGGGGATGGCTGACACCTGGGTTCTCAGAGCTAATTTAAGAGCTCTATAGACGGAGGGTGGGGAGGGGGTGAGAAAGGATTCCTCTGGCTCTTTCCCTCCCTCATGGCTGACACTGCTTGACCACATTTGCTGGAGACCTTGCTTGCCTCTAAAGCCTGCTGAATAACGGGGCAGTTATTCTGAGACTCATCCAGTCTGTCCTTGAAAACAACACAAGGAGGGGGTGACATGTTCACGGCTCAACCAGACTTACGTGTCACCTCACTATTAGTCCTGGGAAATAGCCAGAGGTGTGTGGCTAGCCAAATGTCTCCTAAGATTGCTTCTGTCTTCGGTGGTCAAAGGCACACACATCCACACCTATGCGTTCATTATCAGAAAAAGGCTTGAGACTGCTTTACATTTGAAAAGACTCCAAAAATTAATGACATGCCCAAAGCTGGTCCCTGTTTGGACTGTCCCCAAAGGAGTGTGCACACTGAAGACAGAGCTGGTGGTCAGAGTCAGATTAGAAGGGCTGAATTCAGTCCCTGTTTTGTTGCAATTAGCTGTCACCTTGAGAAAGACCCCCTACCTCACTGAGTTTGGTTTCTTCATCAATAAAATGGGATAAAAATGTCACTGTTTCTATCCAACATGGTTATTGGAAATCACAGATGAAATAATGGAACAGAAACTTTTTTTTGTAAAATATTGTGTAAGTGTAAAATTAGGTGTATAGAGAGAATATCAACTGTGTTCATCCCATCTGCCAAGTAGAAGGGGAGTTTCCAAATCATGACATGGAAGTTGAGATGTTCTCTCCTAATATCTTAAGGACATGCCTACATCAATCAATCCACAAACATTTATTGAGCTTTGTAAAATACTATGGTTGATCTTTACCTTCCTCTCCTCTGGTTTCAGTTACAGGAACTCAGTAACAATGCAGAGAGGGAAAACACTGGTTTTTCCCAACCAAGTTCCAAGGCACAGATCTTTATGTAAAACCAGTCCTCAAGCAGGATTCTCTTGTCCCCTAGGTTCCAGGAAACTTGCTTATTTGTTCCCATCCCCCAGTCCTGCCCCACTGTGGGCTTCACTTCCTCTCTGGGATTTCTTTTCTTTCTTTCAAGAAGTGGTTGCTATTTTCCCAGTCACTATCTTTGCATCCTCTTCAACAAACACAGAAATGGGAATTTAATTGCGAGTCATCAAGAAAACAGAAAAATAGCACAACAACAACAACATGAAAACAAACAACAAAATTCAAATGACATGTCCTAGCTGAAGTTGTCCCTCATCTGTTTGGATCTGTACAATGGGGCCAGGCCAGGCTTTTCATTGCCTCCTCCCTGACCACTCTCTTCCTGGGCCTGTGAATTCTCAGGTTCTTGCCTCGCAGATCTGCCCTCTCAGTTCTGAGTAGATTCAATGCTCAGATTGAGGCTAGTGGTGGAATCAGTTTGGAATAGCTGCTAGGGCTAGGGAGATTCTTAGTCTTTTCTGAGCCCTGCTGTCCAATTTAATATTTGTGCAGTCCCCCCAAGACTCTTCCTTTGGCCCCATAATTATAATCCCTGAAAAAGATATCCCCCATTCTCCAGGCTGTTTGTTTGTTTGTTGGTTGTTTGGTTGGTTGTTGGTTTAGTTGTATTTAAAGTGTATTAACAAGCTAGTTGTTAGAACTGCTTCTACCTGTAGGTGAAACTTGGCTTTTTGGACCCATGGGCCTAAATGGGCTTCTGGACCTGGTCTTTCTAGGAACCATGTGGTCTGATGGGGGAGAGGGAGTGTGCCATCTTCCCCAGTCCTGTCTATGTGACCTGGGGCTCTTAACCAGCTCTAACAGGTAACTGCTTCTTCTGCTTTCAATGTCTCTCTCATGTTCCTATTTCTGGTCTGAGAGGCTTTTTGTTTAGAGCTCACTGGACAAGCAGATAATAATTAACATATTTTGAGCCCAAGCCCTGCCTGTTTAGGGTTTACCAGCCGTTCATCTCCCAAGGTTTATCCTCTGCTTTATCACTTAGGGCAGGCTCTGCCTTCTCTCCCTGAGGAACCCCTTCCAAATCCCCAAATGGAGGCAAGCCTTTACCATCTGAAAACATATGAAGCAATAAAAGACAATTTTCACCAGGGGAAAAGCAGCCCCAGTTGTGCTCTGTAAGCCTATTTTTAACCTTTCAAAGCCTTTCCGTACCCTTGACCTCATCGCTTCTTCGTTTCCCTATGAGGTATGGATGGTAACATGTTAGTCCAGGGGAAAAAGACAATGGGAATTGATGTCCCAGCAGGGCCACTGTGAGAGTAGCAGAGGAGGCCATCTGGACATTCAAAAGAGGCCTGTTCTGACCTCTACCCCTCAACTTCCCTCACTTTTGATGGGCCTCAGTTTTGACCTCGGTGAAATAGAGCAATGCCTTTATTTTTAAATATCATAAAGTCTCCAAAATTATAAAACCATGAAAAATAAAGAAATGTTTAGCCTGGGTACTACCATTTAAATTATTTTGCTGTTTATATTTGTACACCATAAGAGCAACATTTCAAGAAAAAAGTTTTATGTTCTTATTTGTCCATGTACCCCAGTCCCCAGCACAAATCTGGGACACAAAGGCAAACCTGTTATGAACTGGTCTTTATTTATAAGGGAAAAGGGAAAAAGTGGAGGGTACATTTTTACATTTTTAAAAGGTCATACTATAGTGACTCTGTCTCCTCCCAGCTTCTTACAATGGCATCATTTGTCCTGTGGCTCAGGGTTTTTGTTTTTTGTTTTTTTTTGGTTGTTGTTGTTGTTGTTTGAGACAGAGTTTTGCTCTTGTTGCCCAGGCTGGAGTGTAGTGGCACGATCTAGGCTCAGTGCAACCTGCAACCTCCACCTCCTGGGTTCAAGCAATTCTCCTGCCTCAGCCTCCTGCGTAGCTGGGATTACAGGCATGCACCACCATACCTGGCTAATTTTTTTGTATTTTTTGTAGAGATGGGTTTTTGCCATGTTGGCCAGACTGGTCTCAAACTTCTGACTTCAGGTGATCTACCCTCCTTGGCCTCCCAAAGTGCTGAGATTACAGGTGTGAGCCACAGCGCCCATCCGTGGCTCAGGTGTAATTTGGAAGATAAGATGAGTCATGCCTTGGGAGAGTCACCCTCTTTTCCACTAGAGTCACCACCCTCAGTCCTCTAGGCCATGTGTTCCTGCCAACCCATTGCAATGTACACATGGGCATCTGCAAGGTGCTGGAGGTGTGTGTTTTGGGGGATTGGAGAGGGACAGGAGTGGCCCTCTCAACCTGAGAGAACCAAGCACCCCTCCTGCCTGGCACCGTGAGTGTCCCCATCTCACCAATAATCCTACATATCTGCTCTGGCAGGGGCAGCTTGAAAGCCTGCAAGATGCTAGCTTTTTAATGCTGGTTTGCAGCAAGGCCTGCAGGAGAAATCCTTATGCTCCAAGACAGAGCAACCAGCCAATAATGACTTTCCTTGCACCTGTGCCTGTTGCAACCATTTTTATCATTTTGCCACGCTCGATTGACCGATGGATTTTTTTTCCAGCTTTGCACTTTTTTATTACTATTATTTTTATCTTCATCATTACCTCCGTGCCTCTGATGGCATTTAGATATGAACCGCCTATGAACCTTCAAGCCCGATTGTGCCATGACAAAAATATTGTCGTTTACATTCTGTGCCAAAGTATTATATAAAAACACATCAACGAAAAGGAAATTCAGGAAGCTGGGAGTAAAGATATATAGTCAGCAAACTATATAACTTCTGGCATATTACTGCTTAATCCTAACATAATTATTCTCATCCTTTTATTTGATTAACTTCTAATGGTTCCTCTTGGTGTGAAAGGTCCCACTCTGATCATTTGATTTTAGTGTCTGCTATAATTACCGATAATGTTCTTTGCAAGACAATTTAATGATAACCGCATAATGGCCTATATGAAGAAAGCTGCAGGGTTTCAAAGCTTTTGAGTAATATAAAATACATTAGACTAACACAAGCTATCAACATGACAGAGAATGTTTGATTTACACTCAGGATTATGTTATAGCGTTGTGGAATTTTTTTCTTTCCCTTTTCCTTTTTCTTTTCTTTTTTTTTTCTTTTTGCAACCATTTACAATAAATGACAGAACAGTTGGACAATCTGCAACTTGCTGATTGCAAAAAATGTATCGCAATGTTTGGAATGGTGCAGCGGCAGCTAGGGGAGCTCTGGGAGAATGGTGTCCTTGGAGCAGGGCTGGGACAAGAGTCATGGGCCTGGCTCCCTGAGGACAGCGAACAAATAGCCTTCTCCTGGGTGGATCAGCCCAAAAGGTAAACCCAGTTCTCTTTGCTCTTCTCCTTGCTTGTTGTAGATCCCAACAATTGAGATTCTCTCTGCCAGTCATATTCACCAGGTTAATGGTTAGCTATTGGCTCTGCTTGGGTAGCCAAAGTCTCAATCAGTTACCTATTTTTAGGATCAAAATAATAATTAGTTTGTTTTCAGTTACTTTGTCTCTCCTTCCAAAATAAGCAAATGAGTGATTACATGGAAAAGCCAGCCTAAAACAAAAGAACAATTTTGTCCAAGCCCTACCGGCCTGCAAAGTCGACACTGTCCTCTTGCCAGCCCCTCTCTTGGCCAGTGCCCTCGGCAGTCAACGTTCCAGATTTGGGAGCCTGGCATGTGTGCCTCTTTTGTTTGAAATAAAGTGATCACTCACCACTCTGGCCAAATGCAGCATAATTGATGGTGTGAGTGGATGGAGAAAATTTCCTGTCAGAAAAAAAGGTTAACTGTGGACATATTACAGCCAGGGTCTCTGATTCCAGGATAATGGCATTTGGACAAAAGTAGGGCCCGTCCTTTTTATAGCACTTTATGCCCCATTAGTATTACTGCAAGTCCCAGGACCTGCCTGTTCGGGCACTTAATCAAAAGCAATGGGTTGAAAATCATGTCCCAGCTCTGCTCATATTTGATTCATTCCTTCTAGATAGGAAGAAGTAAAAAACACATTACTAGCATCCAAACAGCACATGCATTATGTGCTAAGCAGTTGAGAAGGCTATCATTGGGTTTTATCCCTTTGGGTACTTGGATGGACAAGTACTTTCCTATTCATCCATTCACTGGCGGAGGCAGTCATATTTCATTTTTTTTCTTCCGCTGACAGACAATCTGTTAGTTTTCCACAGATCTCTCTTTTAAAGACACATTGATGTCACTTATTTTAATTGTAGGCTTCAGGCAGCAAAGCCCAGAAATGTGCACTCATGTACACACACACACACGCACACACACACACACAACTGGAAAAACTACTTGGATGTAGCTCCTCCGAGAGTCAAATCTAATAATAGAAGAGGAACATTTCTTAGGGGAAGAATTAATTTATACACTTAATTACTCGGGATCCACTTCAAGCTCTCCGTCTTCACGCTCTTTCTTTTGGAGAGAGTTTTTAACTAAACACGGAGTGTTCTGACAGACCCTGAGGACAGTCTGCCTCATTTAGACAGAGGAGCCCGGCCTCTTCCACTCCTGCGCTGGTAGCCCACGCCTCAACCCTCAGGGAGGAGATGAGGGCATCAGCCATGGATCGAGGCCGCGCCAGTGTTCGTATTGATTGGGACCTGGGTGAGAGAAGCTTCAGCTCAGTGAGCTGCTGTCTCTCACTCCCATGCTCTCTGGGGCTTCCAAGTGGATCTTCTGCTGGATGGCTTCGCCCCTGCATAACTGGGAAAAATGAAACATTTTTTTTATCAGTTCAAAATGGGGGCAATGGCCAGGCTCCTCATCATTCAGAAGGCCTCTGTCTGAGGAATGGGCTTTTGTTTGTTTGTTTGTTTGTTTGTTTTAAACAATTTGTTTAATTTGCCAATATCTTGCTAAAGACTGGAAGAAGGACATAGTCAGTTATAAAATTGCACAGTATTTGGAAAGGCTTACCTCCGCTAGATTAATGGGAGGCAGGAGAATTATAATCTGTTTCTGACATCATCAAAAAATGGATTAGATAATGGTGTACTATGGAGCCAAACAGGTCAGGGAGGCTGCCCCTACAGCCTTATGGGTTGGTCTAACAGACTGGGAACCTGAACACTAGGGTTCCCAAAGTGAGTTCCAGCTGGGTGCAGGAGGAGCAACTTTCTGTTCTCTGAGAAGATGCTGATGCAGGCCTGCAATTGTCCACACTGGGGAGGATAGGAGCTTTGAATATGTGGCCAAATAGAATAGACACTCAGGGAGAGGGGAAGATGTGATCTTTGGCCCCTGATTTGGAATGGGCACCTGTTTAGCCTCCTGGTTTGTGGTTATCCCACAAGCCTCCTGCATATCCCTCCCCTGTGTCAATGCTTAGAGTTCAGCCATTGTTTATTAATAAGCCCTGTTAAATGCACACCTGATATCTGAGAGAGAGGAAACAACACAAAATTAACATGTCATCACATTAAGATGAATTTAGGTTCAATCTTTTAGTGCCTTTGTAGACTATTTTACTTAAATTATGATATCATGGGCTAGGCACAGTGGCTCACGCCTGTGATCCCAGCACTTTCAGAAGCTGAGGCAGGCGGATCACCTGAGGTCAACAGTTTGAGACCAGTCTGGCCAACATGGTGAAACCCCATGTCTACTAAAAATACAAAAATTAGCTGGGCGTGGTGGCGGGTGCCTGTAATTCCATCTACTTGGGAAGCTGAGGAAGGAGAATCGCTTGAACCTGGGAGGCAGAGGTTGCAGTGAGCCGAGATGGCACCATTGCACTCTAGCCTGGGCAGCAAGAGTGAAACTCCATCTCAAAAAAAAAAAAAAAATTATAATATCATGCTGAAAAATATCTTTCTTAGGGTCTTATATTCCATTATATATCTATATAAACTATATATGATACAGGGATAATTATTTTTAAAACTCAAGAAAATCTAGAAGAAAATTAAATTGACCATTTATCAAGCCTCAGGAGAGGGATGAAAATGATTTTTCTAAGCTTAGAAGCAATATAAAAACCCTCAGAGGAAAAGAGTGACAGATTTGACTATACAGAAGAACAAAACACTTCTGTATGTTAAAAAAAAAAAAAGGCAACCAAGAGTTTGAAAAAATGTTAGCAGCTACTATGACGAAGAGTTAAAATCTTTGTTATTTAAAATGATTATACTAATTTACAAGAAAATATGAAGTTCCAATAATAATAAGCTAAGAGCATCAACATAATTTATAGAAAACACAACCAGCAAACAAAAATATTGAAAAATGTTCAGCTTTACTGGACACCAAATAAATGTAAATTTAAAAAGTGTAAATTTAAAGAAATAATCATTTTGTGTATTTTTTAAAAAATCTTTTTTAATGAAAATTGCTAATATTAACAAGAGTGTCCCGAATATTTATTGAATATTCCTGGTGATCTCATAAAAAGATAAGACCCTTTCAGAAAGCAATCCAAAGTCATAAAAAATGTTTATACCCTTTGACCCGGGAATCCCACTTCTGGAACTCTAACCTATGAAGCTATTCTAAAAGATAAAAAATAAAAAACAAAAAACTAACATGTTAATGTTTTTATTGCAGTGTGGTTTATAACAACAAAAATCAGGAACAACCCAACACCAGCAAGAAGTGCTTGTCTCACATCTATTCAGTGGAATATTAGTCAATCTTAAAATGATGGCCATGTGGAAAGGGCTCCATTTACTATTAGATGAAGACACAGTATACAAAATTGGATGTAAACTTGGATTTCCAGTGAAAAACATGCGCATATGACAAAATAGAAACACATCAAAAATACTTTGAGATCACTGTGCATCTACCAGAACGAATGCAATTTTTAAAAACAAAGAAACAAACTGACCCCACCAAGAACTCACAAGTTTGTGAGCAACTGGACCCCCCATGCATTGCTGGTGGGATGATGCTACTACGACAAAGTGGTGCAGCCACTTCAGAAAGCAACTGGCAGTTTCCTATCAAGCTAAACATAAACTTACCATATAACCTAGCAATCCCACTCCTGAGTATTTACCCAAGAGACATGAAAGAGAATATTATCAAAGAGAATATTCACATGTATACCAAAAGGTTGTATGTGTATGTGTAAAGCTACTTATAGCACCTTAATCATAATTGCCAAAAAATGAAAACAACTCAAATGTTCATCCACTGAGGAGTGGATAATCAAACTGTGGTACATCCATACAGTGGAATATTAGTCAGCAATAAAAAGGAATGAACTACTGATACATGCATCATAGATAAACCCCAAAAGCATTATGCTAAGTGAAAGAAGCCAGACATAAGAGGCTACATACATTATTCTAAATATTTATATGACAATTTGGAAAATGCAAAATTATAGAGACAGAGGACAGATAAGGGGTTGTCAGGAGCTTTATGTGGAGAAAGGAGATTGACTGCAAAGGAGCAAAACGAAAACATTTTTGATTGACGAGGCTGTTCTGTCTCTTGATTGTGGTGTTGGCTACATGACTGTGTGAATTTATTAAAATTCATAGAACTGTATTCCTCAAAAAAGGTGATGTTTTTCTGTATATAAGCTACACCTTGTAACCTGGCCATCATACCCCAAAAAGCTATCCATAGTTCTGGTGAAACAGTAAGATTATTATGGGTGATTCTTTTCTCCATTTTTCAGATTTTCTGACATAATTTTGAAAACCAAATTATATAAATATATTTTTAATGTATATATAATCTGTATATCTGTTGCTGTCATAAGGGAGGAATAATCCATGAGTAGGGGAACATTTGTCTAAATATGTATAATACTTCTATTCAAAGAGCCACTGACCAGAAGCTAACAATGTGAAAATCCTTTGCAAAATAAAATCTCAGACCCAGGAGGCTACTCTCCCATTGGCTCTACCTCTCTTTGGATTTTTTAAAGCGCTCTACTTTTCACCTGACCTGACTCTAGCTCTCAAATTAGGTAATAAGTAGTAAAAGAACTGTATGCATTTCATTGGGAAAAAAAAAAAGACTTAAAAGTGGGATTTATCTCAGATATGCAAGGTTGGTTTAACATATGAAAATATATCAATGTTGTATACCATATTGATAGAATAAAGGACCAAACCTACATGCTTATCTCAATAGATATAGAAGATGCATTTGACCAAAAAATCCAACACCCTTTCATGATAGAAACACGCAATATACTTAGAACTTCCTCAACCTGATAAACAGTGTCTACAAAACACTCACAGTTAACGTCATATTTAATGGTAAAAAACTGAAAGGTCTTCCTCTAAGATCAGGAATACAGTAAAAATATCCACTCTTGCCAATTCTATTCCACATTATACTAGAGGTTCTAGCTAGTGCAATAAGGCAAGGAAAAGAAGTAAAAGGTATCAGATTGAAAATAAATAATTAAAATTATCTTTGTTTGCATATGACATCATCTTGTACATAGATAAAAGAAACCATAAAAACCCCTATGAGAACTAATAAAAGAGTTCAGTAAAGTTGTAGAATACAAAATCAATATATAAAAATAAATTCTATTTCTACACACTGACAATAAACAGTCAAAAAATGATACTAAGAAAACAATTCCATTTGCAATAGCATCAAAAAGAATAAAATACCCAGGAATAAATTTAACCAAAAAAAGTGAAAGACAAATGTAGAAAATTAAAGAAGATCTGAATCAATGGGAAGATCCAATATTCATGGATCAGGAGACTTCTTTTTAAGATGTCAGTATTCTCCAAATTTATCTACAGATACAGCACAGTCTCCATCCAAATACTAGCTATATTTTTGCATGAATCAACAAGCTGATTCTAAAACTTATATGGAAATGCAAGGGACCCAGAATAACCAAAACATTCATGAAAAAGAACAAAGTTGGAGAACCCATACTTTCTAATTTCAAAACATATTACAAGCTACAATAATCAAGACTGTAATACTAGCCCATTGCTGCATGTATCAATGGAATAAAATTGAGAGTTCAGAAATCAGCCTTTACGTTTATGTTCAATTGATTTTCTTGTATATATATATATATATATATATATATATATATATATATATATATATTTATTATAGCTTAAGTTCTAGGGTACATGTGCACAATGTGCAGGTTTGTTACATGTGTATACATGTGCCTTGTTGGTGTGCTGTATCCATTAACTCGTCATTTATATTAGGTATATCTCCTAATGCTATTCCTCTCCCCTCCCCCCACCCCACAACAGGCCCCAGTGTGTGATGTTCCCCTTCCTATGTCCAAGTGTTCTCATTGTTCAATTCCCACCTATGAGTGAGAACATGTGGTGTTTGGTGTTTTGTCCTTGCAATAGTTTGCGGAAAATGATAGTTTCCAACTTCATCCATATCCCTACAAAGGACGTGGGTATGGCTGCATAGTATTCCATGGTGCATATGTGCCACATTTTCTTAATCCAGTCTATAATTGTTGGACATTTGGGTTGGTGCCAAGTCTTTGCTATTGTGAATAGTGCCACAATAAACATATGTGTGCACGTGTCTTTACAGCAGCATGATTTATAATCCTTTGGGTATGTACCCAGTAATGGGATGGCTGGGTCAAGTGGTATTTCTAGTTCTAGATCCCTGAGGAATTGCCACACTGTCTTCCACAATGGTTGAACTAGTTTACAGTCCCACCAACAGTGTAAAAGTGTTCCTATTTCTCCACATCCTCTCCAGCACCTGTTGTTTCCTGACTTTTTAATGATTGCCATTCTAACTGGTGTGAGATGGTATCTCATTGTGGTTTTGATTTGCATTTCTCTGATGGCCAGTGATGATGGAGCATTTTTTTATGTGTCTGTTGGCTGCATAAATGTCTTCTTTTGAGAAGTGTCTGTTCACATCCTTTGCCCACTTGTTGATGGGGTTGTTTTTTTCTTGTAAATTTGATTGAGTTCTTTGTAGATTCTGGATTTAGCCCTTTGTCAGGTGAGTAGATTGCAAAAATTTTTTCCTATTCTGTAGGTTGCCTGTTTACTCTGATGGTAGTTTCTTTTGCTGTACAGAAGCTCTTTAGTTTAATTAGATCCCATCTGTCAATTTTGGCTTTTGTTGCCCTTGCTTTTGGTGTTTTAGTCATGAAGTCCTTGCCCATGCCTATGTCCTGAATGGTATTGCCTAGGTTTTCTTCTAGGGTTTTCATGGTTTTAGGTCTAACATTTAAGTCTTTAATCCATCTTGAATTAATTTTTGCATAAGGTGTAAGGAAGGGATCCAGTTTCAGCTTTCTACATATGGCTAACCAGTTGTCCCAGCACTATTTTTAATTTTTACTTTAATTAATTAATTAATTTAATTTTGAGACAGGGTCTCACTCCTGTCACCCAGGCTGGAGTGCAGTGGCATGATATCAGCTCACTGCAGGCTCTGCTTCTGGAGCTCAGGTGATCCTCCCACCTCAGCCTCCCAAGTAGTTGAGACCATAGGCGTGTGCCATCATGCTTGGCAAATTTTTTGTATTTTTAATAGAGACGGAATTTCACCATGTTGCCCAGGCTTGTCTTGAACTCTTGGGCTCAAGCGATCTGCCTGCTTCAACCTCCCAAAGTGCTGGGATTACAGGTGTGTACCACTGTGTCAGGCCGTTCAGCACCATTTTTTAAAAGGCTATTCTTTCCCCATTGAATTATCTTGCCACCCCTAATTGGCAATCAGGCAGGAAAAAGAAATAAAGGGTATTCAATTAGGAAAAGAGGAAGTCAAATTGTCCCTGTTTGCAGATGACATGATTGTATATCTAGAAAACTCTGTTGTCTCAGCCCAAAATCTCTTTAAGCTGATAAGCAACTTCAGCAAAGTCTCAGGATACAAAATCAAGGTGCAAAAATCACAAGCATTCTTATACACCAATAACAGACAAACAGAGAGCCAAGTCATGAGTGAACTCCCATTCACAATTGCTTCAAAGAGAATAAAATACCTAGGAATCCAACTTACAAGGGATGTGAAGGACCTCTTCAAGGAGAACTACAAACCACTGCTCAACAAGCAAAAGAATGAAGTTAGTCCCCTACCTCACATCATAGGCAAAAATCAGCTCAAAAGGGATGAAAGGCCTAAATGTTAGAGCTAACTATTAACATAAAATTCTTAGAAGGAAATATAGGTATAAATCTTTAAGACCCTGTATTAGTCAATGGCTTCTTAGATATAACTCCAAAAGTCCAACAATGAAAGAAAAAATAGATACATTGGACTTCATCAAAATTGAAAACTTTGTGCTTCAAAGGACACCATCATGAAAGTAAAAATACAGCCCACAGAATGAAAGAAAATATTGACAGATTATGTATTTCATAAGGAATTTGATTCCATAATATATATAAAGAACCCTTACAACGCAACAATGAAAGTACAAATAATCAAATTTTAAAGTGGACAAAGGAACTGAATAGACATTTATCCAAAGAAGATATACAAATGGTAAATAAACATGACAAGATGATCAGTATCATTAGTCATTAGGAAAATGCAAGTCAAACTACAATGAGGTCTAACTTCACATCCACTAAATAGCTCTAATAAAAGCAATGGATAATAACAACTATTGGTGAAAATGTGGAGAAATTGGGAATCCTCGTACATTGCTGGTGGGAATGTAAAATAGTGCAGACACTTTGGAAAAGTTGGGCAGTTCTTCAAAGATTAAATTTAGAGTTACAATATGACCTAGCAATTCCACTCAAAGAGAACTGAAAACATATGTCCACACAAAACTTATACATGAATGTTTACAGCAGCATTATTTATAATAGCTAAAAATTAGAAACAACCCAAACTCTATCAATTGATGAGTGGGTAAACGAAATTTAGCATATGCACACAAAGGAATATTATTTGGCAATATAAAGGGAATATGGTTCTGACACATGCTGCAACATGGATGAACCTTGAAAACATTATGCAAAGTGAAAGACACTGCTCACAAAGACCACATATTATGTGATTGCATTTATATAAAATATCCAAAATAGGTAAATGTATAGAGACAAAAAGTTGACAAGTGGTTGCCAGGAACTGAGGTGAGTGGCAAAAGGAATAATTCTGTGAGTACAGGGTTTCATTTTGGAGTGATGGAAATGTTCTGAAATCAAATAGCAGTGATAGTTGCACCACTTGAACATACTAAAAACCAGTGAATTCTACACTTTAAAGGGGTGATTTTTATGATAAATGAATCATACCAATCAAAAAAAGAATGAATATAAAAGACAAGAAAGGAACTAGGGTGGTTGCTTGGGGTCTTTGGCGCAAAGTGTATCTAAAGATCTGACAGCCTGTGTACTAAAGAATCAGCATCAACTTCAGAGTTTTCTAGCCATTGGACTTCCCTGGGAGCAATAGAGAGGTCATGGGATGGGCATTGTCCAGGCTGCCACTGGTTGGCAAGTTTAGACTAGCTTTGGCTGACCTCCTAATCTCTGTTGCCTAACGCAAACTGTTCCTCTATATTTCAGGCCATTCACAGGTACACATCATGTGCCTATATTGCAATATTTGGGCACACATTTTTTTCTCTTTGATTATAAAGTCTTTAAGTGGAAAGAGTATGCCCCAATGGGTCAACACAGTCACTTGGACATGGTAGATGTGTCTAAATGTTAAGTGGTGAAAACCATAAAGTAGGTGCAATTTCTATTGGTGTATCTTCCTTCTATAGCTCTTTCTCAGGGGCTCCAGGGGTTCCTCAACCTGCTCCTTGACATGTCCCTGGTAACCTGAGGGTCCCAGATGTGGAGTGACGCTGCAGGGAGGGGCTCAGTTTAAACTAGTGTATTTTCCTCCCTGGCATAGCGCCTCCTTACTTTGGATGACTGCATCCCACATCATATCGAAGATTACAAATGAACTCATTGGTACATGAATACATGGAATCTCCTTTATATTTAACTATCTGAGTTGAGTTGCGGTTGAATAGTTGGGAAAACAATACACTCTGCAAACATTTGATTAAAGTTTAATTAATTTTGATTTTGCAATTTTCTTATTTTAGAGCCCTTTTTTTTTTTCAAGTTTGCAAAAATAATTTTACAGGCTCTTGCAGAGCACTTCATTCAGCCCAAGGCATCATGTTGCCCAAGGCAGCATATTGGATGAGAGTCCCTGCTTTGTAGGCACTGTCGGGGAACAGATGGAGAGGCATTTGGAGGAACATGGAGTCGCTCCTGGGCCGTAGAATTTCTCCTCTAAGGTGGTTTGCCTACTGCACCCAGGTTTTGACTGGGACTGTCCCTTTAAGTGGGAAACAGCCCCTTGGCCCAGCACCTCAGAGACCTCCCCCTCTCCCAGTGCCCACTCCATTGCCTGTCTCAGGGCCCAGTGCTGCCCAGCAGTGGCATAGAAGTGGGACAAACAGGTGTTGACAAAGATTAGGAGAGATCGATGAACACGGACGCAGATTCATTCCCAACTGCTGAACTAATCAGTTGGTTTTCACAAGCACTTTATTCCCCCGTCATATCAGCCACAAATACCTGCTTTAACGCTTGGGATCAGTCCTGCGCCAGCTAAATTGATTATATTATTTGGTTTGCTTTAGGAGGAGAAATGGAAAAGACCTTTGCTCTCCCCTATAAAAAAAAAAAAAAAGCTAAAGCAAAAACAAGTAAAATAACAATTGCAGGTTCTGACAGAGTAGAAGAAAGAGCCTGCCCGCTGGGTTCAGGTAATACTTTTGAGAAATTAAACGACCATATCATCTTGGGTCTCGGTCTCCAATCCATTGGTCCATGATAGCAAGAGGCCCAGAGAGAAGACAAGGGTTTTGCTAGACCTCAGGAGCACAAGTAGAAGGAAGTGAATCCCTGGGCTAGAAAGTGGCTTTGCTTAGAAAGAGGGGAAACAGGCAGGGCGCGGTGGCTCACCCCTGTAATCCCAGCATTTTGGGAGGCCGAGGCAGGCGAATCACAAGGTCAGGAGTTTGAGACCAGCCTGGCCAATGTGGTGAAACCCTGTCTCTATTAAAAATACAAAAATTAGCTGGGCATGGTGGCGGGCGCCTGTAGTCCCAACTACCTGGGAGGCTGTGGCAGGATAATCGCTTGAACCTGGGAGGCAGAGGTTGCAGTGAGCTGAGATGGTGCCACTGCACTCCAGCCTGGTGACAGAGCGAGACTCCGTCTCAAAAAAAAAAAAAAAGAAAAGAAAGAGGGGGAACACTGGAAAGATAAACAGGCTCCAAAGGGAGAGAAGTAGAACACAAATAACTTGGGAATAATCATCCAGGAGTATAATACAAGGATTTCCAGTGAGCAGCAGCAGTGGCATTATGGAGGAACTGGTCCATTCAGAGACATAGGTGCAGGTTACCTGGTCTTGGGGGCTGTGATGGAGGCATTCCTTCCTTAGGAACTTACAGGATGGTACCCTTTTATTCTAAAACAACCCAGCTGGCGGGAAGCAGTGAAAACAAGCGTTCTGGTGTGCTTTATTTATACAAAGGAGAAATTTAGGATCAGAGAGGAGACTTAGGCCACATGGCTGAGTACCAACAGAGCCAGGACTACAATTCAGATCTCTTCAATCCCATCCAGGGCTCTTGCCATATGATCATTCATGATTCAGGGCCAGGGTGACTCCACAAGGCCATGTCAGCCCATATAGCCAAGGGTAGTGAGCCATCTGTCTCTTCTCACCTGGAGACACTCTCTCTGGTCCTAGGTAACCAGCCATTGATTGTAGCCCCCTGGAGGACCCCCAAGAAGGGAAGAGCAAGATGTGAACTAAAATACTAAAGTGCTAACATCAGAGGCCTGTCTGCTCAGGCCCTGACAGGGAGTTGATGGGGTTCAGGACACACTACCCCAAAATATGACACCTCGGGATTTGAGAAAACAGCAGAGGCAGGAAGGCCTCTCTAACCTTCTTCCTTAAGGCAGGCCATAAAAGAAATGCCTCCTCCAAAGTAGGTCATAAGACCCCATTTGAGAGGCACTCTCTCTGTATCTAAAGAAAAGAAATATCCTAATATCTGAAGACACAAGGATGCAGAGAAGAAGCTGAACAAGTAGGCCTTGCTAAATTCCTTCTAGTTTATTACCATAAGATCATACCCCCTTCATCTAATCACACTTCTACACGACTGGCTGCTGTTCATCAAACCTAAGTACAGTCATGGGCTGAGTAACGACTTTTCAATCAATGATGAACCACATATACAATAGTGACCCTGTAAGATTATAATGGAGCAGCCCTAGAGAGGTGTACCATTTAAAATCTACTATATTTTTACTGTGCCTTTTCTATGTTTAGACACACAGATACTTACCACTGTGTTACAATTGTCTACAGTATTTTAGTAAAGCAACTTGCTGTACAGGGTTGTAGCCTGGGAGCAATAGGCCTACCCTATATTCTAGGTGTGGAGTAGGCTGTAACATCCAGATTTATGTAACTACACTCTATGATGTTTGCACAACGATCAAATCACCTGACAATGCATTTCTTGGAACATAGCCCCATCCTTGAGTGATGCATGACTATATAAAAATATACAGGTTTCCTTGTTTCTTTGGGTCTTCATTTCTGAAGGCTCCCATGCCATGTGAAATTTACATTAAATAAATATGTATGCTTTTCTCTTGTTAGTCTGTGTTTTGTTATAGAGGCCTCAGTCATAAACCTAGCGATGGGTGAAAAGATGTATTTTTTCTCCCCTACAGAACCCACAAAGGCTTCTGAGAAAGGGCGGGTGTACCAGGGCAGAAAAACAGGAGTGTGACACCAGTGCATAAGGGGCAGGCTGCCCTCGCGGCTCATCTGAGAGCCTCATGAGCTGGCCCACCCTCTCCAAAGTCCATTTGAGGAGCAGGAATTCTGTGGTCTAGTCTCGGAGGTAGACCAGTCTCTGCCCTCCAGCAGTGACTGTGAGTCTCTGGACCTCAATTGCTCACCTTTGACATGAGTGAGCAAGAGTAGACCATATCTCCCAGCTCTAGAGCAGCATGGGTCTCTCTGGTTTTAGGGGTCTTCTTTCCTTATCTTCAAATGAAGGACACCAGATTCTCTCTTGACCACCACTTCTCTGTAGCTGTATCCTGCCTTCCTTTCTTCGTAGGAAAACTTTTTGTAGGAGTCGTTGAAGCCTGTGTCTCCACCTCCCCACCCCATATTCTCTCTTCAGTCCCACCTCACCACTGAGACTATTCTTGCCAGAGTTACCAGTTACTTTCACTGGCCAAACCCAAAAGTCCTTGCTCTGTTCTTACCTTTCCTGACTTTTCAGTGGCATTTAAAATATAATCGCTTCTTCCTTCTTTAAACATCTGTTTCCATTGGTTTCCCAAATATCACACTCTCCAGGTCTTCCTGCTGTCTCCCCTGTTGCCTTGCTATGCTAACCCTTCCTCCTCTTTCACACTGACTCCAAAGGTTAGGGTGCTTTGGGACTCAGTCCTTGGCCCTCTTCTCTTCTGTATCCACTTTCTCTCACTCAGTTTGATGGCTTTAAGTACCTACTCTACTCAATGGCTACTGAATCTATATCTGCAGTGGGAGAATTCACCTCAGACTCTTGCACTCTTGTATCTGAATGTCTCTCTCTCTCTCTTTCTTTTTCTTTCTTTCTTTCTTCTTTCTTTCTTTCTTTCTTTCTCTCTCTCTTTCTCTCTTTCTTTCTCTCTTTCTCTCTCCCTTTCTCTCTCTCTTTCTCTCTCTTTCTTTCTCTCTTTCTCCCTTTCTCTCTTTCTCTCTTTCTCTCTTTCTTTCTTTCTTTCTTTCTTTGTCTCACTCTGTAGCCCAGGCTGTAGTGCAGTGGCACAACCTCTGCGCTCTGCAACCTTCACCTCCCGGGTCCCAGTTCAAGCAATTCTCCCTCCCTCCGCCTCTCGAGTAGCTGGGATTACAGGCACGTGCCACTGTGCCCAGCTAATTTTTGTATTTTTAGTAGACATGGGCTTTCACCATGTTGGCCAGGTAGGTCTTGAACTCCTGATCTCGTGATCTGCCTGCCTCAGCCTCCCAAAGTGATGGGATTACAGGCATGAGTCACTGTGCCCAGCCCCTTCTTTCTAGATGAGTAGCTAGCAGTCATCTTGAATTTTACATGGGCCAAAGGAGAACCCTTGATTTTCTCCCTTAAGCTGCTCCCCAGTCCTTCTCATCTCAATATATAACATTACTGTCCACTCCGTGGTTCACACCAAAAACCTAGAAGTTGTGTTTAATTCCTCGCTCTCCCTCATCCCCACATCCTGACCAACAACAAGGCCTCTGGGCTCTAACTCCAAGTTCATCCAGTGCTAGTCTACTCTCAGCCTCCACCTCCACCTCAATACCCTCAGACTGGACTTCCTGCTTCCTCTCTTGCCCCTCCAATCCATTTTCCCACAGCTACAAATCAGATCAAGTCACTTCTCTGCTTAACAACACGGTATCCCTTAACTCTTAGAATAAAATCCACACTCCTTACTGTGGTTTTCAATGGGCGACCTGAACCAGCCCCTGCCTCCATCTTTGACTTCGTCTTTCACTTAGGCCAAACAATTTTTGACCTGGGCCTTTGACCATTCTTCCAGACCTTCACATGGTGGGCTTTTCTTTTCTTTTTTTTTTTTTTTTTTTTGAGACGATCTCGCTCTGTCACCCGGGCTGGAGTGCAGTGGCCAGATCTCAGCTCACTGCAAGCTCCGCCTCCCGGGTTTACGCCATTCTCCTGCCTCAGCCTCCCAAGTAGCTGGGACTACAGGCGCCAGCCACCTCGCCTGGCTAGCTTTTTTTGTATTTTTTAGTAGAGACAGGGTTTCACCGTGTTAGCCAGGATGGTCTCGAACTCCTGACCTCGTGATCCACCCGTCTCGGCCTCCCAAAGTGCTGGGATTACAGGCTTGAGCCACCGCGCCCGGCCTGTGGGCTTTTCTTTAGAGTTATATTCTCTGAAATGCCTTCCCTGGCCATCAAACTAAAATTATCTTTTGCATCTTCCTAAGTCTCTGCATATCACTTGTGATTATCTGGCATTTTTTATGCTTATTCATATGTTCACGTATTGTCTCTATCCCCCTTACTAGAATATAAGCTCCCAGGAGGCAGGGACCTTGTCTGTATAATTTTCTGCCATATCCCTAATATCTAGATTAGCATCTGGCATGTGGAAAGTGGGTATTTAGTGCATGTTTGTTCAATGAATGAATAAATGAATGCATGATTATCTCTGGGTGTGGAGTTTGGGAATCCCTATTTAAAATACATTCAGCAACTAAAGTCAAGAACTACTATGCATAAGATTTAATGTATTTCCCAGGTAGGATGAAGCAAGATTTTCCATTTCTAAAGATTATGGAGGACAATGCTTATCCTAATGGAATAAATCTCCAATAGTCCAATTGCAAGTCCCGTGACTTATGTTGAAAAGATATGGGTCTAGGGCTCTTTGCCTGTGTGTTCTTGAGGCACAGAAGATGGTTATGTTTGCTTCCCCATGTTACTGGCCCTGCCCTTAGCTCAACAGCTGGGAGATAAAGTGCCTCCTGTCTTCCTTGAAAGGAATCAATAGTAAGAATGAGTACTTAGCTCTCTCCAAAAGGTCAGCTTGACACCTGATTTCTCAGGCTGCTCTCTTGATCTCTCCTCCCCATTAATGGGGAAGCCTTCTCCTGCCTGGCAGACAATGTTCTAAGAACAAATTTGTAATCTGAGTCTGTGAAATATTATGGAGATTAAGACAGTATCTCAGGGTTCATTTGGTTTGGCCCCTTGAAGAATGGGACATAGGTGCAGAGCAAAGGTCAGCATGTGCCCAGCACATGTGAGCATGGGTACAAGAAAAGAGTGTAGGTAAAGATGTGTGTTACCAGTGAAACATACCACAAATGGGAAGGATTCTCTCTGCATGGACATACATGGCTCTATATGTAGCCCATGTGCCTAGTGGTGGGTATGCAGAGGCATGAGCAGATAACTGTTGGTGCATGTGTTGACATGTGTGACACAAAGTGCATTTGCATGTGTGCTAGTCAATGCTTTGCCAGAGTCTGTGACCAAGTAACCGTGTGACTCCAAGCAGTCACTTAATTTTCCTCATCTGTAAACTGGTACAGCTAACCAAGCCTATGCATTTTGCTTGTTTGTTGCTGGGAATAAATGAGATCATGGAAGGAACATTCTTTTTACAGGAAAGCTACCAACATGTTACTTTATGTTGCAAATCTGTTTGCATGTAACCTCGGGCTACACATGTGCCTGTAGCTACCCACAGTCGCCGCCCCTCCCCTCCCCTCAGCCTTTCAGTACAGAGATGCCCCGTTTAAGAAAACCTAATATACAAAAGCAGAAGTCCCAAGCACAAGCGAGACAATTAACCTGCGGGGCGAGGTTACCAAGGGCAGGCTGGGATCCTGTGGTTTGGAAAACATCTGGGACCCCTGGTCCAGCGCCCAACCCCCATCCTGTACATCCCACCTCTTGCAAAGCCGCGGGGAGGAGGTGGATTATCTTCTTCTTCTTTTTTTCTTTTTTTTAATGAATAGGACGGGCTGTGGGCGCCTGGCAGGCCCCATCTGTCCGCTGCCCCAACTCAATTTGATTCCCATTCACCCGCCTTTGTTTGCCTCCTTTTTTTTGATCAGCAATGTTGTGGGGGGTGGGAGTGCAAAGGCTTAATGTTCTCGATGGCGCGGTGGAGCCCCGACCCCTCCCGGTCCCCCGTCCCCTTGGCCGCCTCGGCCCAGCGTTCCTGGAGGTGAGGGTCCCAGGGCCGCCGACCGGCCCCCAACCGCGCGGAGCCCAGGATAGCAGGGAGCGGAGGCGCTGGCGGTTAGCCGGCCGAGGGGAAGATGCTGGTTCTTTCGGGTCGTGGGGCCTGGTTGGCTGCTGCCCCCAGGATGGGATCAAAATGCACCTACCAGTGACAGGGGCCTCTCTACTGCGCGGGAGAGGGAGGCGCCCACAATGGAGGTTAATGGGAGCCAGCCGGATTTCCAAGTGGTTGGGAACTGCACATCTGGAGGTGGCACCTCCGCGAACCATTTCACTCCCTTTTAAATAGAAAAGATAATAGAGCAGCCCCAACCTGAAAATTCACCCATAATCCCACAGCCTGAATGAGAAAACCATTTTGGAATTTTCTTATAATCTTTGGTGGCCAGTTTTGTTGGGTGTTTTCTGTTCGTTTGTTTTTCGGGGTTTTTGTTGTTGTTGTTTTGGTTTGTTTTACAAATTGCCATCCTGAGTGAAAGGGACCTAGGGAACTTCAGAAGGGGCTTGGCAAAGTGTTACCAGCCCATTTTACAGATGGAGTGCCCAGAGAGGAAAGAGCCTAGGCCCCCACACTTCTGGCTCACGGTTGGCATTTCAGCTAGGGTCAAGATTATGGAAGACTGAGGGAGTCAACTAGCTACCCTCCAAGGACTCTCCAGTAGTTTGCCAAAGTCTAGAGGCACAGGTACCAGCTCAACAGGAAAGAAATTAACTCCCAGCATCCTCTGGGGAGCTGAAGATCTAAAATCAGATAACAGCAGTAAAGATTAGTCCAGAGGCCTCCACTGTGTGGGCCATGCCAGTGAGAGGCAGGAAGGTTCAGTTTAAGATTTTCTTTGATAAATAGGGCTGTGCTCTCTGGTATTTTGGGGAGAACCCATTTCTGCTTGGCAGGGCACACTAGAATGTGACTCTGCATCTCAATGTGCAGTTTTTCATGGGTCACAGTTGGCGTGGGCTGCAGCTGAAAACTCTAGGCTTCCTGGTTATCCAACCGCCATCTCCCAGCAACTTTTGTCTTCAAGGAGTTCATATCCTCAAAGAAATGTAATATCTAGCCCCATAACTATAGGAGGTGGTAGAAAGTTTTGGAGCCCTAACAGGTACAGGTAATGGGCCATGGAAATAGGAGATGGTCACAGGGAAGGTTTGATGAAGGAGGAGACTGAGCTGGGTTTAGGTGGAGGAGATGGGTCCCTGGGAAGGGAGCGTGGAGACACTTTTGCAGAGAGGTGAGTCAAAGCAGAAGCTGGGACAAACTCAAATATGTATTGTGGACAGTAATTGGAAAAAGGTCCACGATGCAGGTGCCAAGGTGATGGGGCAGGTGACCTGGGCTGGGGGCAGCACCAGTGGGAGACCTGAAGTAAGGGATATGAGCACTGGCTGCAAGAGGGTTGGTTATCCATTTGGTTACCCAGCATTAATTACCAGGAGCCTGAAAGGAAAAATGTCTTTTCACATGAAGACAGCATTTTTCACATACTTATGGGTGTATGTGATTGATAAATATACAAATGCATTATCACATTCTTAAAAGATTTGATCATTCTCAAATTTCTCTGTTGATCGATGCTACTCTCAAGCGGAGTTCTTGAAATTTACATGAAAAGGCATCCCCCCACATGCAAAGGTCCTTAGTGTTTCTGGAGAATGTCCTCTGAGCCTTGCCTGTGCTCAGAGGAGAGATAAAAATGATGTTCATACCTCCAGGAGATAAGACTCAAAGACAGTAACAACAGAAAAAATGTCATGAGAGAAAGAATGATCCAGGTGCCAAACCCAGTATAATCTAGGGGCCAAATGACAGCATTATAGGCATTCAGAGGAGATATTTCTGTAGGTAGGTTAGCGGGATGGGGTTTATGAGCAAGATAGGATTTGATTAATCCTTAAAGGATATGTGGTAATTGGATAGGTAGATGAGCAAATGGCATATGTGCTTCTAGTTAATTATTTATTTGTGTTCATCTGCTTTTTTTATTTTCTGAAATTAAAAATATGGAAATATAAAGAGAATAATACAACAGTGGCTGGTGTATCCACCACCCAGAAGTGACAGTTATTAATATTGTGTCAAATCTCCATCATTGTGTTGAGTAAAAGAAATGCAGTTGTTTGGGTAGAATTGACTTCCCCTTTTTTCTCTCCCCACTTCCTGCCTTGCCAATCGCTTCTGTGTCCCATGACCAGGCTACCATTATCATGGATTTGGTGTATAACCTTGCAGTCCATTTAATATACTTTTACAATCGACTGTGTGCCTATGAACAAATACTAGCAGTGTCTGTGTGTATGTTTAAATGAATGTAAATGGTGTCATATTGAACATATTGCTCCGCAAGTTTGTTTTTGTTTATTTATTTTGTATGGAATTGTGTGTTGGTGAAATAGTGTTCTTTTTACCTGCAATGTGGCATTCTGTCACATGAAAACAGCACAGTTTTTTTCTGCAATAATACTGTTGCGGTGAACACCTTCTACATGACTCCTTGCACACATGTATGAGAGTATAAGTGGAATTATGCTGTGCTAGGGAATGTATAGTTTTAGATTTATGATTATATTAATTTGTATTACTCATCATGGTTGATTTTAATTAGATAATTTCTTCTAAAAACTCAATGAGTGTGGAATGGAATATATTTATGCTTCTGTATACACCTCTGTTTACAAAGCGTACTGCATCAAAGCAGCCTACTTTAATCAGAGATACAAACATATCACGGTTTTGCTGAGCTGGCTTTTGTATCAGAAATATAAACCCACTTTCATTTACTAATGTTTACAAGAAGAAGAATTTTAAATTGTTGACCTTGGAGAAGGAGAATAAATGAAAGAATAATTCTTGAATGGGAGACTTATGTCTGAGCTATGGATAGAATCTGTTCGTTATATTTTGGTTATTGTAAAAATGTGTGATACCACAGACCAACCTTCTTTTTAACTCTGGGCCTTGGCATACGTGTGTGTGTGTGTGTGTGTGTGTGTGTGTGTGTGTGTATGTGTTTATAATTTGCCAGCCTCATCCTTATTGAAAGTCCTTGTATCCAACCCACACACATACTACACAAGTGTGTCATTCACTGATAGTGAAGGTCGGAGAATAGCTGGAGCATCTCAACAAAACCATCTAGATAGCTTAGTTCCAATGGGCACAATACACGCAAATAGTAGTTATGGTGCCACCTTTATGCTTTCCTGAGTTTGGTGCTTTGTGAATGTTGTCTTCTGACTCACCTATCATGTGAGTTCCATTACTGAAATCCCTACTATACATTAGAACTTTCAAAATCACAGAAGGAGCAAGATAATAAACTGTTACCTTCTTTCTGTCTGAGTATAAATTCACTTGTCATTTCTCTGTAAAGAAGATATTAATAGTTTCTATAAAATAGGACATGGGGTAATTTTCTGAGCTGGGCAGTGGGTGGGGGAGGGCAGGTGGGAGATAGTTCCAGAGCTGGGTGTCTGGAGTTGGATAGGTATGGGCATTGAAGAAGGCACTGAGCTTGGGAAACCCAGGCTGAGGATGAATGTTGCTTGTGGCTTGGAGCAGAGGGTTAGTGCTCAGAGGCAAAGGAGAGGCACACCTAAAGGGCTTTCCCTTAAAGGGACGAGTGTAGAACACTGCTCCAGGCAACATGGGTGGACAAGCCCTGAATTCATTCTCCTAAGCGAAAGAAAAAAAAAATCAGGCATAGTTTAGATCTCCACTACCCACTGTTCTCTGTGGTGCACACATAATTTTAAAACAATTAAAACAGCTGGGTGGAAACTTGAATAGCAGTAGAGGGCATATAACTGGTGAGATTGTTTTATTTAAGTTTGCAAACCATCCATCCTGTCAGAGGGAAGTCCTTCCCGAAATCATACTCTTCATGGCATCTGAGGCACGTTCTTCTCTTTCAAAGTATTTCCACATCCATTATCTCAGTTGATCCTTACAATACCCGGGTGAGGTGAGTTGGAAAGATATTGAGGCCCCATTTGCCAGAGGTTAAATGGCTTTACTGAGGTCTTATATTTTAGCAGCAGGGCCAGCCTAGAGTCTGGTCTTCTGGATGTCAGTGTCTCTCTCTCTCACACACACACACACCCATGCACCCGCATGCACACTCACACACACACACACACACACAAAATTCAGATTTTATAGCATTTTTTCACAAGGCTTCTCTTCAACTTAATTGCAAATCCTTGAGGCCAAGGACTGTGTTTTACACTTCTGTGAATCCTCCATTAAAAAAATAGTTACTTGTCAAATTGAATCTATTCCTTCCTTTCCAGGGTTGCCAAGGCTCTTGTGAATTTCCAGAAACCCCCTGTCAGAGGTGGAGGATTTTTCAGGATCAAACAAATTTATAAGGCAAAGCCTCATAATTGCCACTCATCAGCCTAGTTCAGACTTCCAAAACTGGCCTGCTTACTGTGTGCCGATACAAATGTGAATGGATTAGCTGCCATTTTCCAAACACCTATCACATGCTACTCACTGCTGGAGCAGCTGCCCCCAGAGGGTCATTTGGCCCTCACCACTGTCCTGCATGGAGGTGTTGCTATCCCAGCGACATGAGCAGGCTTCAGGGACCTGCTGCCAGCTTTCCTGGCCTCCCTGCCTCTTCTCTTCTGCAGCAGCCTCCCAGGCCTTTCACCTGTTCATCAGGCCATCCTGCTTCCCTATACCCCTGCCCTCTTCACTTCTGTTGCACATGCCCCACTTTGCCAGTGTCTGTCTTTGGTACCCAGAAATTAGCATGAAATTAGAAAGGAGCAAAGCCAAAATGCAGCCAACTAACCAGTGGCCAAACGAACCAGTAGCCAAAACCAGTCGCTGGAGAAACAGACCAAACTCAAGAACCACTGGGAGACCAAGGCAGGGCAGGACTGAACAATGCTTTGAATACCCAGAGAAGGCAAAGCCGGGACCACTGCATGGAGGAGGAGGCCTGGAGATGGGCTCTGAGGATTGGAAGAATTCAGATAAAAAGAAAAGGAGGAGCAGAAGGCTTCCAGGCTGCTAGCCTGCCTCCCCTCATTTTCCTTTCTCTGCTTCCAACCTTGAAACCCTCCAGACCTGTCTGGGCCTGGGGCAAGAGGCGGAATCTCTGGCGATCCTCGGATCCTCGATCCTCGGGTGCTTTCTCCTCTCCGTGTAGTCGTCTTTGTCCTCAGCCGCCAGAGATGAGCAATTTAGCGGCAGGTCACTCTTTCTGTTTCCCTGTTCTTTCCCTTTTCTTTCAAAAGCGAGAACGAGAAGGGAGATGGGGGTGGGAGGGGGAACAGGGGCTTCCTGCACAGCCCAGGCTGACTGGCTCCGGGGGGGATAAATGACTCCGGTTTCCGCGCCTCTGGTGTTGCACAACTTGTCTGTGCTGGCTTGAGACCCCGGTGATCCCCTTCTAATTGAAATCACTTTCCCCTGACCTCCCCCGTAAGCGTGGGAGCTTGTTGCTCTCTGCGCCAACACACGGGCTGCGGAGGTCGGGGGGAAATCCTGGCTGGCACCAGAGCTGCGCGCACACCGCATCCGTCTTCCAGCCGCCCGCGCTCTTGGCCGCGCCAGCTGCCCCGCCAGTGTGGGCGTCCGGGCGGCCCCCTGGAAGGCGGCCCCGCTGGGTCACCGGCTGCTTGGAAGCTCGCAGCGGGGCTGGCACTGCCCCCTAGGGGGCATTTTGGACATTTCATGGGGGGCTTGTTGATTGGCACTACAACTGGGAGTGCTACTGCGCGGTAGGTGGGGATAAGCCTAGGATCAGGGACATCCTGCCCCGTGCCGGACAAGCCCTCATTTGCCCAGCACGACCAGCAGGCCTGCAGAGATGAACAACCTGCTTACAATTATCTGAGCTGAGTCTCTGTTTCACGTATAAATCAAAGTATTTTTGTACCGTTATAATATACTCTGGTGTTTCCAAGAAGGCAACTACCACGTAAATCAAAGGAGACAGGGCTCTTTTTCCAGTTCATCTCGTTAAGAGATGTTTACCGTTTAGGCACATTGCAATACTTGAGCAATGGCGATATAACGCATTCCTCTGTGTCTGTCATCTATCTATCTATCTATCTATCTATCTATCTATCTATCTATCTATTGATCGATCGATCGATGGATCCATTGTATGGGAGAAAAAGTATTAACCTTTCCTCACAAGGTCCATGGCCGACACCTCATACAAAAAAATGCATTAACAAGAGAAAAGCATAATAAATTTATTTAACCAGAGTTTTAGATAGCACAGGAGCGTTCAGAAATGAAGACCCAAAGACCCAGGGAAAACTGTATATTCTTATGCTTAGGTTTGAAGAAGAACGGACAGTCATGTAGAAATGTGATTGGACAAAAAGGGGTATAATTTAATGGTATAACTGAAAGGAACTCAGCCTATTTGTTCAGATTCTTCTTGGCCTCTCCGTGCAGCATTCCTTTCCTCTGGGTGTGGGCCAGACACCTGTCACATGTATGTCTTATGACCTATTTTCAAGGGAGGTAGACAGAGAATTCTTTTATTGCCAACTTTCACACAAAAACGTGGGAGAAGGTCAGGGAATGACTTTGTTTCAGTGATTTTTCTCAATTGCCAAGGTGCTATATTTTGGGGGTATTATGTTCTGAGCCCTAACATTATCTGCCTATCTACCCATCTATATACATATATATACACATACATAGACATATGTGGATATATATGTATACTTACATATACATATATACATGATACACACACCTGTGTGTGTCTTAAATACAAACTTACTTATTCTAAGTAGGTATGAGACTCACTGTCTTCTAGTGTAAATATACTTGAATTTACATACAGAAATGTACACTATTTTATTATAAATTGCTTTCATTTTATTTCTGTTTATAATTATACTAAGAAATTGTGTTGATTTTTTGAAAGGGGTTTGAGGTCTTTTAGAGTTGAGAACCATTGTTGTTGCCTTTCTGAGTCTCAGTGTCCTCAAAAGAACCAAAGTGGGGACAATAAGATGTTAAAAAATAGCAAAAATGTCACACAAAATTATATCCGTATAACTCAGAGCCCAAGATGCAGCTGCAGTGAGAAACTTTGCTGATCACAGTCCCTAGGAGGCCCCAGGTCCCAAAGCGGAGGGAGATAGAGCCCGGGAGGTAGGAGACCCCTTGGGTACAGGTTGGGGGTGCATGACTGTGAGCCCAGGTTGGAAGACCAAAGGCCATGTGCAGTTTTCCAAGTGTGTTATATGCAATGAATGGAGGTTTATATGAATGGAGATGATATATATTGCATAGATATTGCATATATCCAAGTGTGTTATATGCAATGAATGGAGATTTTTTCCTCTTTTAAATGATCAGTTAACAAAAAAAAAAAGAGAGAGAGAGAGAGACAGAGAGGGAGAGAAACCGTCCCTAAGCACTTAGTGACCACACTTAGTGACCACCTACTATGCACCAAAACTCTGTCATCTGCTCTGCAAACCATATATTTCTTAATTCTTGCTTCTACCCAGTGAGGTAGGTATTATTATGGCTACCACAGATGAAGCGGCTGGGGCTCATTCAGTAAACAAAATTTGAACTGAATCTATTTGACTACAAAGTCAGTAGGACATACTGGCCCTAAAAAATTGCCAGTGGGCTTGTTTTTATTTTTACGTATTGCTGATTTAATTAAGGTCTTCTGTCTTAGTCAGCAAGTTTAGTCTATGATACTTGTCTGAGCCTAACTCCTTAGATGGTAAAGGCAACACAAATGGAAATTTAAACATGGAATTCAACCAATATAAAAATATTTACATAATTTTGAAAGAAATGAAACAGTCTCTACACAAGTTGCAAACATACCACTTTCTTGGATGGGTGAATTTATATCATAATATTTCAATTTCCCCCAAAATTACTAAATACAAAATTATTAATTACTAATACTATACATAAATATAATGAAATTATAATTGGAATTCAAATGGATTTTTACAGTATTAAATTATCTAAAAATTGATATAAATGTCTGAGAAAAGCCAAGAAAAACTTTTAAAGAATAGTTTGGGGAGGGTAACTTGATTTCTTACTAAATATAAAAATATAATTTATAAGGCATGGGACTGACATAGGAATAGAAAGGAAAACTCAGAAAGATCTCAGTGGACAAAGATGGTCTGTTTAATAAATGGTATTAATAATCCATTTAGAAGAAAATAGAGTTGAGTTCCCTACCTCATATCAAATTTTTAAAAATCCATCTGGAGTAAGTGTTTAAATGTAAAGTAAATAAAACCATAAACTTATTATAAGAAAATCACCCACACACATACACACATATGAAATTGATAGATAGATAGATAGATAGATAGATAGATAGATAGATAGATAGATCTCCCAAGGGTATAGTTGAGGGAAATAAATGGTTTTTGCCAAGTCAGAAAACTTAGAATGTATACAGAAAATGATAGGCATATTCAATTATGTAAAAGTTAATATAATATTAGAATGGTGAAGGATGCAATAAAGATAGGCAAATAATAGCTTGAGGAACATAGTTTCAATGCAGATGATTGATAAAAAGTTAATATCTGAGATATACCAAAAGATTCAGACAAATTAATTTAAAATGGCAAACAATAAACAGGAAAGTGGGCAAAGGATATGAACAAAGGATTTAGAGAAGATCAAATTCAAATGTCAATACATATATGAAAAGATGTTTAGCTTCTCTAACAGTCAGATAAATACAAATCGAAGTAACAATGAGACATCATTTCCACCACAAATTTGGTAAGTTAAAAAGGGTGATAATCCCTCTCACTGACAGAAATGTTGGGGGAAAGTTTTCTCTTATATATGATTAGCGGAAATGTGAGTCATTATATGTTTTTAGAAAGCAATTGCTCAATGATTATGGTAAATGGGAGTTACGTAGACCCTTCAACCTAGCAATCTCACTCCTAGGAATTTGTTCTTTAAAAACAGAATTCCAGTAAGAAAGTATCTGTTCAAGGCCAAGGATGTTCACATCAGCATTGTTTAAAACTGGACAAATTTGGAAACAAAATAAATCCCATCGACAGAGGAATGATTGAATAAATGATGGAATATTTATACCATGAAATATTGCACAGCTCTTAAAAAGACTGCATTATATATAACTTCCTGTTAACTTTGAGAGGTATTATGATATATTTTTAAGTGAGAAAAGCCAAATGCAGAGAAAGATATATATATATAATCCATTTTGTAGTGATGACCTTCCGTAAAGTACATACATATATTTATGTATGAAAATGACTATATTAGCATAAAAATATGGAAAGTTTCAAAACAAGTGATGCCAGCAAACACGAGAGAGGAATGATGGGGGTGTGTGTGTGTTCGGGGAATCAGAGAGGTTAAAAAAGATAAAATCAATATGAATTTAGGTAAAAGTATATGTATATGTGTATAACTATACATGGAGAAAGAAATTTGAAAGAATATTCACTAAATATTAATGATGTATTCCTGGATTGAATATTGGTCTCTACCAGTTATCCCCAAATTAATCTGTAGATTCAATACAATCCTAGTAAAAATCTCAGCAGGTTTTTATGTGCATCCAAATGTATACATGCATATGTATAAATTGACAAGCTAATTATAAAATGTATTAAAAATGCAAAGGGCAAAGAACGGCTAAGACATTCTTGAAAAAGAAAAACAAGATGCATAGAGGAGGGCAGGAGGGTATCTTGCACTATCGAATATGAAGACATAAAAAGTATTTATTTATTTATTTATTTATTTATTTGAGACAGTGTCTTGCTCAGTCACCCAGGCTGGAGTGTAGTGGTATGATCACGGCTCACTGCAGCCTCAGCTTGCTGGACTCCAATGATCCTCCCACCTCAACTTCCCAAGTACCTGGGACTACAGGCACAGGTGCGTGCCACCACGCCCAGTTAATTTTTTTTTTTTTTTTTTTTTTTTTTTTTTTTGTAGAGACAGGGTTCTGTCATGGTGGCCAGGCTGGTTTTGAACCCCTGAGCTCAAACGATCCACTGGCCTTAGCCTCCCAAAGTGCTGGGATTACAGGCATGACCCACCTCACACAGCCAGTACTTAAGACTTATGAAGCTACAAAAACTAAGACAATACAACATTGGTGCAAAGACAGATGAATACCGCAATGCGGTTGAATCAGTGTCCAGAAACAGGTATGTGGAAACTTTATCTATGACAAAGGCGAACTGAAGGGAAGGGCTTCTTTTCAATAAATGATATTGAGTCTATTGAATATCTGAATGTAGAAAAATGAAATTTTACTCCTACCTCACACCATACAGAAAAATGAATTCCAAGTGGATTTTGGCTGTCAATGTTAAAGGTAGATCAATAAAGCTTCTAGAAGATAATATAGGAGAATTTTTTCTCAAACATGGAATAGGAAAATATTTCTTAAACCTGATACAAAACCCACTAATCATAAAGGAAAAAATTAATACATTAGGCTACATTAAAATTAAGAACCTCGGTTCATCAAAAGAAACCACCAAAAGAAGAAATTTGCAATATATAAAAAGTAACAAAGAATTCACACCCAGAATGCACAAAGAACTAGGAATCAGTAAGCAAAGACCAACAACCTAATAGAAAAATGGCAAGAGAGCTGAACAGGAATTTTGCAAAAGAGGATATACTAATGGCCAATAAACATATGAAAATGTGCTCAATTGTATTAGTAATTTAAAAATTTCATGAGATATACATCCCCTCTGAATGGCTAAAATGAAGAACTGTAGGTAAGGATGCAGAAAGGAAAGAGTGCTCAAAAACTGCTGGTGGTAATATAAATTGATGTAATCACTATGGAAAACTACTACTGCCTGATTAAATGTTTAATGTACGTATACATGTTGAAGAAGCAATTCTATTGCTAGATGTTCACTTACAGTGTGGCACATGTGAAGTAAAAATCATGTACAAGAATGTTTGTAGAAGCAACTTGTAATAATCCCAAACCAAAAACACAAATGCCCAACAATAGTAGAATGGATAAATAAATAATAGTATAGTCCTACAATGACATATTTACAAGAGTGAAAATGAACAAATGACAGCTATATACCTCAACATGAATGAATCTCCATATAATCTTTAGCAAAAAAAAAAAAAAAAAGCTAAACATAAAGAAACAATCTGAATTATTTCGTTTATATAAAGGTGAGCAAGTAAAACTAATTTATGGCGTTAAAGCCAGGACAGGCTGGGCGCAGTGGCTCACGCCTGTAATCCTAGCATTTTGGGAGGCCAAGGCAGGTGGATCATGAGGTCAGGAGTTTGAGACCAGCCTGGCCAATATGGTGAAACCCGTACTCTACTAAAAATACAAAAATTAGCTGGGCACGGTGGCACAAGCCTTTAATCTCAGCTACTCGGGAGGCTAAGGCAGGAGAATCACTTGAACCTGGGAGGCGGAGGTTGCAGTGAGCCGAGATTGTGCCATTGCACTCTAGCCTGGGTGATCAAGCGATACTCTGTCTCACACACACACACGCACGCACACTCACAAAGCCAGGACAGTAATAACGACTGAGAGGACTGGCAGAGGCACTGGGAGGTGGCAGGAGGACTTGTAGGGAGCTGCTCACATTCTCTTTCTTGTCCTGGGCAGTGGATACTTGGGTATTCATTTTTTAATAATTCTTTGGGCTGCACATGTATGATTTGTGCAACCTTCTATATTTGTGTTATACTTCACTAAAACTGATAAAAATAATTTTAATGGCATTTACCTTAGGTGATGAGATTTCAGGTACCTTTTACTTTCTATTTTTTTTCTTTACTTTCTTGAATTATTTACAATATACATGTATTGTTTAATATGATCCAAAAAATCATAAAACAATTTATATACAAAAATAGAGTCAGACATATTTCAGAAACACAAATATGTTCATTTGACTAGTTGAACTAAAGCTAGATACTCTTTCACAAAATTAGTTTTCTAAAAAGATCATAAATTGCCACGTGCACAGTTTTCCTCCCTGCTGGGTCATTGAATCCAGTTTGATCTTGAGAGGTCACACTCCCAAACCTCTGCTCCTGCCATGAGTGGACTCTATAGCACCCAGGCTAAGCCACACAAGCATAGGGTTACAGGTTATGGAAAGAGCCGCAGCAGAAAACCAAGAGAACTTGGCTCAAGTGCTAGCTCTTCCAGAAGCTTCCAGCAGTGGAGCATCAGGTTGGTGACATCACCTTTAGAACAACAACACTGATCTAATCATATCAAAGGTTTCCCTCAAATCTGAAATTCTATGACTGTGTATCTTAGTGATGTGGGGTAGATTTGGGATTGTTGGAGGGAAGTCCATTGGGCAATGTCAACGTCTATCCTATCCGACATCTACCATGTGGCAGGTGCCAGAATGGGCACCAGGGATACACCAGTAATTTAAACACACAAAGATCCCACCCACAGGAAGTTTACACTTCAGGGTGGGAGACAGGCAACAGACAGATAAATAAATGCATATGTAACAGATTGAGAATATGTCCTGTGCTAAATTCTAGCTAAGAGGGCAGGATAAAAACCAAAAATTCCCTATAAGAATTGGCAGCAGGAAGGTAAAACTGGGGACCTGGATAAGAACAGTTGTTTTTTTTTATACTTTAAGTTCTAGGGTACATGTGCACAATGTGCAGGTTTGATACATAGGTATACGTGTGCCATGTTGGTTTGCTGCACCCATCAACTCATTATTTACATTAGGTATTTCTTCTAATGCTATCCCTCCCCCAGCCCCCCACCCACTGACAGACCCCAGTGATGTTCTCCGCCCTGTGTCCAAGTGATCTCATTGTTCAGTTCCTACCTATGAGTGAGAACATGCAGTGTTTGGTTTTCTGTCCTTGTGATAGTTTCCTGAGAATGAAGGTTTCCAGCTTTATCCATGTCCCTGCAAAGGACATGAACACATCCTTTTTACGGCTGCATAGTATTCCATGGTGCATATGTGCCACATTTTCTTAATCCAGTCTATCACTGATGGACATTTAGGTTGGTTCCAAGTCTTTGCTATTGTGAATAGTGCCACAATAAACATACATGTGCATGTGTCTTTATAGTAGCATGACTTATGTCTTTAGCTGTACACTCAGTAATGGGATTGCAGGGTCAAATGGTAATTCTAGTTCTACATCCTTGAGGAATCGCCACACTGTCTTCCACAATGGTTGAACTAATTTACACTCCCACAAACAGTGCAAAAGCATTCCTATTTCTCCACATCCTCTCCAGCATCTGTTGTTTCCTGATGTTTTAATGATTGCCATTCTAACTGGCATGAGACGGTATCTCATTGTGGTTTTGATTTGCATTTCTCTGATGACCAGTGATGAGGAGCATTTTTTCATGTGTCTGTTGGCTGCATAGATGTCTTCTTTTGAGAAGTGTCTGTTCATATCCTTTGCCCACTTGTTGATGGGGTTGTTTGTTTTTTTCTTGTAAATTTGTTTAAGTTCTTTGTAAATTCTGGATATTAGCTCTTTGTCAGATGGGTAGATGGCAAAAATTTTCTCCCATTCTGTAGATTGCCTGTTCACTCTGATGGTAATTTCTTTTGCCATGCAGAAGCTCTTTAGTTCAATCAGATCCCATTTGTCTATTTTGGCTTTTGTTGCCATTGCTTTTGGTGTTTTAGTCATGAAGTCTTTGCCAATGTCTATGTCCTGAATGGTATTGCCTAGGTTTTCTTCTAGGGTTTTTATGGTTTTAGGTCTAACATTTAAGTCTCTAATCCATCTTGAATTAATTTTTGTATGGGTGTAAGGAAGGGATCCAGTTTCAGCTTTCTACATATGGCTAACCAGTTTTCCCAGCACCATTTATTAAATAGGGAATGCTTTCCCCATTTCTTGTTTTTGTCAGGTTTGCCAAAGATCGGCTGGTTGTAGATGTGTGGTGTTATTTCTGAGGCCTCTGTTCTGTTCCATTGGTCTATCTCTATGTTTTGGTACCAGTACCATGCTGTTTTGGTTACTGGAGCCTTGTAGTATAGTTTGAAGTCAGGTAGTATGATGCCTCCAGCTTTATTCTTTTTGCTTAGGATTGTCTTGGCAATGCGGGCTGTTTTTCGGTTCCATATGAACTTTAAAGTAGTTTTTTCCAGTTCTGTGAAGAAAGTCATTGGTAGCTTGATGGGGATGGCACTGAATCTATAAATTACTTTGGGGACCATGGCCATTTTCACAATATTGATTTTTCCTATTCATGAGCATGGAATATTCTTCCATTTATGTCCTCTTCCATTGTGTCCTTTTTTATTTCCTTGAGCAGTGGTTTGTAGTTCTCCTTGAAGAGGTCCTTGACATCCCTTGTAAGTTGGATTCCTAGGTATTTTATTCTCTTTGTAACAATTGTGAATGGGAGTTCACTCATGATTTGGCTCTCTGTTTGTCTGTTAATGGCGTATAGGAATGCTTGTGATTTTTGCACATTGATTTTGTATTCTGAGACTTTGCTGAAGTTGCTTATCAGCTTAAGGAGATTTTGGGCTGAGATGATGGGGTTTTCTAGATATACAATCATGTCATCTGCAAACAGGGATAATTTGACTTCCTTTTTTCCTACTTGAATACCCTTGATTTCTTTCTCTTGCCTGATTGCCCTAGCCAGAACTTCCAACACTATGTTGAATAGGAGTGGTGAGAGAGGGCATCCCTGTCTTGTGCCAATTTTCAAAGGGAATGCTTCCAGTTTTTGCCCATTCAGTATGATACTGGCTGTGGGTTTGTCATAAATAGCTCTTATTAGTTTGAGATATGTTTCATCAATACCTAGTTTATTGAGAGTTTTTAGCATGACGGGCTGTTGAATTTTGTCAAAGGCCTTTTCTGCATCTATTGAGATAATCATGTGGTTTTTGTCATTGGTTCTGTTTATGTGATGGATTACGTTTATTGATTTGCATATGTTGAACCAGCCTTGCATCCCAGAGATGAAGCTGACTTGATTATGGTGGATAAGCTTTTTGATGTGTTGCTGGATCCAGTTTGCCAGTATTTTATTGAGGATTTTCGCATCGATGTTCCATAAGAGCAGCTTTAAGGCAATGTGAGGACAGAAGCCAACTGGGGTGCACAGTGGAGACACAGAGGGTAGGGAAGTGGCCATGGTCCACATAGACAGTTCAGAAGCTTTTCTAGAAAGAAAACAGAAATATCAGGTGGAGGCTGGAGAGGAAGGCAACATTAAGAAAACAGTGTTTTCTGGCCGGGTATGGTGGCTCACGCTTGTAATCCCAGCACTTTGGGAGGTCGAGGTGGGTGTATCACCTGAGGTCAGGAGTTTCAGACAGCCTGACCAACATGGGGAAACCCCGTTTCTACTAAAAATACAAAATTAGCCAGACATGGTGGCACATGCCTGTAATCCCAGCTACTCAGGAGGTTGAAGCAGGAGAATCGCTTGAACCTGGGAGGCAGAGGTTGTGTTGAGTCGAGATCGCACCACTGCACTCCAGCCTGTGCAACAAGAGTGAAACTCCAGAAGAAAGAAAAGAAAGAAAGAAAGAAAGAAGAAAGAAAGAAAGAAAGAAAAGAAAGAAAGAAAAGAAAGAAAGAAAGAAAGAAAGAAGAAATGAAAAAAGAGAAAGAGAGAAAGAGGAGAGGGAGAAGAAAGAAAGAAGAAAGAAAGAAAGAATAAAAAAGAAGAAAGAAGAAAGAAAGAAAGAAAAAAGAAAAGAAAAGAAAGAAGGAAAGAAAGAGAAGAAAGGAAGTCCTCAGGAAGGAGAAGGAGGGAGAACTCATCCTCCGTCCGTCCTTCCTCCCTCCCGCCCTAAGGAAATGGAGTTTTGTTTGTTTTGTTTTTAGGGACAAAACTAGAGCTCTTGGTGTATCCACGTGTTGATGCGGATGATCCAGGACAGAGGAGACGTTAATGACCAGCAGACTACACAGAAACAGAGGCCTGAGCAGAAGACAGGACATTGAATCCAGCACATGAGTAGAGGGACAGCATTAATGGGGGAGGCAGTTCTTCCATTAAGACAGGAGGAAAGAGAGAAGATGGCACAGGTGTAGGACAGACTGAAGATTAGGTGGAGGAAGGACAAGGGAATTCCCATCATCTGCTTCTCTTTTCTCCTTCGTGTATAAGATGAGTTCAACAACTGAGAAGGGATACGGGATATTTGAGATATAAATACATGGGCTATATGGGATATAAAGGAGAAGGTAAGTGTACTTAAAGAGAAATAGAATTGCTGGGCAGTGTTAGGTTGACGTTTGTAATAATAAAATCTCAGTAAATACTGTAATGAACTTGGAGGCCAGCAATTTCTTTCCTGCGAAATGGAGATAGTAAGACCCAGGTCCTCCTCATACCCTATGACTCTGTGAGTAACACCTCAATCCTTTCTGGAAAATGCTTTAAAACCCATGATCTTATTATCTATGGTGCCAATAAGTCTTGCAGCTAAGAAGAAGCTTGAGGAACTATAATATCTAATACAACTGGTCAAAATATCAGAGCAATCTCAGATGAGTTGTGTGGGGTTTATCCACCCACCCACAAATTCACCTATCCATCCATCCCATTCCATTCAATGGACCTCTTCTCAATCATGTACTGGATGCTAAAATAACAGCATTCTAATTCTTCGATGATTAGTTATTTGGCAATTCAGTGAATAAATTTGTTCAACAAGTGTTTGTTGAGCATCCACTATTTTGAGCTCAGCCCTTTGCTGAGGATTGTGGAGAACACACAAATCCAAAATGAATTCTTTCCATTCTCAAGTAGCTTCTAATGTAGATAGGAAGGCCATTCAGTCTCACATTGTAATAATTCAGTGTAGAATACAGGTGCTAAATCATGTGCAGAGATCAGGAGCTATGAGGAGTGAGCTCTGAGAAGGAAGCTCTGCATACACAAGCACAGCTCTAGCAGGGAGGCAGGGTTTAAGCTAGGCCTGATCATCTCAGCACTTATCCTTGGAGAGGGGAAAAAAAAGATTCCAAACTTGAAGAAATAGTGCAGTATTAGAGTGCAATCATAAACATAAAACATTAACATGTAATTCCCTCATGCTTTTGAAAAATTACTTCATAAACGCAAAGTAAAATATTTTTCCCTTTTTATTACCTGACAATTACATATTAAGAATTTCTTTTTATGTTTAAAAACATATGCAAGCTGGAGAAGGCAGACGCCAAAATGTAATTGCTTTCCTTCTATAAGAATCAGATGTCATTTTCTTCCAACTCAACTCTGAAAAGAGATAGGAAAAAGCAAATTGTTGTATACATTAAATTTGGAAACATCTGATAGCTTTCCTCAATTAAACTATTTAAATGGAAAAAGATTGCTGTACAGCTCTATCATATCCCACTGAATAAAACCTCAGCTGAGGCAAATTGGCAGTGGCAGGTACCAAATGCATCGGCAATAATGAGATTGGACAACCCAGTGGAGGTCATTGGTAATTGTTATTATATGCAATATTGCACTGTCAGAAGAAGAAAAAAACAACTCCAAAGCAGGCAAAGCCAATGCCAGGGACTGCATGAGTTGGGAGTACTTGTGACCATCCAGCCAGGGTGAGTTAAGGAGTGTCAGGAGAGCTGGAACCCCAAGACTTGAGTCCACTCTTCCTGAGGGCTCTTTCGTGGCTGGCTGTGCATCTCAGCATATGGGGGGCAAACCACAGCACATTCTATCAGCAGAGATCTGCTTATTGGGCAGCTGAGAGCAAGGTCTCAGGGGGTGGCACTGGGGTAGAGGAGACGGGGAGGAGACAGGGAAAAGTGGGACCCTGAGAAGGGACGTGGAACAGAAGTCAAAACAAGGTTTTTGTATTTGTTGCCTGTTGTGGTTTTGTTCTGAGCTGACCCTGATTCAAGCTATAGAAAGTTTATTTGTACCACACCCCTACCTCAACCAACTTTCCAGATATGGAGGAAAAGAGAATAAGAATTCACTTGTGTTCCAAGGTTTCAAGTCTCCTTCTCAAAGTTCCAAACTTGAGAAAGAAGGGGTGGGAGTTGGTTTGGGCTGCCTCAGACCTAAGCAAGCCTGCCTGCCTGCCTGCCTGCATACAACCTCTCCTGAGCCCTGGGCCCTGAGTGCTGCTCTGGGACAGTCCAGATGAAGAGTAAAATCAGTTGCTGCATAGTCCTGTGCAAATGACAGCCATACACCAACTTGTCTGCAGTACAGTGATGGGTACACAAAAATGTATTTGACTGCCATTTAACCACTTACCAGACAGTTTCGTGTCCAACAGGCTGCAGCAGGTGCATCAGTGACCATTGCACTCACTTGTTCCTTAGATTCAATCATGAGGTCACTTTGAAACAGAATGTGACCATTTACAAGGGTCAAGAGCCCCAAATGACTGTGATGCTGCAGTACCTTGTTAAAGAAGGAAGGAATGGGGAGACCCCTCATGGCCCAGGCCGCTGATATCATGAAGCTCTCTGAATACAGTTAGAGTAACTCTATCAGAATCATTGCCACCGTGCAATTGCCTCCTGCTCTCAGACATCTTAGAGAGTATTCTTTGGTGCTAACATGTGTCTCAGTCAATTGGGGCTGCTGTAACAAAATACCATAGATTGGGTGGCTTGAACAACAGACATTTATTTCTCACAGTTCTGGAGGTTGGAAGTCCAAGATCAAGATGCAGTGTCTGGTGAGTGCCCTCTTCTTGGTTTGAAGATGTCCCCATTCTTGTTGTTTCTCCACATGGCAGAGAGGTTGGGATGGGAGGGAGAGAGAGTGAGAGAGAGAGAGAGAGAGTGAGTGAGTTCTGGTATCTTCCTTTTCTTAAAGGGCACTGATTCCATCACAGGGCTCAACTCTCACGACCTCATCTAAACGTAATCACCACCTCCCTAACGTCCTGTCTCCAAAACACCATCACCTTAGGGGTTAGGACTTCAACATATGGATTTTGGGGAAACACAAACATTTAGCCCATAGCATCATGCTTCCTGAATTTGTCTTAAAGAAAGCAACAGGTAGGTAAATAACCCTATTGGAAAAAAACCACAAAACCAACTAAAAGCTGAAGGAAAGGTCAGGATCAGGATGGTATCCTAATCCAACCTGGAGGAACACTCCTTCTGAGCTGCAGGGGTTCTTGGGCATCATCTGGTCCCATATCCCACTCCAGGTGGAGACCCCCCGAGATGGGGCTTCCAAGACTTGATTGTGCTAGGGAATCTGCTGGGGAGCACTGTGCAAACTACTCGGATATCCAGGCTCACCTCTTCCTATTGAGTCAGATTTCTGGGTTGGTGTTCAGAGAGCTGTATTATAAACAAGTTTTCTGGAGAATTCTGGAGCAGGTCCTCCACAAACAAGACCCATATGTGGGAAACACTGCATCCCTGACAGTCATTGCTAGAAGAATCCCCCAAACAGGGAGTGCACAGATCACAAGGAAGCTTGATCTATTGTAAGTCATGTTTAATTGCCACGAAGTTCTTTACGTTGAATAGTATCTGATCCTCTGCCAATTCTGCCCAAAGTTTTAGCTCTTATCCACTTGATCAGAAAGGATGTATATGTTTAATCACAAGTTGTCTATCTCATCTTCAAATGATTGCTCTGCAGCATATCCCAGCAGAAAAAGTCCACTTCCACTGAGCTGACAACCCAGTGGGAGAATCTAGGTGTGCCCTGAGGCAGGTGCTGCATTCATATACATTCATTTGCATAGAAAGAGTTCATTCATTCATTCTCACTGAGCACCTATTCCCTGCACTGAGAACTGGTGTTACGCAGAGGAATCAGAGCAAGCACAGACTCTGCCCTTGAGGAGATGACAATAGAGGAAGGAAGCCACACACTTATGTAACGCTTGCCCACCCACCCAGGTGATTTGAGTAAAGGGACAAGGAGGGAGATTCAGATGGGGTGGAGCTGATCAGGGTTGGCTGCCTGGCAGAGGTGGTATGTGAGCTGGGCTTGATGGCTGAGTTGGATGTAAAGAGGTGGTGTTACCAGTGGAGGGAGCAAGGTAAAGCAGGGGTGTCTATGGGAAGAGCAAGGAGTACAGCAGATGGCACAGAGAAGCTTCTGTACATGCTCAGGTTTAGTCTTCTTGGTGAGGAAATGGCCCTTCTCCTCTGGCTGTAGCATCAAGCCCTAGATATTAGTGTTGAGAAATGCACCTGGTGCAGCCCTTTACCCTTAAACAGGCATCACTATCTTTATTTCAAAGTCAGCTTAAGGTTGTTTATGCCTAAAGAGATCCCTTTGGTAATGGGTCTACCTAGTCCTACTTAATATTCATCCACTATGAGACCACAGGGCCCCTCTTCTGGACCAGGCCTGTACACAGGGGTCAATGAAAAAGCCTGATCCTGGCAGCTCTCCTTGCCTTGGGTCAGACAGCCCTGCGGCCAGCCCCCTAGTGTTTATGGGGCATCTGTTGGCTGCCAGCAGTGAGAAAGTCTGGGTTCTTTCCTGCAACAACTCTGATTGACTAAAAGAGAAAGGAATGTTCTGGAAAGACAACAGGTAACTAAAAAGGCTCGAAGTGGGGGGTGAGGAAATGGTTAGGGAACAAAAGGTGGCACAGCTCAGCAAAAATCAAGCCAGCAGGACAGTCTGCTTGGAACCCTGTGACCTGTGTGGTCATCACCACCCTCTGCTGAACCCTTGGCTCTGCCACAGCCACTGAGAACAACCCATGGTTTAGCCCCTCTAGAGCCCAAGTCCTGGCTGGAAGAGGCATTGGATTGGCCAGGTGTAGGTCACACCTCTCATCAGAGGTACCAGAGGAGTACACGGCCAACCAGGAGGGACAAGAGTCACTTGCATCCACAGAGTTAGATTAAAGCACAGGTGAATGCCCAGGACAAGGGTCCAGGTATGAGAATGAATGATGGAGAGAGGAAGGGTGAAAAGAAGTCGGCAATGGGAGAGAAAGCTCTTGCCAACTGGACAGGAGAGGCTGCGAGTCATGTGCTGGTGGGGGCTGGGGCAGGCTGGGCCAGGGCCTTCCTACTGAGTCAGGACAACTTAACAGACTCCCCAAACTCAGACTGAAGGAAGGGGTGGTCCCTGAGAAAAGGGGCAAATGGGGAGACTAAGGGAATGATGCCCACCTGCCACCTCAAGTAGCCTGAGGATTCACCTTGAAGGAGGAAGAGATTCAAATGTATGAAGGAGGACAATATTGCTATTCATGGCCATCATTGCCTCCCAAGGAGAATGGACCCTGCTTAAGGAAAGGTCCTTTGGTTTCACTAAGTGTCTTAATGCATTTGGACATGCAAACTAGGTTTGGGACTAGGACCTAGAGAAGTAGGAATACCAGAGGGAGAGAAACTTGGAAGGCAACATGGAGGGAGGAGGAGAGTATAGGGAGAGGGGCCAGAGTCTTGAAGTGGCCAGTGACAACTCCTTCTGGAGGGGTGGTGAAGAATGGGGAATTAGATGCAAGACTGACTATAGTTCCAGCTACTCAGGAGGCTGAGATGGGAGAATCACCTGAGCCTAGGAGGTCAAGGCTGCAGTGAGCTGAGATCATACCACTGCACTCTAGCCTGGGAAATTGGAGTGGGACTTTGTCTCAAAAAAAAGTTTGCCACATGCAACCTGCCTGTCTCTCTGCACCTCCAGTGTAGCTGCTGCACACATGGATGCCTGGTAAAGTGGGCTGTTATTTTGGCATATGTCTTGTATAGGCATCTGCATATTGAAAAAGGAACTGTGTCCCTCATCTGGTTATATGCATAGCCTCCTAAGGGCAGCTCCCTGGGAAGATGAGATGATCTGGACACTGAACTAATTCAGGGCAATGGGAACTTCTGGCCCCAGATGCCCATGGTGTGATATATGCACTTCCACAGCATGTGGGCAGGGTGCAGCCACTCCAGAACTTCCAGCCCTGGGAGATCCCCACTGTCTGTGGGTTTTGGATGTGTAGGCTGAAGAGGGGAGAGCATGAGCAGAAAAGGGAGTGCACCTGGAGAGTTTAGAGGGCAAAGTGGAGACGAACCTCGTTGGCTGTGACCAGGTCCCAACCTGGAAGTGATGACCAAGAAGGGTGAACTCAGAGGTCTGAACATTGAAGGCTGGGCTACAGTGTCCAAACACTCTGTTAGATTTCTTATTCCCTATGTTAAAAGATAAACTTAGGCACACTGAAATTGTAGTGAGTTTATTTGAGCAGACAGTGATTCATGAATTGGGCAGCACCAGACTCCAAACGATTGGGCTTCACCCAGGGGACAGGAAGGGAAACTTTTATAAGGTGTTCACAGAACCAAGAGAAAGAAAATACACTTGATAAGTTAATGTGGAAAACTTCTAGTTAGAGGTTAGTTTGGTGGTTTCTGATTGGTTAAGCTTAAGTTTTGTTTTACTGTTTACATTGAGTTGGGCTTTCTTTTGCTTACCTAGGAATCCATGGCATTGGTACAGTCTCAGCCTAATGACTTCTATTAGTTTTTTTAAACACCTACTTGGCCACAAACACTACCCTACTTTTTGTGTTAGCTGTAAGTAGTAATAATAGTAGCAAAAATTTCTATAGCACTTCCTAAGTTCCAGGCATCATTCAAAGCACTTTACATGTATTAATTCACTTAATATAATCATCCCTATAGCTCTTTGAAGAGGATTCTAACATTATCTTCATTTTGCAGATATAGAAACTGAGGCGGGGGGCGGAGCAAGATGGCTGAATAGGAACAGCTCCAGTCTCCAGCTCCCAGCGCGACCGACACAGAAGACAGGTGATTTCTGCATTTTCAACTGAGGTACTGTGTTTATCTCACTAGGACAATCAGTGCTGGTCAGCTGTTGCAGCCCAACCAGCGAGAGCTGAAGCAGGGCGAGGCATCGCCTCACCTGGGAAGCACAAGGGGGAAGGGAATCCCTTTTCCTAGCCAGGGGAACTGAGACACACAACACCTGGAAAATCGGGTAACTCCCACCCCAATACTGTGCTTTAAGCAAACGGGCACACCAGGAGATTATATCCCACACCTGGCTGGGAGGGTCCCACGCCCACGGAGCCTTCCTCATTGCTAGCACAGCAGTCTGTGATCTAACTGCAAGGCAGCAGCGAGGCTGGGGGAGGGGCGCCCGCCATTGCTCAGGCTTAAGTAGGTAAACAAAGCCCTGGGAAGATCGAACTGGGTGGAGCTCACAGCAGCTCAAGGAGGCCTGCCAGTCTCTGTAGACTCCACTTCTGGGGACAGGACACAGCTAAACAACAACAACAACAAGAAAAAAGCAGCAGAAACCTCTTCAGACACAAACAACTCTGTCTGACAGCTTTGAAGAGAGCAGTGGATCTCCCAACATGGAGGTTGAGATCTGAGAATGGACAGACTGCTGCTCAAGTGGGTCCCTGACCCCTGAGTAGCCTAACTGGGAGACATCCTCCACTAGGGGCAGACCGACACTCCACACCTCACATGGTGGAGTACACCCCTGAGAGGAAGCTTCCAAAGCAAGAATCAGACAGGTACACTCACTGTTCAGCAGTATTCTATCTTCTGCAGCCTCTGCTGCTGACACCCAGGCAAACAGGGTCTGGAGTGGACCTCAAGCAATCTCCAACAGACCTACAGCTGAGGGTCCTGACTGTTAGAAGGAAAACTAACAAACAGGAAGGACACTCACACCAAAACCCCATCAGTACGTCACAATCATCAAAGACCAGAGGCAGATAAAACCACAAAGATGGGGAAAAAGCAGGGCAGAAAAGCTGGAAATTCAAAGAATAAGAGCGCATCTCCCCCTCCAAAGGAACGCAGCTCACCACCAGCAACGGATCAAAGCTGGACAGAGAATGACTTTGACGAGATGAGAGAAGAAGGCTTCAGTCCATCAAACTTCTCAGAGCTAAAGGAGGAATTACGTACCCAGGACAAAGAAACCAAAAATCTTGAAAAAAGAGTGGAAGAATTGATAACCAGAATAATTAATACAGAGAAGGCCATAAACGAACTGACAGAGATGAAAACCATGACATGAAAAATACGTGACAAATGCACAAGCTTCAGTAACCAACTCGATCAACTGGAAGAAAGAGTATCAGCGATTGAGGATCAAATGAATGAAATGAAGCGAGAAGAGAAGTCTAAAGAAAAAAGAAGAAAAAGAAATGAACAAAGCCTGCAAGAAGTATGGGATTATGTAAAAAGACCAAATCTACGTCTGATTGGGGTGCCTGAAAGTGAGGGAGAAAATGGAACCAAGTTGGAAAACACTCTTCAGGATATCATCCAGGAGAACTTCCCCAACCTAGGAGGGCAGGCCAACATTCAAATTCAGGAAATACAGAGAACGCCACAAAGATACTCCTCCAGAAGAGCAACTCCAAGACACATAATTGCCAGATTCACCAAAGTTGAAATGAAGGAAAAAATCTTAAGGGCAGCCAGAGAGAAAGGTTGGGTTACCCACAAAGGGAAGCCCATCAGACTAACAGCAGACCTCTCGGCAGAAACTCTATAAGCCAGAAGAGAGTGGGGGCCAATATTCAACATTATTAAAGAAAAGAATTTTCAACCCAGAATTTCATATCCAGCCAAACTAAGTTTCATAAGTGAAGGAGAAATAAAATCCTTTACAGATAAGCAAATGCTTAGAGATTTTGTCACCACCAGGCCCGCCTTACAAGAGACCCTGAAGGAAGCACTAAACATGGAAAGGAACAACCGGTACCAGCCATTGCAAAAATATGCCAAAATGTAAAGACCATCAAGGCTAGGAAGAAACTGCATCAACTAACGAGCAAAATAACCAGTTAATATCATAATGGCAGGATCAAGTTCACACATAACAATATTAACCTTAAATGTAAATGGACTAAATGCTCCAATTAAAAGACACAGACTGGCAAACTGGATAAAGAGTCAAGACCCATCAGTCTGCTGTATTCAGGAGACCCATCTCACATGCAGAGACATACATAGGCTCAAAATAAAGGGATGGAGGAAGATCTATCAAGCAAATGGAGAACAAAAAAAAGCAGGGGTTGCAATCCTAGTCTCTGATAAAACAGACTTTAAACCATCAAAGATCAAAAGAGACAAAGAAGGCCATTACATAATGGTAAAGGGATCAATTCAACAGGAAGAGCTAACTATCCTAAATATATATGCGCCCAATACAGGAGCAACCAGATTCATAAAGCAAGTCCTTAGAGACTTACAAAGGGACTTAGACTCCCATACAATAATAAAGGGAGACTTCAACACTCCACTGTCAACATTAGACAGATCAACAAGACAGAAAGTTAACAAGGATATCCAGGAATTGAACTCATCTCTGCACCAAGCGGACCTAATAGACATCTACAGAACTATCCACCCCAAATCAACAGAATATACATTCTTCTCAGCACCACATCGCACTTATTCCAAAATTGACCACATAATTGGAAGTAAAGCACTCTCTCAGCAAATGTACAAAAACAGAAATTATAACAAACTGTCTCTCAGACCACAGTGCAATCAAACTAGAACTCAGGACTAAGAAACTCAATCAAAACCGCTCAACTACATGGAAACGGAATAACCTGCTCCTGAATGACTACTGGGTGCATAACGAAATGAAGGCAGAAATAAAGATGTTCTTTGAGACCAATGAGAACAAAGATACAACATACCAGAATCTCTGGGACACATTTAAAGTAGTGTGTAGAGGGAAATTTATAGCACTAAATGCCCACAAGAGAAAGCAGGAAAGATCTAAAATTGACACTCTAACATCACAATTAAAAGAACTGGAGAAGCAAGAGCAAACACATTCAAAAGCTAGCAGAAGGCAAGAAATAACTAAGATTGGAGCAGAACTGAAGGAGATAGAGACACAAAAAACACTCCAAAAATCAATGAATCCAGGAGTTGGCTTTTTGAAAAGATCAACAAAATTGATAGACCGCTAGCAAGACTAATAAAGAAGAAAAGAGAGAGGAATCAAATAGACGCAATAAAAAATGATAAAGGGGATATCACCACCGAACCCACAGAAATACAAACTACCATCAGAGAATACTATAAACACCTCTACGCAAATCAACGAGAAAATCTAGAAGAAATGGATAATTTCCTGGGCACTTACACTCTCCCAAGACTAAACCAGGAAGAAGCTGAATCCCTGAATAGACCAATAGTAGGCTCTGAAATTGAGGCAACAATTAATAGCCTACCCACCAACAAAAGTCCAGGACCAGATGGATTCACAGCTGAATTCTACCAGAGGTACAAGGAGGAGCTGGTACCATTCCTTCTGAAACTATTCCAATCAATAGAAAAAGAGGGAATCCTCCCTAACTCATTTTAGGAGGCCAACGTCATCCTGATACCAAAGCCTGGCAGAGACACAACAAAAAAAGAGAATTTTAGACCAATATCCCTGATGAACATCAATGCAAAAATCCTCAATAAAATACTGGCAAACTGGATCCAGCAGCACATCAAAAAGCTTATCCACCATGATCAAGTGGGCTTCATCCCTGGGATGCAAGGCTGGTTCAACATACACAAATCAATACACGTAATCCAGCATATAAACAGAACCAAAGACAAAAACCACATGATTATCTCAATAGATGCAGAAAAGGCCTTTGACAAAATTCAACAGCCCTTCATGCTAAAAACACTCAATAAATTCGGTATTGATGGAACGTATCTCAAAATAATAAGAGCTATTTATGACAAACCCAGAGCTAGTATCATACTGAATGGGCAAAAACTGGAAAAATTCCCTTTGAAAACTGGCACAAGACAGGGATGCCCTCTCTCACCACTCCTATTCAACATAGTGTTGGAAGTTCTGGCTAGGGCAATCAGGCAAGAGAAAGAAATAAAGGGTATTCAGTTAGGAAAATAAGAAGTCAGTTGTCCCTGTTTGTAGATGACGTGATTGTATATCTATAAAACCCCATTGTCTCAGCCCAAAATCTCCTTAAGCTGATAAGCAACTTCAGCAAAGTCTCAGGATACAAAATTAATGTGCAAAAATCACAAGCATTCTTATACACCAGTAATAGACAAACAGAGAGCCAAATCAGGAATGAACTTCCATTCACAATTGCTTCAAAGAGAATAAAATACCGAGGAATCCAACTTATAAGGGATGTAAAGGACCTCTTCAAGGAGAACTACAAACCACTGCTCAGTGAAATCAAAGAGGACACAAACAAATGGAAGAACATATGATGCTCATGGATAGGAAGAATCAATATCGTGAAAATGGCCATACTGCCCAAGGTAATTTATAGATTCAATGCCATCCCCATCAAGCTACCAATGAGTTTCTTCACAGAATTGGAAAAAACTGATTGAAAGTTCATATGGAAGCGAAAAACAGCCCGCATTGCCAAGACAATCCTAAGCAAAAAGAACAAAGTTGGAGGCATCACGCTACCTGACTTCAAACTATGCCACAAGGCTACAGTAACCAAATCAGCATGGTACTGGTACCAAAACAGAAATATAGACCTATGGAACAGAACAGAGTCCTCGGAAATAATACCACACATCTACAGCCATCTGATCTTTGATAAACCTGAGAAAAACAAGAAATGGGGAAAAGATTCCCTATTTAATAAATGGTGCTGGGAAAATTGGCCAGCCGTAAGTAGAAAGCTGAAACTGGATCCTTTCCTTACTCCTTATATGAAAATTAATTCAAGATGGATTAGAGACTTAAATGTTAGACCTAATACCATAAAAACCCTAGAAGAAAATCTAGGTAATACCATTCAGGACATAGGCATTGGCAAGGACTTCATGTCTAAAACACCAAAAGCAACGGCAGCAAAAGCCTAAATTGACAAATGGGATCTAATTAAACTAAAGAGGTACTGCACAGCAAAAGAAACTATCATCAGAGTGAACAGGCAACCTACAGAATAGGAGAAAATTTTTGCAATCTACTAATCTGACAAAGGGCTAATATCCAGAACCTACAAAGAACTCAAACAAATTTACAAGAAAAAAACAAACAACCCCATCAAAAAGTGGGCAAAGGATATGAACAGACATTTCTCAAAAGCAGACATTCATACAGCCAACAGACATATGAAAAAATGCTCGCGGGGCGGAGCAAGATGGCCGAATAGGAACAGCTCCAGTCTCCAACTCCCAGCGCGAGCGACACAGAAGACCGGTGATTTCTGCATTTTCAACTGAGGTACTGGGGTCATCTCACTAGGGAGTGCCGGACAATCAGTGCTGGTCAGCTGCTGCAGCCTGACCAGCGAGAGCTGAAACAGGGCGAGGCATCGCCTCACCTGAGAAGCGCAAGGGGGAAGGGAATCCCTTTTCCTAGCCAGGGGAACTGAGACACACAACACCTGGAAAATCGGGTAACTCCCACCCCAATACTGTGCTTTAAGCCAATTGGCACACCAGGAGAATATATCCCACACGTGGCCGGGAGGGTCCCATGCCCACGGAGCCTCCCTCATTGCTAACACAGCAGTCTGCGGCGATCTATCCGCAAGGCAGCAGGGAGGCTGGGGGAGGGGCGCCCGCCATTGCTGAGGCTTAAGTAGGTAAAAAAAAAGCCGCTGGGAAGCTCGAACTGGGTGGAGCTCACAGCAGCTCAAGGAAACCTGCCTGTCTCTGTAGACTCCACCTCTGGGGACAGGGCACAACAGGGGAAGCAGCAGAGGCCTGTGCAGACGCGAACGACTCTGTCTGACAGCTTTGAAGAGAGCAGTGGATCTCCCAACACGGAGGTTGAGATCTAGGAAGGGACAGACTGCCTGCTCAAGTGGGTCCCTCACCCCTGAGTAGCCTAACTGGGAGACATCCCCCACTAGGGGCAGTCTGACACCCCACACCTCACAGGGTGGAGTACACCCCTGAGAGGAAGCTTCCAAAGTAAGAATCAGAGAGGTACATTCGCTGTTCAGCAATATTCTATCTTCTGCAACCTCTGCTGCTGATAACCAGGCAAACAGGGTCTGGAGTGAACCTCAAGCAATCTCCAACAGACCTATAGCTGAGGGTCTTGACTGTCAGAAGGAAAACTATCAAACAGGAAGGACACCTATACCAAAACCCCATCAGTACGTCACCATCATCAAAGACCAGAGACAGATAAAACCACAAAGATGGGGAAAAAGCAGGGCAGAAAAGCTGGAAATTCAAAAAATAAGAGCGCATCTCCCCCTGCAAAGGAGCGCAGCCCATCGCCAGCAACGGATCGAAGCTGGACAGAGAATGACTTAGACGAGATGAGAGAAGAAGGCTTCAGTCCATCAAACTTCTCAGAGCTAAAGGAGGAGATACGTACCCAGCGCAAAGAAACTAAAAATCTTGAAAAAAGAGTGGAAGAATTGACAGCTAGACTAATTAATGCAGAGAAGGTCATAAACGAAATGACAGAGATGAAAACCATGACACGAGAAATACGTGACAAATGCACAAGCTTCAGTAACCGACTCGATCAACTGGAAGAAAGAGTATCAGCGATTGAGGATCAAATGAATGAAATGAAGCAAGAAGAGAAGCCAAAAGAAAAAAGAAGAAAAAGAAATGAACAAAGCCTGCAAGAAGTATGGGATTATGTAAAAAGACCAAATCTACGTCTGATTGGGGTGCCTGAAAGTGAGGGGGAAAATGGAATGAAGCTGGAAAACACTCTTCAGGATATCATACAGGAGAACTTCCCCAACCTAGTAGGGCAGGCCAACATTCAAATTCAGGAAATACAGAGAATGCCACAAAGATACTCCTCCAGAAGAGCAACTCCAAGACACATAATTGCCAGATTCACCAAAGTTGAAATGAAGGAAAAAATCTTAAGGGCAGCCAGAGAGAAAGGTTGGGTTACCCACAAAGGGAAGCCCATCAGACTAACAGCAGACCTCTCGGCAGAAACTCTACAAGCCAGAAGAGAATGGGGGCCAATATTCAGCGTTATAAAAGAAAAGAATTTTCAACCCAGAATTTCATATCCAGCCAAACTAAGTTTCATAAGTGAAGGAGAAATAAAATCCTTTACAGATAAGCAAATGCTTAGAGATTTTGTCACCACCAGGCCCACCTTACAAGAGACCCTGAAGGAAGCACTAATCATGGAAAGGAACAACTGGTACCAGCCATTGCAAAAACATGCCAAAATGTAAAGACCATCGAGGCTAGGAAGAAACTGCATCAACTAACGAGCAAAATAACCAGTTAATATCATAATGGCAGGATCAAGTTCACACATAACAATATTAACCTTAAATGTCAATGGACTAAATGCTCCAATTAAAAGACACAGACTGGCAAACTGGATAAAGAGTCAAGACCCATCAGTCTGCTGTATTCAGGAGACCCATCTCACATGCAGAGACATACATAGGCTCAAAATAAAGGGATGGAGGAAGATCTATCAAGCAAATGGAGAACAAAAAAAAGCAGGGGTTGCAATCCTAGTCTCTGATAAAACAGACTTTAAACCATCAAAGATCAAAAGAGACAAAGAAGGCCATTACATAATGGTAAAGGGATCAATTCAACAGGAAGAGCTAACTATCCTAAATATATATGCACCCAATACAGGAGCACCCAGATTCATAAAGCAAGTCCTTAGAGACTTACAAAGGGACTTAGACTCCCATACAATAATAATGGGAGACTTCAACACTCCACTGTCAACATTAGACAGATCAACAAGACAGAAAGTTAATAAGGATATCCAGGAATTGAACTCATCTCTGCACCAAGGGGACCTAATAGACATCTGTAGAACTCTCCACCCCAAATCGACAGAATATACATTCTTCTCAGCACCACATCGCACTTATTCCAAAATTGACCACATAATTGGAAGTAAAGCACTCCTCAGCAAATGTACAAGAACAGAAATTATAACAAACTGTCTCTCAGGCCACAGTGCAATCAAACTAGAACTCAGGACTAAGAAACTCAATCAAAACCGCTCAACTACATGGAAACTGAACAACCTGCTCCTGAATGACTACTGGGTACATAACGAAATGAAAGCAGAAATAAAGATGTTCTTTGAAACCAATGAGAACAAAGATACAACATACCAGAATCTCTGGGACACATTTAAAGCAGTGTGTAGAGGGAAATTTATAGCACTAAATGCCCACAAGAGAAAGCAGGAAAGATCTAAAATTGACACTCTAACATCACAATTAAAAGAACTAGAGAGGCAAGAGCAAACACATTCAAAAGCTAGCAGAAGGCAAGAAATAACTAAGATCGGAGCAGAACTGAAGGAGATAGAGACACAAAAAACCCTCCAAAAAATCAATGAATCCAGGAGTTGGTTTTTTGAAAAGATCAACAAAATTGACAGACCGCTAGCAAGACTAATAAAGAAGAAAAGAGAGAGGAATCAAATAGACGCAATAAAAAATGATAAAGGGGATATCATCACCGACCCCACAGAAATACAAACTACCATCAGAGAATACTATAAACACCTCTTCGCAAATCAACGAGAAAATCTAGAAGAAATGGATAATTTCCTGGACACTTACACTCTCCCAAGACTAAACCAGGAAGAAGCTGAATCCCTGAATAGACCAATAGTAGGCTCTGAAATTGAGGCAACAATTAATAGCCTACCCACCAACAAAAGTCCAGGACCAGATGGATTCACAGCTGAATTCTACCAGAGGTACAAGGAGGAGCTGGTACCATTCCTTCTGAAACTATTCCAATCAATAGAAAAAGAGGGAATCCTCCCTAACTCATTTTAGGAGGCCACCATCATCCTGATACCAAAGCCTGGCAGAGACACAACAAAAAAAGAGAATTTTAGACCAATATCCCTGATGAACATCGATGCAAAAATTCTCAATAAAATACTGGCAAAGTGGATTCAGCAGCACATCAAAAAGCTTATCCACCATGATCAAGTGGGCTTCATCCCTAGGATGCAAGGCTGGTTCAACATACACAAATCAATAAACGTAATCCAGCATATAAACAGAACCAAAGACAAGAACCACATGATTATCTCAATAGATGCAGAAAAGGCCTTTGACAAAATTCAACAGCCCTTCATGCTAAAAACACTCAATAAATTCGGTATTGATGGAACGTACCTCAAAATAATAAGAGCTATTTATGACAAACCCACAGCTAATATCATACTGAATGGGCAAAAACTGGAAAAATTCCCTTTGAAAACTGGCACAAGACAGGGATGCCCTCTCTCACCACTCCTATTCAACATAGTGTTGGAAGTTCTGGCTAGGGCAATCAGGCAAGAGAAAGAAATCAAGGGTATCCAGTTAGGAAAAGAAGAAGTCAAATTGTCCCTGTTTGCAGATGACATGATTGTATATTTAGAAAACCCCATTGTCTCAGCCCAAAATCTCCTTAAGCTGATAAGCAACTTCAGCAAAGTCTCAGGATACAAAATTAATGTGCAAAAATCACAAGCATTCTTATACACCCGTAATAGACAAGCAGAGAGCCAAATCAGGAATGAACTTCCATTCACAATTGCTTCAAAGAGAATAAAATACCTAGGAATCCAACTTACAAGGGATGTAAAGGACCTCTTCAAGGAGAACTAGAAACCACTGCTCAGTGAAATCAAAGAGGACACAAACAAATGGAAGAACATACCATGCTCATGGATAGGAAGAATCAATATCGTGAAAATGGCCATACTGCCCAAGGTAATTTATAGATTCAATGCCATCCCCATCAAGCTACCAATGAGTTTCTTCACAGAATTGGAAAAAACTGCTTGAAAGTTCATATGGAACCTAAAAAGAGCCCACATTGCCAAGACAATCCTAAGTCAAAAGGACAAAGCTGGAGGCGTCACGCTACCTGACTTCAAACTATACTACAAGGCTACAGTAACCAAAACAGCATGGTACTGGTACCAAAACAGAGATATAGACCAATGGAACAGAACAGAGTCCTCAGAAATAATACCGCACATCTACAGCCATCTGATCTTTGACAAACCTGAGAGAAACAAGAAATGGGGAAAGGATTCCCTATTTAATAAATGGTGCTGGGAAAATTGGCTAGCCATAAGTAGAAAGCTGAAACTGGATCCTTTCCTTACCCCTTATACGAAGATTAATTCAAGATGGATTAGAGACTTAAATGTTAGACCTAATACCATAAAAACCCTGGAAGAAAATCTAGGTAATACCATTCAGGACATAGGCATGGGCAAGGACTTCATGTCTAAAACACCAAAAGCAACGGCAGCAAAAGCCAAAATTGACAAATGGGATCTCATTAAACTAAAGAGCTTCTGCACAGCAAAAGAAACTACCATCAGAGTGAACAGGCAACCTACAGAATGGGAGAAAATTTTTGCAACCTACTCATCTGACAAAGGGCTAATATCCAGAATTTACAAAGAACTCAAACAAATATACGAGAAAAAAACAAACAACCCCATCAAAAAGTGGGGAAAGGATATGAACAGACATTTCTCAAAAGAAGATATTCATACAGCCAACAGACACATGAAAAAATGTTCATCGTCACTCGCCATCAGAGAGATGCAAATCAAAACCACAATGAGATACCATCTCACACCAGTTAGAATGGCAATCATTAAGAAGTCAGGAAACAACAGGTGTTGGAGAGGATGTGGAGAAATAGGAACACTTTTACACTGTTGGTGGGATTGTAAACTAGTTCAACCATTATGGAAAACAGTATGGCAATTCCTCAAGGATCTAGAACTAGAAGTACCATATGACCCAGCCATCCCACTACTGGGTATATACCCAAAGGATTATAAATTATTCTACTACAAAGACACATGCACACGTATGTTTATTGCGGCACTATTCACAATAGCAAAGACTTGGAATCAACCCAAATGTCCACCTGTGGCAGACTGGATTAAGAAAATGTGGCACATATACACCATGGAATACTATGCAGCCATAAAAAAGGATGAGTTTGCGTCCTTTGTAGGGACATGGATGCAGCTGGAAACCATCATTCTTAGCAAACTATCACAAGAAGAGAAAACCAAACACCGCATGTTCTCACTCATAGGTGGGAACTGAACAATGAGGAAACTTGGACTCGGGAAGGGGAACATCACACATTGGGGCCTATCATGGGGAGTGGGGAGGGGGGAGGAATTGCATTGGGGAGTTATACATGATATAAATGATGACCTGATGGGTGCTGACGAGTTGATGGGTGCAGCACACCAACATGGCACAAGTATACATATGTAACAAACCTGCACGTTATGCACATGTACCCTAGAACTTAAAGTATAAAAAAAAAATAAAATAAAATAAACAGCAGGCATATACAATAAAAAAAAAGAAAACATACAAATTGAATTGTAGCTTTCATTGTTAGCTATAAATAAATTTTCTTGACTATTTTAATGTGAAAAAAAAAGAAAAAATGCTCATCATCACTGGCCATCAGAGAAATGCAAATCAAAACCACAATGAGATACCATCTCACACCAGTTAGAATGGCAATCATTCAAAAGTCAGGAAACAACAGGTGCTGGAGAGGATGTGGAGAAATAGGAACACTTTTACACTGTTGGTGGGATTGTAAACTAGTTCAATCATTATGGAAAACAGTATGGCGATTCCTCAAGGATCTAGAACTAGAAGTACCATATGACCCAGCCATCCCATTACTGGGTATATACCCAAAGGATTACAAATCATGCTGCTATAAAGACACATGCATACGTATGTTTATTGTGGCACTATTCACAATAGCAAAGACTTGGAATCAACCCAAATGTCCATCAGTGACAGACAGGATTAAGAAAATGTGGCGCATATACACCATGGAATACTATGCAGCCATAAAAAAGGATGAGTTTGTGTCCTTTGTAGGGACATGGATGCAGCTGGAAACCATCATTCTCAGCAAACTATCGCAAGAACAGGAAACCAAACACCGCATGTTCTCAGTCATAGGTGGGAACTGAACAATGAGATCACTTGGACTCGGGAAGGGGAACATCACACACCAGGGCCTATCATGGGGAGGGGGGAGGGGGGAGGGTTTGCATTGGGAGTTATACCTGATGTAAATGACGAGTTGATGGGTGCTGACGAGTTGATGGGTACAGCACACCAACATGGCACAAGTATACATATGTAACAAACCTGCATGTTATGCACATGTACCCTAGAACTTAAAGTATAATTTTAAAAAAAAGAAACTGAGGCACAGTGAGGCTCGTTTTTCTTATCTCCCCTGGCAAGTGTGGGGCCTCTGTTACGGTACTTTATGTCTTTTCTATGTGTGCGTGCATTACGGTGCATTAGGGTATATCTCTGATAATGACAGCCACGTACACTGGTGCTGTACAGCAGAACATACATACATGCTGTTACTGTTCATGCCTCATTTCCCCTTTCAAGGGGAAAACACTATCTTTTCGTCTTTGCATCCCCAAAGCACCTTGCACAGTGCTGGGTGTATTTAGCAGAAGGTGTCCAGTCAATTTTTGTAGAATGGTGAACTAAAGATTTCTAAGCAGGCAGTGATGTGGTGAACAGTATTTTTGGAGGGTTTGCCAACTAGCAGGGTGGACTGAAAGAGGAGAGGCTAAAAACAGGACCCCACAAAGTTCTGAACTGTGCCCCATGGCAAGGACAGTGATCTGTTTGGAGAACCCGTGGCCATCTGGGGTTTGCCTCTTTGCCTTGCAGGTACACCTCTGTGTGAGCTCTTGGTCTGGGTTCTTTCGGTCTTCCTGTTTTCCAGATTTGCCCAACAACATTTCCTGCCTGAGAGAAGCCTTCCATATAATTAGTGAACTGGCAAGACAGTCAGCTTTTGGCAGACTATAAAGCTGTCTGAAGTTTTAGTTCTCAATCCTAACATTTGATTCATTTAATTAAGGGCTGAGGACATTACGAGTATCTCTCAACTATCAAAGGGCAAATTTGAAACAACTCACGAACACAATTAACCTTGGCCCCAAAGATTAAAAAAAAAAGCAAGCACAGTGTGGTATTTCACTATTTATAATCACCAGTTAACAAAGTATGCAATTAAGTCAAATGCTGATGTAGCAACACAAGCCCAGTGCCAGGGGTTTGCCCTTGCCTGGTTCTTGCATGTGACCATATGTGGCTTTGGACTAGTGGTCTCCAGGTGGAGGGCCACATTAGAATCTCTAGGGGCTTGGGGGTGGAGGAAAGGTTTGAAAACAACCATAAATAAATAAAATCACCATAAATAAAACAATCATAAATAAAACATATATGTTTGAAAACAATCATAAATAAAATAAAACATAAATAAAATAATTTTATTTTATTTGGGGGATATTCTTAAAACCTAATTTCTTTTTTTGAGACAGAGTTTTGCTCTTTTGCCCAGGCTGGAGTGAAGTGGTGTGATCTCAGCTCACTGCAACCTCCGTCCCCCCGGTTCAAGTGATTCCACTGCCTCAGCCTCTTGAGTAGCTGGGATTACAGGTGCCCGCCACCATCACTGGCTAATTTTTGTATTTTTAGTAGAAATGGGGTTTCTCCATGTTGGTCAGGCTGGTCTCGAACTCCTGACCTCAGGTGATCCACCCACCTTGGCCTTCCAACAGGCATGAGCCACCATGCCTGGCTAAAACCTAATTTCTAAAAATGTAAACTACAAAAATTAATGCTTGAGAAAAATCTTTCTGAATGATGGGAAATTGCTGAAGACAGAAATTCCCAAGATAGAGAAAATGCCCTTCTCCCCCAGGGATCTTATAAAATTCTCTGGCGGACACATGAGAACGTCAAAGTATCAAAGGAGAGTATGAATGAAGAAAAGGTTGTAAAACACTGCTATTCCCACACCTTAATCTCACACTGCCCTTGGAGATGAGGGCCTCTCCCATGGGGGTTGTCACAGGAACCCTTTCTAGAAGTAACAATATTCTTAATAAATACATTTAACCCTCCCTCCCTCCCTCCCTTCCTTACTTCCCTCCTTCCTTACTTCCTCCCTTCCTTCCTTCTTTCCTTCCTTCCATCCCACTTGCATATTTATACCCTATCTTATTCCAAAAAGGATGTGAGATGGATAAATCCCTTTGGATAATTTCTAAGAGGAAGCTCCCCAGGAAACACTGGGATCCATCAACATCCCGGTTAACAAATTACTTTTTACTATGTATTAGTCAGTCACTGAGCTGGATGTGAAAGTACAGGATGAATGAAACAAGATATCTGTCCTCAGGGAACAAAATCAGCCTAAACAGAACAAAAGCAGGAAGAAGGACCCTACACTTTGGATTACAGCTGTCTGTAATCCAAAGTGCAAAGTACTAAGTGATGTGGATTTTATCAACCAGGGTGCTTTTGGTTGCAAGTAACAGTAAACGTAACTCAAAGTGGGAATTTATAATCTCCCATAATAGGAAGTCCTGAGGCCAGGCAGCTCCAGGCACAGTGTGAACCCACTTTTGTGCTCTTTCTTGGCCCCCTGCCCCTCACCCATGTACCAGGGTTTTGATCCTCAAGCTGGTTGCAGGCTGGCTACAGCAGCTCCAGGCATCACTTCCCAGCAACGTCCGGGAAAAGAAGCAGGCACATGACTGCCTGCCAGGTGGGACCTCTGTTTATCAGTGAGGAAACCTGCTTCAGAAGTCCCCAAGCATGGCTTGTTGGCCTGATATGGGCATGTAGGGTCCTACATGCATCCCTGAACCAGCTTCTAACTGAAGAGAATGTAATAAGCAGAACTAGCTTAGACCAACCAAGACTTACCTCTAAGTCCCAAGGGGGAGGAGTGCCACCTGAACAAAATAGACATGCGCCCAGAGAAGTCAGAGAGTGTGGATGAAATGCTGGAAAGTACCAGCAACGCTGTTCCACCAACGCACAGAGCAGGAACATGGAATTCTCCCTGCCAGGCACAGCAGGGGAGGTGATCTGATTTGACCTGTCCAAGAGCGCGTGTTCTGACTTCTTTTGGGGGGCAGGGAATAGGACATTCCTTCTAAGTGGAGGAAATAGCACGAGTAACCCCGTGGGGAGCTGCTTTGCATAGAAACAGAAGCTTCTGTGTCTGTAGCACAGGTGTGCATTGGGTGGATGCAAACAGGAGAAACCTGAATGATGGATCAGGACCAGTGGAGAAAGGCCTGGCCACCAGGCAACAAGCAGCCATTATTTTAACCCAGAGGTTCAGACAAAGCAAGGTATTATTGGCATGGTTTCTCACTCAGTTAATGGAGGCATTACTGTAGAAAGACCAGTTCCAGCAAATATTTTAAGATGCTGTGACCAAAAATCTGTCCTTAGGGACCTGCTGGAGGGATGTGGCTAGCCTCAGAGGGACATTTTTGGCAGGGGCATTGAGTCTGATGGGTAGTGGTGGTTTATCAGAATTCTTAAAAACACAGACTCTGGGGTCAGACTGCCTGGACACACAGCCTGTCTTTACTTTCTGCTGCTCACCTGGCCTCAGTTCTCTCACCTGTGAAGTGGTGATAATAATTGTAAATACTCCATAGGGTTAAATAAGTTAGTCATTCTGGCACACAGGGAGCCCTCTATAATTGTTAGCTGTTATTGTTGTTAAGGGCTGAGAAGGGAGTGGGGATACATTATCATGAGGATTCTAATGAGGAAGCCAGTGGCAATTTCGTTGTGTGGATTTTAATTGTTTTCCCATAAACTGTAGTTGACAGTTGCCTCTAAGTAGAAGGCAAAGGGCCCACAGCCTCCAACTACCTGAAAATTGGCCCACATACCATCTTTGCCTCAACTGCCAAGTGACATTCACGTACCTTCCTTTTACCTACAAAGTTGAGTTCATACTCTATAGATCTAATTGATGATCTACTAATATTAATTAGAGAAGCTCATTAGTTTAAGTGATTAGAGTTATGACCCCTATAATAAATATTATTAAAGACTAAAGACCTGATTAACCAAGATTAAAGTTAGAGAACTGCAAATTTTCACCTGACCTAAGAAAACCTTTTGCTTTGCTTCTTTCCTGCCCTTTCAGAGTTTCTCTGTTTTCCAGACACTATAAAAAACCCTAATGCTTGCTTACAAAATTAGATCTGTGTGGGGATTATCAAAATTTGAAGTCCTTGTGCAATTAGCATACACAGAAGGGATACAAAGGGAAGAGTTCAAAGAAATTGACAACTGCATACAATTTGAAAATGTTCTCATGGATTTTGATTTGCTTAATTTTTAATTAGGACAAAAATTTCAAACACACAAACTATTAAAAAGAATAATACAAGGAATACGCCTCTGCCCTGCACCCAGATACCCAGTTCCAACAATTGTTAACAGGTTACCATATTTACTTCCTCTCTCTGGGCTTCTCTCTTTCTCTGGGCGACCCTCTTGGGGCTCTTGTCGATGCTCAAATGTGTCTGTCCAAGGTCCCAAGGGGACTCTCTTTCTGGTAACCATTTGAAAACAAGTTGCAGATATGTTGACACTATGTAGCTTCAACCTATATCTCCTGAGAATGAAGACATTCTACTACTTAATCGTGAGATCATCATTATCCCTAAGAAAATTAACAAGAATTCCCTAGTATCATCTAAACCAGGCCTTATCCAGATTTCTCTATTTTTAGAACTATGATCCAATTACGGGTCTGCTAGTATTGTTTTTAATAGAGAGAAGTGTGTGTATGTCTGTCACTAAGCTTATGATATGTGGTGTGTGTGTGTGTATAGTGCTCATGTATGTTTGTGTGTGACATGTATACGTATGAATGCATACATGCATATATGTATGTGTGTGAGCAGTGTTTTGTGTCCACATGTGTGATGTGTACATGTGCTTGTACGTGTACATGCATGTGTGTGTGTGCATGTGTGTGTGTTGAGGAAGGAGATGCTAGGGATTCTCTTTGAGCAAAATGAGCCAAGATTTGCTAGAAAGAAGATGCTTTATTGTTGTTATTATTTTGCCTAATGCATGTGAAGAAGTAAGAGCCAAACTCCAGCAACTATTGAGCAGAATCTGTCTTGGCTGGGGAGGCTAAAGATACTAATGGTTTTGTTACCCTTGATAGATTGATTCAGGTGTCCCTCTCTCCTATCATCTTGGGATAGCTCTCTCTGAAAGGGAACAGTCACAAAAGTTCTTTCTCTGCTCAAAAGGGTCAGCATTACCTTCTATTTTCCTCGCCAGGCCTGCAGCTGACACACAAAGAAAGGTGTAATTACAATGTGACGTGCTGCTGATCGCCAGGGTCTGGAAATTTTGAACCGCTCACTCTGCTCAGAATACATTTCAATTTGGTGCTATGAATTTTACATTGAAATGAGTTTTTTCTTTAAAACCCTAGAGAAAACAGACCCTGCACAGAAGCATTAACAAATTGCTTTGCAAATCTAGGCTAAAGTGAGCATTCAATTTGAGGAGGCCAAATCAAGCTCAAGTCCGGAAGCCCAAGGCCTGGTCCCAGCAAGTCCAAGTTGGCTCTGGGATGGATTTGGCCATGGATTTGGTCTTGCTTTAGCCCTTGCCACCTTTCCTCTGTGCTGACTCTCTTGAGGCTCTTGCAGATGCTCAAATGTCTCTGTCCAAGGTCCCAAGCGTTTAGGGCTGGAAACTGCTGAGACTAGAAGCCCTGGGGTGAACAGCCCTTGCTTGGCTGTGCAGTCACATGGGTGAGAAAAAGGATCCACAGAAGCAAAGACTCAGGCAAGCCCAGGCTGTGGACCACATAGCCACTCATTCACTTTACAGAGCGGACACTGGGTAAGAGCTCAATGGTGTGACCAAAGGCCCCCACTGGTCACTGTAGTCATCAAAATAGTAAAATGTATGAAGTGTTGACAATCTGCCAAGCATCATTCTGAGTGCTTTATGTTTTCTCATAAAGGGTCCTAGGTAGGCTGGGTGTGGTGGCTCACACCTGTAATTCCAGCACTTTGGGAGGGGAGGTGGGTGGATTACTTGAGGTCAGGAGTTCAAGACTAACCTGGCCAACATGGTGAAACCCCATGTCTACTAAATATACAAAAATTAGCCTGGCGTGGGGGTGCACGCCTGTAGTCCCAGCTACTTTAGAGTCTGAGGCAGGAGAGGTTGCAGTGAGACAAGATTGAGCCACAGCACTCCAGCCTAGGTGACGGAGTGAGACTCTGTCCAAAAAACAAAAAAGAAGAGTCTGAGGTAATCCTCTGTGGTAAGGCCATTATTACCCTTTTTCACTTTATATTATTATTTTTATTATTAATACATAAATGTTTTTGTAGAGACAGGGTTCTGCCATGTTGCCTAGGCTGGTCTTGACCTCCTGGGCTCAAGCAATCCTCCCCCATAGGCCTCCCAAAGTGCTGGGATTACAGGTGTGAGCCACCGTGCCCACCCCCCCACCCCCACCCTTTATAGATAAAAACTCAGAGGCACAGAGAGGTTCAGTTGCCTGAATTCATGCAGCCCAGACATGCTCACCCAGGATACTTGTTGGTGACCAGCACTCTGCACTTTGGACCACACTGTCTGCCTACACTTCTGAGCTGTCCTAGCCACACCACCCCAAGCCTGGCCATTCCTGTCTAGTCAGATATGGCTTCTTCAAAGTCTAGGGCTGGCATCATCTTAACCCACCAGCCTGCAGACTGCTGCCCTTGTGTCCACGTAGTGGATGAGGAAAGCCCCTCACGCAGGACTGGATCTTAACTTTAGTGAAGACATGTTCCGGAGCCTCACCCAATGCTTTTCAGACCTGTCCTCTTTTCTTTGAGGCCCAGGCCAAGGAAACCCTCGGGGTGCTCATTTGTCATGTGTTTGCCTTGTTTGCTTAATATTTAGTGGCCCTCTTCCCTCACCTTCCACACCACCATTCACTTCATATTCATGCCCTGGGGGAGGGGGATCCAGAACCACAGTGGGTCCACTCTATGACGTGCCTTGTAGTTTATTGCACACTAGGTTACAGGAGGAAACAGGAAAGCCTGATGAGGTCGAAAGAGCTGCATGATGCCTGAGGTTCTGGCTAGCCAGCATTGTGTCTGCCTCTTAAAGCCACTTCTCGGGCAGCCAAGCATGGCCACTTCAGTGGTTCCTGGTGGCATCCTAGCTTGGAGGGACCTTGGCCTGAGAAGGGGGTGCCTCTCCTGCCACCCACAGCACTGCTTCTCCAAAGCCATGGAGATCAATCTGCCCCAAATGAGCATCGGGAGCTGCAGTAAACCCAGTCCCCAGGGCTTTTGCCATGGAGCCTGGGGCAGCCTGGGGACCCGGATTAAAATGATACGTTTTCAATTTGGTCTTAAACGAATTCACCAATCGGCATCTTTGATGTCAAGTGGAAGTGAATTCCACAAATCTCAATTTATTTTATGGGGAAGCGTTATTGATTTTTTTTTTATCGTCTGCTTCTCCTTCTTCTTCCCTCCCAGCTGCCAAGCCTCTTCCACCTGGATTGAATTGTTTGATTTAAGAGCGGCAGTTCAGAAAGAGGAAGAGATGCCTCTCCCCTTCCTTCCACACATCCCCCACCCTGTGGTGCCAGGTACATCCCTTCAAGCCAGGAGCAGCAGGAAGGGACAGGCCCAAGCCAGGATTCCCTGGCTGGGCTAGAGTGGCCTTGCCGTGTGCCTGCAGCTTGTCTGCATGTGCCCACACTCAGCCAGTTTGGTGCCTGTTTAAAGACTGTATGTGTTGTCATGTCCTTTTTCCTGTGTTGTGCCATTCGTCTCCTTAAGGCCCTGCGGGAGCCGCCCCTTGTTCCTGCCTCATGCCCACACCTGATGACCTAGCACCCAAGGCCTTGTAAACCAGACCCCAACCTGTCTGTTCAACCACGTGTGCATCTGGCCTTCCATTTCCTTCCAGAACGTCTTTTATTTATGGAGGTATTCATATCTCCAGGCGCAGTGACTATCAGGAACTCAGTACGTGCTTATGCACTGAGGAGGCATGCACGGTGACCCCTATGAGTGCCACTCTCAGGCCCTATCTTTGCTTATGCTCCTCTCTTCCCCTTGGCACCAGCATGAGGCCCTTCCAAATACTCTGCACTGTGCCAGCCCAAACTTAGCACACTTCTAGCAGAGCAATTGATTCCCTGACACTCCCTACCCCACCAGCCCATTCTTCCTAAGGGGCTTGCTCTCCGGAACGATGGCTCCATCCTTCACTCAGTAGCTCAGGTGAGAAATCCCGCAGTCATCCTTGGTTCATTTCTTTCCCTCACACCCAAATCCAGTCCAATTCACTCTAATGGTTCCACCTTTTGGTAGGCAGAATTGTGGCCCCTAAAGATGTCCACACTTCTATCTCCATGAACCTGTGAATATCTTCCTTTACATGGCAAAAGGGTCTTTGCAGATGTGATTAAGATTTGTGGATCTTGAGATGGAAAGATTATTCTGGATTATTTGGATGGGCCTGATACTATCATATGAGTCCTTTAAAGCAAGGACCTTTCTAGGCTGTGGTCAGAGAGAGACGACAGCGTGAGAAGGATTCAATACCCTTTCTGGTTCTGTAAGCAGGAGGTTCTGTGCAAGAGCTGGAAAGAGGCCTCTGGAAGCTGGAAAGGCAAGAAAATGGATTCTCTCCTGGGGACCCCAGAAAGGAGCACAGATGTTGAGACATCTTGATTTTAGCCCAGTGACACTTGTGTTGGATTTCTAGCCTACAGAACTATAAGATGACAAATTTGTGTTGTTGATAACCACCACGTTTGTGGTTACTTGTTATAGGAGCAATATAAAACAAACACAACTTCTTAAATATGACCTGGAAATGACCTCTCTCTTCCACCTTCCCCCTAGTCCAAGTCACCTAGACTCCTGCAAGAGCCTCCTCAGGCATCCTTCCTCCCCTAACCCCTGCAATCAACTGTCCGCCAGAAACCTAAGTGGTCTTTTGTTTTTCATCTTCTTATTTTGAAATAATTTCAAACAAGTAGAAAACTTGCAAGAGAAATACAAGAATTCTCCTGCCTTCATCACCCATATCCATCCATCGCCATCACTGTGCCACATTTGCTTGGTCATTCTCTCTCTCTCAGATCATGTCCAACCCTACTTAAGCCTCCAATGGGTTCCCTGCCTTGCCCTCCTCCTCATAGCCAGTAAAGGTGGATGTTGCCAGGCCCAGCCCACCTTATCCTGTGTTCGCTGTGCTCAAGGCACACCGCCTGTTTCTGGGGCCTCCCTCCACTGTCCTCTGGCTGTCATCTGTGTGCCTCAGCTCTAATGTCATCACCTCCCAGAACCTTTCTGTGATCATTCCACTAAAGCAACCTCCTACTCCACCATCAGCTGCTCTTTATAGCGTTACCCTATTCATTTTTTTTAACAGCATTTACCAGGCTCTGATACCATCCCATTCATTTACTGACTGCTTGTTTATGTGTTCATTCACTCCCTGGTGTGTAGCTCTTTGGGCAGGACTCTGTCCACCTCTTACCCTGAATTTCTAAAATAGCACCCAGTACGTAGTAGTTGCTCAACAAATATCGATGGACTGACTGATTTTCTGTGACACACCACTGATTCTTTTTGGCAGATCCAATTGTTTACAGGTGTGCATCTCTTCTTAAGGGCAGGCAGGATTCTTTCATTTTGAAGTTCTCTCCTCTCAGGGCTGGGCACACGACAGGACCCCATCTGAATGTTGGGGGATTTTCGTTGAAAGCGCAAGTTCCTTGGTGTGGAGGGCCTTCCTGCCTTCCCCACACACCACCCTAACATCCAGCTCTGTAATCAAATGCACCCCCGATGGAGGCCCTGGGTCATAAGAATGCCTTTCTTCTCCCTCACTGTTTTTCTTTTAGATTTGTCTAAGTGCTGTTAACTTTCTCATCTTGTCTGTTTCCCTCATCTCTGTTGTGGGGTAAACACACAGAGAGCATTAGCCGCATTTGATGGACATGAAACTGAAGCAAAGGCAAGTTAGGTGGCTTGCCCAAGGTCACACAGGTAATTAACAGCAGGACAACTCCCCTGATCCCTAGCCTGGTGCCTTCTCCTTCAGACCACAGAGCAGCAGCCCCTTGCCCCTCCCCTCAGGGACTGAGGAGCCCAAACCTGATATTATGGGCACAAAGCTTTTAGCAGATAAGTGGAGGGCAGGAAGCTGTGTGGTTAGGTGAGCTCTGGGTATGTGTACGTCTAATTGCTGTTCATTTCCTTTCCTTTCATTCACAGAGTCATTCATTCACTCAGGCAGACACTCATTCACGAGGCATTCACTGAGCACCTCCCACCTCCTCGGCTTTCTGCTTGGCATAGAGGAGGATGCTGGGGAAGGAGGCAGGGGCCTCACAGGAGCCTATTCTCAGACATGGGAGACCCAACTCACATACAGGAGGCGATGAGGTAGGATTTGGAGACCCCGTTCTGGCAGGAGTGGCATTGACTTCTTTCAGATGAATGGAGGAACTCAGCACAAAGCTGTGTACAGCCACAAAACACTCACACTGGGATTGACTCCCTCCATGCAGGTAACTACCCCCAAGCTCCCTGCTGCTGTCTTCTCTAATAAGAGAACCCCTTCCCCTACCCTACTCCCCCACCCTCTGGGGATGGGCTGAGCTCCCCTACCTACAGAACTTCCCCCGCAGTGCCCAGTCCTCAGGGAGGGACTGAGTATTGACCCAAACCTGTGCAATCAGGATCCTTTCTCAGGTTTAAAAGCCATATGTGAGACAGGCAGCTCTGTTTCTGGGCTGGGGGGTAGCTGTGCTCACTGAAAAGGAGGGAGTATGATTATAAACCTACTATGCTCAATCTCCTACCTCCATTCTTCAATGACAACTTACATTCCATAACTTTCTGATCACTTTCCGTAAGGACAATCCTGTTCAGTTCAAAGTATAACTTCAAGTTCAGTTTGAACAACATCTCTTTGCTTCTCCCCAGTGCAGTCTGAGAAGGACCCCAACTCTCTTGAGGGTTGTCTGGGGCAAGGATGATAGGGATATGGGATTGGGGAGGAGGAGGCTGGCCAGGCTCTGAGAAAACCCAGGTCCCTTCCCTCCTCAGTGTCCAGCTCCTCCAGGAAGGTCCCAGGGAGACAAGTTTCCCTTGGGTGCTATAGGTGCTGGGGAGTCCTCTCTCTGTTGGCTCTGTTGTTTCTCTATTGAACCCTGGTAGGCCAATAATGCCTCAGCCACAACCTTCCAGCTGCTGCTCTCCCATGGGCCCTCATGTGAGTTCCCATGGGTTCCTGAGGGGCCTCTCAATGCCCAGTTCTCTGACCTGGGAGTGTCGGCTGGCTCTGAGTTCCAGGTCTTCCAGCCCCTCCAGTTCATTACTCCAGGGGGAAGGAGGGGTTTCACCTCCCAACCTCCCACTGCTGGGACCTCACAGTTGGAGAGACAAGATATACCCATGTGAAACGAAATGATTCCCTCCCCTCCCCTCCGCTCCCCTCCCCTCTCCTCCCTTTCCTTTCCCCTCCCCTTTCTCTTCTCCTGTCTCTCCTCTGTTTCACTTCTCTTTTCTCTCTATCCCTCACCCATCTCTCCCCCTTACTTTGTAGAGCTGAATTCATCAGAGTTGCCTTCAAAGCTGTCCCCAAACACTTCCCTGGCCTGTTCTCTGTGATCATGTGGTTCTTCATCTTCATTTATCTATTTGAGTATTAAGAAATAGGAGGAGTGACATCCTTGAGTTTGGAGTTTTATTGGGGAAGTAAAAATAACACAGATACAACAATCAGGGACCCAGATAAGGTGACACCACATCGTGTGCTTCCCTGAATATAGCAGACAGACAGACAGACAGTGCAGATCACAAGGTGGTTGCTAGACCCAGGTGGCCTGAGTTCAAGCCTAGCATCGCCATGAATGAGCTGTGCAAGTCGATGAGATCATCTTACCTCTGTGCCTCAGTCACCTTCCCAGTAACAGGAGTGATAACAGCACCTCCCTTGCATCTTTTTTGTGAGCATTAAGTTAGATAATGTATGAAAAGCACTGAGAACAGAGCCTGGCACATAATAGCTACTCAATAAATAGATGATAATGATGTGCAGTGAAGGGCAAATATGGTTAGGGTCGTAGTTGGTTGATTCTGTGCCGAGTGAACTTGCCATGACTGTCTGTGGGGAGGGGAGCTGCCACCAGAGGGTAGGGACAGAGCCCCTGGGTGGTTGGGGCAGATGTGCCACCCTCTCCCAGAGAATTGGGGATGCCAGGAACACCTTTCCCTGCAAAAGGGCCATCTGGCCTCAGTAGTCCAGTTGGGGAAAGTGCCCAGGGAGTGCAAGCAGCAGGAAGGCACTCTGGTGGCAGTGGCAGTGGTGGCCAGCAGTGGGCATGACAGTGGGGGTGTCAGCTCTGGCTCCATGCCCAGGATCTGAGGTATGGAGGGGTGGGGAGCCTCCCACGAGGACTCAGGACAGCAGCTGCAGGGGACACAGTGAGAACTCCATTGGCAGTGGCTGAGGACCGCCCTGCCCTTGCAGGACTCCTGGGCATAGGGAGCTGACATGGCATGGCCCTGTCTGGAGGAGCCTGGCCTTAGGATGTTTCTTGACATTAAATATTTTCTATGATTACCTGAGTCTCAGAAAGATATCCATCTTGCCCACAGTACATGAGAGGGTGAGGCAGAGCCAGGTCTGGAACCCAAATCTTCAAACCAAAGTGCAATCTAAGCCTCCTTCACCCCCAGGAGGTAAAGCTGTCTTGGATAACAAAAAACAGTAGACAGGGATAGCGCTACAGGCCAGGATGGCAAACTGTGCAGGCATCCCAGTGCCCGCCAGTCCCCAGAGCTGTGGCTCTGCAACTGCATGTGTTTATGGAGGCACCACCACTCCCCGGGCGCAGCTCTGGAGAAAGCCAGCCCGCAAAGCTTCCCACAGCATCTGCCAAGAATACACCCGACATAATAATTTCTTTGACCTCCACCACATGAGTTTCTGAAAAGAACAAAACAGCATCATTCCCTGGCATTTACAGTTTAAACCTTTCCTATTCAAGTTTCTAACAAAAAAAGCCACCAACCCATTCTGGCCGTGATTAAAATTCATAGGCTTGCTGCAGAGAACAGATGCAGAAGCAATTTTAGGCCAGTCATATCCCAGGTCTGCAAAATTAATTTGACAGGTTTGCATTAAAGCACTGATCAATATCCACTTTAGAGCGGCAGAGGCTAACTGAGAAAAAATAAGTGACCGGAGTGTTACCAGACGAGAAAAAATGAATCTTTGAGACTTTTTTCCCTCTAAGCTTGCACCTACATCAGAAGTCCTGACCTCAATCCATTGATCGGCTGCAGTTAACATGACAAAAGGCCCAGCAGATAGACCGTCTCAGCCTACCAGGGAACAATCACCCGGATACACTAAATGTTTGACGGAGTGACTAGACTACAGAATTAGTCTTGGCTTTCTGAGGTCGGCCACCAGCCCGGTCTTACTGAATCCTCCCCCTCCCTCCCTTAGAGCCATTTGCAGAAGCTCAACTTTTCCTAAACTTTCCTACAGATGGTGTAGGGATGTGGTCCAGGGAAGGTGGGAACTGGCTCAATTCAGCCACCAAGAAAAGGAGGCAATGAAGTCCAAATCTTTCTTCACACAGCACTTTAAAATGGAAGCACCAAGGCTGGCATCAGCAGAGTCCTTCAAAGAATTTGATTCAGTGGAGGCCAACTCAACAAAATAGAAAGCCCCAGATGGATGGCCATTGCCTGCACCTGGCGAGAAATGAGCTCCAGCTGGCTATTCTACTTTTAGCATCTTCAGGTGTATAAGGGATGTAATTTAAATTCAGAGCATCTGCTCCTAGGCCTGCTTGCTTTCCTGCCCTCTCTCCTATCACACAGCCAGGTCACATGTTGGCAATAATTCAACAAATCAAAGATGAGCACCCAGTAAGAATGGAACCTTGGTCAGGCACTGGATACACAGGAAAGAGCACCTCCCTGGGATCTGCATCAAACTCTCACCTTCTCTGTGAGTGTCTTCCTAAGGGAAGTTGAATATTTCCTTTCCCAGCTCACTCATCTGCTGGGACCCATGTCATTCAGCACTTGGCTAATAAAGTGAGCCGCAAACACAACTACAGATGCAATTTAAACTTTTCTAGTAGCCATATTTTAAAAAGTAAAAAGAAGCAAGTGAACTTAATTTTAACAGTATATTTTATTTAACCCAATGTATTGAAAATACTATCATTTCAACATAGAATAAATATGAGCTTTTCCTGTGGCAGCATCCGACGTGAGAGGAGTGTGGTTGTGTCCTCTCTCCGCCATGGCATGTGCTCGCCCACTGATATCGGTGTACTCCGAAAAGGGGGAGTCATCTGGCAAAAATGTCACTTTGCCTGCTGTATTCAAGGCTCCTATTCGACCAGATATTGTGAACTTTGTTCACACCAACTTGCGCAAAAACAACAGACAGCCCTACGCTGTCAGTGAATTAGCAGGTCATCAGACCAGTGCTGAGTCTTGGGGTACTGGCAGAGCTGTGGCTCGAATTCCCAGAGTTCGAGGTGGTGGGACTCACTGCTCTGGCCAGGGTGCTTTTGGAAACATGTGTCGTGGAGGCCGAATGTTTGCACCAACCAAAACCTGGCGCCGTTGGCATCGTAGAGTGAACACAACCCAAAAACGATATGCCATCTGTTCTGTCCTGGCTGCCTCAGCCCTACCAGCACTGGTCATGTCTAAAGGTCATAATATTGAGGAAGTTCCTGAACTTCCTTTGGTAGTGGAAGATAAAGTTGAAGGCTACAAGAAGACCAAGGAATCTGTTTTGCTCCTTAAGAAACTTAAAGCCTGGAATGATATCAAAAAGGTCTATGCCTCTCAGCGAATGAGAGCTGGCAAAGGCAAAATGAGAAACCGACGCCGTATCCAGCGCAGGGGGCCGTGCATCATCTATAATGAGGATAATGGCATCATCAAGGCTTTCAGAAACATCCCTGGAATTACTCTGCTTAATGTAAGCAAACTGAACATTTTGAAGCTTGCTCCTGGTGGACACGTGGGACGTTTCTGCATTTGGACTGAGAGTGCTTTCCGGAAGTTAGATGAATTGTATGGCACTTGGCGTAAAGCCGCTTCCCTCAAGAGTAACTACAATCTTCCCATGCACAAGAAGATTAATACAGATCTTAGCAGAATCTTGAAAAGCCCGGAGATCCAAAGAGCCCTTCGAGCACCACGCAAGAAGATTCATCGCAGAGTCCTAAAGAAGAACCCACTGAAAAACCTGAGAATCATGTTGAAGCTAAACCCATATGCAAAGACCATGCGCCGGAATAGCATTCTTCGCCAGGCCAGGAATCACAAGCTCCGGGTGGATAAGGCAGCTGCTGCAGCAGCAGCACTAGAAGCCAAATCAGATGAGAAGGCAGCAGTTGCAGGCAAGAAGCCTGTGGTAGGTAAGAAAGGAAAGAAGGCTGCTGTTGGTGTTAAGAAGCAGAAGAAGCCTCTGGTGGGAAAAAAGGCAGCAGCTACCAAGAAACCAGCCCCTGAAAAGAAGCCTGCAGAAAAGAAACCTACTACAGAGGAAAAGAAGCCTGCTGCATAAACTCTTAAATTTGATTATTCCATAAGGGTCACATCATTTTGGACAGCTTCTCTTGAATAAATACCTGATCTTACAGGCAGTGAGAAAAAAAACAAAAACAAAACAAAACAAAACAAACAAACAAACAAAAAGAATAAATATGAAAATGTACTAATTAGATATTTGGCATGCTTTCTGTTTTGGTTCTTACAGCACATTTCTGTTTAGTCTTACAGCACATTTCAGTTTGGACTGGCCATATTCCAAGTACTCAATAGCCGCAGGTGCCTAGTGGCTGTCCTGCTGGAAGGGATAGAGACAGAGACTAACAGTGCTCAGTCTGGGTTTCATTGCTGACATCCATAGGTAGGGACCTCATCCTATCCTTCCTGACTCCCATCCTCCTAATCCCTGACATTAAGGTTATTTAACTCTCATTCATACCACCAGTTGTTAAATAATTTGTTGTTAAAGGAGATGTCACAGTAAATATTTGACATGGAGAGTCCAGTGGAGGATATGGCCATGATCTCACATGGATGCAGGCAGTGGGCAGGTTGTAGACTCCCTGGGGTCAGTGGCATGTCCTGGCCCTCCATTTGTCATGGTACTAGAACAGTGCCTGGCCCCTAGAGCAGGGATCCCCAACCCCTGGGCCATGGACTGGTACTGGTCTGTGGCTTGTTAGGAACTGGGCCACACAGCAGGAGGTGAGGGGTGGGCAAGAGAGCATTACAGCCTGCGCTCTGCCTCCTGACAGATTGGTGGTGGCAACAGATTCTCACGGGAGTCCTATGAGAACTGTGCATGCCAGGGATCTAGGTTGCATGATTCTTACAAGAATCTAATGCCTGATCATCTGAGGTGGAACAGCTTCATCCTAAAACCATCCCCTACCCGCTGTCCTTGGAAAAACTCTCTTCCATGAAACTGGCTCCTGGTGCCAAAAGGTTGGAGATCACTGCCTTAGAGGGTCCATCATTATTTAACAAATTTAAATTATTTATAAATAACTTACCACATGCCAAGAACTGCCCTCAGCATTTAATAAGTATTAACTCGCTTAATCCTCATAACAACTCTATGAGGTGGATGTTGTCACAACCCATTTCACAAATAAGGAAATAGATGAGATTTAGGTGATTGCCCGAGGCCTTACAGCTGGTAGGCGGCAAAGCAGGCTTTTAATCCAGCAGCCAGGCTTAGAGTCCGTGCCCTTCACCCCGCTTCTGTCTGCCTCTTTTTCATATTCACTTACGTTCAAGATACATGAAGGCATAGGATTGCCCTTTTTTGGGTAACCCCAGCAAAGTTCCCCTAGGTTCCCTTCTGGTCTCATGTCGGTGCCCAGGCTTTGGCATTTGACCAGGTGTGTTACTGACCAGTGAACTTCACAAAGACCCTTGTCAGGAAGCTAGCTTCCTCCAGCAGCAGCCTTGCGCTATGGAAAGAACAGTTGGCAGATCTGTCGGTCTGGGATAGCTGATCCAGAGGCACAAAGCGCAGCAGCCTGGGGAAGGAGTCATCATTCTGTTCAGAAGGGCTGTGTGTGCAGCAGAAACTCAGGACGTCCTGTCTCCAGCCAGATCCCAACCGTGTTTCCACCACTGCCCAGTGTGTGAACCTTGAGTTGGTTGCTTAACTTGCGCATGCAGTTTCACAAGCTGTAAACCCAGTGCTATGGACTGAATGTTTATGTCCCTCCAAAATTCCTATGTTGAAACCTAAGCCCCAAGGTGATGGAATTTGGAGCTAGGGCCTTTTGGAGGGTAGAGCCCTCATGAATGGGGTTAGTGTTATAAAAGAGACTCCAGGGAGCTCCCTCACCCTTTCCACCATGTAAAGACACAAAAAGATACAACCATCTAAGAACCAGGAAGCAGGTCACCAGGCACTCAATCTGCCAACACCTTGATCTGGACTACCCAGCCTCCAGAAGTGTGAGCAATAAATTCCCGTTGTTTAAAAGCCACTCAATCTATGGTATTCTGTTACAGCAGCCTGAATGGACTAAGTCACTCAGGAAACAGCACCTATTCCACCTTTCATTTGGGGAAGTCAGGATCAACTAATGATGATGACTATGGAAGAGCCTTAAAATTATACAGCAATATGTAAAATGTGAAGTTTTATTGTATGTGTACTATTTTTGACTGTAGAAACACATGGCTGTGGGTTATGATCCAGGGGTCATAGAGTTTGTGTCTGAGCAAATGACTCCCTGATTTTTCATCACTACCCAAGAGAGTGGAGCTACTATTTTAAGCTTTTGACTGAAGACAACTTTACAGAAATTCTGCATAGTGTCATTCTAAGAGCCCAAAGAAAAGAAAAGGCTACAGGCGTCATCAAATTGAAAGTACTTGGAAAATGAAAATACCAGTAGCTAGAAGAGGGTGTCAAGTCATCAGCTTCACAGGGGTAGGGAATCCCTGTTTCCAGGTCCACAAAACACCTCCATCACAGCCCTTACCTTGTTGCCTGGTAACTCAATGGAAAGAGCTCATTATTTTTACTTTGGTCTCTGTCCCCAGCATCTAGAACAGAGCCTACACTATAGGAAGCAGGTCCTAAATGTTGAACGAAGGAAAGAATGAATGGATGATGCTATCCCTAAGTTGGAAGGAGACTGGTCAGAGAAAGGGAGTTGTCAGTGAATAGGAGATCTGCAGGATTGCAGTGGGGCTCTGCCTGGGCCTTCATGTAAGGCAGGAGAAAGCTCAGTCCACACCCAAAGAAGCAGCCAGATTCTGTGGAGGGTCCTGATGGGCAGAGGATAGAGGGAGTCATCTCTGTTGTCTGCATTCAAACATCCTTTTCCGTCAGCTTTTTGCCATGGAGCTGTCTGGCCCAGCCTTCTCTCTTACATCAAATTCATGAGTCCTAAGGAATCACCAGCTCCCTGTTACCATTCTCCACTCCATGCCTGCACCTCGTGCACAAACTGCATTGATGCTTTTACTTTCTTTCCTCATCAGGTGCCCTGTTGTTGCCTTTTGCTGCCTAGGACTTACAAAATCTTGTATTTGAGTCAGAGCCTCATGTCACACCTGCTGCATGCCACCTTCCTCCTCTCCAGAGACCCACCTGGGCCCCTGCCCCAGCCTTATTTCTTCAGGGCCCGTCTTCCACTTTCCAGAATCTGAGATCAGCCACATGGGACACTGCATGCCAGCTTAACCCAAGCATGTATTGGGAGGCTTGTTATGCAGTTCCAGAAAATGAGCTCTGAAGTCAGACCACCTGAGATTGAATCCCAGCTTTGCCACTTACTAGCTGGGTAATCTTGGGCAAGTCAAACGAACTTCTAGATATTATTGATGCACAGCAAATCACCTCAAAATTTAGCAGCTTGAAATAACTACTATATTATGCTCATGAATTTTGCGAGTTAGGAATTTGAACAGTGTGTGGTAGGGATGGTTTGTCTCTACTCCATACGTCTGAGGCCTCACTGGGAAGACTTGAAAGCTGGGAATATCTTGAAGACTGGGGCTGGAATCATCTAATCTCTTTCATTCACATATCTGGCTCCTGGACTAGAATGATTCAAAGACTATGATCTGTGACTAGAGCATCTGTCTGTGGCTTCTCCGTGGGGTTTGGGCTTCCTTACAACATGGCAGCCTCAGAGCAGTGGAACTTCTTACACAGAGGCTCAGTTCTCCAAGTACTTGGGTTCCAGTGAACAAAGTAGAAGTTGCCTGGTCTTTCATGACCCAGCCTCAGAAGTCACAGAGCATCACTTTTTGCCATACGCTATTAGTAGATGCAGTCAGAAGCCCACCCGGATTTGAAGGGAGAGGATGTAGAGCCCCACCTCAATGAGAGGAGCATTAAAGAATTTGGGCTCTATGTTTTAAAAGCATTGCAACTTCTCTCAAACTCAGTTTTCTTATCTGTAAAGTGGAGATAATCATGTCTATCTTCTAAGGTTATTATAAGGCTTACATGAGATAATGTATTTAAAGTGCTCAGTGCAGTGCCTGGCACCACTCAATAAATGTCAATTTTTATTATTAGAAGTAACATTAGCAACTAATGTTTGTCATTAGGAGTAAAAAGTATTTTCTGCATTCTTTGCACGGTAGGCACATGTACCCAACTTCATGCTTGGGGATGTAAGGGAAGCCTAGAACCCATTCTCTGCTATCAGACTGGGGAAATAAGATGCATACATAACATAGTTATCAACCGAAAGTCAAACGATGTGACAGAGATTCACTATTGGCAAGTTCAGGAAAAGGAGAGAGAAGAGTAAGCTGATCTGGTCAGAGGAGGCTTTGCAGGGGAAGTGGGACTTGAATTGAATCTTGAAGGATTTTGGATAGACAGGAGGGAAAGAGGCAGAACTTCTAGGTCACAGACTAACCTACAGGAAGACAGAGACTGGGATGAAGTGAGAAGTTCCTGAGACAATAAGGACACCAGCACCTTACAAGAGTGTTTGACTTCTTTTTGCTTCCTAATTGTAAAATGGGGATGCAAAAGAGTGTCCCAATAGTGGAAATCCATCTGTCTGTTTATCTGTCCATCTAGCCACCCATCAACCCATCCATCCATCCATGCATCCATCCGTCCATGCATGATCCATCCATCCACGCATGCAATATTGCCGAGCCCAGTTATAGATACAGAGGATATGAAGGTGAATAAGAGAACCTTAAGCAGATAAAGAGATTCACTGAGTATCATCTAAATATCAGTTACTTTACTAGGCATTTGATGTTCATTATTTGATGTTTATTATTAAATTATTATTATATTTTATAATGATAAAAATTTAAATTATTAGATATTTAAATTTTAATATATAAATTATTATTAAATTATTATATTATTAAATCTAATAAAGAAGGCATTTTTAGCCCCATTTAATAGATCGGAGAACACAGAGTAAGCAATCTGACCAAGGACATTCCGTAGTCAGTGGTGAGGCTGGTATTTGAAACCAAGTGGGTCTGTCTCCAAAGTTCAGGCTGTTTCCTGTGAACCATGTGGTCCCAGGAGCCCCCTGTTGCTACGTTCAGGGCATGCACAGACACTTTGATTCTTTAAGGTGACTAGAGGGTTTCGGCTATGCTCTCCTATATAGCTATGATGCTTATGACCTACCATCAGGAAAAAATGTCTCATGTTTGGTTGCATTTCCCCTGAATGTGAGCCTCCTGCAGACAGAGACTGGTGTGCCTAATTCTGTACTACCACCACCCTGTGCCCCTCATCCCCATCAGAGGCAGTGGTACTTTGCTGGGCCATATTTTCAAAATGTGTATTAATTTCAGTTGAATTTATTAATGGTGAAGCTGCATTTTCATGAACCCATTCTCATTCTCAGTCCATCTTCACTGTGATCAGCAACTTATTTGTAAGATTTACGTATATGGGGCTGTGGTGCAGCAGGGAGTCCTAGGCCGTGGACAAACAAGGCTTGAGAGCCCCTGGGGGAATGAGCCTCTGGCTTCATTTGATTGTCCTGGTTGTCCATAGACTTCATCTGTGGGTGAAGGACATAAAGAATTGTCAGCCCAGAGCGTTTTCTGTTTTTCTCCCTTCCTGTAGCTCAGGGCACAGTGGACTCCTGTGTTCAGCATCCTCATTGGTGGGCAGGAGACTTCCTCAGCTGATCCAACTCCCTGGGAGTGCACAAAATATGTGTCCTAGTGTCTCAGTGGATGTGGATGGCTGCTTGGGGGTATGCACCATTACAATCATTGTTTAATATTCCAATGGAGCCACCAATTCAATTATTGGTTGTATTTTTCTAAGTGTAGTCACACATCCCTCAGTCTTTCAGTAGAGGCACTAATCTCACGGGGCTTAAAGAGATTCAGGATGTGTGTAGTGTCAGTAACAGGGTCAAACTGGGCGGGTGTCTACCTATTAACCTTCCATTTTGGCAACCAAATGGCCATACCCAGCACATAAGGTGGGCCCTGGAACCTGTCACTATTAATAGTGTCACTGATACAAGGTGACTAAGCTCATCTAAGTTATTTCAATAACAATATCGCTATTGCTCAACCATAGAAGCAGCCAAATAAGATGTAAAAACTGGGGACCTGTTAGGATTGGGAAGCGGAGAGGGGATGGGAGAGAGGTTAGGGTCAAAAGTCGGTGTAGTGGAAAGAGTTCTGGGCTAAGCAGAGGGGTTAAAGAGCTCTGGGAAAAGCCTCTTGCATTTATGTTGTGCATTCATTCCGGCACACATCATTCATTCATCCAACAAGCGTTTATTTGATTCTTAGGATGTTCTAACCCAATTTTAGGGATTGTGCAGGGATATAAAAGGAATAATATTGCTTGATCTGAAAGTCTAGTTGGACAAGAGCACAAACAGTCATCACACAAGGGAGAACGTGTTATGTGTCCTAAGAGCAGCATGCACTGCAGCGTGGGGAGTGTTCCAAGAAGGGGCAAATTGCTTCAGCAAGAGGAAATCATTGAGGACTTTTCAGAGGATTCTAAGGAAAAGATGTTTGCCTTAAAGAGCAACTAAAAGTGCTCTACAAATAGAGGGTATTATATTTCATGTTCCCTGCCCACAAAAAATGGTCATAACACCATCCCTGGTTGGAGTTGATTGTACACTTTTTACCAGAAGCACTGACCTCGGTAACTTTGGCAAACATCCTTATACATACACAGACACACACACACACACACACACAGACACACACACACACACACACACACACACACACAGAAAGAGAGAGAGAGAGAGAGAGAGGAACCCCCTGGATGGGGAAAGGGCTGTGCATGTGAGGATGGACCCCTGAGAGAATGTGGCCTCCAGGCTCAGGCTTGGCAGACAGTCCCAGGACTCTGAGGCCACAGTACCTCTGTTCCTGGACCTTCCAGGCTCTAGCTATGGCCAGCTGTGTCCCAGAGTCAGGCTGTTTCGTCATAGAGAAAGTGGGGCAGGAAATGACCAGTCAGCTGTGTCTCCATTTTTCAGATGAGAAGATAAAGGCACAGAGAAGTGAAGGAGCTTGCCTGGGGTGTTGGGATTTGAACCAGTTTCAAGTTTTAATGAAATTTTTTTGTTGGTTTTACCCCAAAGTTCAGCAAAAGATTGGCCAGACCAGAAACTGGATTTTAAAATCCTCTCCCTGAAATGCCCAGTCCTTCTCCTTCCTCAGCTGTTGTGGGTCCTCCCTGTGATCTGTCCCAGCCCCCATCAACACCCAGCTGCTGGGACATAGTAGGGAGGGAAGTCACTGTGCTTCCCTCCCCAGTGCAGGGTGCCATTTACACCCGTTCCACGGTGTGCCCACCCCTCGCAGCTCTTGTCATGGGCCGTAGCTATGTGATTTGTGTGTGATTTGTTTGTTTGTTTGTTTGTTTGTTTGTTTGTTTTTTCTTTTTTTGAGACAGAGACTCGCTCTGTCGCCCAGGCTGGAGTGCAGTGGCCGCATCTCAGCTCACTGCAAGCTCCGCCTCCCGGGTTTATGCCATTCTCCTGCCTCAGCCTCCCAAGTAGCTGGGGCTACAGGCACCCGCCACCTCACCCTGCTACTTTTTGTATTTTTTAGTAGAGACGGAGTTTCACCGGGTTAGCCAGGATGGTCTCGATCTCCTGATCTCGTGATCTGCCCATCTCGGCCTCCCAAAGTGCTCGGATTACAGGCTTGAGCCACTGCGCCCGGCCTGTGTGTGATTGTTGACAGCATCTGTCTCCTCTGCTAGATGGAAAGTTCTGTAAGGGTTGCCTCTGTTTCTCCCGCACAACTGAATGAAAAGTAGTGTCTCCTCTTCAGTGACTTTTAGGCCTTTCCATACAGAAATCCTGCTGCAGAAGCCTATCTGCTTGTCTGGGGAGACAGTCCTACCAGAGAATGGGGTGATGTAGGATCAACCCTCCTCACTGCCAGAAAGATAGGCCCTACCTAGCATGTACACTATTGATCCAGAAGGACCCATCTCAATGGTGGGAGCTGGGCAGAAGAGAGGCAGGGGAAGTGGAGGAAGCCAGGGAGACAGGGCCTTGGGGTGTGGCAGTGTGCCAGACTGATGGCAGAGGGCAAAGCATCCTGCAGAGCGTGGGGCTAGGGTGACCACATGCTAAAATTAGGGAAGGTCCCAGGGAAGCTGGAGGGTGGCCATGCTAAGACGGGAATGACTCAGTGAGACTCAATTTCAAAAACTCGCACGAAACACTTCCTTGGGTGACTTTGAATCACATGCTTCTGTTGTTATTAATTTTTCTGAGAACGTGATTTAGCGCCAACAGCTTTTTTAGAGCAGGGTCTGTTTTATTAAACTAAAAAGGTCATACTGGCTCCTATTGTGTACCAGACATTGGCTTTCCACATATGTTATCTTTTTAATCTTCACAACTGCTTGAGTAATTTATTTTATCCCATTTTTCAGATGAGGAAAGTAAGGCTCAGAGGGATTAAATAGCATCCCAAGGGACTGGGATTTGAACCCACTTTGCCAGACTCCAAGACCTACCAAAGGGTCCAGGACAGGACTGGCTGGATGAGAATATGCCATCAGTTCATGCTTATCATCAACAGACACCTCTCCACTGTCACCCTAAATCCATCCTCAGTAATAAGTCTTGCACAAACTTGCCTGGGGTGGCCTGGCTGGAGCAGATCCCCTGGCTGGGGTATACTCTGTGGGGTTGCTTCTCAGTGCTGTTCCAGGTAGGCTTCTGTGCCAGTCTTCAGTTCAGGGGGCGCCAAGATCCTCAAGGAAGGTCCTCGCTGGCTCCCAGTTCTGCCTGGCCAGCCTTTCCAAGAGCTCCCCATTCATCAGTCTCTCACTTCCAGAATATGCATTTGGCAGCTGTTTCTCCCTAGGTGGGGTGGGGTAGAAGTGAGGGTAGATGTGAAGGAGTGGGTGGTTCTTGCCAAAAAGTGAACTGGGCTGCTCTAGCTGAGGTTACTTGTAGGAAAATCTTTGAAAAATATTCTTAATCAGATTTGAAATACATCACTCCTAGAGGAGGACTGGGACTCTTTGGACCCTGGGGAGGCACATATCTGGGCTCAGGGTCAGGATCTGGGCACCCCCATCCCAGAAGAGAAAAGTTTCTTTGAAAGGAAGGTTTCAGCTCATAGAACCATGACTGTTACCACTGGAAGAGACCTCGGTTCCCTGCTCTGTGGTGAGTATCATTCCATTTCACTATCATTGCATTTCACAGATGATCCCACTGAGGTAGGGAGGCTGGACCATCCTGACCTCAGGGAATTGAGGAAAACGTGCAGCTTCAAGGACCACTTCCGGGCTAGTGGCAAGAGCATTAGACAGAGACATAGAGAACGAGCCCTGTTTATTCATTAAATTGCCTGGGTTTTTGTCCCGGTAGGATTTGGAGAGAGATTCACTGTAAAATATGAATGGTTCCAATGCATTATTCTCACTCTTTCTGTAAATAAAAAATACATGGCAAATAACCACGTCAGGCCCAGTTGTTTGATGGCCTCTCTCCTGATACTTAATTTCATTTCATGACATAAAATAAGGAGGGCAGTGAGGTGGGGGGAAGCGGACTTTTGTTAAAGTACAGTCTCATTGGTTAACACCTGAGGGGAAATGACTGAAAAGAACTTAATTCAAAAAATGCTTTAGGCACAAAGGAGCTTCTTCCAACCAGTAAAAGTCAGACAGCTATGGAGAGAGAGACATCAATAAATAATCAGCCGGCTTAGACTTTTAAATGGGAATCCCAGCCTCAGCACCCAAAGGTAAATTGCATCTTTTCCACCAGCCTCCAAGCAGGGCTTCATGCTTGTGTGGACTGGGAAACTTTGCTTGTCACAAATGTAGCCTGACCTTTCTTTCTAATAGGATAAATATATCCTGTTCATATATATCCTATATATATCCCACATGTCCCGTTTCATACATATATACGGAGAAAGGAAAAGTGTCCAGTCTTAGAAACCCCAAATGGCACTTTTGTCATCTGGTTTCACTGTGATTTTGGTTTAAGGCAGAAATCTCCTGTGCAAACATCACCTCTTGTAAATAGGTAGGGTGGGGTAGTCTCTGGAGCAGGGGGAGGGAGGTGCCCAGATGCTGCGCCTGAGTCCCTGAGTCCCCCTGAGTCCCCTGAGATATGTGCCTCTCCAGGGTCCAAAGAGTCCCAGTCCTCCTCTAGGAGTGATGTATTTCAAATCTGATTAAGAATATTTTTCTGACCCTGCCCAGAATAACCCAGCCTCTCCTGGACTTGATTTCGATTCCAGGGATGTGGATTTGTCAGCGTGACAAAGGAGCAAGCCCCTTCCTGGGTGGGATTTGAGCTCCACCTTCTGCTCCCTGGCTAGGACCCCCTGCTGCCCAAGATCTTGGTTGACCAGCAGGTCCGGGGGCATCAATCACCATCCACCAGTGTTTTATGAGGCCATTTCTGAACCAAAGAGCCAGCAAGGGGGTTTATGGAGCTGGCTCTTTCTGCCACAAACAGTTTCTTATTGCTTGTCATTTTCTCCCAGACTGTTAACACCTCATCCCTCTAAAAGCAAACTGACCTGTGGGTCTTCCTTGGTGGACAGGGCAAAGGATCCCATGAGCAAAGGCTGTTTCTCTGCCTGCAGAAAGCATATGCTGCCTGGAATTTGGAGACAATGGCAGCTCTACATTCTTCTTCCTTGGCCCTTTGCTGTTGGGGTGGGTGGCTCCTCCCTGTGAGTTAGGGTCCCCATCTCAGAGCAGAAAGGAGGGCCCAGATGGGGATAATGTGAGGTTTTTCTGGGGCTATCTTTCATAAGTGGTACAGTGAGAGAGCCCAGTGTTCTCAGCCCACGGGGCCTGCCAGGAAAGGGAGTCTGGAGCCCAGGGGTTTGCCTGCCCTAGTTCACTGGCTAGTCAGAATTGAGATGTGCAGCAAAGGTAAAATACATATGGAGTTTCCCAGACTCAGTGCAAAAAAAGTAAAATAATAATTTTGAAATGTTGATTACATGATGAAATGACAATAAATTGGATATATTGGGTTAAATAAAATACACTATTAAAATAAATCTCATTTGTTTTGTTTTGTCTTTTAAAATGGGGCTATGAAGAAAATTTAAAATTACACAAATGGCTCAAATTATTGAACACCATATGGGTCCTTTCATTATTCAAGGGGAGATACTTACCAAACTAAGATCAGTGTTTCTACCTTGTCATTCTAACATCGTTTTATAATGAAATATATAAATACAAGAAGTATATATAACATAAATTGCAATTTAAAATATAGTGAAATGATCACCTTCCACCATCCAGTTAAAGCAACAGAAAAACCCAACACATTTGAAGGATTATGTTCCCCTCTCTGACCACACCTCTCTCCATCCCTTATCAGAGGCAATTGCCATCTGAATTTGCCCTGCCCTTATTAAATTATAATTTTTATTTTGAGAAATTATAAAAATTCAGAAAGTACCAAGAATCCCTAACAAATACCTGTGTATAATAGTAGAGCATTGATCATTGTTAACAACTTGTCCTGTTTGTTTCTCGTTAAATAAAGTAATGAGGACATTATGAATAAAGCTGGAGCTGTCTTTTAATTGCTGGCCAGATCACTCCACTCCCAGGTGCTCAGTTGTATTTCTGCAGCAAGGTATTAGTGTATCCTCAAATGACAAGTATAAGGTCAGCTACTTAGCTGACACCAGGCCCCAGAGGGTACAGCAGAGATTCTCATGAGCACATACCTCCAAGGAAAAAATCAGCAGATATAAAAAGTAGCTGCAATCTAGCATGGCCCAATTACTTTATGGAATCATTGTCCTTAGTTGTGGAAAGGCCATTAGAAATCAGTTACAATGGAGGCCAGAGAGGCTGAGTGACTGATATGAAGTCACCAGCCAGGTATGTCAGGGCCTGGACTGAACCTGGGTCTCCCCTCAAGCACTGAACTCAAGGTGAGCTCAGTTGCCAGCCGTGTGAATCGTCTGAATCATGACACACTTCACACTAGAATTTCCAAGATAAGTGAGTGGAACTGGGGACTGAGCTTCCTAGGAGTGGAAGGTCAAGCAGAAAGCCCTTTCAGGTTGTTAGGAAACGTTTTTCAAATATCTGGGTCCACTTCCCTTGACAGGAAGTCCCCGCTGCTCGACATTACACATCTTTCTTGGCTAACGATGGAGCTTCTAGCCATTTCTCTGAAGACAGCAGTGCTCACTGTCTAATCTATAACTGGAGGTGAAGGAACTTCAACTACATTGAAGCCAAGCTTTGTTTACGTCTTCTTTTAAAAAGAAATTCTTACTGTTTGATGACATTATTTTCTTGTAATTCATTTCTGATCTAAATTGAAGTGATGCAAATATATATATTTATATTCCTAACCACCAGGAACATTGTTGAGTTCTAGTTCGTAGAGGTTCTACTGGAGTGATACTCACCAGTGGCCTGACTCAGCCATGCAAGGAAGTCCTACAAAGAGAGGTGTGAGAATAAAAGGAAACTGTTTGCCATATTCTTTCCAGGAGCAGATAATTGAGAGGCCTGGCCCATGTATGGGTTTGAATCACCTCAGGACTGAAGATGAGAGGCTCAGTTTCACTAACAATAAGAACAGTGACAAATTCCCTGCCCCGTCAAAGCCCTATGGCTTATGCAGATAGAGCCCTCATGTTGAATGTTTGCAAGCTGACTCTTCAATAAGACCATGAGCTACTTGAGACAGGAATTGGGTCTCTGTGTAGCGTATCACATCTACCTCAATGCTCTGCTTAGAGGAAGTGTTTGAAAAAATTTTGTGTGATAAATGATAATAATAATCCAGTTAAGATATACTGCCTTTGTTATGAAAAACTCTCTAACTCAAGGTGGAGCAGGTGAGTTGTGGTATGCATTTTCTTGTTCTGGACAAAGCAAAGCACTATGATACCAAAAGGGGCCAAAATCAACATGGGGGATTGTTTGCTCAGGAGGAGCGGGTGAGCTGGGTAGGGGAAGGCAGGAGGAGAGAAAGAATGCACATGTGCTGCAGAAACCTTGAAACAATCAAAGGCACAAATGCCTCTTTTTTATAAACACGGTGTGAGACAGATGTTTACCCAGGACAATCCAGAGTGTAAAAGCCAGCCAAAGCCGGAGAGATTCATGCTCCATAAACAAGGGATTTCCTGGGGGAAGGAGTGGCAGGTAATGGGTTCTACAAATTTCTCCTCCTGATAACTACATCACAGACCTAGTCCAAAGAGACCGTTCCTTCCTATTGAAAACTTATTTAAATACTGCCGCCTATCTTGGGTGGAATCGCCGTTGTATTGGCTGGCTTAGGCTATTCTCTCAAAGCTTTATGCAACACTCAAGGAAGAAATAGACAGCATGTCTCTGTGGGAGCAGGGGACACACCTTTCAGGGAATTTTCTTCCCAAAATGCGTCAGTAGTCAGCATGTCCCAGTTCTGATCAGTGGCCTTCAAACAAGTAAAGGTTGTAGAGAAAACAAGAGTGGTGCCTCTTTAAAACAGCAAAAATACCATTTGCACAGTGTGGATGCTTTTCAACACATTCATCGTTATGTGATTATTTAAATAAAACAACCACCATGATAAAAGAGACCAACACTACGGTTGCCTTTGCAATGATTGCTATGTTGGTTCCCTCATGCTTATGTTCTCTCTCTGGATTCTTTTCAGGTACAGCAAGGGGGTCAGGAATGGGATCAGGGATTTCAAACACTGGTCCACACATGGCCACAGTTTTCTGTGTGACTTTCGATGAATCAACCCCCCCTTTCTGGGCCTCAGTTTCCCCACCTCTAAAGAGACTGCATTAGATTAAATGAAACTTGATGCTCTGCCTGTTCTGAAATGCCAAGTTCTTTCTCTAGGAATGGGCACACGTTTGTGCCCAGCTCTCCATTCCTATTCACATCTTACCAATACCTTTTTTTTTTTCCTGGGAGGGAGGCAGGTCAGGATTTCTTGCATGAGGTCTTAAAACCAAGCAAATTCTACTGGTCCATTTTCCTCAACGAACTCAGTAAGCCATTCCTGTGTCAAATGTGACTGACTGTGTGAAACCAGCAAACTCCATGTAGTTCAGGCCTCAAGGCAAGAACTGGAGTATTTCATTTCAGATGGCTGAGATTGGCTTCTAGCACCTCCATGGTGTCTAGCCAGCCATTCTTGTCTCTGCAACCAGCCTGCACATCTCTTGGATTCAACTAGCATTTATTGGGCAGCTACTCTGTGCCACACACTGTGCTCAGCACTAGAAACGTAAAGAGAACAACAGCAGGCCTCCTTGAGCAGCCTCGTGCAAAAACAAGGTTCTAAACCAGAAATTCACCCCAATACAAGATCACACAATGTGATGGAGCCTTGGGATGGTGTCTTTAAGAAAATTTTGTGAAAAGCTAAAAGTATTTCTCTCCCATACTTATCTCAGAAAGAGGGTTTGTGGTTGGCAGAAATGGCATTAAGGTCAGTGAGAGGCAGGACTGAGCCTTTGCTTGGAGAATGGCTAAGCTTCCTTCCTCACTCCATGGGGGCCTTTTCACTTTCACACATACCTGAAAGATTCAGGAGCCCCTGCCCTTCAGGTGGGAGGGACCTGGGAGAAATAGCAATGGCCTCTGGACATTTCTGGCATTTTCCATGTGGTCTGCTGCCAAATGTAGTGTGTGATTGGGATGGGAGGACTGAGTACAGCTAGCAAGGTGGTATCTGGAGGGCATAAACAGTGTTTGGGCATGGCCTAGAGTAGACACCAAGGAGGCTGGGAGTGGGGGAGAGAAGGTTCTGCTTTGAGCAGCCCTGGGCCGGCTGGGTTGTCTGGGAGGCAGAACAGGAAATGGCCCCAGGACAGAGTCAGATTTATTCACTGTCTGGGCTTGGTCCCAGCCGGTCCTTTGCTCAGGCTTGGTAAATCCTCCGGTTCTGAAGTCATTTTTATTAGCGATTGCCTTTTTTTTTTTTTTTTTTTTAAGCTTTGAAAATGTGGTTGGACGAAAATGAAATTTCAGATGTGTGTGTCTCAGCATTGATTTTTCTATTTGTAATAACACACCCCAGCATATCTCCTTTGATATCAAGAGGATAAAATGTCCCTAACAGCATGCTCTCCATTCTGGGGTAATGGATAAAGCCTGTTTATGAGATGTCATTTATTCCACAATAGACAGTAAATAAAAGCCATTTCAAGCTTGGGTTAAATCAAAGCTTGTTCAGGATTTCAGCAGATTTGCAAATCACCTCGGGGACCTTCATCAGTTGCAGTTGCTGTTTTCCTCCTTGCTATTGACTCTCTCCCTCTGTCTGCCAAGCCTCTTTCTATCCTTAGCTACCCTGAGCACCTGACTGATTTGGAAAAAGACAACTGGCCTGGTGAGAGACCTAGCATGACATTAAAAATTCCTTCCCTCAATTTGGGGAATAAAGGCTTTGAAAGACAGTAAGAAATTGAGGTTATATCAACAAAAGCCAGAATGGCAAAGGGAAGAAAAAAAAGTTCGCAGGAAAGTAAGATGCAAACCTGAATTGGAGAAAGCATCTGAAAGGCGGTGGTGGCAGCAGCGGCAGCTCCTTTGAGTCATGTGCAGATTGTATTTCTTTCACTTCCTGGGACCCTGTGCACTGGAGGGAGGGGGAAGAGAAGGGAAGGGGCACCACCTGAGGTGTCCCTGCACTAACCCAGGCTTTTGTCTTGCACATTCGAATTCCTATCCTCCGATCTGACCTGTAACCCCTACGAAGCCTGGCCTTTGGGACCCACTTAAGTCCCAGGAAGCCGGGTGACCTGTCCCCTTTCCCTGGTCCTTCACAGTATGTTATTTGAGGTCTTTGACACGTTTTATCTCACCTTACTTCTGCGTGTTCTGGAGAGTGAGTATTGGCCTCACAATTGAAATGCAGATTCCTCTGAGGTTTGGGACAAACTTTTAAAGCTAGAAGAGTCAGTCCTGGGCCTCTAGACCAATTTTCTCTTCACTGCCGGAATCCCCTGCATGGCATCCTCAAAGACAGCAGCCCAGCCCCTGCCTTCCTGCCACCCAGAGTAGTGACTGCAGATATGGGAGTCTCTTAGTCTGGGAAATGTCTTCATCTATTAAGCTGAAGTCTTCCATCCTGGAACGCCAGCTCCTCTTCAGATGCCATCCTGCCTCCCAGAGGGAGAGTGAGTGTGCTGTAAGGAGTCCTAGTGTGTGAGTGAGTGTGCTGTAAGGAGTGAGTGTGCTGTAAGGAGTGAGTGTGCTGTAAGGAGTCCTAGCTCCTTACAGCAGCATTTTCCTAGGTGACCTTGGGCCTGTCTCAGCTACCTCAACCACACTCCAGCCAGAGGGCTGATTTGTTTTCAGTTTATCACTTGGCCATGAGAATCAGTACCCCAACATTTCATTGGTTAGTGTAGACCAGAGATGTGTGTTCAAATATTTCTGTCTTAGGATATTTGTCTCATCATTCCCATTGAATATTTACTGAGTAACAGTTTTGTAGAAAATAATATTCTAGGTCTGCGATAGGTTGTATTATTGTTCAAAATATTTACTGCCACCCCACTGCTCCCCGTTAGTCTGCCTTATGTGGGAGGATTACACATCCTTGTCCCTGTCAACCATGTGACCTGTCTGGCCATGAAATGTGAGCAGAAGTGTCAAAGTGCAGATGAACCACTGAGATTCCATGGGCATCTCATCCACGTGAGTAAGAAACCTCTGTTATTAGAGGCCAGGTGTGGTGACCCATGCCTGTAATCCCAGCACTTTGGGAGGCTGAGGGGGGTGGATCACTTGAGGTCAGGAGTTCAAGACCAGCCTGGCTAACATGCGAAACCCCGACTCTACTAAAAAGACAAAAATTAGCTGGGTGTGATGGCGCGGCCTGTAATCCCAGCTACTCAGGAGGCAGGGAGACAGGAGAGGCAGGAGAATCACTTGAACGCAGGAGGCAGAGGTTGCAGTGAGCTGTGATTGCACCACTGCACTCCAGCCTAGGAGACAGAGTGAGACTCTGTCTCAAAAAACAAACAAACAAACAAACAAACAAAAAACCTGTTATTAGTGAGTTTTAGTAACAGTGAAACCTCTGTTACTAGAAACACTTGGATCATCATAATTAGACTAAGCTGATGAAACAAGGTCCTCCAGGAAATTTCAAGAAATTCTGAGCACATTCTGTGATGTCAGGAAACTTACAGTCTAATTGAGGAGACCCTGTCCAGTGCCGAAAACATGGTGAAAATAGTAAATGCTTCAGGAACTCAAAGGAGGGAGAGGAGGAGGAGCTGGGTGATTCAGGGAGAACTTTCGGAGCATTAACTCAAACTGGATGAGGCTCAGAAACTTCATCCACCTGCAGGACAGCCCTGCTGTCGTGGACTCAGTTCTTCATGTTGAGAGATTAAGAGCTTGGGTATTCCTCAAGCTCTTTTTTTTTTTTTTTCTTTTTGTGACAGTCTCTATCACCCAGGCTGGAGTGCAATGGTGCCATCTTGGCTCACTGCAACCTCCGCTACCCAGGTTAAGGTGATTCTCCTGCCTCAGCCTCCTGAGTAGCTGGGACTATAGGTGCACACCACCAAGCCTGGCTAATTTTTGTATTTTTAGTAGAAATATGGTTTTGCCATGTTGGCCAGGCTTGTCTCGAATTCCTAGACTCAAGTGATCTGCCCACCTCGGCCTCCCAAAGTGTTGGGATTACAGGCATAAGCCACTGAGCCCTGCCTATTCTTCAAGCTCTTAATTCTAATTCTCTCACTTAAGGGTGAGCTAATGAGAGAGCACATTGCATGCACCTAGCATTGTTTCAGGCCTTGAATAACTTTTAATTCAGATAACTTGATAGCGCTGAATCGATGACATCAATAGTAATAGATATTTGAAATAGATGTGCCCTTTTCAGTCTTCTGAAATCAAATTGTGGGAGTAACTGTCTATGGTTCTGTATAAAACCAGTCAGACTGGGCGCAGTGGCTCACGCCTGTAATCCCAGCACTTTGGGAGGCCGAGGCAGACGGATCACTGGAGATCAGGAGTTCGAGACCAGCCTAGCCAACATAGTGAAACCCCATCTCTACTAAAAATTAAAAAAATTAATGAATTAGCCAGGCATGGTGGCACATGCCTGTAACCCCAGCTACTCAGGAGGCTGAAGCAGGAGAATCACTTGAACCCGGGAGGCAGAGGTTGCAGTGAGCTGAGATGGTGTGAGCTAGACTCTGTCTCAACAAACAAACAAAAACCAGTCGGGATAGGGGCTGGCTCCTAGAAGTGACCAGAAAGGTCCTCAGCAGCTGAAGCCACAGCTGTCCCTTTGTTCCCCCACTCCTCCCGGTCCTTATCTGTCTCATTTAATCAACTCAATAGACTTTTGAGGGAGGTGCTGTTGTTATCCCCATTTTACAGATATAAATACTGAGTCTTAGAGAGAGGTTACAACTCTCACCAAAAAGGATGCATAATCAATCAGTAAGTGTCTGAGCCAGGACTAGGGCAGTGTCCTGCCTGAATCCAGGGCTTCGCCCTTCACCATCCTCTGATGCCTACAACAGTGCAGGCTCTGCCCCGTTGCCCCTGAGAGGGCCAGGAAAGGGGTCTCCCTGGGGGAGCTGTGATGGCAGGGTCTGCAGCTTGGCCATGAGGCTGACTCCCAAAGATGCTGCAGAATAAGCCAGTAGTTAGAGATGCTATAGGAATCATACAGGGAAAAATCAGCAATGTAGGAGAGAAGAGGAAGAAAAGGGGAAGGAGAGACAAAAGGGAGGGGGAAGGCCCCCCAGGTGCCCTGGTGCCTGGAATACTTGCTCTGTGCCTCTGATTTCTCTTGAGTGGTGCCTGGGTGCGCTTTGTTACAGTTAAAGTTGTGTCAGTGGTTTCATTAGAACCCAGGCTTTGATTTATAACCCTCCCTTCAAAAATGTGCTCCTGGCTGAAAACTGGCATCTGAGGTCTTAGGCCAACAGAGCCATTTCTATAGAAGAGTTACAAGGCAAGGACCAGGAGGGAGGTCCCTTTCTTGAGCCCAGCTTTCCAGCCAGAAATAAAAAGAAGGGGGTGGGGAGTTGTTCAGAATTCAGAAACAGCCTAGATTTCAGAAGGAGTGCTTAAAGGGTCAGTTTCTTCATATGCATGCAGAGACTTTTGTGAAAGTATCTAAAAACTGTTCACAGAAATGGTGCTTTGGAGTAACTCCATCTTGCAAACATCATTATGAAGAATAATCAACAATAATAATGAAGATAATGATCATGGTAGTAAGACTTTCTTGTGGGATGATGCTTTAACTTTATCATGAAGCATCCACGTACATGGTCACACTAATACAGCAGCCCTGAGATAATTGGGAAGAAATTATTATCCCTGTTTTGTGACAAAACTGAGACCCAAATCAGCTGAATGCTATGCTTAGAGGCACCAGCCTCAGTTCAGTGGCCTTCCTGCCCTAGCGTGCCATCTGAACCAGGACTTCCATAAACAAAAAAGCAAAGCAGGTCTGTATACCAGCAGCTCATTTCGATTTTTTTCACTTTTATTTTAGAAGAATATGCATCATTGGAAACAGGTCCCATTTTAAGCCACGTGAGGCTTAAGAAAAATAAATGTGAAAATAAAAGCGCTGTTTAATATGGGTATCATTATTACTATTATTATTGCAAAGAGCCTATTTGGAACTGCCTAAAAACCTAAAGACTGATTAATAGTTTTAGAGCATCAGAAGGTATGCTTTTTTTCCCAGTATAAATTATTCTTTCCCAAATGGTTGAAAAATCATAATCATAATCATTATCATCATCATCATTCCTTCCACTAATTTATTGCTTCACACATAATGTCTCATGAATTAGCACTTTTACTGCTCAAGCATCCCCATTTAACAGATGAGGAGCTGGAGGCTCAAGTGCAAATAGCAAAATGAGCGGGGCTTGAGACTGAAATTTGGATTTTCAACAAGCTTGCCACCTTACCACTCTGCCTCTTATCACACATGCTTTGCTGGGCAAATGCTTTGAAGCCCAAAATTGCACCAGGTCGGAAATTAGAAATAGTTCACCATCAGGAATAGAGCTAATGCGGCCAAAGCAGTCACCGTCAGGACAGACACTCCAATGACAGGCTCCTTGATGTCTCACCAGCACGTTCACTGTACATGGGATCCTCAGCCCTGTCTCAGTCCCTCCCGCTGTAGCCCTATCCCATAAAGGCCTGCCCCAGGGGCTGGGAGCCAGGCAGAGCTTCGTCCCTCCCACTGAGCAAGACTTGGGCTGTCACTGTGCTGTTATTTATGAGTCTCCCTTCCCCAATGAGTGGCCTCGAAGGGGCCCATCCTGGGCCTGCTGTCTGGCCAGACTTGTCACACGTCATTAGATGTTTGGTTGCCACTGACCTCTCTGCCGTCTGGCTGAGTGGCCTCAGGGTAAGGAGAGGCAGGCAGCAGCTCCTCATGCAGCCCCCGAGTCTTTGTGGCACTCAGGACATGGAAGGGTTTCAGAACTGTTGTGCTAATCTACTAAGGGGAAGACAAAACTGGAAAATAATCTCTTAAAGAGAGGGGCTGTATTTAGAGCTTCTCACTCTTGGCACTACTGCCATTTGGGGCCAGATAATTCTTTGTTGCCTGAGGCTGTCCTGTGTATGGTAAGATGTTGAGCAGCATCCCTTGCCTCCTCCCTCTAGATGCCAGTGGCACCCCTGTCCCAGATGTGACAACCAAAAATGATGTCAGACATTGCTGAATTGTCCCCTGGGGGAGGAGAAAAATCACCCCCTTTGAGAACTGCTGGGCAGCTCTAAAGGTAAGACAAATTGGGCAGTGAGTTACTGAGCTATGACCATGGCAGGCATGCATGTCCCCTGAACAATAACCATTTCTGGGACAGCATAAACAGATGGCAAATATTTTATGAACACCGTGTTGCCTAATCATTGCAACCATTTATTGTATCATTGGAATTCCTGCCCCCACTTCGCAGATGAGGAAACTGAAGTTTAGAGAGGGAAAGTGATTTTCTTGAGGCCTGAGAAGTGAGAGCTAAGCTAGGTTTAAAATCCAGTTTTGTTGTTGTTGTTGTTTGGTTTTGTTTTGTTTTGTTTTGTTTTTGTTTTTGAAGTCTCCTGCACATTGCTGCGGCCTTGTGTCCTTGTTCTCAGTGTAAGGGCTTGGTAAACATGGCACGTGGGGCCCTGAATGTTTTATGATGGCATACTGGACCTGCGGCAGAGGATGCTGATTTCGTGTCCTCCCGCTATTTCCACTATGTTACTCAGGGCCTCTTTTTCCCCACAGCCCATCTTCCCCAGAGCTCCCCTTTCTGTGCCCTGGAGCAACCCCTTTGCACCATAACAACATCTGACCCACAGGACCCAGGGTGGTGGGAGAAAGTTAGAACCCCTCCCAGGGATGCCTACATTGTAAAAGATCCTTAGGGAGAAAAATCAAACCAGTGCACTCTATGACATTTCAGTCACTTTACTAGGTTGGTGTAGAACTCGCTGGGTGGGGTATTGTAGAGCCCTTTAAATCAGTCTATAAGCTAGGAGATTCCATCTCTATAAAAGTGAAATATTTGAATTTTAAAATATAGGAAAGTGGTCAATTGGTTGCTACTGCTATTTTAACAATTGCATGTAAGTCTTTAATTATAACTTGCCTTAAACCCTCTCTAGAAGTAAGTGACAAATTCGTGAATATCTTCTGTGCTTATTAAGTAAAACAAGCCTATTCCCAGGGTGCCTGTCCCCAGATTTGTTTTGTAGAATCTGGAGTAGGCATTAAGTTATATATAAGCCAGTAAAGTGGTCCAACCACACATATAAATTGTACGACCCTGAATTCTTCTTGACCCCTTTCCCTGAATTGCATGCCCCCTTGCTGTCTTGCAGGCCAAGAGGTCCCCAGTTCGTTCTGCTCTGGTGCAAGTTGTGGCTAAGGGTCTGGCTGATGGACTCACCTAGATTGCTTGGGCTTCTTCCCTTCAATATGGGTGATTTATCTGAGTTTCAGGTTCCACCAGCAACTCTTGCCTCCCTGATGTTGTTAAACAAATCACTTCCTTTGCCAAATAATTAATTTGATGACATTTCTAATTTCTGCTTATCTTCCCTTCAAGACATGCAAACTTAATTTTATGACCCCTGTTCCAAAGGAACACACAGCCCAGAAAGGTCATTAGATGTACAGGTAGAGTCAGGAAGGCACAGATGTTTGCACTGGAGGAATACTAGGAAGCTGGCAGCTGGCAGCCCTTTCTGCTTTTTCCAATCCACATTATTCAAGACAAGGGTTTTTTGTTGTGGTAAATCTATATTTGAGGTGAAAATTATTGCCAGCCTTATTTAGAAGGAAGGCTGAATGCACTTCCCAAAGCCAAAGAGGAGAAAGGACCATTCGTGGATTCCTGGATTGTATGAGCTATGTCATCTGGGCAGGCTGCAAGGAGGACGAGGATTGTAGGCTAGGCTGGGGGTGGTGTGCTTACACAGATAGAGGGGAGAGAAGGTGCATTCAAGGCGAAGCCATGAGGGTGGACGGTGTTGGTGGGGGGCGTAGGTACTAATGGAAGTAGAAGCACAGGGTATGTTTCAGGGGTGGTGTTTGGCTGTTAGATTTGATTGTGATCAGCTGGAAGGCTGTCACAAGTCCCGAATGCCAGGTGAAGCAGTGGAAACTCTATCTGTGTTCCCTTCAGGAGAAGCAAAAGGCAAAGCCTCCTTCAGCCCTTTCTCATCCCATAACTTCTGCTTGCCACGAGACCCCAAGATGCTGCAGCAACCAGAGGGGCCACCTGGATCATCAAGTAAACATGTGATTTAATTAAGTAGAATTTTATAATTCATAATTGTGATATTTTTAAAATGTTTTAAGATGATGCTAGTAGCATCATCTTCTTGTGCTGTTTCGTATACAACTTTGTACACTTCCTCTTCATTTATTTGGATCCCAGCCTTGTGAAATGGAAGGAGATGAACAAGCATGTGTGGATGAGGCAGAAATGGTGGAAGTAACCAAAGCCCAGAGAGATGAGACCACCTGCCCAAGACCACAAAGCCGATCACCTGTGGGTCTTGGAACCTGTAGCAATTGCCTGTTACTTGAATGTCAAGCTTATAGGGACAGCCCCAGATGTTGCTAGAAGGCAGAATCCAGGAAGCTTTAGGCCATGGTAGCTGTCACCGCCTACAGCCTTCGGTCCAGTTCCCTGGTAAAACAGACACCTGTGGGCACCCACAGCACCCTGGGTCTGGGAGAGGGGGGCAGGTGGTCACCCGGAGCTGAAACCCCATCAGCGGAAACACTCCACATAAAAGGGAGCCAGGGAGGCCAATTTCCATTTTCATTGGAGTGGCTGGTGCTTAGTAATCCAGAAGCTTTATTTAAGGGCTGACCTTTGATCGGGCCTGTCACTCCAGTGGCAGGCGCCTGATAGTCACTAGAAATCAATAGCCAGCATGAAGGTCACTTCCTAGAAAAACTGGGGCTATCAACGTGTCAGTTCCAATGAAAGATTATAACCAACCAGCAGAGAAGTTTATCTGTGGCTGAGAGCTTGTCTGAGCTGGGCTTGTTGTAGGCTGTACACATACACATGTGAGTACCTATGTGTGAGTGAGCAAGTGTGCATGCACGTAGAAATGTGTGCATCTATGAAACAAAGCATGCATGCGCAGGAGAGAATGTGTGTGTGCTTTTGTGTGGATATGCATGTGCATGTGGGTGCAATCAGTGTGGATAGGTGAGCAGGTGTATTTAAGTGCAGATGATAATGTGTGTAAGAGAGTTGTGCTTCTGTGTGTACATGCATTTTCATGTAAGTTTATGTATGTGAGTTAGTGCTCACATGTGAACATGTTAGGCACACATGTATGTGCATATGTGTGGTTGGGTGTGCAGATGCCCATATGTTTGTGTATAAGGGAGTAAATGTGCATTTGATAGTATGTGTACATCTTACCTGGCCTAGAAGGCCTGAAATACTTTGGCCCCTGTCTACTCATCCAGTCTCACCCCCAGATCCTCTCCTCCCTTCCTTACTCCACACTGGTCCCTCACTGGGTTCCTTCCTCTTCCCTGGGGATATGAACCACATCCTCTCAGGGTGCTGGTACTTCACGGCTTGCTGCTTCCACCAAGCAATGTCTCTTTCTCTCTCGTCCTGTCCTGCCCCTTTCCTACCATTTGGTTTTTAAATGAAATGCTGGCCTCTTAGAATTACATTCCCAGCCATCCTGAAGGTGTTCCTCCATGTGTTTCCTCCATGGAATTTACAACAACATGTGGGGATCTCAGTTTAGTGAGTTGTTTGTTGTCTGCCCCCTCACAGTCCCCCTTTCCATCTCTGCATGGCTGAGCTCTCACTGAGGTATCCAGGGATCTCGCAAGTGTCTGACACCTCCCAGGTGCTGACTCTTTGGCCTCTTTTCAGACAAGGACAATTTCATCTGCTGAGGAATTCTACACTAGTGCTGTGAACTTCACCTCTTTGGGCCTCAGTTTCCTCATGTGTAAAATGGCAATACCTGCCCTGTCTACACCATAGAATCAAATGAAATAAATACGGTAAAAACCTCTTGGAAAGCATGAACTTCCAGGGCCCTGTCACATATTTTCATTTGGTTAAGGGCTGTTACTACTCAGAAAGAGAAGTGCAGAAATGGGTGTCAATGATAAGCCAAGGAATTACAAACAGATCACAGAATGGTTTTTTTCCCTGTCACTAATTCTACTTAGAGGCACTGGCAAATCCTGAGACCTTCTCAGGGCTCTATCAGCCAGGATCTTCATTTACTGTCTGGATACCTGTTTCTGGAAGGCATCCTAATCTCTTCCTTTCATAAATGAGTCTGTCTAGGGAGAGTGAAGGGTATACTTCCCCTCAAAGAAAGAGAAAAGCAATATAAAGAATTAATCAGTGCTACCCAAAGAAGATGGTTTGTTCCATGTAGTTGCCATGGGAACCTGGAGCTGTATACCAGGGCTGCCTGAGCTCTGTGTTAAGTGGCTCTAGACTATGATTTGGGAGCTGGAATCTTGTCTCCACCATACCACTGCTGAGCTGTGGGACCTCCTGTCATCATTGCCTCACTTCTTGGGCCTCAATTTCCTCATATATAACATTAAGGAATCTAAAAGATAGAGAATCTCTGGTCCCTTCCTGCTTTGCATAAGTAAAATTCCAAGTCATGTGTCCTATCTGGGTCTCAGTTTTTCTGTCTATTAAGCAGGAGTTGCCTCTTGTAAGTGGTTGAAGGGAAGGGGTAGAAAATGAGAGCCGGGGTCAAATGTAAGTTGTGTCTTCTGGCTTCCAGAATGGTATCTCCTCAGTAAGATAAAGCCTTATGAAATTAATTCTATAGGCACAAATTCCATTATTTTGTTCATTTATTCACCAAACCTGCAATGAGCAACTGCAGCATCATGGTGCCAGGAATGATGAAAGAAGCTGAGGGTTTGGAGGTGACAAAATGCAGCCTCTGCTTTCAAAAGCCCAGGGTCTCATGCAGGAGACAGGGAGATAGCTAATTTCAAAGCAAGGAGGGACAGGCTGTAACCAAGGTCAGTAATGAGTGAGTGACAGCACTTTTGAATCTCTCCTTCAGGGTCATCCCTAAGTGCAGAGTGAGGAGATGACCCACCCTTCTGCCCCTCAATGCCATCCTACATCTGAAATTCTTCTTAAGGGCATGGTGGAAACCCTTAACTTTGAGATGAGCCCAATACCAGCGCTAACATATGAAACCATGGAGTTGACACTGGACGAACCCCCAGGTTTCATTTGAGAGGACACTGGAGTTCAGGGTGGAAGAAAGGCCTGCCCAAGGTCACACAGCCCAGAGATCCTGGCCTGGGAGCCACAGCTGCTTTCTCTGCTCCACACTGGATTTAGAGGTTGGATTCCAGGCAGTTTCCCAGTTCCTAGTCCCACTGGGTGGGAAGTCAACACTCCTGGTTCTCTCAATGATCTGAAATCACATGCAGAAATCCACTCCTTAGTCACAAAGAGAAGTTAGTGGAAGTGTGTTTTGTTCCTAGTCACCGTCCTGGACAGCTGTCAAGTGGAAAGCCTTCTGATTAACTCATATTATAATGTAAATGACTGCTAAGTTCCCTCCTGTGATAACTGTGTACTGGATAGTGGTCAGGGAAGAAATCCTTCCTATTAATTCCCAGTAAGATGTGAACCACTGACAACTAGCTCTCCAATTGTATTGTCAAAGAGAGTGCCTGGAGGTTCAAAACGTTCATAATTCCTTTCATTTGTTTGACAATTATAGTTTTAGAACTTTTGCTCAAATCTGGGTTTAGTCACTTAGGAGTTTTGACCTTATTAAAGTTATTTAACCTCCCTGAGCCTCAGTTACCTCACTGGGAAAATGAAGATCATAATTAGACCCCAAAATATCAGGTGAGAATTAACTGGGCTCACAGCATAGCCTCTGACTGATTATAGGTGCTTAATAAATGTTAGTTCCTTTTGAAAGATGGAAGTTGCCACCCATGGAGATTTTAAAACTTGCTCAAGAGCACTGCTGGTGAGAGTTGGGTCAGAAATAGCAGTTCAGAAGCTTCCAGTAGCGTTGCAAAGTCCCTCCTGGCAGGACATCAGCATTGGTCTCGTTCATTGCTACATGTCTGAGGCCCATGGCTGGGTACTAGGGATATGGGCAGTATGGAGAGGCTGGTGGGCAGGGTACTTGGAGAGTGGTGGCTGCATGGGAGTAGTCACAGAAAATCACTGCTCTGGGGGTCGTCAGCAGACTCCATCACCGTGGCCAAGCTGGGGAGATGAGGGTGGTTTGAGGTGTGGGCAGAGGCAGAGGCAGAGGTGTGTGGCATTGTTGATGGGCCAGGTCAGCTTGGATGGGGTCTCTTGGCATGCACCTCTCCCAGGGGATGTGAGAGTTGGCCTCTGTGGGGAAAGAGCTGGACTATCTGTCACCTGTTTGCTCAGGGCACTGTGCCCTTGTGTGAGAGGCAGCTGATGGCCACAGGCCCTCTGCAGCCTCCAAACCTGGGAGACAAAGAGGGGAAGGCTGACTCCCTCTTGGTGAGGGGCCAACTTCTTCTAAGTCAAGGAGGCTGGGGCTGCCACCACCTGACATCAGCCATGGGGACTGGTTTACTCGGTCACGTCTTCAGAGGACTGGCCTCGGAAAGCAGCATGGCTGGAAATCCTGCTGTAAAGCACAGACTTCTGCTGTGGAGTCCAAGTCTGTCCAGGTTTTCATGCAATGGGTTTGCTAAAAATGGGACCTATTGTTTTGTTACAGAAACCCAGGCTAAGGACTCATAGCAGACAAAAAGAAATTGATTTCATTATGAAAGTTAAACATGCCCATTGCAAAGGATATAGAAAATACAAGAAAAGTGAAATGTTAAAATCATGCACAGTGCCATCCCAAACTCTTACTAAAATTCTATGTATTAGGTTGGTGCAAAAGTAACTGCGGTTTTGCCATTACTTTTAATGGCAAATTAAAAGTTTATTCCCTTTGACGCAATATTGGGACTCTAATTAAAAGTAACGGCAAACTCGCAAAACCTAATATTTTCTTCTACCATTTTTTCCACATACATTTTTGCAGATGTCATCTTAGTTTGTTTCCTGCCATTTTGTCACATGCATAAACATATTTTAAATTATTATAATATGCTTATATATTTCCTTTGTTTACTCTATTTTTCCCCCAACATTCTACTTTGAAAAATTGTAAACATGCAGCAAAGGTAAAAGAATTTTACAGGCACCAGTCACAGTGGCTCATGCCTGTAATCCCAGCATTTTGGGAGGCTGAGGCAGGTAGATCACGAGGCCAAGAGATCGAGATCATCCTGGCCAACAACCTGTCTCTACTGAAAATACAAAAATTGGCTGGGTGTGGTGGTGCGCATTGGTAGTCCCAGTTACTCAGGAGGCTGAGGCAGGAGAATAGCTTGAACCCGGGCAGCAGAGATTGCCGTGAGCTGAGATCGCACCAGTGCACTCCAGCCTGGCAATAGAGTGAGACTCCATCTTAAACAAAAAAAAAAAAATAAAGAACTTTACAGGCAACACCATGTAGACTTAGCCATTATCACCTTTTCTTTCTATAGATAATTATTAAGGGTTCTATGTATGCTGGTCTCTTGTTAAGTGTAAGGATTCAGTGGTTGATAAAACAGAGTCCCCACCCTCATTAATCAGAGTACCTAGTGGGGAGGCAGACAGACAGACCACATACTTATTTTTACATAGGAAACATATCCAAGGTGAGTGGGGCCTGGGAGAAGGGCCACCTCAGGCTGACTGGTGTTCAGAATGAGACCTAAGCACCTTTTTGCTGGCAGATAAGTTTTCTCTCTTTCCCTCTATAATATGGGGTCTTGATTCAACTTCTTGAAGTCCCAATATTGCATCAAAGGAAATGAACTTTTTAAAAACCAGGATACATGCTTTTTGCCAGGGTGTTTTCCAAAACAACTTGCGTTGAAGTGTTGCATTCTGTCTGAAAGGTGATTGAAGGAGTCCGTGCCTTCCCTTTGGGCTCTGTGTTGGAGCCAGGCTGCCCAGGTTTGAACCTGAGTTTTACTGCCTTATTCCCTAGGTACCCCTGGGAAAGTTACAGGAGTTCTGAACTACAACAACTTTCCTCATGTGTAAAACGGGCATTCACCAACACTCACTGATATGGTTGGGATGTTTATCCCCTCCAAATTTCATGTTGAAATGTGACCTCCAATGTTGGAGGTGGGCCTGGGGGGAGGTGTTTGGATCATGGGGGTGAATCCCTCATAAACAGCTTAGCGCCATTCTTTGGTGATGAGTGAATTCTCGCTCAGTTAGCTCACAAGAGATCTGGTTAAGAGTCGAGGGCCTCCCTCTCTGCTCTCCTGCTCTGTTTCTCACCATTTAATGCACTGGCTCTCCCTTCACCTTCTGCCACAATTGTAAGCTTCCTGAGGCCTCACCAGAAGCCAAGCAGATGCTGGCACCATGCTTCCTGTACAGCCTGCAGAACGGTGAGCCAATCAAACCTCTTTTCTTTATAAATTACCCAGCCTCACATGGCAGCGGCACCTATAATCCCAGCTACTCAGGAGGCTGAGGCAGAAGAATCGCTTGAACCCGGGAGGCAGAGGTTGCAATGAGCTGAGATCCGCCATTGCACTCCAGCCTGGGCAACAAGAGCAAAACTCCATCTCAAAAAAAAAAAAAAAAAAAAAAAAAAAAATTACCCAGCCTCAGGTATTTCTTTATAGTGAGACAAAACAGACTAACACACTTACCTTGTAGAGTTGTCATGAGGTTGAAATGAGTTAAGATTAAGTAACACCCACCTTACAGACTTGTTGTGAGGATGAAATGAGTTACTTTATAAATAGGGCTTAGAACAAAGGCCGGCACACAGGAGTGCTCTATCACCATTGTTACCTGTAGGATGAAAGCTCCAAGAGGACAGGGGTTTGTGCTCAACCTTCCATTTCCATGGTCATGGAGCCTGCTTAGCTGATAAACACTCAAGGGCAGGATATGAAAGCCCCTTGACTTGGGAGAGCCCCTGGTGCCACTTCCTGTGAAATAGAAATTGAACCCATGTGTATTAAAAGTGAAGATCCTATGTTATTTCCTCCAGCAGTGTTCAGAGTCCACCACCTCCATGCAGAGCCCATGGTCCTGTCCTAGGAGGACACTGAGCACACACAGAATTAGACTGTGATGGCAGAAAGCATTAGAGCAACCCCAGCCCTGTACCACATTAACCCCTCAGCCCACTTCCTGCCCCAGCCCTGCTGCGGTGGAAGGGAGAGAAAGAAGCAGGGGTGGAGGCAGGGAGGGCTTGCTGAGTGCTTTCTTTGTGCCAGTCCCTTCATATGTGCTTTCTGCTACTGAATTACCTCCAAGATCCTATGAGGATGCAGTGACAGATGAGAAAACTGAGGCTCAGGGTGGCAAAATAACAGCAAGCCTTAATATGTCAGTAAGCACTCCCCTACGGCAGACAGGAGAGAGGAGGAAAGAGAAAATGGCTTGTCTGGCCCACAGCAGGACACCAGAAACCAGAGAGGTGGGGGACCTGCTGCCTGTTGGAGGAGAGACCCTGCCAGAGGTGGAGCAGAGACCCCGCACTACTGAAGAAGCCCACAGGAGAGGATGTGGCAGCTCCATCCGCCCTGGAAACCGAAGGCACGGGCAAGTGCCAGAGAAATAGGCATGAGAGGCCACCTGGGGAACCTTGGCACTTAAAGCCCTCACTTTCTCTGGAGGTGTACACAGGTGAGTGGCAGGTACAATACCTGATTCCACCTAGATCTTTGGGCAAGGAAAGTCTGGTAGGGGTGAGCAACCACTGCGTCAGAGGCCCACTTAGTTCCTCCCAACAAACCCACACAAATGCCACTCTTGGGCAGGGTTGGCAAACCTTTCTGGACTGTGCCTCAGTTTAAGACACACTTCTCACACTGTGACCAACCACACATGTATATGTGTGCATGTGTGTGTGCATGTGTATGTGTATACACAGACATAACTGAAAGGAGTTTCCTGACATAATCCTTCACTTTACCAAGTGTGATGCATCCCAGTATTTTCCACCATTTGCTTCTATTCCTCTCCTCTCCACTCCTCGTCTTCCTGGTCTCAGCCCATTAAACTGATTTCAGAATGCTGAAGTTTGACGTAGAAAACAGGTGCAACCAGGATAGAATCGAGAGTGTTGTGATGCTTGCAGACTGCGTGAGCTACACGGAGCTCAGAAAAGAGAGATTAGAACAGGTGAACAGGCTGCAGCAACCCAGGAAGGCTTTTGGCAGAGGAAGCAACTAGAGCTTGATCCAGAAAAGTGGCTGGCTCTGTTCAGTTTAACAGACTTTTCTAGATCTATGTGCCAGGCTCTGTGCTTTTACAGACAGGTCCAGGTTGAATGGGGGAGGGGAAAGAAAGACGTTGAACACACAACTACATAAATAATTTAGTTATAGTTGTGGTAAGTAATGAAGATTAAAAAGTATACGATGTCATGAAATAGAATAAAAGGGGTCCTAATATAATCTTGGAGATCAGGGAAGGCTTCCTGAAGGAGGCAACATTTACGGGGACATCCAAAGGATGAAGAGGAGTAAGCCAGAACCCAGAGGAAGACAATAGCTTTTTAAGCAAGGGCCGGGCACATTCAGGAGGCTATCTGGGGAGATTAGTGACATTTAGAGAACCATGTACCTTCCTTTTGCTAGAGCAGTCGGATCAAAATGCCAGAAACCTTGTCTTCTCATTCTTATGTCTCTATTACCTAGGTGGATGCTCACTCAGTGTTTGTGGAATCCATCACTTTCTGGATTTGGGTAAAGATGCCCTGTAGCTCATATACATCACTGCAATGCGCAACACAGGGAATGGCTGTAAACGCGGGGTGGATCCAGCTGGTGGGACTCCCTCTAAGTATTATCATCAGAGTAAGTCGGGTCTGAAGACACGCTATCCACACAGCATTTACACATTTTCATTACCTGGGTCTGGTGACCATACGACCCAGCTTGCCCCGGACAGTCTCAGTTCACTCCTGTGGCTCCAGCATGATCCTGCCTCATTTCACTTTCAGACAGGTCCCAGTTTGGACAATAAATTATATGTGTATCTATAATAACTCTGGGCCACATAGAAATATCCTGGTAGCATGACAGATGTATCCAAAGGTGCCACATTGAAAACGGATGTTCTATTTAATGAGTTCCCAGTTCCTTGGGGGTTTTTAGCCCCTCAGCCGCTACTGGAAAGTCTCCTCCCTTTCCAGAGTTGTCTCACTCCCTTTAAAGCCAACTTACTCTATTTCCACCTTGGCACACTTGAGTTCAGTGACAGGACAATATTTTTAAGTCTTCCCTTGGGCAGAAGGATGGCATGGGAAAAGGACAGGCATCTTGGGTTACCTGGATGCAAGTCCTGGTTCTGCCATTCCTGGTTCATCGACCCGAGTAAGTCCCTTCACCTGCCTGGACTTGCTGTTTCCCTTTGTTAAATGGAGATAATAAACACCCCATCCAGTTCCCTGTGTCACAAGGGTGAGGTGCTCTATATTAAGGCAAAGAGGAAACATTGGATGTCACAGAATGGGACCTCTGGCTATGATTTGGAGATACTGACAAGGGGGAAAGGTGGCATACTAATCAGACTAATAATAATAATGCTTTAAAACATCAGGACCTTCCCCTAGGATGCTGTGCTCTGTGGAGGAGCCTGCGCCTTTCTGCCACCCAACAGTGACTGCCACAGCCAGGATTAAGCCAACTGTCAGCAAAGAAGGAGGAAGATAAACCCTGTGTGCAGACGGAACGGGGGATGTGTGGGCTGAGGGCACAGAATGTTTCTTCAGCCACCGCAGGAAGCAGCAAGAATACAGAATTCTGGTTGCCTCTGACAATTTTTCCTTTTTTTTTTTTTTTTTTTTTTTCTTTTTGGAAGCTGGAGATCCCTGTGCCAAGCCCTCAAAGCAGCCCCGACTTTCCGTGCAATAAAGCAGCAGTGAGAAAGGCTCAGAGTAATTAAGTGGCTGACGCACAGAAGAAGCCGTTACAAAGAATTGACTAAATTGCCCATTCATTAGCAGCTCGGCATGGAAGGAGAATTACAAATAGACGGCGGAGCCCGCAGTAATTCAATCTAACCTTGTACTTACAGAAAACAATGAGATAATGAACAGAAAAATTACCAGGCACATATTGTATTTTGTTAAAGGGGCGGGTGGGGGGGCCAGGGGGAGGTGGGGGGAGCGCAGGGACGGACTGGCACATGCAATGCTAATGGCCTCACTCAAGCTGAGCAAACGTTTCTCCAACACAATCATAGTTCTCAGTCTAAGGGCCTCTGGGGAGCTGAGATGAGGCAAGATCGCGAACAAAAAAATGTAATTTATAAGGCGTCTGTGGACTGGAATTTATCATCGGATCCGCTTGCCGCCGCTCAATTGATATGTAGTTGATTTCAAACAACACCCCCCAGGCGCCCAGAGGGAACATTTTTTAGATTTTACGCTTGGATATATCTGTTTAACTCGCCATTTACCAAAACAACGGCTGATGACAGCACAAACCAGTCACTCTGGAGAAAACACGCACACACGCTCTCATACACACGCTCTCGCCCGCGTGTGCGCGCGCGCACGCGCACACACACACACACACACACACACACACACACACACACACACAGGCATTCAAGAGCAGCAGCAGCCATAGTAACGGCAGCAGACAAACCTGCTCAGCCCAGAGAAGATTGCTGTGAATCTGGAAAGGGAGCAGGGAGGAAGAAAAACAATACTGCCCAAAGACTGAGCCTTTCTCTGCGGCTTGGCAGGACTAAGTGCTTGTTGTTGGGTTTTTAGCGCTCACTGGTTGGTTTCCATTCCTGATATCTCCTACCCTTCTTGGTTGGGCAGTTTAGAAGAGCTCAGCACTATCCCGACTCACCTCCTCCAGGCTCTCGGCACCGCCAGTCCGCCTCTGGCCTCACCTGGGAACCACAAGACCCCTCAGCAGGTGGAAAAGAATGAGGGTTTTCCTAGAGTGTGAGAAAAGGTAAATGGTCAAAAGGTTGAAACATTGCTGGCCTCTTACCCAGGGCCAGCAGGGCCTCCAGATGTGGATGTTGGCAAAAGCAGTTTTAGAAGGGTGTGAATAAATTCCCTATCAACTCAAGGGCTGAGGCTTCATAGCTGGGGTGACAAATCATTCAGTTTTCAGGGCAATTTTGAGGACACCAACATACCTACCCCTTGGTACCCAGGTTGGGCACAGAAAGAGGAACCTGAAGTATATTATTAGTGTTGGAAATAATAATAATTCACTGGACATGTGTTAAAGGCAGCAAAACATTTTATTCAAGACTATTGCAGTAGGAGAGAGACTGAACTCAACTCCCCATACACAGGGACCAATGGAGATTTACAGCCAGTGGGCAGGGTGAGGGAGTAAGAAAAATTGCTAAGAGGGACTTCATTGAATGTCAAGGGTGAGGGGGAAGAGGAACTTGATTAGAGATTGAGGATGTAGGAAGAAGAGTTTGATTGGATATCAAGAGTAGATTCTTGATAAACTGGCTTAGCAAGATTCTTTGCTAAAGCTGGCTCTGCAGGCCAAGAATAAAGCTTAGTGGAGAAAAGGACTCAAAGGAGCCTGATTCCAGTTTGGTCTGGAAAAACCATGTGAGTGGTGGCACTGTCTTCCCTGCAGAGTGCCGCCAGCACAGTGCTTACTGATTGCAGAGGGACAGATGGGATAGTTTCCAACTGAAGAATCTGAGAAAGTGAGAATTCATTCCTCAATTCACACCTTCCACCAAAAGAAACAGATGCCTCGCAAGCACCGGGTACCAGAAGACATTCATGACACTGAATTGCAAGGGCAGCCTTGCAGCCTGTCACCAGCCTAAGTTTGGGGGTGGTTAGAGGGGTAGTTAGTGACCACAATTGACTGACCAGTAGGGGGCAGTCCACCCCAATGGGAAAGACACTGAAATGGATGTCCAGAAAAATCCTGGTTTTATTACCACTTGACTATTGATTCACTGTGAGGCCCTCCAGCCATCATCACTTCCAGTCTTTGGGCCTTAGTCTGTATATTTATAGAATATCCCTAAGACTGCCTGACTTCTGCTCATCTCACAGACATACTATGAGATATCTTGGAAGTAATCAAGACATGAAAAGTCTATGTAAATATTAAATGCATCAAAGAATTTGACCAGTGGTTCTCAGAGTATAGCCCTAGAACCACCACCAGCAGCAACATCACCTGGGAACTTAGAAATCCAAATTCCTGGGACCCACACTCAACCTACTGAATCAGAAACTCTGAGGATGGGGACCAGCAATCTGTTTTCAACAAGCTTTCCAGAATCTGATGCACATTTAAGTTTGAGAACCACTGATATAGCTAATACAGACTGTGTAACTTGCTGGGTGTAGAAAAAGCAGCTGAAGAAAATGGTTTTGGAGACTGATAAATCTTTTGCAGTCAACCAAAAAACTACCCCAGAGATTCAATTCAGAGTATTAATCAAGTGTTAATGTCTGCATTTGAAAAGTGCTGTGCACACAGTTTCATTTGATTCTTAAATTCATTCTGGAAGGTAGATTAAGCACAAAGTCTTGTCCCAAGAAGCACAAGGATTCAACAAAGGTTGCTCAGTAACATTTGAGGGTGGCAATGATGAGGCGAATAAACTTAGTCTTACTGTAATACGCACCCCCATACTCCCCTTTCAATGCAGCACTGTAGGTCTTTAAATCTAGAAGGGACCTGACAGTTGATCCATCTTCCTATAGAAGCTTTTCCTTCCTATAGAAGCATCTTGCTATAGAAGTTTTTCTCATTGTTCCCCTCTCTTCAGCACACTCCCATTCACGACCATATTTCAGCTCACTATCAAGAATCCACACTGTTCCTTCATCACTGTGAGAATCTGGAGAAGTGGGGAAGCAAGAGGCCTTTGTCCCCAACCTCAAGAGGACCATGAGCCCAGCAATCTAGCAAACACTAAAGGTGCCATCGTTGTCTCCATTTTAAAGATTAGCAAGCCAAGGATCCAGGGGTGAAGAAATTTGTTTAAGGCTATGTGATTATTATTAGAGATAGAACAGAGATTAGAAGTCAGGTGCCCTGACTTTTGGAAAGCAGGATGGAAACTGATATCTTCAAATGTCTGTTGTTAAATAACGGACATTAAGTGTCCAGTGGGCTTTAAGTATTGACTCAATCTCTAACTTTCTATCTATCACATTTTGTGATGTATTATGAGGGTCATGAAGTCTTCAAGGTCATGTATTCAATGGCCCATATAGCATAGAAAATCTCACTGTACATAACTGGTGGGTCATTACACCTCTTCTTAAATACCTGCTGTGATGGAGCTCTGACCCTGGCCAAGGCATTTGAGAGGTGCTACACCAAGTCATCAATATGTCTCAGAAAAGGCTTTGTAGCAGTCTGGTGCCACTCACTCCCATCCCTCGCCTCTGCTTTGATGTGTTTCCCTCTCCCAGAAGCTCATTTGAGGGTGCAGAGTTCCTGGGAAGTGTCAACTTGAGTCATCATTGGCTAAATTCTTGCCCACACTTCATGAGGGAATCCAGGAATTTCATGTCTAGAATTAGCAAGTTGTGTGAAAAGAAGACTCTTGGTCAGGGTCAATGGAACCTTCCATGACTCTCAGCCAGCACATCCCAAGTCTATACACAACTCTCTTATTCCCATCCCTACAGCTGTCAATGAGGAAAATGGTTTCAGGAGCCTGAGGGAGTCAATGATGAGATTCCAGAAAATCACTTGGAATGTGCCTGGGAAGACATAGATGCTCATCTTTGTAAGTGCTTTCATGTTAATATTTCAATCAACTTTGCAATCCCCCTTGCCAGTCCTCAGGATGGAAGCACACACACACTCAATTTAACGGCTCACCCTGGGTGAGGGGCCAGCAATGTATAGACTCTCAGGGAATGACCATTCCCACATCACCTTGCCCATGAAAAGCCAAAACCAACCCAGTTCTGAGTCAGAAAAGCATACACACAAAATTAATTGAAATTGTATTTTTAATGAAGCTCTCGTCTCATACAAGGATTGATGAGTTACCCTTGATAGGGAGTTAAAAACACCTTTTTACCGAGGGAAGATAAATGGTTTCACTTTGACCACTCCAACAGGAGGCATCTTTGCACTTCTTCCATGTCCCAGGTTGACTTACGGTGTGGAGGCCCAGAGGCAAGAGGAAGGGAGCTTTAGAGCCAACTCTTCCTGCATGATTTGTGTGCCTTCAGCCCCTGGCTCTGGAGGTCTGGAGGTCCGGGCAGGGTTGGCTCATGGAAGGATGATGCAGGGACAACTGAATATACCAGACAGCCCAACTACATCATTTTCCAGAGTGAAGGTGCCTGGACTGTATATGGGGCTGGGCCCCAATTGCACAGCAATGCCTCAGGTACACAAATGAGTTTGCTCAAGGGCTGATATTTCAACTCTGATATATTTTTCAATAATCATTGATAAAAGTGTTTTCAAAATTTATTACATATTCCTTTGTCAGACAAATAACACTTGCCAAGCATAATTTAACCTTTTTTTACTGCAATTATCATCAATTTGGTTGTGCATTAATGTGCTGGGTCAGAAAAAAATTATATTGATGTATTCGAAGCTATTTATCCATATACTGAATAGCCCCAGACTGCTAACATTCTAGTGTTCTTGGGTCTGAGCTAAATAATCCTATTTCATTATCTGCTGCCACATTTTCACTTGTTACTTTTTGCTGTTATGATGTACAGTGACGTTTAAAAAAAGAATAGAATCCTTAGGCATCCCCAGACCAGAAAGACCATGGGCCCAGGTCGCATCTTTTCTTGCTTTTGGTATTATTCAGTGCCTACCATAGTGCCTGGGACAGAGCAGGTGAGCATTAATTCACTGGTGAATAAATGAATATACCACTTAGTGTCTAATTCTGGCTTTACTATCTGCATCACCTTGGGCAAGCCCAGAGTCTCAATTTCCAAATATGCAAAATGGAAAATACAATAATACCTTATTTTTGGGACTCTTGCAAAAATTAAATTAATTGAATCAAAGCGTTGATAAGAAAGTACTGTGAACTGTAGAGTGCAATACAAAGCCCCTGTTTGTAGTGTGTGACAAGATTGTGATTATTATTATGTATCGTTGGTTTCTGGGGAGTGGTCTGTCTGCTCTTCTGGAAGTGGGTCTGATACCAAAGACCTTGGCTAGTTAAGGCAGCAGGTTAAGGAAACCAAAGCAGGTGAAATGGGCCAGGAGGCTTCATCCTGGACATAGTGTGTGTGTAGTCCAGCAGACTCCCAGTTGGCTCACCTTGGCAGGTGACGTGTTTACAGGACCTACTCCTCTCCTGCCCTGTCTTCACCTCATTTCTCCTCCCTGTCCCCAGCGCCCCTATGTGTCCCATCTTCCTAACCTCACCAGATGTGAGGAATCCATCCATGTAAAGGAGGGCAGGACTTAATATGCTGCCCCTTCTGAGAGATATGGATCGGGATTGCTCATTAGGGGCTTTTCATAATCAGAATCGACACAGACTTTCATCAGGAACAGAGAATTTGCTAGGAGCCTCCCAGTATCGTCAATCCCCCTAAAGAATTTTCAAAAGTAGAAAATTAACATTTCAAACAGAAAATGAAATGCTTAAGCACCTAAAATGAGAAGCTAACAGTGGATTTCCAGGAAGCCTTAGCAGATAGACAACACTTGGGTCCTGGGTAAGACCAGACTCAGGAGGTAGAGTCTCACCTATCACTTCTCAAGTCCCTCAGTGAAAGATGCCACCTGCTTGGTATGTAAATATATCTGCTTGGCCAGACCTTGCTCACAAAGAGAACTCCTGAGTGGCACTGCAGATGGCCACATCCCAAATGCCCAGCCTCCCAGTTCACCTGGATTCCAAGACAAGCTCAGGTCTCCTGATTCCCTTCCAGTGCATTATGAGTTCCCTGCTCTCCCCTTAGAGGCCAGTTGCAAGGGCTAAAGCTAACAGCCTCAGAATTTTACAACAAACTACTTTAAAGTTCTTATTGTTTTCTCCAGAAGCATTCAGATAATCACTACAACCACTATCAGTACTGGCACAAGCACCAAAACCACCATTACCAGCACCCCATCACTATCACCAAATCATTACCACCACCACCACCACCACAATCACCACCATCACTACCACCATCACCACCACTACAACCACCACCACCATCACTACCACCACCCCCTCACCACCACCCTATCACTATCACTAACACCATCACCACCACCACCACCACAATCACCACTATCACTACCACCATCACCACCACTACAACCACCACCACCACTGCCATCACCACTATTACCACAGTTACCATCACCATCACCACCACCACCATCACCATCACCACAATTACCACCACCACCCCCTCAACACCACCATCACCATCACTACGGCCACCAGCACCACCAGTACCACCACCCTCACCACCACCACCATCACAACTACTCCACCACCACTACCACCATCACCACCACAATTACCACCACCACCATCACCACCACAACTACCACCACCACCATCACCATCAGCACCACCCTCATCATCACCCTCACCATCACCACCACCACCACAAACAGCCTCACCACCACAAACACTCTCACCACCACCATCACCATCACTCTCACCACTGCCATCTCCACTGCCACCTCACCATCACCACCACCACCACCACCGTCACCACTGCCATGACCACCACCATCACCATCACTGTCACCACCACCCTCACCACCACCATCACCATCACCGTCACCACTCCCATCACCACCACCATCACCATCACCACTCCCATCACCACCACCATCACCATCACCACTGCCATGACCACCACCATCACCATCACTGTCACCACCACCATCACCACCACCCTCACCACCACCATCATCACAACCACCCTATCACCACCACCACGACCACTGTCACCACAACCATCACCAGCACCGCTTTCACTACCACCACCAATGACAACATAATCACCACCACTAAACCCAGGACTGGGTTTGAGTTAGAGTCCAGTCAGTTATTAGCCCTATGACCTTCTAAAACTTATTTAAATTCTCTGAATCTTAGATTTACGATAATAACATTCCTAGAGATGTGTGGATTCGAAACAATATACGTACAAAAGCACAGAACAGCTCCCACATCTATGGTAGCTACTATTAAAAGGGTACATTTGTCAAGAGAAGGTTAAACTAATTGATCAATAGTTAGTCATTTCAGGGAAAAGAGGAAAAATTCTCACCCCAGAGTCCTGGGGGCTCTCTGCCACCTTGAGAAAAGAGTGTGAAGTTAGTGTGTCAGGAGGTCTGGATCTTCAGCCATGCCCTGTCCTAGAGTGTGCCGACAGCTTTGTTTACTCTCTGGTTCTGTCTTCTCCAACCCTGGGAGACACACTGTTAAGAAAGTGGCGAATCGGCTGGAGGAGATGCCTCTATTCTTCTTGCATCACTTGTTGTAGCAAATATGCACAAAATGACAGCCAGATCTACCCTGCCAAATTCCTGGATCCCAGGGCATTTAGAATAGAGAGATGCCATAAGTTAGAATCCCATCTAGCTTCCTCTAACTCTTGCACCATCTTGGGAACTTGCTGACTGACATTGACCTACGAGTGGCCAGGCTCAGTCAAGCATTATTGCTGGAAGACATTCTGCCTCCCTCCCTCTCTTCCTCCCTCCTCCCTTCCCTTTCTTTTCCCATCCCTTGTTATTAGTCCCTAAACTACTGTTGTGTCCATAAGGGCCCAGGACTCAAGGGTACACTCCCTGTTTACATGCTCTGAGGCATGCATGATGGCACCTCTGCCCCTTTGCCTACCCTCTGTCCTTTGGGAGGGCACAGCTCTTGGCAGACAATTGGTTGTGACCCGCCAGAGGTGCCACTCTGCATGTGTGCCAAATACCATCTCCTCTCCCTCCCGGCATGCCAGGCTCCTCTGACAAGGAAGGGTAAAGACCCTCCAGGGTTCTCAAGAACATCAATATGTTTTGTATTTAATGTGCTGGCTCTGTTACAGCAAATTAAAGCGAGGGGGCCTGGTGGAAGGGAACACAACCCGCAGTTCCCCATCCCTTGTCGAGCAGGAGGCTCTGGAAACAGCACTCCAGTGTGGAGAAGGAGTGCACATTACACCCCCCTGCAGGAACACAGCAGACATTAGACAAAGCCCCGAGTCTTAATGGGACGCATCCGGCAAACATCTGAGCTTGGGCCTTCAATCACAAACGCTGCAGGATTTAAAAATGAATAAACTTCACATTGTGTTTCTCTTATTTATCCTTTATGCAAATTGTTCCTGGGAGGACCCATTATGCACACTGCATGGGGACAGCAGAGGCTGGTTTGGAGGCTTGGAGGACCACTTGCAAGCCATTCCTGAAATGCCAGGCCCGTCCTCGTGCTTCACAGAGAGAGAGAAAGTGATCACAAAAGGGAAATAAACAGATTCGGAGTGGCTGGCTCATGCAGAAAGCATAGGCACGCGTGTGCACAATGACACACCACATACACACGAGCCACACATGGGTGACATTGGAGTAGCCTTGCTGCTAGGATGCAAAGGCTCTGCAAGGAGAGCAGGAGTCATCTCCCCAATTATTTTATCCCATTACTAATGGGAGGAAACGGGCCATTTGTGAGGCTGAGCAGGCATGGGCAGGACAGTGGGGCACAGTCACACGGTAGGAATTCCTGGCCATGCTCTGATTTTGGAGCAGCCCCTGTGGGCCAGACCCTAGGCTGGTGCTGCCACATCCCCTGCCAAGGCCTTCTGGCTCCCTGGGGGCTTCCTGATTCAGGGTGGAGTTGGGGAGCAGTGGGTCAGGGAGTCAGGGCTGTGAACTTGGCCTGAGGGAGCCAACAGTCACTGGAGTCAGGCTAGGGCACCCCAGGCCCAAGAAGTGTAGGGCCAAATCCAGGGACCCAGTGGGACTCAGAGAAGGAGGGCAGGACCACGGCAAATGAAGGAAGCTGAGACGGAAGCGGGAGGCAGGGCCTCGTTCTAATGGGCGTGGTGCCCTGTTCACTCCACCTCAGGCACCTGTGCAGTAAGAGCTCATCCTCTGCAGCTCCTGACTTGAAAAGATGGTGGCCTGTGCCTGGCCACAGGGTGCACCCTGTGCATGTCGGGTTTCAAGGGCCCAGCAGCGGGGGCTGTGCTCAAAACAAACACAGTCTTTGGGGGGCACAGACTGGAAAATCAGTGATTCCAACATAATATGATCTTTCAAATTTTCCAGATGCAGTTGGGGAGAATTGAGAGAGGTAGGTGGAGGGAAAAATGGCTCCCAGGCAAATATATCTTTAAGATAACGTCTTTTAGGTTATCAAGATGTATTTTTTGGAAAAGGTATGGCATGATTGATTATCTTTGACAGGGGTGAACACGCATGGAGACTAAGATGAACACAGATAAGAAGGGGGAACAGGATTAAATTCTTTAATTCACCTGCCTATGACAGACACCACACTGAGAACTTTACATTTACAATCTCATGTAAATGGTATAAAATTCCAGGAAGCTGATGCTGAAAAAGGACTTTTAATTATTCTGAGTGATTATTAGAGGATGGTGCAGGGCAGGCCAGTGTTATAATTGACATCCTGAGCTCTGGCACCAGATTGCCTGGAATTAAGTGTGGCTCTGTCCCCTGTTAGCTGTGTGACTGTTAGAAAGTTACTTAACTTCTCTGTTCTGTTTCCTCCTCTGTTAAATGGGGATAACAATTACACCTATCTTTTCGGGTTGTGGTGAGTCTTAAATGAGTGATTATAGACAAAGTACATAGAACAGTGCCTGGCATAGAGCTAGTGCTAGCCATTATTACTGTCCTAAGTCACTTTAGATGTATGAATTTATTTAATCCCCACTGTAACCTTTTGATATAGATATATACCGATTTCACAGATGAGGAAACTGAGGGACAGACAGGTTAATTAGCCTTTGCAAGAACACACAGCTGGGCCGGGCGCGGCGGCTCAAGCCTGTAATCCCAGCACTTTGGGAGGCCGAGACGGGCGGATCACGAGGTCAGGAGATCGAGACCATCCTGGCCAACACGGTGAAACCCCATCTCTACTAAAAATGCAAAAAACTAGCCAGGCGAGGTGGCGGGCGCCTGTAGTCCCAGCTACTCCGGAGGCTGAGGCAGGAGAATGGGGTAAACCCGGGAGGCGGAGCTTGCAGTGAGCTGAGATCCAGCCACTGCACTCCAGCCCGGGCGACAGAGCAAGACTCGGTCTCAAAAAAAAAAAAAAGAACACACAGCTGATAAATGGAGGAACTACAATTTGAACAGGAATTTGACCTTCAAATTCTACTACTAAGTTCTCACGTAGCCAGGGGACAGCTGTAGAAGTCCCTAGGGGGTTGCCGGGGACATAGGCATCACTGTCTAAGAAGAGCTGCGGCTTTCTAAAACAAAACAAAAAGCATTTATTGAAAAAAACATGGAAGTGTTGCTAAAAAAGGATGTGGAAACCACTGATTTAGTCTATCCTACAGTTTAGAAAGGGAGCAGCAGAAGTGGAGTGACAGGAAGGAATCCATTCCAGATGGGAGACTTAGTGTGTGGCCATGGCCTGGGTCTCCTTGCAGACGCTCTGGTCTTTCTTTGATGCCATCTCACCCTGATCAAAAGATCTTAAACAGATTAAAAACCTACCTAAATGAACAGGACAACCACAAACGTTTGGGCTGTGATGCGCAAGTAGCTCGTGATGCCAGCTGGGAACTAGGCCTCCCTCAGAGCAGCCAAGAAGGCGAATGAACCTGGGCTTGGCATGAGCCCACAGAGGCTGCCAAGGCCTCTGGGCCTCCACCAGCTCCTCTATGCAAATGCAAGGGGGCAATTTGCATAGGGAAAATGCAATTATCCAAATTGGAACTGGGCCAGGACCTCATCGCCTGGACTGGGGAAGTGCTGGAGGATCCTTCAGAACAGAAAAGCTGCCTCCTTTTTCTCTCCCTGAGCCCCTAACCCTCCCGGGTGAGATCAAAGGAGGCTTGGAAATGAGACTGTTCCTACTGAGAGTTCTGCAGAGAGATCCTGGTGGCTTCCCCCTTCCTATAGCCTTAGGACTGGGAAGGCAGGATTTCTGGAGTCACTGCTATAGGTGAGGGGAGCTTGGACTTCTAAGTCTTCACACTCCTGCTGATGTTATTTCACAATGACAGTACTTGAGCTCTCAAGTTAATCTGTTCATATTGTTTTGTTTTATAAGTTATCGTTAAACTGATGCCTGTCTAATGCCCTCACTGGAAAGAGCTTCAAACCACCTGACCTTTGACCAAAACAGACAATGCAGAGGTTGCACATGAACAAACACCAGACCTGAAGGCAGGCAGTAGCCCTCTGAGAAATCAACTTCTGGGAGAGGAACCACATGCCACCTTGGGCACGTTCCTTGACCTTGGCGTTCCCATTCACAAACTGAGGGAGTTGAATTTAGGAACCCCGAGCTTCAGACCACTCTAGCATTCTAGTATTCCATGTCCTCCTAAGAATTCCCCATGAGACTCACAAACAAGTGACCTGCGCATGCATCCACATATCACGTGGTGAAGACAACCACAGCCACACTTCCACCAGTAAAAGATGAACTGAGCATTCGGGAAGCCTATGATACTCCAATCACTCAGTAACAACACACAGAAAGGCATTAATCCATCTTTTTATTTAATCAATCTGTTTATTCCATCCCACAAGTAAGAAAGTAAGTAAGTACATATTTGGCTTACTGCATATTGGGTGAGAAATACAAAGGTAATTAAGACCCATTTTGGCCTTGAGTGCTCACCTTGAGTGGAGCCAAGCTGGTTTCCCAGAGCTTCCATTAGCGTAATATTCCTGCAGGTGTTGTCCTGGGGTAACCCAGCTCTTAGCTATTCTTTTGCTGGAAAGGAAGTGCTTTGTTGAAGGGCTCCTGTTTGATTTCCGAAGCCGGGCGCAGGCTCTTACAGGAAACAGTGGGGGGACTGCTCCACGCATGGAGAAGTGCCTTTGCTCAGGGCAAAATCTGCTGTTTGGTGAACTACTCTGCCTTGCCTTTGTGTCAGTAAGATTTGATGGAACCATTAAGCTTTAACAATGCAGAAAATAAATCCCTATTAAAATATATGCACCTTAAAGTGCTGAGTTCTCAAACCAAACTGCAGAGGAAAACTGCAAGCTGCTCCTCCCCTTCTCTGCCTGTCGCTAGTGTTGACTAAAAGAGCCAAACTCTGTAAAGTATTTTTAGAGATTTATTCTGAGCCAAATATGAGTGACCATGGTTCATGACATAGTCCTCAGGATAAATGGTATAAAATTCCAGGAAAGAGAACATGTGCCCGAGGTGGTCGTGGTACAGCTTGGTTTTATATATTTTAGGGAGGCATGAGACATCAATCAAATACATTTAAGAAATGCATTGGTTTGGTTCAGAAAGTTGGGACAACTCAAAGCTGGGGGGAGGGGGGCTTCCAGGCTATAGGTAAATTTAAACATTTTCTGGTTGACAATTGGTTGAGTTTATCTGAAGACCTGGGATCAATAGACAGGAAATGTTCAGGTTAAGACTGTGGTGACCAAGTTTTATTATGCAGAGGAAGCTCTCAGATAGCAGACTTCAGAGAGAGAGAGCAGGTTGTAAAATGTTTCTTATCAGACCTAAAAGGGTGCCTGGCTTTTAGTTGATTATCTCCTGGATCTGGAAAGGAAGGAAGGAAAAAAAAGGGGAAAGGGAATTCTCTATAGAATGTGGCTTTTTCCCACAAGAGGCTTTGCAGGGCAACTTCAAAGTATGGCAAGGAAATATATTTGGGGGTTAAATATTTTGATTTGTTTTTCTTGTCTTATAATGTTATGCCAGTCAGATTGAAAAGTAAGTTATGACATATAGGGTCAAATAAAACCCATCTGATGATCATTTATAGTTTGTAGGGCATGACTCCCTAGACCCCTTAGATAGGAATTTAGGCAAGATAAAAACATCAGACCTTAGTCTTCACTAGCATGACTATCCTTCAAGAAGTTAGGAAGTCTCTTGTTCCGCATCCTGGCTGGGAGTAATCTCACCCTTCAACCAGCCATAGACACTTACTCATCAAACACCTAGGGTAGAATTTGATTTCGATGATAACCAGATTGGATTACAAATGTGAGTGCCACAAGAGTGGCTATTCAGTGCCCTTTAGCTTTGTGCTCCCATTTTATATCCACTGCCCTCTCCTGGACATGGTAGGGGCTCCTGTAATTTTTTTGGATTGAGTGAATGCACTTGGCTGCAGAATCAGACACCTTGTCTCCCCAACCATAGCCCAAATAAAATCCATAGTGCTCAACATCTCTAGCAATGGCAATCCCCACTGAGCCCTCAGGAAAATTCAGCTAGGCCCAGCTCTTAGAGGGTCCCAGGCCTCAGAAGCCCCTCCCCTGGACTCTAATCTCATATGATTGGGACATTTGTTTGACTCCGACCTCCGTCTTATAGACCTGTAATGTCATTTACCTCCTGCTATACCACATGCTTTTCATCTGATTATACTACATCTCTCTAGCTGGAGAACAAAGTCTGTCACTAAAGGCCAAGACTTTATTTCTCTCCCTTTCAGAGACTAAACCTGTGCCGAGTACAGATGGATGCTTAACATATATTTGCCAATGGACTCACAAGCCCAAGGCTTGCAATTTGGTCTAAACACCTAAGCAACAAACAGGCATAGACTAATATTTTAGAGCTGAGATATTTCTCCAGTTGGCCAAGCAAAACTGGGCTCTGGGACCAGGAAGATACGAGAGAAACGCAGGAAGACCTGACTGCAAAGCTGTTTATTCCGTGAAGGACCTTGTTTTCCCTGAGTCAACCTATGGCTGGCCAGGGCTCTGGTATTAGCACCACTTCTCACTAGTTGTGGATCCTTGGGTGAGTAATAATCTCACTTGGCCTATTTTCTTATCTGTCATTCTTTTCACATTAAGTGCCAGGTCTTGTCTTAATTCCTGGGGAAAGAAAAATAAATCAAGGGGAGCCCATCCCAACCCTAAAAAACAAGTTTCTAGTTAGTAGGAAAGATAGACATGGAATAACGAAATTACAGGGCAGTCTGTGCTGCAAAGAGTTGAGCAAAAAATACATGATATGGAAACCCGTGGAGACCATAGCCACTCCTGCTGCAGAATCAAACATTTCTGAAAAGGGCAACATTAAATTGGGCAAAGCAATTTGAAAAAGAGCTTTCCAGGCAGAGAATATAGCAAACATGTTAGTTTCCTATTGCTGCTGTAACAAATTATCACAAATTTAGTGGCTGAAGGTAGTGCAATGTATTCTCTCATAGTTCTGTAGGTCAGAAGTCTCACATGGGTCTTACTGAGTTTAAGCCAAGGTGTCAATAGGACTGCATTCTTTTCTGGAGGCTCTGGAGGAGGATCCATTCCCCTACTTTTTCTGGCTTCTAGAGATTGCCCATATTCCTTGGTTCACAGCCCCTTCTTCCCATCTTCAAAGCCAACAACACCAAGTTGAGTCTTTCACATATTGCATCACTCTTACCTCCTCTTCTGTCTCCCTTCTCCAACTTTAAGCACTTTGTGATGGCATTTGGGCCCACTTCAATACTCCAGGATAATCTCCCTATTGTATGGCCAACTGGTCAACTGATTAACAACTTTAATTCACCTTTACCATAAAAAGTAGCAGATTCACAGATTCCAGGGATTGGAACATGAACGTCTTTGGGTAACCATTATTCTTCCTCCTATAGCAAGGTCAAAGACACAGAGATGTGTGAGGACTTATTCTGTCTTATTCTCTGTCTGGGGACAGAGAAGGGTTCAGGGGCAACATGGGGTATTGACAGAGGAAGAACCGGGTTATAAAAGTTCTTGTATATCAAGTATATTACTTATTCTTCTCTGTCTTTCTTCCTTCCTTCCTTTCTTTCTTTCTTTTTTGAAACAGGGTCTCACTCTGTCATCCAGGCTGCAGTACAGTGGTGCAATCATGGCTCACTAAAACCTTGTCTCCTGGGCTCAGGTGATCCTCCCACCTTAGCCTTCCAAGTAGCTGGGGCCACAGGTGCACACCACCATACCTGGCTAATTTTTGTACTTTTTGTAGAGATGGGATTTTGCCATGTTGCCTAGGCTGGTCTCGAACTCCTGGGCTCAAGGGGTTCACTTGCCTTGGCCTCCCGAAGTGCTAGGATTACAGGCATGAGCCACTGCACCTGGCCTACATTACTTATTTGTTAATCACTATGTCATTTAAGCAGATGAGTGACCTTGTCACCGCCATTTTCTGAGCAATCACTCTAGCCAATGGGATAGAGAGGAAATAGAGAGAAGTGAGGCAGGGAGACTGAGTAGGAGGCGACTAGAGTCCACAACGGAGGAGACAATGTCTGAACTGAGGAAGCAACCATGGAGATGGATAGAGGGTTTGAAGCTACTTTGGAGGAATAATTGCCAGGACTTGAAGACTGTTGTGTGAGGTGTATAAGGAAGAAGGAGGGGTTAGGGATGGTGGAGATTTCTAGCTTAGGAGCCTGAATGGATGATGTTTCCATTAATTCAGGGGAGACTTACAGGGCAGGGGTGATAATACAAAGTTTTATGTGCCAGTTGGCCACTTGGGAGAAGAAGTCCTGTAGGCAGGTCATGAGCTTAGGGCACTAGAACCTCCTACCCCCTTCCCAAGCGCATTGCAAGCTGGACTAACACCTTCCTGCCCATCCAAGAAGTCAGGAGAAGAGAACATATCATTACTCACCAGTTTATCATAGGCAACAGTAAATATGACCTCCTCCTCTGAAGACACCCTAGTGTGGCTCAGAAACAAATGTTTCAATGCCCTCTTTGGTGTGTACACTGGCCTAGGTTCTACGGAGAATGAGAGAGATCTCTGAGGTGCTCCTACACTTGAGAGATGTCAGGTATCATGGAAAGCCAGGACACAGGAGTCAAGAGAAATGCAATAACGCAAGGGCCAAAGAAGTAGCCAGTCTGGGCCAAGCCAGAAGCCTGGGTGTGGTGTAGATGTCTCCTTGCCTCTTACCTTCATATCACTAAGTCCTTTTGATGATATCTTCTAAACACTCTGGATTCTGCTTTTCCTCCTGCTTATGCTCAGCCTTTCCTAGTCTTCATCTGTATCAGTATGAAAGCCTCCGAACCAGTTCCCTGTCTCTGGTCTTATTCCCCTTCCATCTGTTCTTTAAATGATAGCCAGAGAGAAGCATTTCTCTAACTTTAATCTCATCTTAACACTACTCAACTTGAAATAATTCAATAAAGCATAGAGAGAACTTTTTAAATATAGGAAGGAAGGCCTTTCTAAACAGGACGTAAAACAATCCATAAAAGAAAAGAATGATAAATTTGAATACATTAAAATTAAAATGTTCTACTAGGAAAATAATGCCATAAACAAAGTCAAAAGACAACAAACTAAGAAAAAACATTTGCAATATAAATGACACGGTGCTAATAACCTAAATATATAGATGGTGTCTAAGATCAATAAGAGAAAAACTTAACTATCCAATACAAAACCTGGCATGGGAACATTAAGAGAAAATAAAATATAGATAGTTTTTATATATAAAAAGAAAGCCTAACTCACAATAAGAACAATGCCAATTTTTCTAAAATTAGAAACTATCGGATTAACCACATCGAAACATTTGATAATACACTTAATTGATAAGTTTGTGGAAACAAACACTCTCAAATGCTATTGATGAGAATGTACTGGGATTTGGAAACTGTAAATATCTGTCTTTTTAAAATATTGTATTAAATATATTCTTTGATGAATATATTCAAAGAACATATTGTTTGAAATTATATATGTATAAAATTATTTCATAAACCCAAATATAGTTACATACATGTAAGCACAAAATTATATATAAGTGCATTCACTAAAAATATCTTAAATGTCAAACAGAGAACTGCTTAAATAATCATAGGTTATGTGTAGTATAGAATGCTGCATAACTATTAAAAAGAATAAAGCGGAAAAAAGAATGAGGTAGTGCTACATGCTTACTATGGAACAATCTCCAACATAAAATACTAGCGATAAAAGAAATACTTACATAGCATCTACTGTATGTCAGGCATTATTCTAGAAGCTTTATATATTTAAATATAGTTTTATATTAATAGCATATTTCTATATATTTAACTCATTATTAAATGAGTTATGACATTTAATATATTATTAAATGAGTTATGACAACCTTATAACATGAATTATTATTATTATTATTCCCATTTTATAGATTAGGAGACTGAGGCACATTAGAGTTTAGTGATTTGTCCATTATGAATACATATATATGTGTGTATATGCACACATATATATGCATATGAATAGCTGTGTTTTTTTCTCTCTGTGCTTCAATGTGGATATTTACATGTAATCTATTTTCTAGTTCACTAGTTGTTCTCTTCAGTATGTATAATTCATTGAGTTCTTAATTTCAGTTAATAAATATTTTTTCAGTTTTAGAATTTTTATTTGATTCTTTAGTTCTCTACTGAAATGATCAATCTTTTATTTTAATTCTTTGAACATATTATCCATAGTGATTTAAAGTCCAAATCTGATAACTGAACCCCCTGGGTATATTTCTAGTGTCTGTTGTTTATCTTGGCTTTTCAGTCAGTTTTTTGGCCTCAGGCTTCACTTACTTTGGTCTCTTTCTCTGGTCTTCCCTCATCTTCTAAATCTTGGCTTTGGAATTCCTCAGCACCTTGAAATCACTCCAAAACCTTCCATGTACATATATATATATATGTTTTGGTTTTTGTTATTTTTTTTAAAAAACATGTGTTTGGCTATTCTAGTTCTCAGAAGACAAGCCAGTTGAAAACAGCTTAGTGCCCATCTGCCAGATATTTTTTTAAGTGGAAAAGAGAAAAGCAAAGGCAGAATCCAGTTAAAACATTCCAAGCTAGACAATTTAATAAAGAAAACATACTATAGGAAACTCACGTTGAATTTGTTGATTGAGTTAAAAGAGCAAGGAGGGGCCAGTGAGGAGATTTAGAGATCAAGAGTATCAGATTTAGAGGAACAGAGGAAGGAGAGGAAAGTATCAAGTCTCGGGAGCCAAGGCCACCTGCCTGGAGCTTGCCAGCAAAAACTGGGACCACAAAGCCACAGAGTGCCAGGGATGCTGCTCAAAGGTGGAGGATGGGGAGTGTAGCCCGATTGCCTGACTTCTCTGCTCCTCCTGCCCTCCACTACTCTCCAATGCTGCCAATTGACCAAACTTATCAGAGAGGCAGTGGCCAAGGGAACCTGGGAAAAGCAGAGGAAGGCAGGGAGTGAATCTGAGATCAAGTAGGCAAATGACTGGACACCAGCCTACTTGGAAAGACACCTAAGGAATTAGTCATTATTGTGGTTGCTTCTGGGATAGGAAGAGGTGGAGGATTGATGGGCTGAGAAACTAGAGTTGAAAGAGACTTATCACGTGCATGCATTACATATTCACAATAAACATATATCAATGAAATGTCAAAGCAAACCCTTCAATGGCTCTCACCTGCCACAGCATTTCTCAAACTTCAGGGTGCATTAGAATTACCCATTATAATGGAGAAAATGCATACCCCATGAATCAGTGGTCTGATGTGCATCTCAGGAAACTGCATTTTAATAACCAGCTCGTGCAATTCTGGTGTGGCTGGTCCATGTGGAATACATGGTGACCAGTTGGGCAGAATTCAATTTTCATCTAAATGACCACAAGTCCTTTCATGACATATGTGACTGATTCCTCTTCGAAACCCTTCTTAACAATGAGGGTAGAGGTTGGCCCTTGCCACCTTCCTGCCTCTAACCTTTCTGCACAATGCCCTCCAAATTCTTACTGCATTTAGTCCTGATCATTAATTGATTTGTGTGTCTCTTTTTCTCATTAGCACCTGAGAGCAGATGACTTTTCTTATTTATATGAAATCCTAGAAATGCCTTGCATTGTACTTTTCACATAGGAGGTGCCCAATGAAGGTGGGTTAAATGGACTAACTGGTGGTTTTCAGAGTGAGAGGGAGTCTGAGTCGGCTGAGATGACCAAGAAGGGCTTCCCAGAGGATATATTGCCTTAGACAAGCAGAGTAGAAGGGAAAATACATTCCAGGCTGGGGAAAGGGAATACACTAAGGTACTAAAGGCAGGCAGGCTCATTTCTATTAGTGAACAACCCTGGCAATGAATATAAAGTGCTTTGGTGTTTCTTTCTTTTTTTTTTTTTTTTTAAGACAAATTCCCTAAAACCATACTCGGTAGGTTACATATTTCCCCTGTCTGGGGCCATAACTTCCCCAGATGTTAATGAGCACTTCCAGCATTGATCAAGGGGAGAGAGACCCCTACGGGTTTATAAAACATGCAGATGACTGGTTTTTAACGAATGCAAAATGTCAAACAAAAACAGCATCACAGGCCAGTTACTCATGCATAGTAAAGTTCCCAGGGAAAAAGGAGCAAATAAATAGGGAAAAAATACCTTGGCTGGAACCGTTTCTAATAGGCAATGGACAATTGGGAACAGCGGGGGTTTGCAGGGACACGGGAGCAAATAGCAAATACATTTGGAAGATATCAGCAACAGCAAGATCAAGTCCGTACCAAATAACCCTCTGGCTTTTGTTATTACTAGGGAATAGGGCTTGTATTCAGCCCTCCCATGATAAAAATGTACAGGGCTAAGCTTTTGTTTGTTTATTTGTGGGAAGGGGGAAGGAGAAAGAGTTGGACATATGTACAGCAAGAAGAAAACAATTCTAGTAATTCTAGAAATTCTAGAAATGGTGGTGCTTAAATGAGACTTCCCTGTGTCCCATTTGAGCTTGAAGCCACTGACTTGATCTTTGCCTTCTTTTAATATGAACAGGACTTAGCTTGACCCTAGAACTTATATTGTCACATAAACTCAAATTTGGGCTTTTCACAATATTTCCAAATTTCACAATATTTCCAAATTTCACAATATTTCCAAATTTCCACTTTGATCATATACAAAGTGCCTTCATTTTTTAACGCACCCAGAGCTTCAAACCCTGAATGTAGCTTGGGCCTCTTTCAGCCTTGTCTGCTAGACTGGCTTTCTGCTTGGGTGGTGCAGACGGTGTGATCTCAGAAGCACTGGGAGAGCACTCAACCCCCTATATTCCCCTGCAATCCTCACACACCTGCTTAATGATGCTTGGAATCCCTTTGTCAGGGAGCACTGTCTTTCATTCCATACTGGGAAATGAACCTTAAGTTGCAAACTCTCTAGGGAGAGGAACTCCAAGTTCTCACATTGGCTTGTAAGTCTCATTGGATATCTCTAGCCTTTCTGTGGGAGCAGGTAGTGCTCCTTACACATTTCACCGAAGTGGCCTTTTGTCAGCAGCAGGGAAAGATTAGCCCATTCCACAGGGTCTGCAGACTTCCACAGAGAGGCTGCAATAGGTAGAAAATGTCCATGAAGTCTCATGTTTTATCTTCAAATTTTCTGCAAATATTGGACTCTATTTCATCATATATCCACATTTCTTTTAACATGAAAGTGTTTGTAGTGGACACTTTGGTGTTTCACCTGGATCCTCTTTACAGGCCCAACATACCCATTACCCAGCTGTCAGGAATAGCAGCCACTGATGCTCACAGCTGTGGCACTCACTGGTTATCAACCTAGGCCACAGGGAACTGCCATGCCTAAGGTTAACTGCCCAGGGATCAGCCTCCTCTTGGGAGAGGGCCTGTGGCTAATGACTGCCTAATATGGAAGCCCAGGTCCCTCACCCCAACTTGGGACAACTCTAAAGGGCTGTCTCCTAGCATAAGCTGAGACCTTCCTTCATTGCCACTGCATTGCATTGTGGCCAGCCTCTCCCTCTGCCCATCCTGCCTTTCTCACTTCTCCCATGAGCACCCCCCAATCAGCCTCTGCACATTGCTCTCTGTCTCAGAGTCTAGTTCCCCACTCTAAGATGTGGTAGCAGCTATAATCCTCAGATTTAGACTCTAAAATGGGGTTTGGGGGCTGGATGTGTCACTGGCTGGCTGGCAACAAGGATTCCATGACTGCTGATCAGTAGAGTCTGGATAGTGGTAGCAGTGCATGCCTTAACAGTGCATTTTTTGCTAAAGTGTGTGGCAGTGGTGAATTGTTATGAGATCCCCTTGGAAAGGGGATACATAGGCTAGAGTAACATCTGATGCTTGAGAGGGAGAATAAACATAACTACAAGGACTATGGAATTGGGTGGCTGTTGCCAAGCACAATTGACCTATCAAAGAGAGATAATGGCAGGCTCAGGGTGATTAATCACCAATCTCAAGCAAAATGTGAAAACTAGAGGGCCTTCCGGGCAGAACCAAGGAATCCAAAAGCGTCCACAGACAGAACAGAGGAGCAGGCACAGAATGAATCCTAAGAATAGAAGAACAGGCCGGGCACGGTGGCTCAAGCCTGTAATCCCAGCACTTTGGGAGGCCGAGACGGGCGGATCACGAGGTCAGGAGATCGAGACCATCCTGGCTAACACGGTGAAACCCCCTCTCTACTAAAAATACAAAAACTAGCCGGGCGAGGTGGCGGGCGCCTGTAGTCCCAGCTACTCGGGAGGCTGAGGCAGGAGAATGGCGTAAACCCGGGAGGCGGAGCTTGCAGTGAGCTGAGATCTGGCCACTGCACTCCAGTCCGGGCGACAGAGTGAGACTCCGCCTCAAAAAAAAAAAAAAAAAAAAAGAATAGAAGAACATCAGAGGTTGATTGCTCAGCCTAACATGTCTCCTGCCCACAGGTCAGGGCCTCAATACATAAGAAAGGGGATTCTGAAACTTGGAACGGGAATATCTAGGTAGATGCCACTGAGAACCTTGAACTTCCAAATTCTACTGAATCTGTAGGACCTGCAGAAATGGCCCACTCCCCCATTTTAGAAGATATGGGAGATAGTGATTCTTACCACCCCCATATCCACCCCACCTCTTGCTTAAAAATCAGGCTCAGGCTTCAAATGAGACAAATGCCTTATGAGATAATGCTTGTCCTCCTTGAGTTCTATGGCTGCAGGTGTGCAGTCTTACGTCTGGGCTCTCTATTCTGTTCCATTGGTCTACGTGTCTGTTTTTGTACCAGTACCATGCTGTTTTGGTTATTGTAGCCATGTAGTACAGTTTGAACTCGAGTAACATGATGGCTCCAGTTTTGTTCTTTTTCCTTAGGATTGTCTTGGCTATTTGGGCTCTTTTTGGTTCCATATGAATTTTAAAATAGTTTTTTCCAGTTCTGTGAAGGATGTCATTGGTAGTATGATAGGAATAGCATTGAATCTGTACATTACTTTGGACAGTACGGACATTTTAATGAGATTGATTCTTCCTATCCATGAATATGGGATGTTTTTCCATTTGTTTGTGTTATCTCTGATTTCTTTAAACAGTGTTTTGTAATCCTAATTGTAGAGAACTTTTCGCTCCCTGGTTAGCTGTATTCCTAGGTATTTTATTCTTTTTGTGAGAAATACTAGAATTTCAGTGGCAGATGGTAGGGGAAGAAACCATGAGAGTCAAAAGAGAAAGTAGTGTGTAGTAGTTTCGTCAGACTGCCAAAACAAAAGTACCACAAACTGGGTGGTTTAGGATAACAGAAATTGATTGTCTCACCATTCTGGAGACCAGAAGCTAGAAATCAAAGTGTTGGCAGGGCCACGCTTCCTCTAAAGGATTAAGTGAAGGGTATATTTCAGGCCTCTCTCTGGCTTCCAGTAGTTCCTTGGGTTGTAGCAGAATGATGTCAATCTTCAAATGGTGTTCTCCCTGTGTCTTCACATCATCTCCCCTTTGTGTATATCTCTCTCTGTGTCCAAACTTCCCCTTTTAATAAGGACACCAGTAATATGCATTAGGGCTCACCCTACTGACTTCACCTTAACATAATCATCTTCAAAGACTCTATTTTCTTCTTCTTCTTTTTTTTTTTTTTTTTTTTGAGACGGAGTCTCATTCTGTTGTGCAGGCTGGAGTGCAGTGGCGTGATCTCAGCTCACTGCAAGCAGCTTTACCTCCCGGGTACACGCCATTTTCCTGCCTCAGCCTCCAGAGTAGTTGGGACTACAGGCACCTGCCGCCATGCCCAGCTAATTTTTTTGTAATTTTAGTAGAGAGAGGGTTTGCTCCTGACCTCGTGATCTGCCACCTCAGCCTCCCAAAGTGCTGGGATTACAGGCGTGAGCCACCATGCCCGGCCCAAAGACCCTATTTTCAAATATGGTCACATTTATAGGTATTGAGGGTTAGGACTTCAACATATCTTTCAGGAAGGTGAACTAATTCAACTCCTAAGAGTCTGTTAAAGCAGATATACTACATGAAGCTGGGAAACCCATTATTCAGCTCTTTTTTTGCAGGAGGGCCTGGAGGAAACTCTGTTTGCCAAGGTAATGAGAGTGCCCTGGTGAGAGGCACCAGCATCACAGGGAAGCTCGGTGGTGGTTGTCCACTATAGACCAACAGTGATGGTTAGGAGATGGTGTTACAGAACTAGAGTCCCTGAGAGCAACAAGGATGATAGGATCCTGAAATAACAGAGTCCAGGAGGCACTCAACTGTCAGAAGCAAGATGGCACTATTATCACAATGGGCACCAAGATAGGACTAACAGCTCCAGGGGCTCCAGCTGTCGGGAGATATGGCTATGGTGACCCAAGAAGCAAGATAAATGGGCAGCTAAGAGGATTGATTAATTTTTACAATTGAAAGAAATCAGGAGCTGAGGGTTGTCACTATAATAAGAAGTTGTGATTTCTTGCCCAGTTTCTGCACCTGAACTAGTTTTCAGACTCAGAACCTCCTGACTGAAGGAGAGGCTAGGTTTCTATGAGAAAGGACACTAAAACACTGGGACAAATATATTAATATATTAATATAGTCATTTCCCCAGTTGCTTCCCAAAGTGACTTGTGGTGATTTACACATGTAACTGTGCATTGGAGAAAGAGAAAAACCTATACCTTTCAAGGAGTCTGAGTTAGCATGTATATTCAGGAATACAAAGTGTGGCCATGGAAACCTTGTTCAAGAAAGGATTTGGCCCAGAAAATAAATGAAGTCTTGGCCATAGACACACCTAGTAGACACTTCTCAAGTCCCTGAATGCATCATTGATATGGACACACTTGGCAGTTGTCAGATTTCTTGGTCCTTGGAGTAAGGACCAAGTGTTATGATTCTCCCTCTAGCAGGTGAATCAGTTTCTTGGTCCTTGGAGTAAAAGCTATGTTAGTGGAGAAGGCCAAGTCGAAGTTCTCGAAACTGCCTACTGCACCCTTTCCCCAGGGTAATAAAGATTAAGCATACTACTGTGCAGAAGAAATGGTGATGAGTGCTGTCTTCAAAGACTTAAAGAATGCAGAGGTTATAGTTTCCCATCTTATCTCCATTGAATTCCCCAGTCTGGCCCTACAAAAGCCAGATGGGGCATGGCAGATGACAGTGGGCTGTCACAAACCTTACCAAATAGGAGATCCAAGTACAGTTTCTGGCTGGAGGTAGTGTCTTTGCTAGAACAGATTAACAAGGACTCTGGCACATGACATGCAGCCACTGAGCTGGCATATTTTTCCTTTCCCATTCAGTCAGAAGGAAAATCAAAAGGAGTTCACATTCACACGAAGTGAAGAACAGTATACGTCCATGGCCTTGCCCTAGGCTGTATTACTTCCCCTCCGCTTTGTCATAACATCATCTAAAAGAAGCTGGGACCGCTAGACATTGTACAGAACATCACATTAAATTGGATGAGCAAAGAGGGGAAGTGTGTTGGAGGCCTTTGTAAGACATATGCCCCATCCTACAAAGATTTGGGAGCCCACCACATCAGTAAACCTTTTCGGGTACCAAAAGCAGCATATTATACTCTTAGGATGACAACTTTTACTCTTTTACCATGTGACAAGGAAGCCTGCCAGTTTTGAGTGGGGCCCAGGCTCTGTAGCATATCCAGGTTGCACAGCAGCCCTACCACTTGGGCCATATGAGCCAGGAGACCCTATGGCACTGGGTATCTGTGATGGAAAAGGATTGCATGGGGTTTAAAACACCCCCTAAAAGGAGAATCATAGCACAGATCCCCAAGGCTTTGAGCAAGGTCATGCCATTTTCAGCCAAATCACACATTATTGGAAAAGCAGCTCCTGGCAGGATACCGGACTCTGGTAGTAACAGAGCACCAAACCGTAGGACATCAAGTGACAAAATGGCTTGGCTGTTCATCATGAGCTGGGTTCTGTCAGGCACAGACACACCACATCACAAGGCTGGGCTAGCTAGGTAATGGCACAAAGTGAGATGGCAGTGATAAACTGGGATTGAGCTAAGTGTAACTAGAGGGCACAAATAAACTGCACAAGTAAACCTCCAAGTAAACCCCCAGGTACCCCTATTGCACTTCCTCACACCAGTGGTCTCAGCAAATTCCTTGCATCCAGCTAATGGAAGAGGGGAAAGAAGAAGCCAAACAGTACAGGAGAGCCACTGCCCTGCAGGAGGCTTGGGAAATCCTCCCAACGAACAGAGCTTCAGAAGTGCACTTGGTCATCCACTTTTTATGGAAAAGAGGTAACATAAGATGAAGATTATACATCATGGGCAGTGATGCACAGCCTGTTAGAATCCTGGAAATATATGAGGGATAAGGATGTCTGGAGAGAGGAAGTGGATAGATTTATGAGAGAGAGTAAAGGTCTAAAGGTTTTGGTATCACATGTGAATGCCCATGTGAGAGCATGCCCCATGGAAGAAGTCTTAAACAGCAATGTACACAGAATTATACTGCCAGTTAACAGCCAGTCTCTGTCATTAACTATAACAGTGCTCACCTCAGTGCATAGTGGGCTCATGAATGGAGTAACCATGGTGGCAGAGATGAAAGCTACAGTCTCAGCAGCATGGGCTCCCGCTCAGGAAGGCTGATCTAACTACTGCCACTTGAATGTTCTAAAAGTCCAAAGCTACGTTCCTGATACTGCATCATCTCTTGAGACCAACCAGCTACTTGGTAGCAAGTTACTATGTTGGACCTCTTCAACCCTTGAAGGGGCAGGGATCACCTTGACAGGAATTGATACAATTGGTGCCTTGACCAGTACCACTACCTAAGGCCTGATCCACAAAGCTAAGATTCCATATTACACCACCTCTGACCAAAAGACCCACTTTACAATAGAGAAAGTGCAGTGGTGGGCATGTGCCCAGGGGATCCAGCAACACTATCAGATACTGCATCACCCAAAGTCGCTGGTCTGATAAAGTGATGGAATGGCCTCTTAGAGATGAAGCTGAGGGTATGAGGTTCCATGATGTAGTGGTCAGCAGTCTGGACCCTGAATCCAGAGATAAAGCTGAGATACCAGCTTGGAGATGATTTTCTATAAGAACGGAATGCCATTCCCAGCAGGTGTATATATCCTAAATCAATAAACATTATAAGGTTCTGTGTTCCACAGGTGGAATGCATGATCCAGGAATTAAGAGGTGGAAGCAGGAGTGGAACTGCTTACCACCAATTCTAGTGACCCCCTTGGAGAATTTGTGCTTCTTGACCCCATAACTCTAGGCTCTGTGGCCCAGTGGTGCTGGTTTCTAGAGGAGGATACTTTCACCAGAGAAAACTGCAAGTGTTCTATTGAATAGTAAGCTATGGCTGCCACCTGATCACTTAGGACTCCAAGTACCAAGGGACCATCAAGGAAGGAAGGGATTCATGATCCTGGAATGGATAATTGACGCTAACCATCAAGAGAAGGCAGGGCTGCTGTTGCACAGTGGAGATAGAGAAGAATGCATATGGCACCTAGATGATCCACTGGAGCATCTATTAATCATTCTTGGCCCAGCTTTGATAGCAAGTGGACAAGTGCAGTGGCCATGGCCTGAGAAGGGCACGATAACCAAAGGACTCAGACCAGACACCTCAGGGGTGAAGGTCTGGGTCACCCCACCAGATAAGCCTCCTAGATCAGCAGAGGTGCTAGACAAGGCTGAGGATAAACTGAAATGGATAACAGAGTAGGGAAATGATGAATATCAGTTGTACCTGTGAGACCAGTTTCACTTTGTAACACTTTGTCCCATAAAGTTTATCTTAAGTTTCCCCAGGAAACAAGACCAGATGGGATGCTCTTGCTATAAGAATCAAGTACACAAAGTAGCAAAAGGAATAAACCATAATGGATGTTGGGTGATCCACCTGGATCTCCCCTTTAGGACCTTCCTACCCATCCCCCAGCTGCTGGATAAGTCAGCTGCTGAGGGCTAACATCTGTGTTTCTTCCTGGACATTGCCCTAGCTAACTGCAGGAAGCCACATTGCCCAAAGTTATGCCCCCTCCTAGGGTCAACCTATGTTGCAAATGTCCAGCCTGCATGCCTTAATTTGTACCAATTTAAAGGGCCATTCCAGCTCCACACCTACCTATGGCATTGGCTGAGAGCTCAGTTGCAACTACACAGCACGTACACTTTCCTCCCCAGTGCTGCCTTCACTTCCTTATAGAGGTATCTCCTGAGAGCACTCCCCAGGAAAACTCTTTCTCAGAGCCTGTTCTCAGGGAACGAATCTAGTACAGTATTTGAAACACAGATTTCTTTACATCTTATATCACCAGAGATCTTAAACTGTCTTAGGTTCCTGGCAGTAAACAGAGGGGACCCTCAGCTGGGATTTTGAGGGGAATTTAATGAAGAGACTATTTACATTAATATGAGCAGGGTTAAAGCAATCACCAAGGAATGCCAGGGCTAACAAAAGACTTGCAATATCAACAAATCATTGACACCACTTTTAGGTCTGCAGGGACAAGAGGCAGAAATGGTTTAATGGGAGCCCACAGAGTTGTAGAGGCTGCTTCCTATGGGGCTGCAGTTGTAGAGGGCTGCGCCCACTGCCAAAATATGACCCTGAGGCACAGAGGGAGCAAGGGAAGAAATACTCCAACCTCTCTCTCCTCTCACCCTTGATCTCCTGAAGATGCTTCCCATTGTCCAAATCCACCTGTGAACTGGGTAATGCCTTCTGTAAGAGACAGCCCACCACAACACAGAATAGGGCAGAGAAGAGTAGGAAATGGATAGGGTCATGGAGGAGGTGAGAAAAGGAAGATACTAATACAAGTTCCAAGAAGTCACACCGTTTATTAGCAACAGCACATACCCTCTGGCCTACCGCTCCGAATACAAGACTCTGACCCTTATGACCACATTGGGGGTACCCATAAGACCCTGGGGATCTTTAGGTCACATGTGAAGAGTCACGAGGCATTTGTGATGACTTAGGTATTGCTTAACAAGGACGAGGGTTAGAAAAAGGAGTTGGATAGCGTGGCTTGAACCCGAGTTGCAAAAATAACACTTGCAAAAATAAATACGCTGCACAAAATGCTTTCATGATTTTTCTTCCTTCCCAAGGGGGAAAGGAAGGCCAGAAGAATTTGAGGCAAACAAGCTACCTTGGAAGAAAGCAGCATACAGATGAGAATCAGCCAGAGTTCTGAAGATTGGGCAGAGCAGAGGAACACCCCCTCCCTGCAACCACCATGAGTTTGTCTTGGAGCAGCCAGATTAACAGGAGATGATAAAGATGAGGTCAGCACTCTGGTCATTGGAGAAAGCATGTCATTAAAGGTTTTTGAAGCCAACGTAGGAGTGAGGTGGGGACCCCAAAGTGACATTTTTCACTTTGAATACTTCCAACCTGGTCCAGGCTTATAGAGCCATTTCTGGCTTGGCTTTGTCATTTTGTAATTTGAAACTCTGGATGTCATTCAGTCCACTGACATCTATCAAGCACTGTGCCTGATGCACTGGGCACTTTGCTGCTCTGACATGAGTCTGCGCCATTCTGAAGAGCTCTGCCTTGGTTCATATGGTAGGCCATGCATCCTGTGGGACATTCATTCTGTGGGGGGAACTGCTTGGACAGCTAGAAATGAGGGCAGGAGGAAAGTAGGCCTGAGCACCCAGCACCTTCAGCCTGTCTAGTCTTGCCAGAGGTCTGAGGTCAGTTCTCCATGTCTCATTTTGCTGTTCTGCCTTCAGGGGTCTATTCTCAGTCTCTGTCAACCCAATGCATTCATTTCTTAGCAACCAAAAAGCTCCAGAAGCTCCAGATGGAAGACAGCAGGTGAACAGCCTAAGTGGGGAAGCATGGGAATTGTGCCAAGGCATCGCTGCTCACCATGTCTTTATTCTCCTGGTCAGCCTGGGCTTGGGCTACACTTTCTAGTGGACAGTGTGTTGGGGTGGTCATGTGGCTGGTCCTGACCAATGGGATATGGCAGAAGGCATAAGTTGCCACTTCTAGAACTGGACCATTGATCTCCCAAGTGATTCACATTCTATTTCCTCTTCAGGAGGCTGAATAGAAGACGCTGATAGCCTGGAGGAATAAGAAGCCACAGGTGGAATGAATGAGAGTTCTGAGGACTGGGCAGAACAGAAAATCTCCCCCTCACCCCATCACTGACTCACTGTGACCTGAACAACAAAACGCTCTTACTGGCCTATGCCACTAACTTTTGTGCTTGTGGAAGTACTGAACCAATCTTGATAAAGTATAAAGCTGGAGGAGAAAGAAGGTAAGGCTGGTCTGTTTAGGGGCCTGAAATGGAAGATTAAAGAATGTTACTTTCTTTTAAGAAAAATGGGCTGCTGCAGTCTGCTGAGCAAGAGAGGGGCCTAGTGTTCCATCAAAACTGCACCCTGGCCTGTGAGAGGGATTAGAGGGATCAAGGCTGGTGACTAGAGGTGCTAGAGTAGTAGGAGGCTATCATCGTCATGCAAGGGGGAAGAAGGAGGCCTGGACAGAGATGGCAGGAGAAATGGGCTTGAAAGATGAGATAGCCAAGAGGCTGAGCAGGAAGGGTCTGCAGAGCATGGTATCTGACAGGATATGGAGGATAAGGGAAAGCCTGGAGGGCCATCGCTATGGCTTGAATGTGTTCCCCAAGACATTATGTATTAGAAACTTACTCCTCAGTGCAACAGTTCTGGGACATGGGGCTTAGTGAGAGGTGATTAGGCCATGATGACTCTGCCCTCATAAATGGATTAATGTCCGTTATCACAGAAGCAGGTTTGTTGTTGCAGGAGTAGCTTCCTTATAAATGGATGAGTTTGGGCCCCTCTTGCTGTCCGTTGTTCCTCTGCCTTCCACCATGAGATGACACAGCATGAAGGCCCTCAGCAGATGCTGACCCCTCGATCTTGGACTTTCCAGCCTCTATAATTGTGAGACTATAAATTTTTGTTCATTATAAATGACCCAGTCTATGGTATTCAGTTATAACAGCACAAAACAGACCAAGACAGCCACCAAGATTATTGGGAGTCTTGGAGGAAAAGCCAGTTTGGGAGAAAGATTTTGCCTTCATGTTGGAATATATGAGCTTAAGCTGGCTGAGAGCTATGGGAAGATTCCCAGGTACAACTGGAAATGTCACCCTGGAGCTGAGGAGAAGACTAGAGCTAGAAGTGACTGTCCAGACTGAAGCCCACCCTGCCTTCCCTGAGCCAATCTCTAAGACCCCTTAGGAATAGATACACCAAAAAGACTGATCCTAGATGCAGACCTGCACTCCGGTGTAAATTCAACTTCACAATATTTCAACAAAGATTCTCAGAGGTAGAAACGGATTAAAAGATAGAGTCAAGTTTTACTGGAAAAATGCTTGATGGGCGCTGAGGAGGTGACCCTCATCAGACAGTGAACCCAATCTGGTCTCGGTATTCACACTTTTGACAAAAAGGAAGAGACGAAGGAGAGACACATTACAGCACATGGTTGGTGCAGAATGACAATAGGCAATTCAACCACAAAAGACAGGAATGTGATCTTGGCCCTGAGGAGAAGAACAGCAAATACTCCTTGACTCTGGGTGAATTTAAAAATGAAAGAGAAGCCACGTGTAAATTTCACTAGCACTTTCACAGTGATAAAAGAAAATACTTTCACAATAAATGAGGTGCTACTAAATAAACGAATCACTTGAAATGTACTTTGGGATAGCTGAGATAAATTAAAAAACAGGTTAAAGTAACATCTGTATATTAACATCGTCATAAAATGAGTTGGTAATGGGGAGAGCATGCAAAGTACTATGAAACAATAATCAGAAACATTGTGTCAATTATTGAAAACCATGCCATTTATTGAGAAGTACTAAGTCTCTGATGTTTCTGCAACACATTTTTCCCAACTGGGTTTATAAGAAGTGTCTATTCACGCTGATAAACGCCCTTAAATTCTATCACAATATAACCTGCCTTGGGAAGACTACATGTTGAATTGATTCTTATGACATGATGGCTGAATGAGTTCTCACTGTGCTAGAGTGGTTGAATAGCCATGTTCATTAGAAGATAATATCTGATCTCTTGGAATACTAATCATAAAGATGGCAGTCATTAACCTTTTTATCTGTAGACCTGTATAAAAGAAAATAAAAAATACTTTTTAACCTGTTTTCCTATCTTATCCTCTTGGGATACCTATACAGTTGAGTTATTACTTAGAGTATGAGAAGACTTAGGCCAGAGCGTTATGTGGCTTTTCCAAAATCACACAGCAAGAGGGTGATAGGTTCTGCAAGAGAACATAGGTCTCCCCCAGCCAGACCCTCGCCTTCAGCACTTTCTTTCTCTTCAACCTTCCCGAGCCCTCCCAGCCCATCTCTCCCCTGCCTCATTTGTTCCCCTTGTCAGTCCAGGCCCAAGGCCATCACCCTCATCTTCTCACAGATCCTCCCGCAGCCCTCAGCTTCTCCCTCAGGCATGTTTGCATTTTCCTTTTATTTGGTCCCATAAGATGCCCACCCCAGGGCCATTTTGTGTTCCTCTGGCCACCAATTCAGCTCTGTGTTACCTATGTGTTGAAAATTTCCTCCACTACCTCTAATGCAAGCCATAGCCAAGAGAGAGGAGGCATTCTACACCTTTGCCCCCAGTATTCTCCCACCCTCCCTGCCTCCCCTCAAGTCCCAGAGGAGCTCCACCTCCTCTCCTTGTAGGCCATCCTCCAGTGCCCTTGTTGTTTCTGCAGAAATATGCCTTCCATCTTCTTCCTTTCACCAGAATTTCTCCCTCCCCATAGGCAGCTTCTTCCTCAGATCCCAATTCCATAAGTCCTCTTTGTCCTGCAAAACCACTTTTTTCTGCCCTGGTTGTGCCCTTCCTCAGAGTGCTGCCCTACCCCTCCTCCCACAAGTTTATGGGACAACTACTATAAAGAGGGGCAATGCTGGAGGTCCCATCTGAATCATTCAGGGAACTTGTTAAGAATACAGATCTCTTGCTCTCATTTAAGAATTAGAATGTCTTGTGGTGGCTATGAAGATCTGTTTTTGTAACCTGTTCCCAAGGGTCTCAGATGAGAGCTAGGTTTGGGGAGCTTCAGCCCTCAGGACTTCCACAAGACCCCTTGTTAGAGACGAGAGTGATGCTATGGGGAACTATGGTAGATGGGACAGGAGTGTAGGACCAGGTCTTGGAGGGCTTGAGTGCTGAGCAAAGAGTCAGGATTCAGCAGGGGAATGAGGATGGTAAGAGGGATCCCATGCAGACTTTTGAGCAGCACCTTAGATTCTGTGGTCTAGCCATAAACAACTGATGTGGCTTCCCTGTGATCCCTTAGCCAACTCCAGGGCAACAGTCAGAGGACCTATATGAATAGAGTGGGGTGGGTGGTGCTAGGGTGCAAGAGGCTAGCTGGGCAGCCCTTTCCAGGGAGAAATGTTTGGCCACAGTAGGGAACCAGCCAAAGGCACAGGCCCTGTTTTGGAGCAATCGTCAATCTCTGTCCTCTACTCTCTGGAAAATGTCGCCTGTTCTGCCAGTCGTCAGGGCTGCCCCAAAGTCACTTAGAAATTCCCAGGGGCTGCTTACTCTGCTCAGTTATTCACTTGTACAATGCACTTTCCCCAGATGGGATGTGTTAGTTTCCAAGGGCTGCCATAATAAGTAGCAAAAACTGAGTGGCTTAAAACCACAGAAATTTACTCTCTCACAGTTTAGAGGCCAGCAGCCTGAAACCAAAGTGTTGGCAGGGCCATGCTCTCTCCAAAGCCTCTAGAGATGGACCTTTCCTTACCTCTTCCAGCTTCTGGTAGCCCCAGGTATTCCTCAGCTGTGGCAGTAAAACTCCAGCCTCTGCCTCCATCATCATATGGTCATTTTCCATCTGTTTCTCTGTCTGTGTCTGAATTTCCTCTTCTTATCAGGACACCAGTTATATTGGATTAAGGACCCACCCTACTCCAGTATAACCAGATTATAACTTTAATGACAACTGCAATGACCCTATTTCCAAACAAAGTGACAGTCACAGGTATTAGGGGTTAAGTTTTCAACATATCCTTGGTGGGGGACAAAATTAAAACCATAATAGATGTTTCATGGTTTAACGTACATTTAATTTCTGTCTTTACTGATGAGACTTCCATTCTGGGAGAGATGAAGAGCCCAAAGTGTTTACACTACATAAACAGCAGGTTAATATGCCCTGGCATGACTATCTGGCTATTTCCACAGCCTGCTTAGGATACAGGTAGAGTAGACTTAGTATAACATGATGGGGTAGAAAGTATCTGCAACCTATTACTATACTGGTGTTTCCACCACTAAAAGCAGCCATTTGAATTAAAACATTATAGGAACACTTCTGGCACTAGCCAGATGGAAGTCCACTACACCCAATCTCTCCCACTAAACACAGCTAAGAACACTGGACAAAATACAAAAAGCAACTACTACCTGATAATTCTAGAAACACAAAATCAGGAGGCTTGGAACCAAATCTTGGTAAATGACTTGTAACAGGGGTGAGATACCATTTTTCCCCTATGTTATGAACTGGCTTTGATCTGTAGGTGTTCCCATTGCTGCTGCACTGCAGTGTAGGCAACAGAACTCTGGAAGAGGTGCTACTGTCTTTCTGGTCAGATGATCGGGAAAAGGACCCCACAGAGCTGGAGGACATGGGAGAATTCCCTTTGTTTCCTTTTTTCTTCTCCTGGCCCCTCACCCTAAGGACAACCATTGTTTCATACTGCATGGTGGTGGCAGCTTGAGTATCTAAAATTCCAAAAGAAAATCCTTCTGGTAAGGAGAACAGGGAGACTATGGTCCTGTATTCTAAAAAGCACAAAGAAAATCCCATTCATTTTTCTCTGCTTGCCCCAAGGGCATCTTGTTTCACAGAACTGTGTAGAATCATGGGGCAGATGAAGTTCTGAGACATTCTGTGTCCCTCTAGCCTGAGGGCTGGGAAAAGTGGCCACTTGGAGGAAGCAGGAGAATATGGTGGAAGCTCCAACAGCAGAGAGAGCTGAATAAAAGAATGACACCAATTCTGTGTCTAAATTGATACAAGTCTTGGACCTCACCATAAGCTGCACAGGTACAGAAGAAAACAAAAGCAAGATAACAAAGAATGTCGGAACTGAATATAGGCCAACACCAAGTCCCAGACTAACCCCCAAGAAGCTCACACATGGGAAAGGCCTAAGGCAGATGTGAGAACCAAACTGACAGCACTTCCTCCCACAGAAAGTGAGACAGAACTTGTGGAATGAACCTAACTGGTTTGATTGACTACCGAGACAAGAAAACTTAAGGTTCTCCAGAGGATTTTTAACATGACCCAGAGTCACATTATAAAAACTCCAAACCAGAATTACTCGACATATGGAAAACTAGGAAAATGTGATCAATTCTCAAGGGAAAGATAGTCAACACACACCAATGCCAAGATACACAAATGTTGGAACTATCAGATAGAAACTTGAAAGCAGCTATTATAATCACGCTTTTGAAAGGATAGAAAGAGAAAAGTTCTCAATAAAGAAAACTATTTTAAAAAGCCAGTGAAAATCTTAGGGCTGTGTAACACAATATTTGAAATGAACAACCCCCTGTGTGGGTTCAATTGCAAAATAGAGGTGAGAGAGTAAGGAATCAGAGAACTTGAAGACAAATGAATAGAAATTATCCAATCTGAAGAACAGAAAGAAAAATAATTGGCAAAAAAATGAAAAAAGCCTCAGGAACCTCCAGAACACTATCAAAATGTTGGCATTTGTGTTATTAGAGTCCTACAAGAAAAGAGTAGAACAAGATTGTAGCAGAAAAAGACTATTTGAAGAAATAATGTTTGAAAACTGCCCAAATTTGATGAAAGACTTAAATTTATAGATTCAAATTCAGTGAACCCCCAAACAGGATAAAATCAAAGACAACCACACCGAACATATCATAATCAAACTATGGAAAACCAGAGATAAAGAACAAAAATTCTGGAAACAGCCAGAGAATCATGGTACATTACATGTAGGGGAAGTAGAATTTGAATAAGTACAAATTTCCATTAGAAACCATGGAAGCCAGAAAACAGTGAAACAACATATTTAAAGTATTGAAAGAAAAGAACTGTCAACTCAGAATTCTCACTGAAAGCATCCTTCAGGAATGATGGTGAAATAAATATATTTGCAGACAAAGGGAAATCTGTTAAGTGAATTCATTATCAGCAGTCCTACTCTAAAAGAAATGCTTTAAAACAAAAAAGTTGTTCAGGCTGAAGGGAAATAATACTAGAGGGAAGCACGGAACTTCAGAAATGAAGGAAGAGCAACAGAGATGGAAAATGTTTGGGTAAATATAATAGATTATTTAATTTCCCTTACGTTATTTAAAATATGTATGATTGCAAAGAGCATAACATTGCCTGGTAGGTTTTCAACATATGCACTTGTAGCACATGACAAGTATACATTAAAGGTGGAGAGAGTAAAAATATCTATGTGGTTGTAAGAGTTTTATATTTTATTTGATGTTATAACATGTTCACTCTGTACAGACTGTAAAATGTTATCAATATTGTAACCCCCAAGACAGCACTAAACAAAAAGAATGCAAAGAGATCTAGTCTAAAAGACAATAGATAAACCAAAATGGAATGGCAAAGATATTCAAATCACTTCAAAGGTAGTAGAAAAGGCAGAAGAAAGGAATAAAGAAACAAAAAGAGAGAGAACAAATACTAAACTGTAGACCTAAAGTCAGTCACTTCAATAATTAAATGTAAATGAATTAAAAGACAGACATCATTGAATTGGATAAAAAATGAAGACACAACTAAATGCTGTCCAAAAGAAAGCAATTTAAACAAAAAATAGAAATAGCTTAAAAATAAAAGTATGGGAAAATCTATACCATGTGAATACTAATCAAAAGAAAGATAGAGTGGCTATATTAGAATCACACAAAAAGACTTCAGAATAGTAAAATTTCCAAGGATGAAGACGAATATTACGTAATTACAAAAGAGCCATTGTCAAGAAAATGTATATCCTAAATGTATACACACCTAACAGCAGAGCTTCAAAATACATGAAGCAAAAATTGGCAGAGATTAAAAATAAGCAGACAAATTCAAAAGTATATTTGAAGACTTTAATATTTCTTTCAGTAATTCACAAGCAAGTAAATAGAAAGTCATCAACAATATGGAAGAACTAAAGAACTCTGTTAACCAACTTGACCTAGTTGATATTAATAGAACAGCTCATTTAAAAAAACAGAATATACATTCTTTTCAAGTGTATATGAAATGTTCTGTGATATAGATGGTTCCTTCAATAGTAAAATAAATTTTAACAAATGTAAAAGAATTGAAATCCTACAAAGTATGTTCTTTGACCATAGTGGAATTAAACCAGAAATTAGTCATAGGAAAATATCTGGAAAATCCTCAAATATTTAAAAATTAAACAACACACTTTAAAGTAACCCATGGGTCAAAGCAGAAGTGTCAAAGAAAGTTAGAAATTATTTCAAACTAGAGAAAATGAAAATACAACATTTTAAAATTTTTGAAGTGCAGCTAGACAGTGCTTAGAGGAAAATGTGTATCAGTAAATGTTTAGAAACAAAAGGCCGGGCGCGGTGGCTCAAGCCTGTAATCCCAGCACTTTGGGAGGCCGAGACGGGCGGATCACGAGGTCAGGAGATCGAGACCATCCTGGCTAACACGGTGAAACCCCGTCTCTACTAAAAAATACAAAAAACTAGCCGGGCAAGGTGGCGGCCGCCTGTAGTCCCAGCTACACGGGAGGCTGAGGCAGGAGAATGGCGGGAACCCGGGAGGCGGAGCTTACAGTGAGCTGAGATCTGACCACTGCACTCCAGCCTGGGCGACAGAGCGAGACTCCATCTCAAAAAAAAAAAGAAAGAAAGAAACAAAAAGGAGTCTCAAATCAACAGTCTAAGCCAGTGATTGCCAAACTACAGCCTGGGGGCTCCAACCTATCATCTCTTTTCATAAATGAAGTTTTACTGGAATATAGCTATGCCCATTCACTTACTTATTGTATATGGCTGCTTTATTTCTAAGAGGCCAGCATTACCCTAATATCAAAACCAAACAAAGATACTACAAGACAAGAAAACTATAGACCAATGCCTACAATGAACCGAAATTCTAAACAAAATTTGGCAAATCAAAGTCCAGCAATAAGGCTGGGCACGACGGCTCACACCTGTAATTCCAGCACTGTGGGAGGTTGTGGCAGGTGGATCGCTTGAGTTCAGGAGTTCAAGACCAGCCTGGCCAACATGGTGAAACCCCAATTCTACTAAAAATACAAAAATTAGCCAGATGTGGTGATGCACACCTGTAATCCCAGCTACTCTGGAGGCTGAGGCAGGAAAATCACTTGAACCCCAGGAGGCGGAGGTTGCAGCAAGTCAATATCGCACCACTGCACTCCAACCTGGGCTACAGGCGAGACTCTGTCTCAAAAAATGATAATAATAATACATTATAAATAAGTAGTATTTATCTCTAGAGTGCAAGTCTAAGCCAACATTTGAAAATCAATTAATGTAATTTGCCATATTAATAAATGAAAGAAAAAACATGATCATCTCAATAGGTTAGGAAAAGCATCTGACAAAAGAAGAGAACTTTCTTAACTTGATAAAGGGCAACTCTACAAGGTGATACTACTACATACCCATTATATGCTAAAATAAAAGAAACTTGCAATACTAAGTGCTTGTGAAGATGTGGAACTCCTGAAATTCTTAAACATTGCTTATGAGAATGTAAAATGATATATCCCATCTGTTAAAGAGGTTGGTAGCTTAAAAGAAAATAAAGTTAAACATACACTTATCATACAACTCAATGATCAGTTATTTATCCAAGAGAAATAGGAACGTTGGTTCACAGAAAAACATGTATGTGAATGTTTGTAATGGCTTTGTTCATAATTGATACCCAAACCTAAAAGCAAGCCTTTGAGTAATGAATGGATAAACAAATTGTGAAACATCCATACAATGGGATACTACTCAGCAGTAAAGAGGAATACATTATTAATACAGGAATCAACATGAATAAATCTCAAATGCACTCTGTCAAGTGAGGGAAGATAGACTCAAAAGGCTGCATATTCTACAAGTCCACTCATACAACATTCTGGAGAAAACTAGGCTGTAAAAACAGACTGGAGGTTGCCAGGGCCTGGAGGTGGGAAAGCAGTTGACTCCAAAGGAAAATTTTGGAGAGGTGATAGCCATGTTTTGTATCTTTGTTGTGGTTACCTAACTCTAGGCATTTGTAAAACCTCAGAACTATACACCAAGAAGAGTGCATTTCACTTTATGTAAGGTAAGAATAAGTAAAATTAAAATTAACACATGCAAATAGAACAATATCTAACATTATGAAAACATATTTTTTTAAAAATTGGACTGCTTGGAAAACCAGTGTTTAAATATAAATGGTTACATGGAAGAGCTATATCATATTTTATATTGCTTATAGACATTCATTGCTTTGTCCATGACTAGTTAACCATATTATTTGAAAGAAAAGACGGTTCTTGAGAAAAGGAGCATTGTCCAGCTGAGACTTGATGAGGGTAGAGGAGAGGTGAGGCAGTCTGGAATAAGGTACCTCCTAGGTAGGGCAGACCCTGAAGATTTTCCAGGCTTCTGAGGATCTTGTACTTTACCTGTTATTCTCCTCTAGACATTGGGTTCTATTTTTGTTCTTTTTATAGGCTTGTCAAAAACTCAAAACTGCATATTTGCTATTGATTCAAACAGTATTGCTGCAACTTAGGTATTCATATTCCCATTTCACTGATGGAGAAACTGAAGCCAAAAAGACTAAGGGACATATTCAAGGCCTCAAAACTAATAAGGGCTAACCTTTAGTAAGATCCTAGTCTGCCAATGTCAATGTCTATGAAGTTGTAACAGTTGGGAGCAATCTCAACATTCCGGAAGAGCTTTTTGTTTGTTTGCTTGCTCATGTGTTGATCGTGAGAGCTCCATGAACAGAGCTGAACTTCTGTGTTCGATGCTTCGGATGGGACAAGCCAGTTAGTTAAACAGTGTATCACCCCCCTCTTTGGTTATTAATAAGCTGGGTATTTCCTGAGAAGGAATTCTAATTCTTACCTACTCCACAGAGATGCCAGAAAGATCAATTAGCTGATGCTCATCTGAGACAGAACAAAAACAAAAATGGAAAATTAAAAGCTCTACAAATGATTCTTTCCTCAGTTATTATCATTGTTATTATCACCATCATCACCATCATCATTATTTCGGCTGAGTTACTGCTTCATCAGACTATTCCTATATCTTCAATCAGGAGAGAAGCAGCCTGAATGAAACCTGGAAATTAAGGAATTAGGAGAGACATGCATTTAAAGATGGGGTGGGAGCTTTCCATGCTTAAGCATCACATCACCCTTCAAACTTCCCATTCTGGCCCTGGGTCTATTAGACACAGGGAGGCCTAACATGAAAATGGGATAAAGGTCCCCCTCCCTTCTAGTCCAGGCTTCAATGCCTTCCCTTCCCCCAAATTTCCAGACACCTGCATTGATGCTGTTCTTTCTCCTTCTGCCTTCAAATTCTCACCTTTTCCATCAATCATGGGTGTTTTCCACTAATGCACTATCTCCAGAGGCTGCAGCTGAAATGGTCAAAGATTAGGCGAGAATACCTTCAGCCTTCTGTCCTGTTGGCGCAAGTGTCAGGGGTCACCAAAGGCCTGGCCCAGGGTAGGGGGGGGATTCCAAAGGGGAGAAGTGACCCAAGGTGCACTGATGACAAGGAGGTCAGAGGAGTGCTGGGGGAGCTGTCCAAAGTGCCAGGACCATGGTCCAGCAGGGAAAGTGTGCTGGGTGGTGAAGCAGGGGAAGAATATAGGACGGTGGCCCTCAGGGGAGAGAGTTCTACATATGAAGTTTGTCTCATCCCCCCTTCTGTCTGGGACAGTGGCGTCCCATGACATTCATAGTCACAGTGTGTAATGAAGCTGCAAGAGAGGGCCTTGGAGAGCATCAAATTTGATCCTGGTGTTAGAAGCTTAAATGGAGTCACCGAGTTGTTGCCCCAGGGACACACAGAGCCAGGATTCTGAAGTGTTTCCAAGTCCTTCCTCTTTCAATAAGCCCCTCCTGATCTGATTTCTCCCTCCTGTTCAAACTTGTAATTACTTATTCAGGGGATGTCTTCCCTTCAAGTCTGTAAGCTCCATAAGTGCAGATATTGTGTCTATCTGGCTTAGCATATATCCCTAGTGCTAGAGTAATGTGTGATTCTGTGGTATATGTGTGTGTGAGTGTATACATTGCATGTTTGGCTGTGTGTGTGTGCATGGTATAAACACGGTACATGTAGCATCCACCTTTTGTTCTCTTTACTTGTCTCCTTTCCTCGAAAGCACCAAAGCTTTTTCTACTTCTTTTTTTCCCCCGCTGTCCTCAGTATTTTGTTCAGAGTGAGCATTTACTCTATGTTTGATGACAATTTGTTGATTCCAAAAGAATTCACAACAAAGCAGTGATAATCATACCTACAATGGTCTAGCTCTATTTAATTTTAAGTGTCTTTGTATAAGTGAAAATTAATTGCTTATTTTTAGTATTGCACATTTCAAAGCTCTTTTAAATGCACATTAGTTCATAAATAAATTCAGTTGGTAGGCATTTTTTATCTGTTACAGGAAAATGGGAAGATGATCTACTTAGTAGAGAGAAGCTTTTTTGTCAGATTCTATTTGAAGAAGTCTATCACTCTTCCTTCTAATGGGGTAGAGGAGAAAGGCAGAGTTGAAATAGAATTCATGCCCTGTTACCTACTGGCTTGCCCTCTCAACAACTTTTGCAAACTTTCTATCTCAATTTCCTCATCTAGAAAAGCAGCATAATAAAACTTCATTACTAGGGCTGCTTGTGAGAAGCAGGGAGACCATCTGGGCTGTGCCTAGCACACAGAAGGCATTCTGTAAATGTTAGTTTCCCTTCTCTTCCCTTCTCATTTGGGCTAGACTTCCTGGAAGGGCTAAGATTTACAACTCTTCTGAATAATAAGAAAGGATCCAGACATTGACCTTGTACTCATTTCCATGGTTTCCAGAGTCCCTCTCCCCAAGTGCTACTCTTGAGAAAGTTAAAACACGCACACGCACACACACACACACACACACACACACACACACACACACACGGTCACCCTCCTCCAGGCTTTCTCCAGCACACAGTCTCTCTTCCCCCTCTACCCCATCCATTTCTTCCATTTGAAACTCTTGAGAAGGAATCAATCCATCTGCCTCTATTTATGTTTGTTTTTCCAAAACAGCTCTTATGAAATGCAAAGTTTTAATAACAGAGAAATGATCATTTGGTGGATTGCAGAGCAATAAAAGCTAGGTTGGAAGCTGTACACACACCAAAATACTGGGCCTGCTTGATGTTTATAGTAGGGAAATGTAATATTTATTAAGCAAAACATGCGGGAAATGTGAACCAGGTTTCCTCCTCCCTTACTTCTCCAGCAGAAATTAAACAACTTTTACATCCCACGTAGTCTTCAGTAGAAGATGCTAATGATGTCTCCGATGCCCTCTTCATCTGATCAAACTTTATTGTCTGTGTCAGGCTGCCAATTAAGGCATGGCTCTCCTATTGCACAAACTTCCCGAGCCACCTTAAAGGTTAATTGAATCATGTACACGCGATGCTCCAGTGGACATGGGGCTGTAGATTTCCTCTCAGACAGTGGATCTGTTGGGAGAACAAATTAAAAAATAGTGTGATTGTTATACAGCCAGAGTGAAGGCTCCTAGGGGGTAGAGAAGAAGTAACCAGAGCCCATCCTTCTGTCTCAGCCTTTCTTCTTCTCCATGTGTTCAGCTTTTTCATGGCACCTCTTTCAAGTTCTTGTGAGCATCGTCCATTTCTGCTCTTCTCCATGCAGTGCCATTTGCTGAAAAAGACAGAACTTGTCTAAGGCAGGTCCATTTGGGGCATTAAATCTGACTGAGGTTGCCAGCTACGGCCTGGCCCCCAAAGCAAACCTTTGACCAAAGACTGGCTGCTTCTAATGCATTTCCTTGAAATGCACATCATACTTCTCAGGGGACTGTCTCTAAGAGAATGTGCTTATGTGATTATAGACCTCCCCAAAGCTAGAAACTATGACCCAGAATAAACCACAGTTTTCAGGATTTGCTGAATGAATAAAAAGAATCAAAATCATAGACTGGTCAAACTAGAAAGGTCTCTAGAGATCCTTTCCCTCGGTCCCCTTACACTGCAGATGAGAAACAGGTCAGAAGGGATGCATGGCGCTCCCAAGTGTACAAGGACATGGAAAGAAGGAAACTGTTGTAGAATCTTGGTTTCCTGAATGAGGGAAATCCCACGGATAGGACTGGAGCTGTCTAAGCCCGTTTGTGAATCTGCTCTGTGCTCACCCCCATCAGGGACATCCATATATAAATTAGCATTGGCCATTGTGGTAAAGTGCTACAAAGAACTTTATAAATTTATTCGATCAGATCCCTGAGGACCTCCACTTGATAGCATCTTTAGTCCCATTAATGCCCTTAAAAACAATTTGCTTTTCTGATTTTGTTCAGATTGCTGTTTTCCACAATTATTCCAAGTGGTTGAAGTATACTGGTTAACAGAACTTACTTTTTCTAAGTCAGGTGAACCTTAAATTGCGGCTTTCTTTAAGAAGAACACAGCTCACAATAGACTTCTAGATCGTGTACTTTGAAGATTGTGACAGGGAATCCCAGTGTTGAGGGCCATATTACAGGCTGACAGTCAGAGACTCATAGGATCTCAGGGATGGGTGGTCCTTAAAGGCACCTTCCCCAACTAACACCCTGCACAGTTACTGGGCCTTAATAAATAACTGGTGAACGCATGCAAACAAAAATGAGTGGATGGATGGATTGACGGACCGATGAAGAGATGGATGAACAGATGGCTGAGTTGCCTCAACTTCCACCCTCCCGGTATCAAAACGGGATCTTTTACTCTTGAAGGCAATGAGATTAGTATCTTCTGAGTTGGCCTGGACTAGTTCAGCCAGTGTAACTGTTAGAAAGTTCTTCCTTACATTAAGCCTAAGTCTGCCAGTGGCTTATAATATCTGAGGTCCCAGTTTTGTTTTGAGAGACAATGCAGAATGAATATTCATCTCACTCCCACGTGATAGTCCTTTAGTTATTTAAAAACAGTTGCCAGATAGACTTAAATTTTCTCTTTTCCTTCAACCATTCATCTAATTGCATATCTACCTTATGAGATTATTTCAAGTATGAAGTTAGATGTCTATTAAATGCCTGGCGTATAGCAAGCAGTCAGTAAATAGTAGATATTATTATTGTTATAAAACCTGTGATTCCAAACTCCACCAATATTATATTTAAAAATGCTCTGTATCCAAGAGATTTTGCATGAGACTTTCTAAAAATTAAATAAGCCAGCCTGAGCTAAATGGGAGCATACGGACCACAACTGGGAACAAAAAAAACATGTGTCAAGTACTGGGAGCTTACTCATTTGGATCAGAACAGGATTACCCAAAGGGAAGAAAGAAAAGGACCCACAAAATTCGCTACAGTATCTTGGGCAAGGCACAGCTATGAGCAGCAAGTTTTAATAAGCTTGCATAATAAACTTTGGAGTCCTTTAGGAAGTCCATTCCAGATGGGAAGCTCAATCACAATGACCTTGATGCTATTCTGGTCCCAGACATGTCTCTGGACATGTTCTTGTTTGTATTGTGTACACACAATGTCCCCTTGCAAAAAGACCCAACTAGACCAGAATACAAAACTTCCTATGTGGCCCAACAATTTCCTGTGGCAGAAATCACAGCTATTCACCCAAATCCCCTTCGCTATCTTCTTTTTAGGCACATGGCTGACTACATTTTCCAGTCTTTGTAATTAGGTATGGCCATATGGAAGTTTTATCTGATGAAATGTGAGAGGATGTTGATGTATTCCACTTGCAGATTTTTAAGAGAAAAGATATGCTTCCTTTCCAACATGGCTTCTGCCCTCTGCTACCAGTTGGTATAGATTATAACCCAAGGTCAAGGGTTTCATAGACTCTGAAGAGGGAAGGAAGCCGGATACTTGAATCACCATGTGGAAAAGAGCTGCCTAGTGGTCAGCAAATCAAAACTGCACTGTTACTTAAGCAAAAATAAACTTCTATTGTGCTTGACATTTTGATGTAGGTTCAAAAAATCTAAAATATGTGGCATTGGCTTAGGGGTCTGGTGAAGAGCATCAGAGAGAGACACTGGAGGCAGGAAAGAAGGAGATCCATGTCAAACAGTTGCAAAATCTATGATAGACCTGTCACATTCCCTAACATGGAAGCCAGCGAAGAGCTTACAGAACGTTCAGGTGTAAGGAAAGAATCTGAACAAGAGCCAGAAAGATGGGTTTCACATACATAAGTAATAAGAGATATAAGCTCTGGCATTTAAGAGTAGGAATGAAAGGGAAGAGAACATGCCCAGAAGTTAGAGCGTTTACCTCATTCGAAAAGTAAATGGCTCCTGAGCCAGAACTAGCAGGAGATGAGTCTTCCGCCATCCTGCTCCAGCCTGTTGTTTGAGATGTCCTCAGTGTTGCCTCCACCAGCTTAAGTAAGAGAGGCATGGTCTGAGAACTATGTCCAGCATAGAAGTTCAGTTGTGATTCTGAGCATGAGAGGTTAACTGGAAGTAAACAGGCCAGACGTTTTTGAGATAATTATACAGTTAGAAAGACCACTGACTGTATGAATCCTAAAATGACTCCAGGTCTCTACACTTGCATGAGCAGAACAAAAAAGCTATGAAAGTTATACAGCACCCAAAGGATGCACGCATCCCCATGCCCACGGCAGAGGGGATGTGGAGGATAATGAATGTGGAGGAGCATCTTAGAAAGTAAAGTCAGGGGCCATGGAGGTCGATGGACAAAGGGCTCTTCCCTTGGAGAAACATCAAGGTCTAGTCGGGAAATTCCTTCAGGACAGGGGCAGGGGCCCTTGTGCAGGCCAACTGAGCAGGATTCCATCATTGCCAGAGAGTCGGGACTACCATATTCTGCCAATTCTCCTCGCCCCTCACAGAAGTCACTATACTGCTTGCCTTGTCCTGCTCATCTCTGTACACTGCGGGTGTGTGTAAAAGTGGGGAGAAGAGGTGACTTGTTATCAGCCCCAACATAATCATATGCAGACATGTCGCAAGGACTGTCCATCACCCAAAGGTGCTGGCCTTGGGTCTAGATTCAGTAACTAGAGGGGACTTTGGGTTATCTCTCCAGGAGAAGGGGAGGGGCTTATATGCAGGACGAGGAATGTTGGAGGATAATCGGTGGCCACAGGAGCAGGCAGATACCCCAGCCTGGCCTTCCCTGGCTAATACATGGTCACTCTACTTTGAAACTACATGCATTTGCAAATCTTCCTGGGCAAAGATATAAAACTCCCCATGTGGTCTGACCAGAGTCCTGAACTAGAAATTTCCACTATTATGGGAGCTCAGTGAAACTGAAGATACTCACAAGCTTCCCTTCTTCTAGTTAGAGGTGACTTCTTCCAGTCATGGAAATGACAAAACTACTCCCCACATTACTTCCAAGTCCCACCCTAAGTACCTGGGACACAGACATGTCCAGATCAGAAATCTCCTGGATCCCTGAGCCTGCATGGTTCCTCCCTCCTTCCCCAGAACTTACTGTTGGGGCCACTCTTTTAGTACCTGTTACATGCTCTGCCTCACATTCTGGTTTTTATTTCTTAATAATAAAATTTGTGAGTAAATTCCATGAACAAGAACAGTTTCTTACATGTATCCTCCACTGAACTGCCCAATCATAAATAATCAAGAAATGTCTGTTTATTAATTGGATGGCCAATTTACATAGTAAGTAGATATTAATTCCTTTTATTTCATAAACATTTCTTGAGCATTTGTGATGCGCCAGGCACTGGGGTAAGATCCCTCTTTGCCACCAGGCCACTCATGCTCTCGTGGGGAAAATAGACACATAAAGAAGCACTAGGTCAAAGACAAGTTGAGACAGAGACAAGCATGGAACACTGTGGTGTCATGGGGAGGGGCACCCGGCCTGGGCCTGGGGGCATTGAAATTGAAAGCTTCTTGGAGGCAGGAGGACAATAATGATTATAACCCAAGCCCCTTTTTGTTTTTGTTTTTTTTTTTTTTGAGACGGAGTCTCGCTCTGTCGCCCGGGCTGGAGTGCAGTGGCCGGTTCTCAGCTCACTGCAAGCTCCGCCTCCAGGGTTTATGCCATTCTCCTGCCTCAGCCTCCGAGTAGCTGGGACTACAGGCGCCCGCCACCACGCCCGGCTAGTTTTTTGTATTTTTTAGTAGAGACGGGGTTTCACCGCGTTAGCCAGGATGGTCTCGATCTCCTGACCTCGTGATCCGCCCTTCTCGGCCTCCCAAAGCGCTGGGATTACAGGCTTGAGCCACCGCGCCCGGCCCAAGCCCCCTTTTGTATCCAATTGTCTTTTCAATGGGAACTCAAATTCTAAAAGAGATAATCCTTGATCCCTGCCTAATTTATTTTTTTAAAGTGGAGATATATAACCTGGGCGAGCTCAGTTGCAGGGCAGGCTGGGTCCCTAGCAATTGGCATGGGCTTTATCAGAGTGGCACTACAGTTTGGGGGTGTTGTCTCACCATCCTGACAGCTGATTCCATTTCTGTTACAACTGGCCCAAGTGTCTCAGGGCTGGTTGGGGAAGTGTCTGAGTGTTTATCACAGGGACTGTGGTTGGCAGAAGCCTTCAGAGTAACACAGTTACTAAGAACATACCCTTCAATGTTGGACTCTATAAAACTTACTGCCTATGTGACTTAAACTTAACTGCTCTATGCTCAGTTTCCTCACCTTTAAAATAAGGATGACAACAGTGAGGGGAAAGATCAAATGAGATAATTTGAAGTTTTCTGTGTCTGGCTTCTTTCACTTGGCAAATACTTTTGAGACATATCCATGTTGCTGCATGTATAAGTCATTCATTCCTTTTTGTTGCTGAGTAGTACTCCAGTGTATGACTATATCAAAAATTATTTATTTTCTCACCTGTTGATGGACATTTGGGTTATTTCCTGTTTGAAGCTATTATCAATAAAGCTACTATAGACACATACAGGCATTTGTGTGGACATGCTTTTTTTATTTTTCTTTTCTGTCATATGGTAAGTGTATACTTAACTAGATAAGAAACTGTCAAAGTTGTTTTCCAAAGAGCTTGGTGCATTCTGCATTCCAATCAGTAATGTATGAGTGATTTGGTAGCTGCACATCTTCATCAATACTTGGTATAAAAGTGATTTTAATTTAACCTTTCTAGTGTGTTTGTAGGGGACCTCATTATGGTTTTAATTTGCATTTCTTTTTTTTTCTTTTCTTTTCTTTTTTTTTTTAATGGAGTCTCGATCTGTTGCCCAGGCTGGAGTGCAGTGGCACAATCTTGGCTCAGCACAACCTCCGCCTCCCAGGTTCAAGCAATTCTCCTGCCTCAGCCTCCCCAGTAGGTGGGACTACAGGCACGTGCCACCATGCCTGACTAATTTTTATATTTTTTAGTAGAGACAGGGTTTCACTATGTTGGCCAGGCTGGTCTCCAACTCCTGACCTCATGACCCGCCTGCCTCAGCCTCCCAAAGTGCTGGGATTACAGGCATGAGCCACTGCGTCCACATTTCTAAGCAAATTTTGACTCTTTTAGAAAAATTACATCCACCTTAAACGTTAAAAAAAATGAAGGTATCTGAGGACTTATGCCACGATTGTGATGGAAATTCCCAAAGAAGACTCTAGTTATGCTCAGCAAAGTTCACATAGTAAAAACCCACAGACAGCCTTCCAACAAGCTACTTTGAAGGACTTTGTTGTCTCTCCTGGAGAGACAACATTCATTTGAGCATGGTGTTTTGAAGTGATTGTTTTTAAAACTCAATCCTGTTACCTCATAGAGGATTATTTGGCAATAGAAAATGGTGATTAATAGAGTCTGGGGTCAGTTTGCCTGGGTTCATAGCACTTACTAATTTTTTGATCTCAGTTTCCTTGTCTATATGATTAAATGAGTTACTATACATGAAGGACTCAGAAAATACCTGGCACATACTAAGTACTCAATGCAAGTTTTCTTTTCCTTTTTTTTTTTTTTTTATTATACTTTAAGTTCTAGGGTACATGTGCATAACATGCAGGTTGGTTACATATGTATACTTGTGCCATGTTGGTGTGCTGCACCCATCAACTCGTCAGCACCCATCAAGTCATCATTTATATCATGTATAACTCCCCAAAGCAATTCCTCCCCCCTCCCCCCTCCCCATGATAGGCCCCAGTGTGTGATGTTCCACTTCCCGAGTCCAAGATTCCTCATTGTTCAGTTCCCACCTATGAGTGAGAACATGCGGTGTTTGGTTTTCTCTTCTTGTGATAGTTTGCTAAGAATGATGGTTTCCAGCTGCATCCTTGTCCCTACAAAGGACGCAAACTCATCCTTTTTTATGGCTGCATAGTATTCCATGGTGTACATGTGCCACATTTTCTTAATCCAGTCTGTCACAGATGGACATTTGGGTTGATTCCAAGTCTTTGCTATTGTGAATAGTGCTGCAATAAACATACGTGTGCATGTGTCTTTGTAGTAGAATAATTTATAATCCTTTGGGTATATACCCAGTAGTGGGATGGCTGGGTCATATGGTACATCTAGTTCTAGATCCTTGAGGAATTGCCATACTGTTTTCCATAATGGTTGAACTAGTTTACAAACCCACCAACAGTGTAAAAGTGTTCCTATTTCTCCACATCGTCTCCAACACCTGTTGTTTCCTGATTTTTTAATGATTGCCATTCTAACTGGTGTGAGATGGTATCTCATTGTGGTTTTGATTTGCATTTCTCTGATGGCGAGTGATGATGAGCATTTTTTCATGTGTCTGTTGGCTGTATGGATGTCTTCTTTTGAGAAATGTCTGTTCATATCCTTTGCCCACTTTTTGATGGGGTTGTTTGTTTTTTTCTTGTATATTTGTTTGAGTTCTTTGTAGATTCTGGATATTAGCCCTTTGTCAGATGAGTAGGTTGCAAAAATTTTCTCCCATTCTGTAGGTTGCCTGTTCACTCTGATGGTAGTTTCTTTTGCTGTGCAGAAGCTCTTTAGTTTAATTAGATCCCATTTGTCAATTTTGGCTTTTGCTGCCGTTGCTTTTGGTGTTTTAGACATGAAGTCCTTGCCCATGCCTATGTCCTGAATGGTAGTACCTAGATTTCTTCTAGGGTTTTTATGGTATTAGGTCTAACATTTAAGTCTCTAATCCATCTTGAATTAATCTTCGTATAAGGAGTAAGGAAAGGATCCAGTTTCAGCTTTCTACTTATGGCTAGCCAATTTTCCCAGCACCATTTATTAAATAGGGAATCCTTTCCCCATATCTTGTTTCTCTCAGGTTTGTCAAAGATCAGATGGTTGTAGATGTGTGGTATTATTTCCGAGGACTCTGTTCTGTTCCATTGGTCTATATCTCTGTTTTGGTACCAGTACCATGCTGTTTTGGTTACTGTAGCCTTGTAGTATAGTTTGAAGTCAGGTAGCGTGACGCCTCCAGCTTTGTCCTTTTGACTTAGGATTGTCTTGGCAATGCGGGCTCTTTTATGGTTCCATATGAACTTTCAAGCAGTTTTTTCCAATTCTGTGAAGAAAGTCATTGGTAGCTTGATGGGGATGGCATTGAATCTATAAATAACCTTGGGCAGTATGGCCATTTTCACGATATTGATTCTTCCTATCCATGAGCATGGTATGTTCTTCCATTTGTTTGTGTCCTCTTTGATTTCACTGAGCAGTGGTTTGTAGTTCTCCTTGAAGAGGTCCTTGACATCCCTTGTAAGTTGGATTCCTAGGTATTTTATTCTCTTTGAAGCAATTGTGAATGGAAGTTCAGTCCTGATTTGGCTCTCTGCTTGTCTGTTACTGGTGTATAAGAATACTTGTGATTTTTGCACATTAATTTTGTATCCTGAGACTTTGCTGAAGTTGCTTATCAGCTTAAGGAGATTTTGGGCTGAGACAATGGGGTTTTCTAAATATACAATCATGTCATCTGCAAACAGGGACAATTTGACTTCTTCTTTTCCTAACTGGATACCCTTGATTTCTTTCTCTTGCCTGATTGCCCTAGCCAGAACTTCCAACACTATGTTGAATAGGAGTGGTGAGAGAGGGCATCCCTGTCTGGTGCCAGTTTTCAAAGGGAATTTTTCCAGTTTTTGCCCATTCAGTATGATATTAGCTGTGGGTTTGTCATAAATAGCTCTTATTATTTTGAGGTATGTTCCATCAATACCGAATTTATTGAGCGTTTTTAGCATGAAGGGCTGTTGAATTTTGTCAAAAGCCTTTTCTGCATCTATTGAGATAATCATGTGGTTCTTGTCTTTGGTTCTGTTTATATGCTGGATAACGTTTATTGATTTGCAAATGTTGAACCAGCCTTGCATCCCAGGGATGAAGCCCACTTGATCATGGTGGATAAGCTTTTTGATGTGCTGCTGAATCCGGTTTGCCAGTATTTTATTGAGAATTCCTGCATCGATGTTCATCAGGGATATTGGTCTAAAATTCTCTTTTTTTGTTGTGTCTCTGCCAGGCTTTGGTATCAGGATGATGTTGGCCTCATAAAATGAGTTAGGGAGGATTCCCTCTTTTTCTATTGATTGGAATAGTTTCAGAAGGAATGGTACCAGCTCCTCCTTGTACCTCTGGTAGAATTCAGCTGTGAATCCATCTGCTCCTGGACTTTTTTTGGTGGGTAGGCTATTAATTGTTGCCTCAATTTCAGAGCCTACTATTGGTCTATTCAGGGATTCAACTTCTTCCTGGTTTAGTCTTGGGAGAGTGTAAGTGTCCAGGAAATTATCCATTTCTTCTAGATTTTCTAGTTTATTTGCGTAGAGGTGTTTATAGTATTCTCTGATGGTAGTTTGCATTTTTGTGGGGTCGGTGGTGATATCCCCTTTATCATTTTTTATTGCATCTATTTGATTCCTCTCTCTTTTGTTCTTTATTAGTCTTGCTAGCGGTCTGTCAATTTTGTTGATCTTTTCAAAAAACCAACTCCTGGATTCATTGATTTTTTGGAGGGTTTTTTGTGTCTCTATCTCCTTCAGTTCTGCTCTGATCTTAGTTATTTCTTGCCTTCTGCTAGCTTTTGAATGTGTTTGCTCTTGCCTCTCTAGTTCTTTTAATTGTGATGTTAGAGTGTCAATTTTAGATCTTTCCTGCTTTCTCTTGTGGGCATTTAGTGCTATAAATTTCCCTCTACACACTGCTTTAAATGTGTCCCAGAGATTCTGGTATGTTGTATCTTTGTTCTCATTGGTTTCAAAGAACATCTTTATTTCCGCTTTCATTTCGTTATGTACCCAGTAGTCATTCAGGAGCAGGTTGTTCAGTTTCCATGTAGTTGAGCGGTTTTGATTGAGTTTCTTAGTCCTGAGTTCTAGTTTGATTGCACTGTGGTCTGAGAGACAGTTTGTTATAATTTCTGTTCTTTTACATTTGCTGAGGAGTGCTTTACTTCCAATTATGTGGTCAATTTTGGAATAAGTGTGATGTGGTGCTGAGAAGAATGTATATTCTGTTGATTTGGGGTGGAGAGTTCTATAGATGTCTATTAGGTCTGCTTGGTGCAGAGATGAGTTCAATTCCTGGATATCCTTGTTAACTTTCTGTCTCGTTGATCTGTCTAATGTTGACAGTGGAGTGTTGAAGTCTCCCATTATTATTGTATGGGAGTCTAAGTCCCTTTGTAAGTCTCTAAGGACTTGCTTTATGAATCTGGGTGCTCCTGTATTGGGTGCATATATATTTAGGATAGTTAGCTCTTCCTGTTGAATTGATCCCTTTACCATTATGTAATGGCCTTCTTTGTCTCTTTTGATCTTTGATGGTTTAAAGTCTATTTTATCAGAGACTAGGATTGCAACCCCTGCTTTTTTTTGTTCTCCATTTGCTTGGTAGATCTTCCTCCATCCCTTTATTTTGAGCCTATGTATGTCTCTGCATGTGAGATGGGTCTCCTGAATACAGCAGACTGATGGGTCTTGACTCTTTATCCAGTTTGCCAGTCTGTGTCTTTTAATTGGAGCATTTAGTCCATTTACATTTAAGGTTAATATTGTTATGTGTGAACTTGATCCTGCCATTATGATATTAACTGGTTATTTTGCTCGTTAGTTGATGCAGTTTCTTCCTAGCCTCGATGGTCTTTACATTTTGGCATGTTTTTGCAATGGCTGGTACCGGTTGTTCCTTTCCATGTTTAGGGCTTCCTTCAGGGTCTCTTGTAAGGTGGGCCTGGTGGTGACAAAATCTCTAAGCATTTGCTTATCTGTAAAGGATTTTATTTCTCCTTCACTTATGAAACTTAGTTTGGCTGGATATGAAATTCTGGGTTTAAAGTTCTTTTCTTTAAGAACGTTGAATATTGGCCCCCACTCTCTTCTGGCTTGTAGAGTTTCTGCTGAGAGATCTGCTGTTAGTCTGATGGGCTTCCCTTTGTGGGCAACCCGACCTTTCTCTCTGGCTGCCCTTAAGATTTTTTCCTTCATTTCAACTTTGGTGAATCTGGCAATTATGTGTCTTGGAGTTGCTCTTCTGGAGGAGTATCTTGTGGCGTTCTCTGTATTTCCTGAATTTGAATGTTGGCCTGCCCTCCTAGGTTGGGGAAGTTCTCCTGGATGATATCCTGAAGAGTGTTTTCCAACTTGGTTCCATTTTCTCCCTCACTTTCAGGCACCCCAATCAGACATAGATTTGGTCTTTTTACGTAATCCCATACTTCTTGCAGGCTTTGTTCATTTCTTTTTCTTCTTTTTTCTTTTGGTTTCTCTTCTCGCTTCATTTCATTCATTTGATCCTCAATCGCTGATACTCTTTCTTCCAGTTGATCGAGTCGGTTACTGAAGCTTGTGCATTTGTCACGTATTTCTCGTGTCATGGTTTTCATCTCTCTCATTTCGTTTATGACCTTCTCTGCATTAATTAGTCTAGCTGTCAATTTTTCCACTCTTTTTTCAAGATTTTTAGTTTCTTTGCACTGGGTACGTAATTCCTCCTTTAGCTCTGAGAAGTTTGATGGACTGAAGCCTTCTTCTCTCATCTCGTCAAAGTAATTGTCTGACCAGCTTTGATCCGTTGCTGGCGATGGGCTGCGCTCCTTTGCAGGGGGAGATGCGCTCTTATTTTTTGAATTTCCAGCTTTTCTGCCCTGCTTTTTCCCCATCTTTGTGGTTTTATCTGTCTCTGGTCTTTGATGATGGTGACGTACTGATGGGGTTTTGGTATAGGTGTCCTTCCTGTTTGATAGTTTTCCTTCTGACAGTCAGGACCCTCAGCTATAGGTCTGTTGGAGATTGCTTGAGGTTCACTCCAGACCCTGTTTGCCTGGGTGTCAGCAGCAGAGGTTGCAGAAGATAGAATATTGCTGAACAGCGAGTGTACCTGTCTGATTCTTACTTTGGAAGCTTCCTCTCAGGGGTGTACTCCACCCTGTGAGGTGTGGGGTGTCAGACTGCCCCTAGTGGGGGATGTCTCCCAGTTAGGCTACTCAGGGGTGAGGGACCCACTTGAGCAGGCAGTCTGTCCGTTCTTAGATCTCAACCTCCGTGTTGGGAGATCCACTGCTCTCTTCAAAGCTGTCAGACAGAGTCTTTCACGTCTGCACAGGCCTCTGCTGCTTCCCCTGTTGTGCCCTGTCCCCAGAGGTGGAGTCTATACAGACAGGCAGGTTTCCTTGAGCTGCTGTGAGCTCCACCCAGTTCGAGCTTCCCAGTGGCTTTGTTTACCTACTTAAGCCTCAGCAATGGCGGACGCCCCTCCCCCAGCCTCCCTGCTGCCTTGCGGATAGATCGCGACAGACTGCTGTGTTAGCAATGAGGGAGGCTCCGTGGGCATGGGACCCTCCCGGCCAGGTGTGGGATATATTCTCCTGGTGTGCCAGTTGGCTTAAAGCGCAGTATTGGGGTGGGAGTTACCCGATTTTCCAGGTGTTGTGTGTCTCAGTTCCCCTGGCTAGGAAAAGGGATTCCCTTCCCCCTTGCGCTTCTCAGGTGAGGCAATGCCTCACCCTGCTTCAGCTCTTGCTGGTTAGGCTGCAGCAGCTGACCAGCACCGATTGTCCGGCACTCCCTAGTGAGATGACCCCAGTACCTCAGTTGAAAATGCAGAAATCACCAGTCTTCTGTGTCGCTCGCGCTGGGAGTTGGAGACTGGAGCTGTTCCTATTCGGCCATCTTGCTCCGCCCCCCCGCAAGTTTTCATCATATTTCTTCAGTAACTCTTTTGCTGTTTGTCATTAACACTTTTTGCCCCATTATACTCTTAACAATTCTGAACTCCTCAGCTTATCCTGGTTCTAGAGCTTAATGAAATTTGAGCAAGAATCCTGTAGCTATGCAATCCGCTGGATTAGGCACTCTGAGCTTATAGCATGAAGGAATGTGTAAACCTTTCACTGCATAGATAGGCTATTAAATACATTTGGAAAGAGAGGAGGGACTATTGCTTACCATTTCCAAGGACTTGAAAACCAAAAGAAGGGATTAACATTAATTACATGGAGTATTTTCAATGTGTGTTATTTATCTTCCAATCAGTACACTTTTGGTATTGGAAGATATAAACCAAGACTGTCCCAGATAAACCAGAATGCATAGTCTCCCTAAAAATGTTTCAGGCACTGTGCTTGTGCCATGGCTTAGATGTTTGTCCCCTCCAAACCTCTTGTTGAAATTTGATCCCAGTGTTAGAGGTGGGGCCTAATGGGAAGTGTTTGGGTCATGGTGGGCAGATCCCTCATGAATAGGTTAACACCCTCCCTGAGGGTAAGTGAATTCTTACTCTATTAGTTCCCACAAGAGCTGGTTGTGAAAAAGATCTGGCACTTCCCCTGTCTTACTTCTTCTCTCACTATGTAATCTCTGCATTTGCCATCTCCATGAGTAGAAGGTAAAGGGGAGATGACATGTGCACTTATGATGGAAGGCAAAGGGGAGATGCAGGTGCACTCATGGTGGAAGTTGAAGGAGAGATGCAGCTGCACTCATGGTGGTGGGTGAAGGGGAGATGGCAGGTGCACTCATGATGGAAGGTGAAGGGAAGGTGGCAGGTGCACTGATGGTGGAAGGTGAAAGGGAGATGCCACATGCACTCATGGTGGAAGGCAAAGGGGAGATGGCAGGTGCACTCATGGTGGGAGGTGAAGGGGAGATGCAGGTGCACTCATGGTGGGAGGTGAAGGGGAGATGCAGGTGCACTCATGGTGGGAGGTGAAGGGGAGATGCCACGTGCACTCATGGTGGAAGGCGAAGGGGAGATGGCAGGTACACTCACGGTGGAAGGCGAAGGGGAGATGCAGGTGCATTCATGGTGGAAGGTGAAGGGGAGATGCCACGTGCACTCATGGTGGAGGGTGAAGGGGAGATACAGGTGCACTCACAGTGGAAGGCAAACGGGAGATGGCATGTACAGACTGAGGCTTTCATCAGACACAGATGCCCAATCTTGAACTTTCCAGCCATCAGAATCATAAGCCAATTTTTTTTCTTTTTAAATACTCAGTCTTGGGTATTCCTTTATAGCAACACAAACAGACTAAGGTAGCTAAGAACTTAAAATAGTTTATTTAACTACTGAACTGACCATGTTCATGTAATAGTAAATATCATTATTCTTATTTTGCACCTGGGAAAATCAGGTTCACAAGAGGTTAATTAACTTGCCCCTCAAACCACACCACAGTGGGTGAGCAGGAGAGCTGGGATTCAGACGCAGGTCTCTGATTCGGAGACTGCTGCCTTCACCACTGACCTTTCTACCATCAAACCCTCAAGACTTCTCCCATGCAAATCTCCTTTGTTCCTCTGCTTCACATTACTTTGAAGACAGTATTAATGAAAATTTTCAGATGGTAGGCTTATACAAAAAAATTGTAGAGACTGTGAAGGCCCATATACCACCACCCAGCTTGAAAAATTTATCCACAGTCCCCTGTGTATCATTTCCCAATACCATTTGCCTCCCACCTCCAGAGAGATAGGAACTACCTACTACCTGAACTAGGTTTTGTAATTTTTGTATAACTCTTTACACAACTAAGGTGATAGATGTACCCACAAAGGGCACACAGTCAGGTTTAGCAGGCTTTTAAACTTGTATAAATGATGTGATGTTGTGTACGATCTTCTGCAACTCCCCACACTCAGCCAGAGAAGCCCCGGTTCATTCATGTTTAGTGCTATGTAGTATTGCACTGTGTGAACACACAGCAGTTAATTGATCCATCCCCCCCACCAATGAATAATAAGAATATTTCCAATTGCTCACAAACAGTGGGCAATTACAAACAGTGCTCTTATGAACCTTCTTATGTAGAGTACAGACTCAGGAGTGGGGTTGCTGGGTAGAAGTGTTTGCATATCTTCAACTTTACCAGATATTGCCACTGTTCTCCAGCATGGTTTTAGCAATTTACCTTCTCACCAGCACAGAATGTGAGTTAGGATTGCTTCATATCCTCACCAACAATTGGTGTGTTCAGATTTATTTTTTTCTCTAATAGTACCTTGAATAAATTTTAAAACAGTATCATATGTATTTTTATTTCTCTGTATTTCCTTGATTACTCTGATTCCTAGAGAGACTGACCTTCTTTTCATAGGTTGATTAACTACTTGAGTTCTCTCCTCTAGATAGTAACAGCTCTCCCTTTTCATCTCATGAATCCTCTATCCCTCTGGGCTCATCTTCTCTTAAGAAGGCTGCCTTGCAAGAGAGACTTATTATTCTTTCTTACTACCCTTTTGCAAGTGCCAAGTCCCTTGTGACTTAAGGGTTATACTGCCAATTCCACTAGAGAAAGTGGCGAGAGATCATATAAATAACAAAGAGAAGAATGTTATGAGTGTCCCACAATCTTACAAAATTCTTACTTTTAAAACCTACACTTCTGGAGATGGTTTCCCTTACTTGGATCTTTGGACAAAAACCATTGTTATGTTCTTACAGAGTTCTAAAGTTCTCTAGGGGAAAAATTAAATTTGTATTTTCATTTTGCTTGTAATCTTAAATTTATATTATATTAAACATTTTCTGGACCATCCTGGGTTTTAGTACTACTATGTTATTAGATTGCCTATATTTCTAATCTTACAAACACCTTGGCACCAGGTGAGACCACTGAACAGAGATGGACCTAATGGGTTCATCAGTTAAGATGTTAAGTCTCTAATATCAGAATACCCATCTAACAGTGACTTTTAAAAAAGACACTTACTACGTTATATCAACAATCCTGGAAGTAGATGGTTCCAGAGCTGGTTCAGAGATTCAGTGATATCATCAAGGACCCAGGTTCTTTCTGTCCTTCTGTTCTGCCATCTGACGCATGTTGGCTTTGCAAACTCAGCTTTGTTTCCTCATAGTTCCAAAAGAACTGTGCATGTCCAAGGCATGAGATACTCATATAAGAAAGTTAATGGACAAGAAGCCAGGGCAGGACTGCTAGAAAGCTCATCAGAAAGAAAAAAGTAAATCTCTGCCCAGAGGTTTCCCAGTCAGACTTTTCTTTATACTCAAATGGGTCACAAGGCCACTCCCAGCTGCAAAGGAAGCTGGGAAAGCCAATGTCTGGCATCCTTTGCCTCTAAGATAGAAGGTGAAGTCTGCCCACTTGAAAGAAGCAGAGATGGATGACTTCTGGGTAAGTAAATGATGCATTTGCGCCAAGTTAAAGCTATGTGTTGTCAATATCTACTGAAAAAAAGTGACAGTTTTGCAGTAGAATAAGTAGAGAAAATGGTGAAAGAAATTCAATCATTCAAGACATGTTGCTATAGGCAAACCTAACTCAAAACACTATGCATAGGTTCAGTAAAGCAGCATCTCCTTTACTTTACTCCTACCCCCAAACCCACAGACCCACCCTTTGATGCCATGTAAGACCGTGGCATGCTTAGGCAGTTCAAGTCTATGACTCAATTCTTTTTTTTTTTTTTATTATACTTGAAGTTCTAGGGTACATGTGCATAACATGCAGGTTGGTTACATATGTATACTTGTGCCATGTTGGTGTGCTGCACCCATCAACTCGTCAGCACCCATCAACTCGTCATTTACATCAGGTATAACTCCCAATGCAATCCCTCCCCTCTCCCCCCTCCCCGTGATAGGCCCCAGTGTGTGATGTTCCCCTTCCCGAGTCCAAGTGATCTCATTGTTCAGTTCCCACCTATGAGTGAGAACATGTGGTGTTTGGTTTTCTGTTCTTGCGATAGTTTGCTGAGAATGATGGTTTCCAGCTGCATCCATGTCCCTACAAAGGACACAAACTCATCCTTTTTTATGGCTGCATAGTATTCCATGGTGTATATGTGCCACATTTTCTTAAACCAGTCTGTCACTGAGGGACATTTGGGTTGATTCCAAGTCTTTGCTATTGTGAATAGTGCCGCAATAAACATACGTGTGCATGTGTCTTTATAGCAGCATGATTTATAATCCTTTGGGTATATACCCAGTAATGGGATGGCTGGGTCATATGGTACTTCTAGTTCTAGATCCTTGAGGAATCGCCATACTGTTTTCCATAATGGTTGAACTAGTTTACAATCCCACCAACAGTGTAAAAGTGTTCCTATTTCTCCACATCCTCTCCAGCACCTGTTGTTTCCTGACTTTTTAATGATTGCCATTCTAACTGGTGTGAGATGGTATCTCATTGTGGTTTTGATTTGCATTTCTCTGATGGCCAGTGATGATGAGCATTTTTTCATGTGTCTGTTGGCTGTATGAATGTCTTCTTTTGAGAAATGTCTGTTCATATCCTTTGCCCACTTTTTGATGGGGTTGTTTGTTTTTTCTTGTAAATTTGTTTGAGTTCTTTGTAGGTTCTGGATATTAGCCCTTTGTCAGATGAGTAGGTTGCAAAAATTTTCTCCCATTCTGTAGGTTGTCTGTTCACTCAACTCAATTCTTTAAAGAAATAAATTGTGGCTGCCTTCTTGCTCCTGCCTTTCCTGAGTTCCTCAGCTCAACTCCCTGGCCTCTTTAACCCCAGGTTTATGCACATATACATGAACTTCCTTCTAGCAAACCTGGATCCCACCTGGCTTTAAATTGCTGTTAAGGTATTTCTTCCTTAGGACTTCATCTATGACCCCTCCCAGAGACTGCATTTCATAGAAAGAAGAGGACTGCCCAGGAGAAAGGGCATAACTTTGGAGTCAGACCGGATTAAAGTCTTGGCTCCAATACTACAGACGTCAATTGAATAATAAGAGAATATTACAAGAAATTTTACGCCAATAAATTCAACAACTTAGTTGAAATGTACAAATTGTCTAAAAGACACAAATTAAAAACCTAGCTGAAAAAAAGGGAGAAAATTCTAAAGAGTCCTATATCTGTTAAAGAAATGTAATTAGTAATAAACAAACAAAACTTTCCCACAAAGAAAATACCAGAAAAAATAATACCAGTCCCTCATAAACTCTTTCAGAAAATAAAGAGGAAGTAATGCTTCTCAAACCATTTTATGAGAGCACATTACCCCTTGTATACCCCTTGTACCAAACCAAAGACATAAGAAAAGAAAACTGCAGTCTATCTCTTATGAATACAGTCACAAAAATCCTTAACAAATAATTAGTAAATTGCATACAACAACATATAAAAAGGCTAATATACCATGGCCAAGTGGGGTTTATATCAGAAATATAAGGTTGGCTTAATATTCAAAAATCAGGCTGGGCACAGTGGCTCATGTCTGTAATCCCAGCAATTTGGAAGGCCAAGGTGGGCAGATCACCTCAGGTCAGGCGTTTAAGACTAGTCTGGCCAATATGATGAAACCCCATCTCTACTAAAAATACAAAAATTTGCCGGGTGTAGTGGCAGGTGCCTGTAATTCCAGCTACTTGGGAGGCTGAGGCAGGGAGAATTGCTTGAACTCAGGAGGCAGAGGCTGCAGTGAGCCAAGAACGCATCTCCGCACTCCAGCCTGGGTGGCAGAACGAGACTCCATCTCAAAAAAAAAAAAAAAAAAAAAAAAAATCACTATCATTTATCATATTAGCAGAATAAAGAATACCACATGTCTATCTAAACAGATCCAGAAAATGCATTTGATAAAATTCAACACCTATTCATGATTTTTTTAGAAAATTGCTCAGCAAACTAGAAATAAAAGGGAAATTCCTTAACCTGATAAAGAGTATCTATGAAAAATTTAGAACTGACATCATACTTGATAGTAAAATATTGTATGTTTTTCTCCAAATATTGGAAACATTGCAAAGATATTCTTTCTTAACACCCCTATTTAACACTGTATTTGGGGGTCATAGCTAGAGCAATAAGGCAAGAAAAAGAAATAAAAGTGTTACAAATAAGAAATGAATAAGCAAAAGTGCCTTTATATGCTAGAACATGACCACGGACTTAGAAAATCCTAAGAAATCTATCCAAAAACTACATACATCCACACAAAAACTTGTACACAAATGTTGATGTAACTTTTTTCAAAATTGCCAAAATCTGAAAAAAATAAATGTCCATCAACAGGTAAAAAGATGAACAAAACTGTAAAAATAGACAAAAATTGATACATGCAAAAACATAAATAAAATTTTTAAAACTACATGCTGAGTGAAAAAAACTAGAGACAAAAGAAAATATATTGTATGCTTTTCCTTTTATGAAATACTAAGTAAGACAAATCTAATCAACAGGGAATAAAGCAGATCAGGGTTTGCCTGGGGATGCAGTGAAAATTGATTGGATAGAAACACCAGGAAACCTTTGGAGTCATGGGCAAATATCTTGATTATGGTGATAGTTACATGGATGTACACATTTTTCAAAACTAATCATACTGTACACTTAAAATGTGTGCATTTTATTGTTTACAAATTATAACACAGTGAAGTTGATTTTTAAAACTTCTGTCCTCTTTATTTACAGAGAGGGCTACAGCAGCTGATTTATCCCTTAGAATCTCAATTTCATAAGATGACAATTTCATAAGTATTTACTTTGCAAATTTGCCACGATTATCTCTCTATGGTACTTACAACTGAGTAAGTAAGCAGTAACTGATTATTAATAAGTCTGAAGACTCAAAGAGATGAATCTCTAATGGCAGGGCTTCAGATGTGATAAGAAGTTTGGAAAACACTTTGAGGCAGGAACTATTGACCAGTGCTCCTCAAAATGGTCATTTTCTCTAATGGAAGTTAATTTTCCCTAATGGCCCAGTAAATTGAGCCATTAATATCCTTCCTCCAAGATAACCCTGGGTTTGGAGTTTAAATGATATATTCTCATATTTTAAAAGAACTTTATTTCATTTGACTCCCATAGCTATCTTTGGAAGTGGGTAGATCATGAACCATCTGACTCTAGAGTACAGAAAGTTAAACAGACTTGCCTAAGCCCACACACCTCAACCAAGCCTAAAATCCAGTAACTGACAGTATTTAGTACATTATCCAGAGAAGATAAGATGGGGTGGTGAGCGGGGGTAGATGTGGAGGGGAGTTCTATTTTTGCAGAACAGCAGAACAATCACTCTGTGTGAAACACTTTAGTAATGAGGGCCCATGTCCAAGGTCACAGAAAAAAATAGTGGCAGAATGGATATCCCCTGAGTCTTCTGGGGTGTTCTTCCTGTATCCCCTGCCTTCGTCTCTCTCTCAAAAATGGTGATGGACCTGGTATTTTCCCTTGACCTTCAATAGAGCTTAACAGCATAAGATGCTCTCCTCCCATGCATTTTTTCCCCTGCCTTTTCTGGGCAGTATGGTGCTCTGTCCCCACTGCATACTCTTGCCAGTGCAAGCAGCTAGGGTTGGTGAAGGTCAGTGGACAGTTGGCCCAGCTGTTCTGGCCAGGGAGGTTGCCCCACTCCTGGCTGCCCAAGGGGAGTAGGAGGGACAGAGTAATTAATTTCTATGCATATCATTGCCAGGATCACTTACTGATCCGAGGAGGGAGATTAGAGATGTCACCCTGTAAATTGAGTCAGAGCCTTCACCTCGGTGCTTGGCTGGCAATTTTACACAGTGCCTGACACAGTAACAAACGCAGGGTACAAAAAGGCAGCAGCTCCCCTGGGTGATGGACGGGGGGAATTGGCCCAATAAATTGTTCCCTGTAAAAAGCCATGTTTCTGTCATTAAAAGGCAGTGAATTCACTATTGCTTTTCATTAGCTCTGGCCTTGCTAGACATGAGGTGTAATTGACAGTGTGGTTACAGGAGGTGGGCCCCGAGGTGAGGAAGACAAAGAAACTGAAAAGAGATTCTTATTTATTAAGGTGGAGGTGACAGGGCTGCTTAACAAGATTTTGGCATCGGGGCCGGGTGTTGGGAGAGGGGTCGGATCCTCTGAGGGTTTATCCAAGGGCATTCACTCTACCCAGGAGAATAAAGAGCTGGTCAGACTCAAGGGAGAAGCTGGGGCCACCCCACCAGGGCAGAGGCAAACCCTGGAGCTCTAGGCAGTGGAGACCACTTATAGCTATCACCCCCACCCAGCTTAAGGGCATCATGAACACTGGACTGGGGTCAAAAGACCTGGGGTCTGGTCCTAGATTTGTCATTGACCAGACTACTAAGCAGTTCTAGAAAAGTCACTATATCTTTCCAGGTTTCCATATCTCCACCTGAAAAATGGGAAGAATGAGGTCAAGTGAGACTTGCTCTCTGAGAAGGCATTTGGCAGAAAAGTAAAATACTACAGACGTACTTGTGATTTCTAGAATTGTTCTATTTTCTTAGTTTAAGCATAGAACCAAGAGTTTTTTCTACTGCGTGGGTTATAAGTGATTCATCTCATTATGGTTTTGATGTTTATGTTGTCCCAGAGGTGGCCCCTGGGAACCTTGAGCTGGCCCCTGCATCTCTTCGCAGGCCTCCTAGATTCTTGGAGCTCTACCTTACATCCCTGCACAATGAGATGTTCCAGGCTTATCCGATACATCAATTCCCTCCGCACCCCAGCCCTGGCTCCTTTACTGGGTCAAAAGCAAAACAACTTGCATAGGAGCTGTCACTGCACATTTAGGAGTGAGATGTGGACCGCCTGTAGGACTCAGCCTCACAAGCCACAGGATGTAAAGGGGTTGAAGTTAAAGTGGCCAAGGATGTTTCTGGAGAGTGAGAGCTGTGGCTGTGCTGTGAGTCCTACACCCACAGGCAGGTGGGAGGTGTGCTGCTCCCTTGCCAAGGAGGACACTGCTGTGTCCCCAGGAGTTAGGGGCACATGGGGCTCAAGCAATCACAGACAAGAGGCCAGGGTAATGGGGAGGTGAGAAGGCTCTGGCCCAGAGTAATGGGGAGGTGACAAGATCACCTGTCTGCAGCTTTCTCCTGGGCCAGGTGTGGGCCCTGCAGGAAAGAGAAGCACTGAGGTCTTTTCTATTCATGCCCCAGAGGACTGCACAGAGGGATAATACAGCCCAGTAGGGAGCAGGGGCTGTGGAGACCCTTCCCCTAACACAATGGGGAAGATGTACATGGCCCACTTGGTCACCTGATCAAATGTATCACCCTTCACAGGAAGTGCAGTCAAGAGTTCCCTTTGGGACCTTCATGAACGTGTCCCTGAGAGGAATAAAGTTTAGAACATTGGCCAACTCAGAGACAGTCCATATGAAACAGTTTCCCAACAGCAAAACAACAAAATCAGGTTACCCTGGTTCCAGATGGGCAAGACCTCCCCTCCCCTCTTCAGCCTTCTAGGGATTAGGAAGTGCCTCTAGGACCAGGTGGGGGCAGGAAAGAGCAGCTGACCACAAACCCCTAACGTGCACCAGCCAGTCCAGGCTGCCAAAGCCACCTGGGCTATGGGAGGGGAAGCGGGATCGAGTATTTAAACAGTAGTTTCCTGGACATTTTAATTACCCTGTGAGATTACTCTTCTGATGGGTTGGGCTGGAGAATATAGCTATTTCCTAGCTGAAGCCTAGTGAATTTGTTCCTGGGGCTACTGTAACAAAGTCCTAAGACCGGGGGGCTTAAGCAACATACATTTACTGTCTCACAGTTCTGGAGGCCAGAAGTCCAAAATTAAGGTGAGAACAGGGCCATGGCCCTCTGAAGGCACTAGTGAAGGATCTGACCCAGACCTCTCTCTTCACTCCTGGAGTCCTCAGGAGTTCCCTGGCTTGTGATTGGATGTCTTCTCTCTGTGTCTCTTCACAGTATCTTCCCCTGTATGCGTCTCTCTGTGTCCAAATTTGCCCTTTTCATAAAGAAACCAGTCAGATTATAGTAGGGGTCACCCAAATGACCTCATTTTAACTTGATTACATCTGCAAAGGCTTCATTTCCAAATAAAATTACATTAATAAGTATTGGGGTTAAGACTTCAACATCTTTTGGGGGACATTATTCAAGCCAGAACACCTTGTACTACTGCTCATTTGATAAACCCTTCCTTCTTGAGGGCCTGCTGTGTCCAATGCTATGCTGGGCACTGGGATGATGAACATATGACCCAGGGAGACCCACAGTTGTGGAAAAACACAGCAGGACAGTGATTGCTTTGGCGGAGTGGACCTGTGCTGCACCCAGCCGGGGACATCGCTCTGGAGAAAGTGATTCTTGAGTTGAGTCTTTTCAAGTTGACTTTCAAGTTGATAGTAGCTTTGAGTAGTCAGGCTAGGCTGGAGGAAGGGTTAGGGTGACCAGCTGTCCTGGTTTATCCAGGGCTAAGAGAGTTCTTGGATGTGAGATTTCCAATGCTCACGCTGGAAAAGTCCCAGGGAAACTAGGAAGAGTTGGTCACTCCAGACAGGGAAGACACCTGACTTCAGGAAGCAGAGACGGGCATCCGGCCTAAAATCAAAGGTGAGAGGAAGTAAAAAGCTCTTGTTGAAGTTCTCTGTGCAGTTATTTAAAAAAAAAAAAAAAAAAGGAGCAGTGTTGGCTAGAGTGTCTTGGGAAAACTTCAAGGAGGAGATGGAGCTTAAGCCAGACCTTTGAGGATGGGAGGATTTGGATGGGGGAGAGAGCAGGCTCTCCAAGTGAAAGAACAGAAGGAGCAATATACACAAGAGAGATTCGCACCTGTGGGAGTTTCAAATGTAAGAGGAGGAACAATTCCTGTCCCTGGAGCTTAGAATCTTGTGGGATAAAGATGGAGCAGGGAATGAGTCAGATTAGGGTCCACAGGAAAGCAGGCACATACAGGCAAATGCTGGAAATGGTGGGCCATGGGAAGAGGGGCCCAAGCACTCTCCAGACTCCTCCTAGGGAAAGCTTTGCTATGCTCCTATAGAATACCAGAGGCCAAGTTCGGGATTCTAATGAGGCTGAGGTCCCCCAGGGCTACAACCCACTGGGCAACTGAGGAACGCCCTTTTCTTCCCTTCTTCCCTACTGACTTCATTCAACCTTCCTTCTACCCATCCAATAATTACTATGTGTCCATTACATTCCAGGCCACATACTAGGGTCCAGGAGCACAACAGTGAGTAAAAGGAGAAATGGCCTCTACCCTCATAAAGCTGCAGCTCTGTGGGTGGAGGCAGACATTAATTAAATCCTCAGATAAATAAACATGAAATCACAAATAGGATCAGTGCTATGAAGATGAGGGCCAGGGCTCTGACGAGTGTATCCAACTTGGTCTGGAAAGCCAGAAAGCAGGGATTGTGTCTGCCTGTCCAGGGGGCATGCCCAGCATAGCACAGAGAGACACTCAAGGCACTCAATCAATGAATAAAACCAAAGAATAAACCTGGGAACTGGGGAAGAGTTAGGATAGGGTGCAAATGATAAGAGCCCAGATCTTGCCTGTTTAGGAAAGAAATTTTAGCACATAAAACCCAAAGATTCTTAAGAGGGAATGCCTGATAATTCATCTGATTTTTTTTTTTCCTGAACAATTTGTCCTCTTCCCACTTGGCTGTCCAGATAATTGGGGCAACCCAAGAAATTGGATCAAAAGTCATTTCCCCATAGTAAAGAGCATGATTCTCTCCACCAACATTTCTCTTTGGGTTTCTTAATTCTCTTCCTTTTCCTCTTCATTCTCCTACACAGGAATGCCCAAGAAGGACCAGTCCAGATGCCTGGCACTCCATGCCTTGTTGTCCTCAGACGAAATACTGGCAAAATGGGAGCCTTAAAATCAAATAGCAGGCAGTGTCCAATAATTAATTTTGTTTTATTCCCATTGTTTATTTAATACAAACTTTAAAACTACATTAAGAAGGCAGAACTGCGCAGTGTAGCATGAAAATGAGCTGGAAGCTTTCCAAGTGGAGGCCAGGAATTAGCTAATTGGTCAGATGTGCAGGATGACTTCAACTAAGATGTAATCAAGAAGCCACACTTCTAATGGTTCATCAGCAAGAGATACTACCCCCAAAGCACTAGACTTCCTAATTCCTGGGCTGCAGGATGGCTTGGGGCCCCCAGCCAGCCAGAGTGAAGACTATAGACTTCAACACCAGCTATAGACTTCCAAGGAGACTGAGTTGGGGTATCCCTGAGCCACAGGCAGGGAGCAGAGATCTGTCCTGCTTCCCCTCATCCAGATGCCATTTGCTTCAGATTGCTTGCTGCCATCTGGAAGGAGGACCTTGAAAAGCCACCCTGGACCTGGTCTCTGCACCTCCAGAGGTAATTGGGGAGCTCTGGGCACGAGGCAGAGCTGTCTTTGTTAGTAAGGGCTAGGTGCCTCTACCAGGCCAATTTGTCTATCTTGCCTGTTTGGTTTCTGTGGCTTCCCTGGATCTAACCATCTTATGAGCTTCCTGACCCCCCATTTTACCTGAACCCTAAATACAACATTCACCTGCCTCTTCCTTGCTCCCTAGGAATTCCTGGGAGCCTGACCACAGCCTGAGTGTTAATCCCACCCGGACTCAGTCCCCTTCTGATTTCCATTCACGACATACGACTCTCTGAGCCTTTATGCCCACCCTACCTCCTGGCACCTTGGTCTTATGGTCTACAATGGGCATCAGTGCCTGGCTTGACTGCCTAGTCACTGCCTAGTCCCCTGGTTCAAAGCCATCAGCACCGCCTCAGCTGCCAGCCTCCCAACTCCATCTGACTTTCATCTTTACCTCCTACTCTGGGATTTCAGCCTTCTTCCATCTCTTTCTTGCCTTCTCACCTGCTTTCACAACCTGCTGCCCCTTGGATTTGCTGTGGTTAGTGTCTGCCCAGAGCAGTCACATCCTGCCTGGATCCTCTAGCTCAGCCACTTGACAGCACCCTTCCCTTTCCTGTCACATATGCTCAACCTCAAGCCAGGCTGTCCTCTCAGTAATGCATTCACTAAGAAGTCCAGATACCCCTAGGACAGCTCCACGATGGGGCCTGAACCTCAGCTAGCATTCAGGGCCATACTATTTATAAGGAGGGATTCCTGTCAATGCCTCCTCCTGCAACTCAGCTGCTATGTAACCCAGCTCCAGCATCCCCTCCCCTCATCCCATGGCTGTCCTGGTGCAGGCTGGCCTATTGCTCTTCCGCATGTGCTCTTGACACTGCCTTCTTTTCATTGGCTGCAACTGGTGTCCAATCCCCACCCACAGAGCCTCTCCCCAGGGAGATGCATGTTTCAACCTCCCTGGCTCCACCCAGTCCCAATGACCAACTGGGCAATAATATTTAGTCAAAACAGTGTTTTCTAATGACCAATTTCTATGCCACCAATCAATAAGGCTATAGTATTGAACTAAACTGATGAAAAATGTCATAGAAAACACTTTGCCCATTGATTTTTTCCGCCTCTGTTACAATTAGAGAACAACAGAAGGTCACATATGATCAAAGGCTAGATCATGTGTAAAGGACTCTGATAGGCAGAGAGTTAAGAGAAGGAAGAGGAAAGTCAGCGTGGGCTTCATCAGACAGAGGCAGTTTAAGAGATCTTTGGGGCTCTGCCTTTTACTATCTGTGCAATTAGAGACAGGGTATTTAGTCTATTTCTTTTTCATACCTAAAATAGGATTGACACGATTGACTCATATGAGGTTATGAAACTAAAGAAATTTTTGTCTGGGTGCAGTAATCCTAGCACTTTGGGAGGCTAAGGCAGGTGGATCACCTGAGGTCAGGGGTTTGAGACCAGCCTGGCCAACATGACAAAACTCTGTCTGTAGCTAAAAATACAAAAATGAGCGGGATGTGATGGCGCATACCTCTATCTCAGGTATTCAGGAGGCTGAGACAGGAGACTCACTTGAACCCAGGAGGCAGAGATTGCAGAGAGCCGAGATCACGCCACTGCATTCCAGCCTGGGTGACAGAGCAAGACTCCACCTCAAAAAAAAATTATACACATTTATTTATTCATTTTCAATCATTTAAACATTTATTGAGTATCTTCTATGTCCCGGACAAAGTATTGAACCCCGGGTGTATAAAGATAAATAAGACACAGTTGCTCAAAGAACTTGCAATCTTAAAAGGGAGACTGTAGACACTTAAAGAGAGTCTGTGTGATGATAGACATATGCAGAAGTCATTATGGGAGCACACAGGAGGGAGGTGGGGAGCAGAGACAAGATGGGAAGTCTTCCTGGAGGTGAAGATGACAGATGTGGTGGAAATAAATGTGGCTTAGTCAGACAAAAGGGGATAGAAGAACTCCCCAGACAGAAGAAGCAGCATGAACAGAGGCTTGTGGGAGGGGAACAACTTGCGGGAGTGCATGTTTGTGTGTGAGTGGACATGAGAGAATTATAATCCCATCAAGAGTTTTTAGAGCCTAAGGTTAAAGGCAGAAAATAATGACAGATCAGTCCAAAGCTAAGTAGTGTCCTAAGTCACATATTAAGAAGCTGGGAATTTACTTACTCCATGGGAAATAGGAAATTGCTCCATGCTTTAAGGAGAGGAATGGCATGGTCAGATTTGGTGTTAGAAAGCTCATTAGGCCTAGAGGATGGGGGAAAGGATTAGAGGGAAGCAGGCTTTGAAGCAGGGAGACAGGAGGAAGGGCTGAGCAGTGATCCAACTGAGGGTCATGAGGACCTGAGCAGGCGAGGGCCCAAGAGCCTGGTTATAGGTCAGAAGATAGCATGGAAAGACAAAAGGATGGAAAATACAGAGAAGCATGCAGGAGCCCCTTGGGACATGGTGACAAAATTAACTTCACTGTAACTGGAGTACCAGAGCACAGAAAATCTTTAAAGCAGCAAGAGAAGAAAAGAAATATTACCTTCAAAGAGCAGCAGTAAGACTTATAGCCAACTTCTCGACAGAAATAATGGAAGCCAGAAGATAGAGAATGATAGATTCAAAGTCCTCAAAGAAAACAACTGCCAACACAAAATTCCTACAATGACTATATCTTTCAAAAGCAAAGATGGAAAAGGGTTTTCTGCTTCCTGGTGGGATACAGTAGCTTGAGGCAGACCACCCTTCCTGCCAAGAAACACTAGCAGGGCCAGATGAAATAGAGAAATCATTCATTTGAAGTCATCGAAGATCTGCTGAGGCAATGGGAACTGGAGCGGCTCAGATTCTGGAGAGAGAGAGAATTTGGAGAGGTCAGCTGACTTCCCAGCCTGCAGGAGTCTGAGAATGGGGCTTCACATAAATGGTTGCTGCTTGGGACCAGAGAATACAGCAGGACTCCTGATGGAAATTTGGGTGGGCAGGGGAGGTCTCAATCTCATGGCCTCTTTTCCTCTCAAAAAAATCCCCTCACCATAGCTCCCTGCTGCACTTCCTCTGCAGAACAGATGCTTGAGATAATGCTGGATGCTGCCGCCTGGGTCAGAGTGGGGCTGGATCCCTGCCGTCTGTCCTGCCCAGCTTTACATGGAGCTCAGGTGGATGACCTTGGTTCTGGATGGCCTCAGAAGTTATGTAGCTGTACTGGCTTAAAGAGACAGTGAAGTTCAGGGTCAGGGTCAGGGTCAGGGCTGGGAACACAGAAGAAGGGTTGAGGGCAGAGATGGGTCATACCTAAGCCAGGTTTGGGAGGCCACAATTAAGGAAAATCCAGAGACCTGAAACCCCACCTCTTACCTGAGACTGAACTCATGGCCTCTCTCATAAGCATGCTTCTTTGCTTATTATTCTTCTCTTCCTGCCTGGAATTATCTTCTTAAACCACCTCTCCTCTCTCTAGCCATCCATTATTTATCCTACAAGCCCTATCCACTACTATGAAGGAACCTGCACAGAGCCCTCCCTCCTCGACACCCTTACCCACTTGCCATTAGTCACAAACTCCCTTGTATGATTGGCACTCAATCCCATCACGAAGAGTTCCCAATTACCTTACCATACTGTAAGCTCCTTGAGGGCAAAGGCCAGCCTCAGACCAGGGGTCTGCACCTAACACACATCTGAACATGATGCTTTGAGTAAGGAGAGAGATAATGACTGTGGCATTCTCAAGAGGCAAATATCTGAGCACTCAAGGTCAGGGCAAATGTAGATCCTCAGTTCTTGAAGGCAGAGGTCTTGTCTTCTCTTTCAACTCCCAACTTGCAGCCTCCTCACTCCCTAGAGCCTTGCTCATAGAAAGTACATGTTGAGACCAGGTGCAGTGGCTCACACCTGTAATCCAAGCACTTCAGGAGGCCGAAGCAGGTAGATCACTTGAGCATAGGAGTTTGAGAGCAGCCTAGGCAACATGGCGAAATCCTGTCTCCACCAAAAATACAAAAAGTTAGCTGGGCATGGTGGTGCATGCCTGCAGTCCCAGCTACTTGAGAAGCTGAGGTGGGAGGATCACTTGAGCCTGGGAGGTAGAGGCTGCAGTGAGCCTAGATGGCGCCACTGCACTCCAGCCTGGGTGACAGAGTGAGACTCTGTCTCAAAAGCTAAAGTACATGTTGAACAAATGAATGAAGCAATTTTTCCAGTTACCTTTATAATGGACTGGTCAAGATTTCTCTTCCTCCTCCTTTTCCTCCTCCTCCTTTTGCACCTCTTCCTTTATTTTCACCAGCCACAGAGAGGACCTGGACCTCACACTTGACTTTTGGGATATGGACTCCTTTAGGAATCTAAACCCTCTCACTCTTTCAAAAAAAAAAAAAAAAGGACTTCTCCCTGTACATTGCATGCAATTTTTGAAAGTTCATAGAGCATTCCCAACCCAAAGCTATATCACCCATACAGTGGCTCTTTTAATACTCTATGTCTTATGAAATGGGATGGTGATTGTCACCAAGGATTGGCTTCTGTGAGGGAACCCGAGGCCACAAACACTCCTCTCCAAAGAGAACCAAAGTGATGTGATCATTTTTCCAGTCCATTCATGTGATTTCCAGCCACTTGTGATACATAAACTGGCCATATATAATCTTGGGCAAGTCACTGAACCTCAGTTATCTCATTACAAAAGAAAAAGAAATCTCATTATAAAGAGAAAAAAATAATTAGATGACCAAGACAAAAAGAAGTTTCCACTTGATTCCATGGATGATCAATTCAAGATCAATAAGATCAATGCCATATTCTTTGCCCCCACAGAGAAATCCCAACATTGAATCCAACAATGATTTTGATGTCAGTTGACACTGGGCTCATTCCCTCTCAGCCTGAGGCCCTACCTTGCAGGGCCACCTCCTTCTTGTTACCAGGTATGCTAGACTGAATAATGGCCCCCAAAGATACCCAAGTACTAATTTCTGGAACCTGTGAATATTACCTTATATGGCAAAAGGGACTTAACAGTTGTGATTAAGTGTGATTACCTTGAGGTTGATTACCACAAACTTAGTAGCTTCAAACAACACAGATATATTACCTTAAAGTTTTGTAGATCAGATATCTAACATGGGTCTCACCGGATAAGGTCAAGGTGCTGGCAGGGCTGCGTTCCTTTGGGAGGCTCTAGGGGAGGGCCTGTTTCCTGCCTTTTTCAGCTTCCTTTTCAGCTTCTAATGGCCACCTGCCTTCCCTGGCTGTTGGGGCCAAGTCCTTCTCATACTGCCATCTCTTGTATTCTCCCTTCCAGTTCCCTTTTCCACTTTTAAGAACCCAGGTGATTACACTGGGCCCACGGGGACAATGCCCGAGAATCTCCCTATCTTAAGATCAGCTGACGAGCAATCTTAATTCCCCTCTGCCATATAGCCTAACTTATTCACAGGTTCTGACAGTTAGAACATAGACATCTCTGTGTAGTGGGGGCAGGTGGATATTCTGCCTACCGTAGAAAGAGACAGTAGGGAGAACCTTCCAGACAAGAAGGAGAAGTACAACAGAAGTATGAGCCAAAGTTCGTAAGAAGAAACCAGAGTTTCAGAAGGAGAATCATGAAAATAAGGCTAAAGACATAGTTTAGAGTCAGATGGTGGGCAAAGGGCTTTGGAGGCCAGGATGGTGTAGGGCTCTGTTGTATAAACAAGAGGGAGCAGGGTGTCCCTTGCTTGGACTGTGGTATAAAAGTTGCCTGGATGGGCAAGGTGCAGTGGCTCATGCCTGTAATCCTAGCACTTTGGGAGGCCGAGGCGGGAGGATCACGAGGTCAAAAGTTCGAGACCAGCCTGCCCAATATGGTGAAACCCCATCTCTACTAAAAATACAAAAATTAGCCGGATATGGTGGTGTGCACCTGTAGCCCCAGCTACTCAGGAGGCTGAGGCAGGAGAATTGCTTGAATACAGGAGGCAGAGGTTTCAGTGAGCCAAGGGACAGTGCAGTGCCCGGGCAACAGAGCAAGACTCCATCAAAAAAATAAATAAATAAATAATGGATGTTGTCATTTATTTCTTTGACCTTCTCCCCATCATGGCACGGGGAAGTGAGGAGAGGAGTTCTCCTGGACATCTATGGGCAGCTGTGGACAGGTGTAGAATTAATATGACCAAAACATCAGGACACTGAAAAGGGAAAGTGGGAAGAGAGGAGGAAAAGAGAGGGCGAACAGAACAGAGTTTAACCCCTTCATAACCTGCTCGCACCTTTTAATTCCCATTGAATAGGCCTGATTCCATTTTGATAGAAAACATGCCCAGCGCGTGGTTCAGAAGACTATAGAATTGAGAGCTATTAAATACTAAAAAGACAAGGTGAGAAACAATTTGCAAAATCTCCTCTTTTTATAGACTGCAGCGATTGAGAAAAATTGAGTAAATTCCCCAGCTGCCTCAACTGCAGTCTGTTTCAAGATTCCATCAATTTTTTACGGTACAATCAATATTTATGAATCCCCAAAGAAATGTCGCAAAGAGAAACCCAGCGCAACATTTTCTCAGTGGTTTGCAGAGATGTAACAGGGGGACCTAAATAACTTTTAAAATAATCTCAATGACAATCAAAGACTCTTCCATAGCCAATGCGGTTTAATGTCGGGCTTTATATTAGCGCTGCTGTGCCGGGGGCGGGGGCGGGGAAGGGAAAACGTTGAGTTTAATCTGTCCAAAAGATGACACTTGGCTATAATAAGTACGCTGTAATATGGTACTTAAAAATTCAAAGGAAGTGCTATATTAATAAGTCCCTGGATTTTTTGTTTAATACATTCAAATATCGGTTAAGCAATAGATTTTTTCAGGCAGCTGGAAATAAAAGAGATTTCTGGGGAAAAAAAAACAGACAAACAAATCCACATTGCTTTAATGGCTACTTTAGGTTTAATATCTAAACTTATTTAAATAACTCTGCGCCCTCCTGCTGAGAAATATTGAAACTAATGGATTCCTTTGTGCGTAATCTCCATTTAAATGTGGAGTTTAATTTCCCTTTTGGCTAAACCTATGGGAAACAAGTCCTGAAATGTCCCTCTTAAAAAAGAGACGAAAACCCCATATAGAATATTTAGGGGGATTCCTTTATTTTATTTAAAATTGGTTTGGGGCATTAAAACTAAGTAGCCAACGAAAAGCGAGCCCGCAGACCGCCTAAGTTTATACCTGGAGCACGAAGTGGGCGCTGGGCGCCTGTGGTTTCCCAGGTGCGCAGACGCCCATGTGCGCAATCAGAGCGCCTAAGCCCCGCGCAGATCCGGCACCCCCCTTGGAGGATGCTCCCCACCAGCGCCTGGCTCTCTCGACCCCCAAACGCTGTCCCCATCCTTCTCATAAAGATAACACCGAAAATACCACCCCTGGAGCTTCCTCTCTGAGGCTTAAGGCTTTGACTTCTGTTCCATGCAAATCTCCTCAGGCAGAGTCAGACTTCCCGGTGGCTGAGGGCTATTTTGTGTACATGAATATGCATAGAGACCTGTGATGTCAGAATGAGAACTAAGACCTAGAAAGCAATCCATGCTGCCCTTTCGCTGGCCCAGGAAGGGATTAATCACAGATCAGTGTTAGAGGTGCGATGAGAACCCAGGAGTTCTGATTCCTGGGTCACCATGCTCCCTTTGCCAAGGGTGGAGCCGACACCGACAGACTCTTAGCGCCTGTGCGGTGTGCATCTTGGCGTTAGTGCACGTGCTGCACGGGTGACTCTGCCTGAAACTGAGCATGTGGGTTAAGGTACCATATGCTTCTTATAACCACTCCAAACTGTACAGACATGAGAATACCAGGGTTGTCATTGTCATCAAAGGATTTCTTTAGATGTCTTCTCTCAGTTGTGTAGATAAAATGCAGGTTATAAAGATGCAGCTTGTATATAATTCTCATTACAACACCCTACTGCATAAAACCATCCACACCTGGGTGTGCCTGCCCAGTGATAGGCTTCTACATGGCCAGTATATTATAATTCATGGACAATGGTAACTACTAATAATTTAAAGTTGAGAGGGAAAAAGAATGAGTTGGTCTTTCATACAATATATCTGTGATAGAGAATAGCCCTGTGACAGAAGTTGGGAGTCCTGGGTTCTGGTCCCAGTTCTTTCTCTTACCAAGGGTGGGAGCTGAGCATCATTCATCTTTAAAATGGTGAGAGTGATAACAATAACTTGTAGACCAAAGGCAGGCCCCCGGAGCAAATGATTTAGGGAGATTCCTCAGGCTACATGACTTGATTATATTACATTATAACAAACATGACAGCAAGCTAAAGACATACAATGTGATCCAGTTTTAGCATGTGTACACACACACATGCATACGCGCACACACACACACACACACACACACACCAGCTCTGAAGTCAAGATCCCTTTAACAGACTTGCTTATTATAGGTGACTTAGAAAATGTGAGGGCTAAACATGAATTATAGCCTGAGGTGGTCCTGCTAGAAAGCCATGTGCCTGTCCCGTCAACCTCTCCAAGACCACTTGTAGAACAGCCCAGAATGCCAGATGCCATGGGCAGTGTGATCTGAGGAGTGCCATGAACTACATGCTCTAAAAATTTCATCCCCACCAGCCTGTATCAGAATCATGATGTAAAATTGCTCCTATGGATAAAAATGTTTAAAACAAATTGAGTTCAAACACAGAATTAATACCCAGGGGAGACACTGCTGTTATTAGCCATGAACTCTTTAGCTAGAACTCGTTTCTAGCTAAATTTCACTTTTAGCTAGAATTCAGTTCGATTCATTTGTCATATAACAGGGTCTGGAAAGATACATAAATTTCCACTAGAAGAGGAGAAAGGCATAAGACAGACCTCAGCTGTCGTCCAGGAAAGGAAGGGCAGCCAGTCTGGAGTGACAGCTAGGGTCAGTGGAAGTCTGGGCAGTGGAGAGGGGAATCCTGAAAATAAGTTGCTTACTTCACTCAGAGTGTTCCAAGGACTGGCCTTGGCACCAGCATTGTCCAGAGGCCATGGTCAGCTGATGTATTGTGCTCAGGGCTTTGAGGGCCTCTGAGAAGCAGAAGAAATGACTCCTGCTTTCCAGAGCTTATAATCCAGCTGAGGCTATGAGACATTACAACATTCAGTAGGAACTCAGAGCAGCATAGAGACTCAAAGAAGAAATCAGACTAACTGCACTGGTGGGAAAGGCTCTAGGCAGAAGAGGCCAACTGGAGAAAAGGCCATCCAGGACTGGTCCGACAGGGGTGGGCAGAGGGAACAGTGAGGAGAACAATGGAGAGGACCCACAGCTCATCAGGGCTGCTCCAAAATATCCCACCAGTCACAGGGCCTCCTTCTGAGTTAAAGTATTATATGGGTCATAGTCTAAGACTCAGACTCTACCCACAGTGACCAGAGTCCAGACCACAGGTCAGTGGGTAGGAAGCATTCCCTGCCTACCTCCATTCACAGGGCAGCTCAGTCCTAACTCCTGTGCTGTTTAATCAACACAGAAGCCCAGCATGGACAGTCAGAGCCTGAGAGCCTTCAGAAAGCTTCTCCTCCAGGAATTCTTATTTTTGAGGTCATAGTTCCTTTAAGGATCGAGTGAAAAGTATGAACCAATGCTCTTCCATGAAAAACATGCATCTGTGAAATACACATACAATTTCACAGGCTTCAAAGACCCTCTCCTACTCCCTTCCACTGAGAATCAATCCTTGAACCCCAGTTAGTAAGAGCTAGCCCAATACTTTCATTCTGCAGAGAAGAGGATCTAAAGTAGAAGAGTAACATCCCAAGGTCATCAAGTTAGAGCTAGGCCAGAACCGGCTCCCTCTTTCTAGTAGTGCAGTGATCTCTGGCAGTTTTTACAGACTAATGGGTATCCTTAGGTATCTTTTCATATTTGTATCGATTGCCACGAACATGCTATGACAAACCATCTCAAAACAAGCATTCCTTTAGCTCTTGAGTCTGCAGGTCAAAGATTTTAGGCTGGACCTGGTTGAATGATTCTTCTGGTCTCAAATGGGGTTGCTCCTCTGGAGGCCAGCTGACCTACAGCTTTAAAGTCTTACAGCTTTATGTTTACCTTCTCCCCATCCCACCTACCAGACCATGCACACATACGTCCATACACACACACACACACACACATACACACACATGCATGCACACTTCTTTTCCCCTGCTCCAGCCATATCTGACCCACTGTAGATAGACTTTCCTACTTCTGCTTAGCTATTAAAAGAGGAATATCACTTCTTATCTTAACTTCCTAATGATCCTCCAGCTTTCCATAGAGAATGGGTCTGTAAATTGTACAGGATAATGGGGAGTTTAGCCCACTACATTCATGTTCATCTTCAAAAAAGGTGGCCCACCAGCCAGTTTCTTCCCACAAAACGAGGCATTAGATCTCCTAAAGGACACTTTGTTCGTTAAATCACCCATGCTACTCTAGCCATAGCAAATCTAATCCAGGTCTAGCACACAACCTGAAGCAACCACAAATGACCTAGACACCAGGGTGCCCCTAAGGTAACCTGGTTTATATTCTTCCGTGCACAGGCACTTTATACTGAATGTTGCAAATTGGCCTACCCAAATCCTCTGTTTGGGAAGATTAAATGTTGGCCGAACAAAGAGAAGATGAGTCACAGGATTTGTGGTGGTTGTCCTTATCCTGAACTACTTTTTCATTTCCCTATAAAAAATGTTTCACATCTTTGTCTTAGAAGAGAACTTTATGGCTGATGAGAACATATCTTGATCCACTCCACATTTCAGTGTAACTTTGTAATATACCTATAACACTGGAGGCACACATCTCTTCCCTAGCAGTCCTTAAGAACCTGAATGGTAGAGAGAGGGAGGATCACAAAAGTTTGCTTCCAGTTCTACACCCACCCACAGGTGATTCCATATTTGCTTGTTTTGACTGTGTCTTTTTAATTCTTTTTTTTAAACTAATTCATTGTATTTATGTCACTGACTAGCTTACCATGGTTCTTAATTACTTGCAGTCCAATAAGGGTATCATCAAGTTAACTTAGTTTCTGTTTTATGTAATTACAATACCAAACTCCTCTCTTTCATTGTCTGCCTTTCCAGTCTGTTGGCCACAGAGCATTGTCATCCTCCCCATAACCCACAACACACAGAGGGCACCCAGAGTGAGGATGGGTGACTCTTATCTTTGTTGATCTGCCCCAGAGTTAGAATCCCTGCTGGTAGTATTACTTTCCAATATGTGGGGCCTGTGTTCACACTGTTGAAATGTTTCTTAATTAAGAATCTTTTTTTCTGTCTTATGCATAAATTAATCAAGGTAATTATTGTAGCATTATTATTATTACATTGTACTTATAGAGCACTTACCTCCAAGGTGCTCAAAGTAGCTTATAGATTTTTTTAATCTAATGAACTCTAGTAGCCTCTAGGCAAGATGGAGAGCAGAGCAGGGATTATTAGAGTCACATTATAGTTGAAGAAATGGGTCAGGCCAGAAGTAGGGGTGGCTGCGGGTTGCTGCAAAATAACTCATTCAGATCCATGTTCTCCCCATCTGTGGAGGTATGAGAAGCGAGCAAAGGGCTACCTTTGAGGTAGGAAGAGCTCCTTCTCTACCTGCAGAAAGCATGGGCAGAAAGCAGCTTTTGAGCCCAGAGGGCCCCTCCAGCAGGGTTTGGATTTAGAAAACATACAGGAGATATTAGTTGTTTTCTCCTTTCCTCTTCTGATTTCCACCTGCCGTGAAGTCTGACCATGTCCTCAGACTGCTACTTTGTGGTGCAGGAAGCAAAGGGTATAAGGAAAGAGGAGGAAAACTTAGCACTTGGCATCAGCACCAGTTTACTCTGACACTGACTCATATCATTGTATTTTCATATGCCTCTTTCTGATGCTCTACATTTCTTGGAAGCAGCTGAGCAGGTTAGATTTAGCCACAGACAGGCAGCATCATGGTCTGGTGGAAATTCCTTTGCTGATGGAGATGGGGAAGGGAGTTCCAGCTCACTTTAACTTGACTAGGGAGCAGCAGGAGGTAGCAGCAGTATTTAAGAGCCTTGAGCTAAAACTTCCTGCATTAAGGACTGACGAATATAGAATGTGTGATGGGTGACTCAGAGAATGACGATTGCAAGTACCACACAAGAATAACAATAACAACAATAATATGAAGGTACTGATCTTGCAGGTCTATTCCTAGGTATGGATCATAGACTTTCTCCTCTCTCACAAGATTGCTAGGGTATGTATGGCTGTTGACATCCACATTGTTATAACTCAGCAGAATCTAGTGGTCACTCATCAGCATATAAGCATATCTTATTGCTTGTAGGGGAGAAAAACGGTAACTGACAGTGAGCAAAGACAATCTCATGATAAATTTGGTAACTATGGGGTCTCTGCTTTCAGAAGACTCTCATCCATTTCATTAAGCAGATCCAATTCATGGTGATTCATGTGCTCCCTCAGCATAGAAAACCTCTTTCCTACTCTTGCACTGTCTGTCTGCCTTAGTCAGTACATCCATTAAATCTCAACTCAGGCATCATTATTTCACTTTATAATTATTTTTGACAATAGTGCCCATCCCTAAAAGACCAGGCACTATTCTGGGCACTGGGGTACAGAAGCGACAAAACAGATTGAAAAAAAGAATCTTCGCCATCACAGAGTGGGGAAGGTGAAAGGACAGATAACAAAGAAATAGCAAGCTATCAAGTAAGTTAGAAAGCTGTCAGTGCTGTGGATAAACATTAATGCAGGAAAGAGGTACAGTTTTAATAGAGTGGTTGATGAAGGCCTTTGAGAAAGGACTGGGAGGGGATGAGAGAGTGAACCATGCAGATTTGTGACAGTATTCCAAGTAAAGGGAACAGGGAGTGCAGGGTACCAAGACCAGAGGATGGTTGACCCCTTCAAGGAAGAGCAAGAAGCAGAGCAGCTGTCAAAAACAGAAAATAACAAATGTTGGCAAAAATCTGGAGATCTGGAAACTTTGTGCACTGTTGATGGAAACATAAAATGGGAAGGTGTTGTGAAAAAAAGTTTGGTGACTCCTCAAAAAGTTAAACATAAAATTACCAAATGACCCAGTAATTCCATTTCTAGGTATCTACCCAAAGGAACTGAAATCAGGGACTTAAACAGATACCTGTACACCAACATAGATCACAGAGGGGCAAGGATAGAAGCAGAGTCATCAATGGAGAAGAAGCTATTGCGACATTCTGAGCAAAAGATGACAATGGGTTGGTAATGGTAGTGCAGGTGATAAGAAGAAGTCATGTTCTGGATGTAGTTTTTCAGGTAAAGATAAGTGTAAATACCAATGAATTGTATGTAAATTATGGAAGAATGAGAAGAATTAAGGGTAATTCAAAAGTTATTTGACCTAAGCACCAGAAAGGATAATGTTACCATTAATTAAATCAATAGTAAGATGGCAGGGAAAGCAGGTTTGAGGATAAGAAGATCAATGCCTCAGTATGGAACACAGATTTAAGTGCTTATTAAACATCCAAGTATAGATGTCTAGTGAGTAGCTGACTATATGAATCTGGAATTTGGGAGAGCAGTTCAGACTAGAGTTAAAGTTTTTAGAGTCATCAGCATGTAGTTAAGACTAGATGAGACCACCCAACAATAATAGAAAAGGAGTACCCCAAGGACTGAGCTGTGGGGGGCCAACATCAAGTGGTCAAGGAGATGAGGAGGCTGAGAAGCAGCAGTCAGTGAAGCAGGAGGAAAAATAGGAGTATGTGATATCTCGGAAGCCAAGTGAAGAAAGTGTTGTTAGGAGAAAGAGTGATCAACTGTGTCCAGTGTTATTGGGAGTTCAAATAAATAAGGAAAAAGAACTGGCAATTAGATCTAGAAACATGATGACTTGACAAGAACAGTCGGTGAAGAGGACAGGGCAAGAGCTTAAAGGGGCAAGTTCAAGTGAGAGTGGGAGGAGAGAAATTGGAAACAGCATATGTAGAGAAGCCTTCTGAAGAGTTTTGCTAAAAAGAAAAAGAGAGAGGTGGGGCAGTTGATAGAGGGGAAAGTGGAAGGAGTTGGGGTCTCAGAAGCTCAGAAGCTCCTCTGTTTCTCTGGCTGGTTAGGTGCCCCTCCTCTGGATTTACACCCTGACCTTTGTGTGTATGCCTTCCCAAGCAGGCTGCAAGCTCCTGGGAGGCAGGAAGTGTGTATCTTAGTCATCTCTGAGTCACCAAGGTCTAGCAATGTGTCTGATATACAGCAGCTCTCAGAAAATATTTGCTGAACTAAGTACAGATTTGATCATAGGCAGATTGATTTGCAAAGGAGTAAAACTTGGTGAAGAAATAAAAAAAAAAGAATATCCAGCAAATCATCTGAATGGGATATGAATCATGAATCAGGTCCTGGCCCTGGGATCTGCTTTATATCTTGGAGGGGAGATTTTGTGCCTTTAACAAACAAGATGGAGCTCTCAAATCCATTTCCCTTCATTTGACACTCATCTCTGCCATGGTCAAGTGTCGATTAGTGTAGCCAATGAGACCAGTGCCACTAGAATAAATGCACCCTATGTTAGCAGGACTCAGCTATGAGGTCAATACCGGATGACATTAAAGGCTTGATTCATTGGCCAAAATAAAGTCAATTATTTTGAATTTGAATTCAAGTGACTAACAGAAGCTTGCTGGTCCTGCTTATTTCTCAACTTTTTTCTGTGACTTTTATGAAGATTTTTAGACAGTGGACATCCAGATGGAGATGAATTTGTGCTTCCTTTTCTACCCTACAGTGAGAAGCAAAAAGGCTGCCATATCCTTCAGAGAAGGCCGAGTAATAACTCTTACTCTCCCCTTGGCTAAGTGACAGCTTGACAGTTAACATTTAACTCTGTGCCAAGCACAAATTAAAGCATTTTACATGTATTAACTCATGTAATCCTCTCAACACCTTCATGGAATAGATTCTATTACTGGTCCTGTTCTCTGGTTGAGAAAATTAAAGCACACAGAAATTAGATTAATTTATCCCAGGATACGTGGCTTATGAGTGGCCATCTGGCTCCAGCATCTGTGCTCTGAACTACACCTGATATGGCCTCTTTCTCCTCTAAAAGGGTCTAGACTCATAAGAAAGGCATCAAAACTTGCTTTTACTCCCAGGTGAGTTGGGTTCTCTATGGAAGGGCTCATTTAATTGGAGGAAAAGAACCAGCTCGATTCCACATTTAGCACTTGAAAATTATTCTTTAGAAGACTAAATATCCATCATATGTGTGTGTCCTTAGATGAGTCATTAGCCTCTCTAAGTCTTAGTTACCAACCCAGGAAATGAGAATCATCTTACCTGCCCTATGTAAGAGTGGTTGTCGGCAGACTTAGACTGACGGCCAGTGGGGAAGAGTGTGGCCTAAGAAAGAGGAGATCCAAGACCCAGGTCTGGCTCTGCCTATGACTGCCGATATGCCCAGGAAACATTCTTGAACTTTGTCAATTCTCCTGTCCTCAGCTTCAGAATGACAACATTTGGCCTCCAATAGTCCTCTCCATACTTACACCCTCCATTTTGTGTGAAACGAAGAAAAACAAGGCGTTGTTCGGCTTGTTGGTTTTCTCCTCTATGTTGTGTGTTGACATTGCCATTGACCATGGCACCCTAGATTATCCAGCCTGGGCCCATCACTTAGTGCAGCTTGAGGTCTCATTATGCCTGGCTAAAAGGAATGGCACCATACCCATGTGTGTGCCCTTGGAGGCACTCTAAACAACTAGCACACTCAGGGGCCCCAAATCATTTTTGGTGAAATGGGCTTATTGCAGTGTCTCTCAATTTACAGATCTTGTAAATCTGGGAGAAGCCTGGCATTTTTGGAAGACCTGAGGAAGGAGGCATAAAGAAATCTTTTACTAAACCCAAATTGCATTCAGTAACCTAGACACTTTAAGAGAATACCAGGACCATATGATTTACAATTATACAAGGTTCTGCAGTTCAATTATTCTGCAGGGTATAACAGAATTAGATTATTACATGGAAAGTGGTCCTGCACCCTCACTGACACTAGAAAAGACTGTCCCTTTTGATGTTTCCATACCCATAGACTGCCCCTTTCTTTCTTTCTTTCTTTCTTTCTTTTTTTTTTTTTTTTTTTTTTTTTTTTTTTTTTGAGATGGAGTCTCACTCTGTTGCCCAGGCTGGAGTGCAGTGATGCAATCTCTGCTCACTGCAACCTCTACCTGCCAGGTTCAAGTGATTCTTCTGCCTCAGTATCCCAAGCAGCTGGGATTACAGGTGCCCACCATCAAGCCCACCTGATTTTTGTATTTTTACTAGAGACAAAGTTTCATCATGTTGGCCAAGCTGGTCTCAAACTCCTGACCTCAAGTGGTCCACCTGCCTAGGCCTCCCAAAGTGCTGGGGTTATAGGCATGAGCCACTGTGCCTGGCTGTGTTGCCCCTTTCTTTATTTCACCAAAACTGTAACCAAGTGCTTGACTTTGGGACCAGTGGAGTTCTGGGATGCTCTCACCAGTCTTCCCAGGAGTCTCTGCCTCTCCCACTGTCTACCTGTGCTGCAGTTATAAAACAGCAACATGATGCCTCAGCCTTTACTCCTTGACATGTGCCACAGACATAGGTAGTGATGCCTCATTTCCTGCCTCTCTGAGAAGATGCTGCTCCACCAGGCTGTGGGGCCAGATGAGCACCAATACTCGCTTGGTTAAACCTATGGAGATGAAAATCTTCCTAAAGCAGATTAAGCTTCCTTGCCTTTTTTACAGAGTAGTATGAATATGAGTTAGGATTTTTTATTTAGTGGCACCTGGAAATAGACTCAGAGAATGTAGAATGCCCAGCAGAGATGTCTTAGTCCATTTGCACTGCTGTAACAAAAGATCTGAGACTAGGTAACTTATCAGGAGCAAGATTTATTTTCTCACAGTCCTTGAGGCCAGGAAGTCTAAGATTAAGGTGCCAGCACATTCAATGCCTGGTGAAGGCCTGCTCCATCAATGAGCCTCATCTCACAGTGGCAGCTTCACCTGGTAGAAGGCAGAAGGGTCAAAAGAAGATGAACCCTGTGTCCTCACATGGTAGAAGGGTGGAACTTGTCCCTTCAAACCCTTTTATAAGGGACAAATCCATTCATAAGGGCAGAGCCTTCATGGCCTAATCACCTCCTAAAGGCCCCACTCCTTAATATTACCACAATAGGGATTAGGTTTCAACATGAATTTTGGAGGGGACACATTCAAACCATATGAATGGGCTTTCCAAGTAGATGCTCAAGTTTTGCAGAACCCTAGAGCTAGAAGACCTTAGATTTCACCCAACACAGTGTTTCATCTCCTCATTGTTGGCACCTGGGTGACAACCAAGTGTTCTTTGAATGAAATAGTGCGTAAATGAATTAGTACTGAGCTGTAATACACTAATTCCTTTAAAGGCTAAGAAAGTGGTTAAGGCTGTTTGCTCCTCTCTCCAGAACCACAGACGACCATGACTCCTTCAGCAGATGTCTGCTTTCTGTAAGTGTCCTATCCCTTCCTTCTTTGAGGTTTCACCTGCCATGATTTACTACTGTCTGTGCCTGCCTATGGAAGCAACTTCTGTTTTCATTTCACCAATTCCAGTATGTTGATTAACCAGAAACCAGACAATCAATCTTCCTTAGGTGGTACAAGAAGTAAAGGTACCTGGACTCTGAGATAGCACCAAAGAATCTCTCCCATTGGCAAAGGGCTTGAATTTCAGTGCATCAAGAGGTGAAACCTACTTTGACTGGGACTTCCCATTCATTCATTCATTCAATACTTATTTGGTTCCAAGCATTTGGACCACTAAATAGCTAGATTCGGAAAAAGTGAAATATCACTTTAAAAGTGAAATGGGGGCTAGCCTAGCCCATAAAACCAGCTCTGACGTGCTTGACCTGAGGCGAATAGATTTTCAGTGGCCTTTCCAATATAGGCCCTTTATTATATTGTCTGCTGTAGAATCTAGATGAATTTTTTAGCTCAAAGACTGTATGGTTTTATTAAAGTCTTTAGTACCCAGATTTTTTTAATGCTAATTGCTTCCAAGGAGTAAATTGAACCCACTTTTGAATTTTACTCATCTGGCATATCAAGGCAGGACTGAGGCTTAATTAACATTTCCCAGTATTGATACTTAAGGTACACCATATTACTCTGGCCAACAATGGATATTCTCCAAAAAAAGAATTGCTAATAAGGCCTTGGTTCAAGGATTTTATTCCTAGGGCTTTTCACCATAAGGACCTGATGGTATGAGGCAATACAGTCTGTCGAGTACATCCCTATGTGACTGAGAAAGCCAGGCTCATGACTTTAGAGCCAGCCGTCCTCGACTCCTGTGCCTGCTGGCTGCTGTGACTGCGATAGAGTCACATCCTGATGTCTAAATATATAAATGTGCAAAGACAGTTAACTAGGACTTATTTGTGCCTTGGGAATTAAAAAAAAAGTAATTAACTGGTATTTTTAACGCATTTTCTCTTTACAGGATGATCTAGTTAAATGGTTCAGTTATAAGATCAGGGAATTTGGTACCTTTTGAAATAGCCCATCTTAAGTGGTTCCAAAGTTATCTTAATGGGCTGATAGCTTGTGCTTTGTCTCCCAGAGAAGCTAAAGGAGAGGGCAGAGTTGATCTAATGAGTAGGTGGAAAAAGACACAAGGACACAGAACAGAGAGGTCACGTGCAGCACCCACCATGGTCAAGGCAGGAGTAAGCAGTTCACTTCCTGGGCTCAATAATGTATTTAAAATATTATCTCAGATTTAGAAAATAAATTTTCTATCACCAAAGCAATTAAAATACCCAATTTACAATCTGTAAGGAATAAAAATATCTCTAACTTCTTTAGACATCAAGCTACAAATTATATATTTGGATCTATTGGTCAGTCCACACTGTTAGCTTAGGGGTCAGGAGAGTTCCGGGTAAGGTGCACTGTCCACTAGCATCTACAATGTGTAAAATGTGTATAATAGCATGGGAAGAACGATAAAGTATAAACATCACCAGCCTCCAAGATGGCCCCCAGTGATCCCGCCTCCTGATCTTCGCACCCTGTGTAGTCCTCTCCTATATTATATCATATTTGTTCTACATGACCAACAGAATATGGCAGAAGTGATTGTATGGTATTTTTGAGGTTGGGTTATACAAACACTACATTCTCTGTCTCTCTCCCCTCTCCCTCTCTGTTTCTCAGATTATTTGCTCTGGGGAAAGCCGGCAAGCATGACAGGCCCATGTGGTAAGGAACCGAAGCCTCCTGCCCACAGCCACATGTGTGAACTTAGAAGATCTTCTAGCCCAGTCAATGACCGTACAATGGCTACGGCTAATACCTTAACTTCAACCTCATGAAAGACTGAGCTAGAACCACCCAACTAAGCTGTTCCTAGATTCCTCACCATCAGGAACTGTGTACTATAAAAATGCTTATTATTATAAGCCATTAAATTTTGAAGTTTGTGTTACACAACAATCTGTAAATAATTCAGAATACTAAAATATGAATTGGATCACAAACGTACAGACATGCTATAAGGAATTGGATGGTCACAGTGGCTCATTTCTGCCCTCTCATATCTCAGAGCGATAACACCCTTTAACCTCTACTTCTCCCGTCTTCCTGAAAATTCTGCTCAGGCCTTAGGCTTCTAGGAAGCTTATCAAAGCTAGCCTCTTTGTTTTTCATTGGCATTATTTATGGGGGCTTATCCCATTAAGGCTGTGGGGGCCCAGCCCATATGGCAGCTTTAAACTTGATGCCTTTTTAGGACCTCAGCTGTCTGAACAGGAAAGACCCTGGGGCCCAGAAGATCTCTCTTAGTACAGTGAGGCTACTGGGCCTTTAACATTGTGTGCACATCTCTGAAGAATTAGAGTTGAGCAAGAAGGAACAGAAACCCTGCATGGAAGAACCCCACCTACTGCTGATTTTTACTGCTATTTCAGATTAAGTAAAGCAAACCCTATAGATGGGAGAGGCGCTCTTCTGAAGATGACATTTTCTTTAACTAGATACAAGGAGACAAGTGACCTGAGACAGGAAAGCAGGCTAGCCAAATAAATGAGAGTATCAGCCAGAGTTCTTCATGCAGGAAACAAATCATTTAATTTGTGTTATGCAGGAAATGATTTAATATGAGAAAATGGTGCTTAGAAAATTAGTGAAAGGGCTGAAAGAGTCTCCTTTAGGCTGGATCTCTGGGAATGATATTCTGAGCATGCACTATGCCCAACTGACCAACCATGAAAGGTGGGAATCAGGAGGCCCCAGTGGACTTAGTGATGTAATATGCAATCTAGGGAGGCCATTGCTGCTTTTGCCGCAGCTCCCTTCAATATCCTCAGAGCTTAGTGTTTGCACCTGCAGCTCTGCTCAGCAGCCTAAGGTGTCCACGCCATTAGGCAAACCCTCAGGAAAATTGCCCTGGCATTAGTCCCACCTTCCAAATCTCACACAAGTGTATTTAGTGGACAGAATTCCATTCTCAACCAGAACCCTAGCTGCCAGGGAATCAGTAGCTTTTAGATTTCCAGACTCTGAAATTCAGAAAGGAACATTACAAAGAGGTTGGAATTAATACTTAATACAGATTGACCATTTCTAAGGCAGACGGCAAGCTCCTAACACCATGGCTGAGCTTCTTTCTCTTCTAGACGTAAAATTAGAGGAATCTAGGTGTGCTCAAAGGAGCGTCCAGATGACAGAAGTTAAAGATAGCTTCCATACCATTGAGGTGGCTGAGGGGACAGCAGAGGACCCTCTTTAGGAGATCCCAATTGAAGATGAACGAGCCAAGTCTTATTTGAATGATCTCATTCCTGTTTCTTTCTTTCCCTGTTGCTATCCCCACACCTTTGATAAAATCTCATCTAAATACTTCAGCTGAACTCAGCTAGAATTAAGAGGAGATTTTTATGACCAAATTAGGGGCAAAGCATAAAAAGGGAAACATGATGGTGGCAGCAGTAATTATAGTTAATTATAGTGAAAGATTCCCAGGAGGAAGTGAACCTTGCGGAATGTCTTAGTCTGCTCAAGCTGCAATAACAAAAATATTTTAAAATGGATGATTGACTTATAAACAACAGAAATTTATTTCTCACAATTCTGGTGGTTGGGAAGTCCAAGACCAAGGTGCCAGCAAATGTGGTGTTGATTTCCTGATTCATTGATGGTAGTCTTTTTGCTGTGTTCTTACATGGCAGAAGAGGTGAATGAGCTCTCTGGGGCCTCTTTTATAGGGCATGAATCTCATTCATGGGCTCTACCATCATGACCTAATGGCCTTCCAAAGACCCCACCTCCTAACACTATCCCCTTGAGGGTTAGGATTTCAATATACGAATTTTGAGGAGACATAAACATTCAGACCACAGCATAGAATAAGCCTCAGCCACGCTCTCTGCATAGACATCCTTTCCCTATGCTCATCTCACAGGATACAGGTTTATCTTTGTGAAGGGAGCTAGTAATATTCCTGCCAGCCAGACACCACAGCTCAGACTCCTTCCCCCAGCCCCATTCAGATGTAGGAAATTAACAAATGTCTTAACATCTTAGGCCTTCACTGCCTCATCTCCAAATGTCAGGGGGTTGAGCAAGAGGAGCTCTCCAGGTTCCTCCCAGCCCTAAAATCCATGAGTCCAGGCTCATGTTTATAGCAGAGGAATAACAAGTGAGAAGGAGGAAAGGGACTGATATCTCTATCACCTGCCACAATGCCACTAGACGGAGGAAGAGAGATCCCTTGAGAATTTGAGTGAGTGTGGGTAGTTGCAGAATAGGGCAGATTACCATCAAGGTCAATTGCAAGAGCAAGAGGCTCATCTGAGATCAGAATGGCTAGCACCAGGAGGTGGTGGCTTCTGGAGAGTCCCTGCTCTGAAGATGGTCTTAGGTGTCCATTCTGGGTCCATTCATTGGCATCTTCCTCTCCCAAGTTAATGTTTTCTTATAGACCTGGGCTTTTTTAGGGCAAGAGCCCCATCTAAACCTGTCAGCCATCAGCATCTGAGTCTGAAGCTTTCGCCAGCAGGCATGGGAGGTGAGCTCTTCTCTGTAAGAGCACTTTTGAAGTCACCAGGGGTTATACAAATGCAAAGGATTATCATTGAAATATAATTTCAACAAAGGTGGTACAATGCTCTGTTCCACTATGATGAAATGTGTCATTAAATATAGAAATAGATCAAGCACCTTCCCACTGAGATCCTCTGGTACCAAGTATCTAGGTGAGAAGCTGAATAGCTGTGAGAGCTCACAAAATGTGAAGGAGGTGGGAGGAAAAATCACTAGGGAGATATACTTAACTAGACTTATAAATAGCCTGATCACAGCTCATTTGATTAATTTGGGGAAAAGGAGTAAAAGTGTTTTGCCAATTCATCAGATTTCATGCTTTCAAAGCAGTTGCTAATGTAAATATTAGCATCCAAAATGAACAAATTGTCTTTGGTAATTAAATGCCCTAATTTACAGGTTCCATTAGCAGAGAACAGAGATAATTTCTCCCCTTAAATTAACTTTTCTCTCCTTCTCCTTTCCCTGTCTCAACTTGATAAGACAAGTGGATGTGTGGGGGCTCCAGAGGGGGCCCTCTGGTCAGACCTCTTGGTCTGAGTGCAGAAGACTGAGTCAGTCCCTAAAGGCACAGCTCAGAAAGAGTGGAGCGAGTGCCTGCCCCCAGAAAGCTTAACTCCCAGTGGCTGTGGCACACTGAGAAATGACCATCCCAGGGGCCAGGAGTGGCCTGCTGTTAGGGTCAGGAGTTCTCCCAGTAGCTGTGCGAGATCCGCCTTCTGTTGTCTCTCTCTAGATCAGGATGTATCCCTTGGAAATCTATACTGGAGAGAGGTGGCCAATGACCTGGACTCCAAGCCTGGCCCACAATTGCTAAGTCATCATATTTGTTCTTTGCAACACCTCTACCTTTCAGAATCTCTCTTATCCCACAGAACTCCTCTAAGGAGCCTAAGATTGTGCCCTATTACTCAAAACCCTTGGTCGCCAACACTCCATGGTGCTGGCTGGTGGTGACTACAGGTAAGTCCTGGAATGTTTGCATTCTCACAGGGGGCTGCAGACTCTTAAACCAGCGTCAGCCAAACAAGTTGAGTCGAAGTAAGTGGCCAGTGACTTGCCACAGCGCTGGGGGAGGAGTTTGGACAGGAGAGCCTAGCTTCATCCCTCAATTCAGACTCAATTTCCTATTATCCTGTTTTATTTAGGGTGACTAGGTGAGGTGAGTGAGGCTCCTAGGGTGCAAAATTGAAGAAAGTGTAGAGCTGGCATTTGCATGCCTGATGGTGAGTTCTTCCTCAAATCTACACCCTAGGAAGGTGGCAGAGATATCAGCCCCATTCCCTGTCCTCACTAGTTATCACTCTGCTATAAACACGAGCCCAGACTCAGGGATCTTAGGACCAGAAGGAACTTGGAGAGCTACTCTGACTCAGCCCCCAGTGTCTGGAGGTGAGGCAGCAAGGTCCCAAGGTGTTAAGTCTGGATCTAGACCTGGATGGGGTGCCATGGAGGAAGATGGAGGACTTAGGGATGGGATTGGTGCCTCGGCTCTTTGCTCTTTGATCACACACGCACACACACACACACACACAGCCCTGAGAAGACCTATAGTGAGGCAAGACTCCTCACTATTCTTCCAGGTCTCCAGCACATGGACAAAGGGAGGAAAGCACAGAGGATGGTTTTGAGAGAAGATTGGTTAAGGAAAGTGATAAGGAGAAGTGGGAAAAGGGTCACCAGAACACGTGGCCTGGTCCCATGGGATCTCTGTGAAATGTCCTCCTTCATTAAAAAAAAAAAAAAAATTATCAAGAACTCAATAGTTACTTACATACTAAGAGCCTACCATGTGCCTAGACTGCTGTAAGTGTGGGGAAGGAGTGGGGAAGCAAACAAGTGTAAGGCATGTAGCTTGCCCTGGAGGCATTGACAAGACTGTAGGGAAGAAAAAGAAAGATATGACAAGTTAACAAATCATGTAAGTCAGGAACTTCCAGGAGGGACAGAGTGAGTGCTAGGGCAAGGGATCTATGGGGATACAAGAGCAGGTGTATCAGTCAGAATAAGCTAGGTTATGCTGCAGTAACCAATGACCCCAAACTGTCTGTGGCTCACAACAGCAACAGTCTATACCAGATTGATTTCCAGCTCACTGCACATGAACCAGTTGTGCTCTGTTCCATCATTTTCGTTTGAACCCAGGCTGATGGAGCAGTCTCTATCTAGGACATTTCTATGTGTCATGGTAGAAAGAAAAGAGAAAACCAGTTGGTAAAGCTTCTCCTTGGATTGTGATACTTGTCGTGTCCCCTCACAGTTCATTGAATGAGATCCACACCGAGTGTCATTCCACTCATGTTATGACCAAAGCAAGTCACATGCCCAAGCCAACCATTGATGGAACAGGGAGATATAAAAAATTCTCCTCAGGAAAGGACAGAAAGTATCTGAGAATAATAATACAATCTCCTATGGCAGGGAAAGCTTTCTGGGGAAGAAACAATGTGGTATGGGTCTTGAAAGACAAATACATTTGAAAGAAAACATCAATCCAGAAAGGCAGCATATTCTAACAATTAGAAGTGCGGGTTCCAGAAGCAGACTGCCTGGATTAAGCTCTCTGTCCCTCAGTTTTCTCATCTGTTATATGAGAATATGAATAAAACATATTAGATAACATTGCTGTGAAGCTAAATGAATTAATACAAATAAATTTTGAGGGGATGGTGCCTGGAACATAGTAAATAAATACCTATAAAAATACACTAGATGAATACCAGGTCTTATTATTATTTCAGATTTTGTCTAAGCCCAAAGGAATAAAGATTCAAGGTGCATTTGGAGGACAATGCAGTAGAGAACATTCTTATAGAAGTAAAAGAGTTATGGTAGACAGGACTAGCAGACAACCCCCCAAAACTGACAGAATCAAGCCTGATTATGGAAGACCATGGATGTCAAGCTAAGAGGTGTGGACGTGACTGATCCATGAATGTATGGATCAATGAGCCCACTCTCAGTGATCCCCTGGAAGTGTCATGTGGGTTTCCATTAAGTTTAGGTCAACTCTTCCACTGCCATAGGGAAATGGCAGTCTTAAGTCACAGTGATGTCATGCACTGCAGTGTCAGAGCTCCTCAGACAAGCTAGGTGATCCTAGACAAGTTCCTTCACCTCTCTGGGTCCTGAGTCTCCCGCTCTGTGAAAGGAGAGGCGGGCTTCAGGATTGGCAGTGGCACTTCTGGCTCCCTATCACTCTTCTCCACTCTCCCAATCTACATCGGGCCTGGAACTTTCAGATGCTCCTTTACATCCCACCCTACCAATCTTTTACCCACTCCGTCCCTCCCCAGCTCACACCCCCTCCCACCTCCATCTCCAGCAACCCCAGCTTCTTGTTTCCCAGGAAACCCTGTTTTGCCAACAGTGCCCAGAGCACAAAAATGCAACCCAAGCAGCCCAAGTGAGTCTCATCCCCTCTCTCCACCCACTGGAACACAGAGGACCTGGCTGGTATTTAATTAGTTTGCAATATTACATATCTGTTAAATCTTTTAATCCATTTAATAAAAAAAAGGTTAAGACACATACACACAACGAACCCACTAACAATGGCCCCAATTTGTGTTTTGTCTGACTGGAAGTAATATTCATGTCTACATGAGGATGGCATGTAATTAACATGTCATAATCAAAATGACTAAGTTTGACACATTATAATCACTGCATGGAGATTATAGCATAGCCAGGGGCGATCCACACAGCCTATCTTAATATAATTTGCATAATGAAAGCATGGTGGCAGTAATAGCTTTTTTCTCTTGTTATCATAATTTCACCCAGGGCTGCAAGGGGCTCCCGCACTGTCAGATGTTGCCTGTTAAAAGTCATTGTGACTTGAAGAAGGCTGCAAAAGTGACCCAAAGCCTTGAAAAAATAGCTTGATGACTTGTCCCTGATTAACAGAGTGGGCAATACCAGGATGAGCCCCCCAATAATTATTCTACAAACCCACACCCAGCAGGCATTGGGACAACTTGATGTCCCCAGGCCTCTTGCTTGCTGAGGATGTGAAATTACCTTCTGATCAATGGCAAGTGCTGATATTCCTAGACCTCAGGCAAGCATGGCCAGACATGCATATCCCCCTAAGCAGACCCCTTGCAGTTTGATGGTTGCCCAAATGGGGTTCTCATCTATCTAGGGCCATGCTGCTGACCCTAGAGGTCAAAGGCACGTGTCTGAGAGCCATGCAGGCCAATCAGTCAACCTCCATTTCATGGTCACAGACCACATCCCTAACCTGAGTGAGTGCCTCATGGAATTAGGTGAGAAATTGTGTGGGAGAACATCCATTCACATAGCATTCCCTCTTCCCCTAATTTGCCACAGGTTGCATTTAACCTGCCTCTCTTCTAGCTGCCTGCGAAGCCTGCTCCTCTGTGCCAGCCAGGCACAGTTGTTCTGTATCAATCACCCACTCTGTCCTCCTGCTGCTTCCTCCTCACCTCCTGCTGCCCCCAGCCCACTGTCTGACTTACTTGAAACCTCAGCTAGACACCCACTTTTATTTAACCTGCTGATACCCCCTCAGTACCACCAAAAGCACTTTTATAAGCATTACATTTTAATCTCAGAGAATCATATTAATTGGGACAGGAGGACTTTTTTGACTAGGACCTGAACTCGGAAATAATATCCCCACACAAATATAGAGCATAAAAATACTTATACTCACTTCTAACAAAGGAAAAGGGACACTAATAACTTTACAATGGAAAAACCTTCACCAAGTGATCAAAGTGAGTATCACCAGTGACAAGTCATGTTGATATCATGTACCCTTGACTTCATAAGATGAAAGAGTACTTCATTTCTGTGGCATTCTTCCTCTGAGTTCAAAACCTCAGTCTAATCATGAGGAAATATCAGACAAATCCAAGCTGAGGGACATTCTTCAAAATACTTGACCAGAATTATTCAAAAGTGTCAAGATCGTGGAGAAGAAAAATAAAAGACAGGAACTGTCACAGGTCAGAGAACACTATGGAGACAGGACAACTAAAGGTACGAATGGTATCGTGGTTGGATCTCAGGACTAAAAAAGATTATTTGTGGAAAAATTAGGGAAATCCAAATAAAGACCATAGTGTAGTTGATAGTATTGCATAAATGTTAATTTCTCAGTTTTGATAAATGTACTATAGTTACATAGGATGTTAACATTAGGTAAAAACTGAATAAAATTGGGTGAAGGTATACCTCCATACTATCTTTACAACACTTTAGTTTATTTGGGCTCTATGAAAATACAAAGTTTAAAAATGACATTTTCAAAATGTCAAAAATAATACTGAAACTGAGGAGATCTCACAAGCTTTTAGCAAACTGTCACAGAATCCAATCTGAATAGAACTCTTTGTTCCCAACTACATTTCCCCATGGTTTAGCAAATTCTGCCCACCTGGCTGATGGCTCTTGTGATGCTAAGTTATAACTACATTTTGATTTTCATATGAGGGGGTAGAAAGAAGAATCTGAATCTATGTTCATAAACTACCCCAAAATGTAGAGCTAACTCATTCCGTGGAAGCCTGCCAACCACATAGCAAATAGGCTTGTTTTCCACCTCGTGTGTGATATCATAAAGACACAGATGAAGGTGAGTCAATGGTGGTTAAAATGCATAAGAAGAAAGAACTTCCAGTAAGATCCCAATAGAGCTGGAAGAGACCTTTGACTTCTTGGGCCTGACCCTCTGTTTTTCTGTGAAGGGACTGAGGCTTAGAGAGCTCAGGGTCACACAGCAGATTGACATAGAGTTGGAAGTAGGACCCAGCTCTTCAAATTCCCAGCCCAGGGATCAGAGTAAATTCACAGAAGCTCATGTGCAGAGTAGACTGTGAGGGGGTGTCCTGGCTACCCTCTGTCCTGAGGGATAGAGAACTGTCAATGCACACTTCAAAGTCCTCCAGGACACGTTGGCTAGTCTTGCTCTTCCTCATGGATGGTGTGAGCCTCCCTCTGCTTTCATGGCCTCTTCCACCAGCTCCACTTTGCCTGGGACCTGCAAACTGCACTCCTGCACCCACCCAGAGATGCACTTTCTAGATGCACTTTCTGGATGAGGCTGGATGCTATTCACAAGGCCCCAAAGCAAAGAGCTTCGTTGCCAAGTCAGGGCTGTTTTCCCCCTGCCAACACCCCTCCCTTATTTTCGGGGTTGTCATTCATGGCTGCCTGTTAGTCATCCGGGTCCTGGTAAGGAAATGAGGCCAAGGAACTCAGGCACAGAGCCCCCCACTGCGAGGGAAATGTTGACTCACAGCCAATGCATTTTAACACAGGGAAACTCCCAGGAAAACCAGAGGGCTGCGCCTAGGCTCCAGGGCTTTCCGTTCTTCCCCAGGCCTGGAATTAATGCCATCATTTTTTTCTGGGCCAGGAAACTGCAGGAAGGCTCTCCTCCACCATGGGCAGCCCTCCTGCCAACCAAAGGGGCCACTGCTCTACTGCGCGAATTTCACAGCACCTCCTTACTCAGAGACAGCCTTAAATGTGGCAACATTATCTGAAAAATAATGAACTGGCCCCCTCCCCCTCAAAAACATCCCCTACTATGCCCCTTCCTGGTGCCTGGAATTTCTCCATTAGATTTGGATTCATTTGAAGGAGAGTTTTTGCTTGGTTTTTTAACCTTTGTCCTTGACTGCAAGGGATAGAGTCTACTTAAACTCCCCTAAGCAAACTGGGGGATACTGCAGTAATTTCTGAAGGAGGAGAACAGTAAGAGCTGCCTGGCCACATGAGGAGCACTGCTCCTTATGATAAGCTTCGCCAAACCCCTAGATTAGGCCAGGTGCCTCCTTTATCTCTCCCAGCTCTACATAACTTCCCTTCACAACCCTCAGCACAGCTAATATGTATACAGTGATTCTTAGAAATATTTGCTTCATTTCTCTCTTCCCATTAGAATGTAGGCTCTGAAAAGTCAGAGGCTGTTCTGATGTGCTCTCATGTCCTGGTACTAGCCTGATCGCCAACATGGAGAGGAAGAGCAGTGAATATTACTAAAAAAAAAGAGAAGAGAAAAAGGAAAGAGGCCAACCTGACTTTAACAGCAATAACGACCTCAGAGAGGAGGCAGAGGATGTGGCTAGGACCACCCAGTTCCTCCTAAGTCGTAAGAAGCTAGCCTGATACTGGACCACACAGCTCAATGTCACCACCTGTCCCATTCTCTAGGAGAAGTTCTGGCAGGTCACTCTGTTTCCAGCATTGTGAGATAAAAACCAACTCTCCTAAAAAGTAAACTGAATTTTTCCATATTAGAATTCTGTTTTCAACATTAATCATCATAAAGATCAAGATCCTTACATAGAAATTCTTCCTACCATTAACATTTGCCATCTGCAAAGGCAAACTAAATACAAGACAAGTACATGCAGCCATGCCTCAGCAAGACAGAACATGCATACCCTGCAGTGCTATAGGATGCATTCAAATGAAATCAAAGTTTTGATGGTGTGGAGTCATGTATGGGATTTTATTTTTGTGTTGTATTTACCTCCCCACTCCCCAAGGCCTGTAGACCCATCCATGAAAGCAAGAAACTGGGGCATCATTATGGGCTTTGGTTCAGCAGCAAGTTAACAGAATACCTGTTTAATGTGTCTTCCTGTATGTCTCACAACAAGTCAGAAGCAGGCCAGGTGCAGTGGCTCACACCCAGCACTTTGGGAGAGGGATGTGGGCAGATCACTTGAGGTTAGCAGTTTGAGACCAGCCTGGCCAGCATGGTGAAATCCTGTCTCTACTAAAAACACACACAAAAAAAGTCAGCCAGGCCTGGTGGCACATGCCTGTAATCTCAGCTACTCAGGAGGCTAAGGCACGAGAATCGCTTGAACCCGGGAGGCAGAGATTGCTGTGAGCCGAGGTCATGCCACTGAACTCCAGCCTGGGCGACAGACTGAGACTCTGTCTCAAAAATAAAGATAAAGTAATCAGAAGCAATTGCCTACCTAGCATATATGACAACTGCAAGAAACCATTGGTTAAAAACTTTACAACAACAATATTTTTAGCAATAAGTTTCAAATTTGCATTTTTTACATATATTTAAATACACATTATATTTAGCGTGTAAGTTAATTCAGAGAACCCCCAGGACTTTCACAAAGGCTCATGATCATCTCATTTTGCTTTGGCTGTGGTCCATGCCACGAAGCACTGTAGCACTACATATCCCCTGTGTTTAAACTATAGATTCAAAATAAACAACGATGGCACAATGACTGTAAAAGTGGAGAATCCAAACCTGAATTACTTCAATTCTATCATTCAATATGACCATGCAGAGTTTTTAAATTTGTGTTTAAATTTAAGAAAATGAAACAGAATGGCTAGAATGATCATTTTAAAACCATGCCTCAGCCAGATGCTGTGGCTCACACCTGTAATCCCAGGACTTTGTGAGGCCGAGGCAGGCTAATCACTGGAGGCTCGGGGTTTGAGACCAGCGTGACCAACATGGCAAAACCCCGTCTCTACTAAAAATACAAAAAACAAAAAGCCAAACAAAAAACATACCCCAGTGAATATGAATCTAGGGGAAGCCTCTTTAGTTTATTCTTGAAACAAACACATGTAGTTCAGTCTACATGTGTGCTGTAGGTGGCTAGATGTAATTTATACACAAGCTATTAAAACTCCAGTCACTGGAGCAATTGTTTAGAACTTAGACTTACAAAAGATTTACTTGGGTGAGGAGAAGCATCTTATTGCTGACATTACTTAGAACTGCCTGCAGGTGGTGATAATCAAAAGCAGACTGACTTCCAGTCAGTTCTATTATTATTTTAAATTCTGTACAGACAGTGCAGCCCCTCATTGGCTGCCTGTGGTGTGGATAACCTTTCACCCTTGGTAAGCCTCTAGTCAGGAGGAATATGCAGGGCAATGCAGTGGGGGACTTGGGTTCTCTCTGCATTTCCTCTCCACCAGCCTTAGCCTGTTGGCTTTATCCTCAGTTTCTCCTTTCAGTCACCAGATGGCAGCTGCACATCCAACCATTACATCCACATCACAGCCAGGATAAAGAGGGAAGGGCAAAGGGACAAAGGCAAGGGACAATAACAACCAAATTGGTCAATTTTTATAATTTGTTTTCAAAGAGCAAAATACACTTTTATTGTCATTCAACAGTTCTATGAGCTTTGACAAAGACATAGAATTGTGCAACTACCAACAAAATCAAATAGTTCACTTACCCCGCAAAATTCCCTTGTGCTGGTTCTTTGTAGTTAAACCTTCCCCCAGCTGTAAGTCCTGACAACTACTGATATGTTTTCCTGCCCTATAGTTTTGTCACTTCCTGAGTATCATACAAACAGAATCAAACAGGAGGTAACAATTGAAATCTGGCTCTTTTTGCTCAGCATAATGCCTCTCAGATTCATTTAAGTTGCTGCACATATTACTGGTTCATTCCTGTTTGTTAATTGCCAAATAGTATTTCATTGTTTGGATGTACCATGGTTTATTTATGCACTCACCTGTTGAAGGACACATGGGTTGTTTCCTGTTGGGGCAATTATGAATAGCAATGTTGTAACATTCACATGCAGATGTTTGTGTGAACAAAAGTTTTCATTTCTCTAGGATAATACCTAGGAGTGGCATTGGTAGGTCATATGATTGAGGTACATCTAACAAGTGCCAAACTGTATTTTTTCAGAAGGACTGTACCATTTTACATTCCCTCCAGCAATGGCGTGAGAGTTCCAAATGTTCTGTCTACTCACTGGCTGCTGTGATTTACATATTTATCTCCTCCAAAATTCATGTTGAAATTTAATCCCCAATGTGGCAGTATTGAGAGGTGATTGGGTCATGAGAGCTCCGCCCTCATGAATGGACTAAACCATACATGCGTTAGCGGATTAATGGGTTAATATTAAATAGTTATCACAGGAGTGGGACTTGTGACTTTATGTATTAGTCCCTATTCATAATGCTGTACAGAACTACCCACAACTGGGAAATTTATAAAAGAAAGAGGTTTAATTGACTCATAGTTCAGCATGGCTGGGGAGGCCTCAGGAAACTTACAATCATGGTGGAAGGCAAAAAGAAGGCAAGGCAGCTTCTTCACAGGTGGCCGGAAGGAGAAGTGCCCAGCAAAGGAGGAAGAGCCCCTTACAAAACCATCAGATTTTGTGAGAACTCACTCACTATCATGAGAACAGCATGGGGAAAACTGCTCCCGTGATTCAATTACCTCCACCTGGTCTCTCCCTTGACACACAGGGTTTAGGGGGATTACAGTTCAAGATGAGATTTGGCTGGGGTCACAAAGCCTAACCATAACACTTTATAAGAAGAAGAAGAGAGACCTGAACTAGCATCCTCAGCCCCCTCACCATGTGATGCCCTGCACTGCCTCAGGACTCTGCAGAGAGATCTCACAGGCAAAAAGCAGCTCACCAGATGCAGCTCCTCAATCTAGGACTTCTCAGCCTCCATAACTGTAAGAAATAAATTCCTTTTCTTTACAAATTACCTAGTTTCAGGTATTCGTTATAAGCAACAAAAAATGGACTAAGACACTGACACTTGGTATTGTCGAATTTTTAAATATACTTTAGCCATTCAAATAGACTTGTAATGCTATCTCGTGGCTTTACTTTGTATTCATTTAATGATAAATGATGTTTAGCATATTTTCATGTGTTTATTTCCCACCTGTATATCTTCTTTGGTGAATGGTCTGTTCAAAACTTTTGCTTATTTTTAATTAGGTTGTTTCTTTCTAATTGTCACATTTTGAAAATACAGTATATATTCTGCCAGGTAACTGATTTGGAAATATTTTCTCTTAGTCTTTGCTTTTCATTCCTTTAACAATGTCTTTCACAAAGCAAAATAAAAAACATTTATTAAAATAAATTCACTAGCTTATTGTTTTATGGGTTATGCTTTTTGTGTTGTATCTAAGAACTAGCTGCCTAACCCAGTCACAAAGATTTTTTTTCTCCCATTTCTTTCTAAAAACTTTATAGTTGGCCGGGCGCGGTGGCTCAAGCCTGTAATCCCAGCACTTTGGGAGGCCGAGACGGGTGGATCACGAGGTCAGGAGATTGAGACCATCCTGGCTAACACCGTGAAACCCCGTCTCTACTAAAACATACAAAAAACTAGCCGGGTGAGGTGGCGGGCACCTGTAGTCCCAGCTACTCGGGAGGCTGAGGCAGGAGAATGGCGTAAACCCGGGAGGCGGAGCTTGCAGTGAGCTGAGATCCGGCCACTGCACTCCAGCCTGGGCAATAGAGCGAGACTCCATCTCAAAAAAAAAAAAAAAAAAAAAAAAAAAAAAAACTTTATAGTTTTATATTTTACATTTTCATATATGATCTATTATGAGTTTATTTTTGTATAAGGTGTGAGGTATTGGTCAAAATTCAGTTTTGTGCACATGGATGTCCAATTTTCCCACCATCATTTGTTGGAAAGACAATTTACCTTCCATTGAATTACACACCTGTGTCAAAAATTTATTGATATCTGTATGGATGTGTTTCTATACTTTCTATTCAGTCTTATTGACCTATGTCTCTGTTTTGACACAAAAAACACATTGTCATAATTATTGAAGCTCTATCGTAAGTCTTAAAATTAGATACTGCAAATCCTTCCTCTTTGCTTTTTTTTCAAAATTGTTTTGGCTATGCTAGTTCCTTTGCCTTTCCACATAAATTTTATACTCAGCTATGGGATATCTACCAAAAAAAGTTATTCTGGTGTTTATATTGAAACTGTGTTAAACCTATGTATTAATTTGGGAGAAATTGACATTTTAAACAACACTGAGTTTTCCAAACCATGAACTTGGCATATCTCTCCAGTAATTTAGGTATTTTCTTTCTTTCATCAAGGTCTGCCATTTTAAGCATTCTTTGAGAACATCTTACACATAGTTTGTTAGATTTGTACCTATCTCTTTCTTTTTTTGGAGGTACTGTAAATTATACTTAAACTTTTTTTTTTGTTTCCAACTGTTCATTGCTGTTTTCTAAAACTGTGCTTCTTTTTGGGGGGATTTTTGCATATTGGCTGTGGCCCTGCTAAACTCACTCAGTTCCAGAGACTTTTTATGTATTCCTTGAGATTTTCTATGTAGACAATTAGGTCATCTAAAAATAATAACCCTTTTTTTCCTTCTTTTCTGGTCTATATGAATTTTGTTTCTTTTTCTTGCCTTATTGCACTAGCTAGAACTTTCAGTAAAATATTAAAGAGGACTGGTGTTAATGGATGTCATTTCCTTGTTCTTAATCTTTGTGAAATCAGTCTTTTATCATTGCTTTAATCTTCATCATCCATCATTAACCTTTTTCAGAAAGGCATTTAAAGAAGTTCCCTTCTGTTCTTAGTTTGCTGTGAGTTTTTATCATAAACAGATGTTGAATATTGTCAAATGCTTTTTCTGCATCTGTTGATATTATCGTGCAGTTTTTCTTCTTTAGTCTGTTTACATTATGGATTATATTGATTGATTTTCTAATGTCAAACCAGCCTTTCATTCCCTGCATAAGCCCCACCTATTTGTAATATAGAATCATTTCTCTATATTGCTGGATTCAATTAGCTAATATTTTGTTGAGTCTTTACAACTTTGTTCATAGGGACATTGGTCTCTGGTTTTCTATTCTTGTGTTGTTCTGACTTTATCTTGTTCATGCTCACTGAATCTTTCTTCTATCATCTCCATTCTCTTATTAAGAGGCCCAAATTAATTTTAGAAATTCTATTATTGTATTTTCAGTTACAAAATTTCCATTAGTTTCATTTTTACAGTCTCTATTTCTTTGCTGACAACTTTTATTTTTTCATTCATTTCAATAACATTTGAGCATAATTAAATAGTTACTTTAAATGTTTGCTAATTCGAACAGCTTGTCATCGTGGGAGTGGTGCCTCATTTTTTTCTTGAGAGTTACCGATATATTCCTGGTTCTTTATATCTCAAGTAATTATATCCCGGCTCTCTCAAATATTTTACTATGAGAATTTGGAAACTGTTAATATGCTTTGGAGAATATTGTTGTTGTTAATTTTTTTAAATAGGCAATTAATCCAGTTAGGTTCTGAATGCAAGTCCCACCCTGCTTTCTTTGGGCTTTGGTTGCAATGTTACTCTTCTTTTCTAAGTGTGTGTAGTGCTTATCTGGCCCACCTACCATATGTACCATTAGGAGCCAGTCTTACACTTGGGTGATGGTCTACAATGCAGGTCAGTTCTCAAAGCTCTGTTGCTTTGGGTCAGTTTCATACATGCAAAATTCAGTATAATCCCATGGCTTCACACATAGATTTATTAATAAAAGATTTCTTCTTTTTTTTTTCTTTTGAGATGGAGGTTTGCTTTTGTTAACCAGGCTGGCATGCAGTGGCATGTTGTCAGCTCACTGCAACTTCCACCTCCTGGGTTCCAGCAATTCTTCTGCCTCAGCCTCCTGAGTAGCTGGGACTACAGGTGCCCACCGCCACACCTGGTTAATTTTTTGTAGTTTTAGTAGAGATGGGGTTTCATCATGTTGACCAGGCTGGCCTCGAACTCCTGATCTCAGGTGATCCATCTGCCTTGGCCTCCCAAAGTGCTGGGATTACAGGCGTGAGCCACCATGCCCAGCCCAAAGTTCTTAAGTTTCTTCTTCTCTGTGATTCCCCTTTACTTTCAGTCTCCAAAGAGCTCCTTTTTCCATGCTCTGGCTAGGAAGTGAAGGCTTTAGCTATCACACACTTATCTTGACTAGATCCATATTAAAAGTGGCAAGAGGAAAAATAAAAGAACATTCCCTCTCATGTATACTTTTCAGACTCTGGAGGACTCTGGAGGACCCCTTTCCCAGTTCCTCTGGTCGGAGAGAAAGGTTTTCTTCCAGAGTTTTTGGTGCTGTGGGGTCATCCCTGTCATCATTCCTGCCATGACAACTGGGGTGCAGCAATGTGGCTTGGGTTAGACTTGAGGCAGGGCCAGAAAAGAGAAAGAATAATATATGGAAAATGCTTCCTTACACTTTTTGTCCTGCAGGGTCCTCCTTCTCCAGCGCATTAACCAGAAAGAGAGAGTTCTTCTTGGAGCTTTTTCTGTTTCCCATTCTGGAATTACTGTTGCACCAGAATCTAAGCCAATATCCTATGGGAGAAAAGAAAAGAGGGGGAGCTCACCATAGTACATATCACTCCTTGAGTGTTGATTCCCTCCTCCTCTCCCCTGCAACCCATCTATTATTACTTTTATTATTACCCATCTATTTATTACTTTTCAGAGTCCCCAGGTAGTTCTTTTGTGTATTCTGCTCAAAGTTTTTCACTGTGCAGTCATGCACCATATAAGTCAGCAATGGACCCCATATATGAAGGTGGTCCCATAAGATTATAACACTTTATTTTACTGTACCTTTTCTATGTTTAGATACACAAATACTTATCATTGAGTTACACTTGCCTACAGTATTCAGTACAGTAAAATGCTACACAGGTTTATAGCCTAGGAGCAACAGACTGCACCACGTAGCCTAGGTGTGTAGTAGGCTCTACCATCTAGCTTTGTGTAAGTATACTCTATGATGTTCACACAATGCTGAAATTGCCAAACAATGCATTTTGCAGAATGTATCCCATTGTTAAGTGATACATGACTTTTTTGTGGGGGAGAGAGGGTGCAGTGCGTTTTCTCCATTTTAGTTGGACCCAGAAGAACCAATCTGTTTCTTTATAAAGGGGAAGCAAAGCCTGTTTGGGAAACTCAAGAGAACATTCAATCTCTTTAGCCATTGCTCAGTCTCTCTATGTCCCATGCCTATGGCCACCTCTGGCTTGCAGTTGGCTAGAGAGAGGGAAGCTGGGGTTGGATCAGCCAATAGCAGTGTCAGCTCCACATAGTGATGCCTGGTCCAAGTGCTTGGGCACAATGGCACTAAAATTCTCATTCTAGCTGATTATCTACCTCTGTGTTCTGAGCCCCCTTCTCAGAAAACAAGTGTCCAGGCTAGGTCATTGATTTGTATTCATTATTTTCAATGGCAAACTTTGTCAGGTCCTTGTATCCAAAATGGATGGGTGTTTATAGAATGGTGGAGAACAATAAAAAGGAAGAGGAAGGGGTGAGAAAAGGTTATTAATTGTAAACTTTTCATGTTATGCATTTAAAACTTTTTAAAATTTTACTCTTTGGTGTGAAAATATTTCTAAAGTGTTTGTGTCCATTTCCTGGCTTTGATAATGACAAACAAACCACTATCATAATATCTTTCCTGCCTGAGAGCTATGGATCCTGTAATGGTTAATTTTATGTGTCAGCATGGGTAGGCTATGGTGTCCAGTTGTTTAGTTAAACACTATTGTAGATGTTGCTGTGGGGGTGCTTTTCAGACATGACTAACATTTAAATCAGTAGACTTTGGGTAGAGCATAGTACCCTTCACAATGTGGGTGGGCCTCATCCAATCATTTGAAGGTTTTAAGAGAAAAGACTGAGTTCTCTGAGCAGGAAGAAATTCTGCCTCCAGACTGCATTTGAACTCAAGACCACAACATGAGTGGACTCCTGCCAAAACTTCCAAACTGCTGCCTGCCCTGCATGTTTCAGACTTGCCAGCCTCTACAATCATGTAAGCCAATTCCTCAAAATCGCAATGAATTAGTTGGTAGATAGATAGATAGATAGATAGATAGACAAATAATCTATAGTTTAATGAAGTTTTTTGGTAAAATAATGCCCAATATTGTAGACACATCTCAGATATTTTGTTGGTTGGTTATGGGTTGTTCATGGAATGAAGAGATTTTTTGCCCTGCATAAGACAATTGCGGCATTCCTCCACTGAAAATATCTTCTGTCTTGGCCCTACTTTAAATCATTCACTCTTCTCCATACCTTATCCTCTGCCCCAAGGAGAAGCTTTAACTCATGTGAATCAATTAACCAGTATTTATTATAAATTATTATTTATTATAAGCCCATCACTCTGATTGGGCAATCATACTTTTTTGGTAAACGATTCACCGTGAACTAACTCAAGTAGAAAAAATACTTTCTGGAAGTTGAATCAGTTGGAAATTTCACTTATTGTAGTAGTGAAATTACAATAAGTAAGTAGTTTTAAGAGACCAAAGTAAGCAGTTTTAAGAACATAGGAGTTTTTCCTCACGTATTAAGGGGTAAGCATTATTTTTAGAGACTTGATAATATCAGAGCCAAAGTTTCTGTGATCCTCTCAGCCCTTCCTTTATACTTCAAAATAACTGCTGCAATTCCAGCCATTATGTCTGCTTTCCAAACAGGAGGAAGGAGAAAGGGGAAAGGGCAAAAGGATGTAGCACCCAATTGAGTGAGCTTTTCTAAAGAACTTTAACTGAAGCTCCTCTCAAAAACTTCCATGAGTGTGTAGTTGGTCACCTCTATCTACAAGAATGAAGGGAAATTTTAGCTAAGCAAGTTGCCATCGCTGATAATATAGAAATGTGTAGAGATCTGGAGAGAAGAGAGAATGGTCGAAACCTAGGATATTGGTGGAAGAGAAGGGAGAGAAAAGAATTGATAAATAAGCAGGGTCAGCTCAGGAAGAGTTTAGTTTCCATTGCTGAGGAGTGTGGCTGTTACCCTGGGAGCAGCAAAAGCCATTGAGGGCGTTACACAATGGGCAACACAATTAGATTGGCATTTTAGGGTACCCCCCTCACTTGCATAGGTCAGAGGCAGCAAGACAAGAAAGTCATTTCTGGTGTACTCATGTCCTTGCAATAACCTTTGAAATCCACATCTCCCTGGTTCAGAGAGTGGCATGAATGTTACCCTGGGACTCCAGCCTTGTCCCTAAACCGATTGAGCAGGGCAAGTGATGGCTGCTACCATGGACAGCTCCTACTGTTCCAATAGGAGCCTCCCTGCAGCTGTGGCCCAGCCCCAGAGATGCCTGATATATCATCATGAAGCCTTGTCCAGGCTGCATTCAGACAGGCCCATCTTAGTACCACATATTTGCCTGAGAGAACACAACTCAGCTGTAGGCCCCTGTACAAAGTGCAGCTTTCAAGCCTGATCCAGCCCCTCCCTACCAGCCCTATCTATTGAGTAGTCAGTCAGGGCCTAAGTAGGAAGCACCATGAAGGCAGCCATTCCTCACTCTCTGCCCATAGCTCCTGAGCTCTGACCCAGCTCCTGGGCCCTGGAAGAGTGAGGCTCAGGACAACTCTCCATTCAGACGGGCTGTGTCCTGGGGAAGGTCCTAACTATTTCACCTACTCCAGCCCAGGCATAAGTGTGCCCCTCTGAAGAAATTCACCCTAGCCCAGAATTAAATGTGCAACCACAGTGGTGAAGTGGGAATCCTGACGTCCATGCTGATGTGTGTAGTTGGGGTGTCAGATGCCACGGTGAGGCTGGAGACATGGGAGCCTGCAGCATGGTCACTCCAGTCTCTTCCCGCCTCTCCAGGGAGAAGCAGAGTACCGCCTCTCCAGGGACCTCCAAAAACACTCCCTGGGCCATTGCAGTCAAAGTCACAGGGCTGCCTGTGGCAACAGGGTGATTCATTATGGAGAGAAGGCTCTTTGTGCCTCCCTTGGCATAAACCCAGCCCAAGATGTCATTCTTCACTCAGTTCAGATTCCCTAAATGCTCAAGTTGAATCCCAGCTTCGCCCACCTCTGACTAGTCCTGTGGCCCGTTCTAGTCACTGACTTCTTTCTGCCTCCATTTCCTCATCTCTAAACTTGGGTTAACAACAGTGCCCACCTCAGGGGCCTCTCCTGAGTGTTAAATGAGACCTCATTGGCAGAGCACGGGGCATGGGGCCTGCACAGAGGACCCACTCCCAGCCCCAACCTGTGTGAGTGTGTGACGCACTAGAAATGAAACCTCTCACTGGACCTGACTACACAGCCTCTCAGTGATGAGGACATTCTGACTGGCTCACCCAGAGCCTTGTCTCCAGGAGCAGCCTATTAAGATGCACATGCCCAGGTAGGGAAACCCACCAACCAAGTTCATCCCTCAGATGGGCTGGTGCTTCCCAGCAGTAGAGGAGGCAGCATCTACCCATGAGATACAATTTGAATCATCTAAAATTCTCTTTATAAATAAAATACAGACAACCACAGTAAAACAAAATCAAGAACCTTGAGGGAAGCCTTACCTGTTATTAGCAATTGCCTGAAGCTCCTCCACTAGACACTGGGCTTCCCATGCACCCCTGCGAAACATGACTCAAAAGATGCTTCCTTTTCACCCTCCCTCTGTCCCCTACCCCTCACCCCTCCCATGGAATTAGGGGGTAGCTGGTGGCAACTGAGGTTTGAAGGTCACCCCAAGCTACCCTGCTGTCACAATATAATTCCAAGTGGCAGCTGTGGGAGCAGATGGAAGCCACTGCAGCTAGTACGAGCGAGGTCAGAAGTCAAACACAAGAGTAGCCATAGACGGTGTTTTCAGAAGCTAAGTTGGCCCACAGATGTAGTATCTGTCACACTCAGATGTTTTTATATGATTAAATTTATTACTAATATTTTTAAAGTAGGTGATTTTACATAAGAATCTAGATTTGTGGCTTTTCTTAAAAAAGATGGAAGAGCCAGGATTACCTGGAGCCAAAGAGAGGCTGCCCTCACCAGTCTTTTGCAGGTACTGCCAGGCCTCCCTCATCCATCCTCAGGATCTTCTGAACCCTACAGACCCCCCAACCTTCTAAAGAGTTTGAGTTTAAAGGGGATGTATCTGCTAAAGGGGTTTTCTTTGCTTGTGTAAACAAAGATGAAACTGGGGGAAACTGGAAAAGTCAAGTTTCTTTGTATGAGAAAAGGGGAGACAGTCCTTCGAGGGCAGCCCAGAAGCGTGAAGGGTGGGGGACTGAGGAGGAAAGAAAGGACACAGCAAGGAAGATAAGGGAGGCAGCAGCCATAGGAAGAATGTTAAAAACAAGGTATTATTATAAGAGGATTTGGTGAAGTTTTGCTGCCTGGTATATGATGTAATCAGTTTCAATTTTATTAAAAAGAAAGAGAGAAAGGGGATAGGGAGAGAAGGAGGAGGAAGGAAGAATGAGGAAGAGGAGGAGGAAAGAGAAGAGGAGCAAGAGGGAAGAAAGAAGAGAGGGGAAAGACTTCAACAAAACCCTATGCTGCTCTACAGTGTTTTGTGGTGGTGGGGAGTATGTGTGTATGTTGGGGAGTGTGTGTGTGTGTGTGTGCACGTGCACGTGTGTGTATTTGATTCCATGTGTTGAGACTTCAAGAAAACCCAGGTATATTCAGATTTTACAATGTCTGGAACACTAACCAGCCAGGCAAAGAGACGGAAATTTTAGCACCACCTGCCCCCTGTTGCACCTCCTGCAAATCCCTTTCTTCTTCAGGATGACCCAGGGGCGGCATCCCAACGTCTGTCCTTGACCTCCCTGGGTCAGTGGTAAGATAACTGGAGAAGTGGAGTTTCCCAGATTTGGGTAAGCTCCTCCATTCCCTTCACCCCTCCTGCCCCTGACCCTTTATCCCGAGGACAAAAATAGAAACCCTCCAAAGGCTTCCAACAAACCCCCAAAGTGAGCCCGAGAAGCTCAGAACTCCTTACTTTTGATGTCCAGAGGGAGGAGAGAAGGAGCAAGATTTTTAGTGATAGATATTTCAGGCTGCTTCCCCTAGAACTGCACCCCAGCCTTCTGGGCCCCAGACAGGCTTCTGCTTGTCTACGGCCTGGGTAGCCTTGAATGGCAGTGGGCAGGGAGCTTGGGACCTTGGTACATGAGAGTCAGGGTGCGCAGCACCCTCTATTTCATCCCTAGCCCCGACCCAGGGGTAAGTTCTGCCTTCAGACACACCAGTGGCAGCCGATATCGGACCCCATTTCTGCCACAATTCCAGTTGTTGGTGTGTGTATCACCCATGCACACTGTTGCTTTGTCATCTAAGTTGACTAAGGGGAGAGGAGCAGAGTGCGTGTGTATGTGAGTGCACACACACCCACACACCCACATACCATTGATGCTGATTAAAGGTTTATGAGAAGCAAGAAAATCTGATAGGATTTGGGCAGAATCCGACCAGTTTTAAGTTTTCCATCCCTAAGCCGTTAAGTCCTCACAAGCCGTTATTTTTGTCCTTGATGTTGAAGGGAGACTAAGTTGGGGAATGTAAATGGCAAGGCCCAGAGTTGCTGAGACGATTATCAGATTTGTGTAAGATTTACTCTGCTCTTTAAAAAAGATCATGCATGCGTCCTCAACATTCTCTCTCTCTCTCTCTCTCTCTCTCTCTCTCTCTCTCTCTCTCTCTCTCTCTCTCTCTCTCTCTCTCTCTCTTTGGTTTTCTGCAACCCCAGCTTGCAGATAGATCATCAGAAAATTTAACTTTCAAGTGAGGATCATGAGCCAGAGAGTGCAGGACTCCACACTGGGGCAGATGACCTGGGGATTCCAGAAGCTTTCAGGAATCTTTCAGATTTCTCAGGGGCAACCTTTTTACCCATAGGACGGGTAAAAGAACAAGCCCATGCCTCCAAAGAGAAACTTCACAGTTCACCAAAGTTTAACCTCTAGTGATTCATTCTCGTGTGTGGGGGTCTTCCGATCTCTGGGAGCTCCTTCAAAGGCAAACTCCCATACAGAGGGCATTTCTGAGGACTGAAAGCAGGTGATAATAGTAAGTACTGCTTTTTTAGCATTTAGTGCTAACTTTGGCATTTTAGCCAACCATCAAACACTCTCTTCCATTATCTCACCCCTCCACCCACAGCCCCGTGTTGTCAGTCCCCTTTCCCAGCAAACATGGGGAAAAGCTGACTTGTCATCATCATCTGCACGTCCCCACTTCACACTCTGTCCACAGTCCACTCTACTAGGGCATTGGCTGCACATGTCACCAAAACCAGTCTTGTCAGTGTCACCAAAAACTCCCACGTTGCAAGATACAAAGGTCATTTTTCGGTCTCTTGTACTGAGCCTCTCCTAGAAGCATAAGGTCCCCGGCTTCCTTGGCACCTCCTCCGCCAGGATCTCCTCCTCTTTTTGGCTGCTCCCGCCATTGTTCACCCACTGCCCTCTCCTTCTACCACTCTGTCGAGTACTGGTGCACCCCAGGGCTCAGTCCTAGGCCCCATTCTTCCCTCTATCCATGTGTACTCCTGCAGTCCCATGGTTTACACACCAGGCATTTACCAATGCCTTTATATAGTTCTCCCACCCAAACCCCTCCCTGAGTTCCAGCCAGAATCATGTATGCAACTGCCTACCTGACCTCCCTGCTCAGATATATTACAGATCACTCAGCTGGTAGCTGGCTGAGGCAGGACATAAAGTCAACTTCAGGTAGATCTGATCTCGAGGCCTGCATTCTTAATGACTCCTGGACTAGAATCCAAGGAGACAGCTATAAACTCTCTGAGAGAAAAGGCATGTCCACTCCAAAGATCTACCCAATGGTCTAGGACAGACTTATTCCATCACTTCTCATGCTGTGAGAAATCTGTCATTGTGGGATTTCCCCACTTAAGTATGACTAGGTTTTTACCTTTCCTGCAACTTTCAAACAGGGCAGATATGTCGGGGTAACATGGAGTCACAAACACCTGGTACGTCTGTGTCTTCCCAGAGTGTAAACTCTGCTCAAACATGGATGCAGAAAGGCAGGCAGCAGGAGAAATCATTTTCCTACAAAGAGAAAACAGATGCATCATGGAAGAGAAAATGAGATACACCTTTTTGTAATTTAAAAAGCAAGACTTCAAACTTGAGGTAGACACCTTAGCCTTCTGCCACAGATTCAAAGGATATAAGGTAGAACTCCAAAGAGCTGAAGTCCTGACCCCTAGAAGCTTGTTTCTAATATCTGCCTCCATTAGCCTTCATCTTAAACCAGAAAGGTGGTATGAACACTCAACAAACTGTCAGTGTACTTTAAAAGGGGCAGATAAAAGTGGACACTTTTGTCATGCCTCTGATGTCTTTAGCTAAGCCAAATAAATCTGGAAAGAAAAATTAAATATTTCCCTAAAACCTCACAGGAGAAAAAACGAGAAAGCCTTTCAGAAGTCCCCAGAGAAACAAGAAATGACTATTTCCAAAACAAAGTTTGATTTGGAATTATAAGAAGCTAGAGGTAGTTTTGAAAACCAGTGAACACTCATGAACTTAATCAGGCTTAGCAAAGCAGAGACAGAAATGTAGATCTGAAGTTGCCCCTGGATAGCTTGGGCAGCAGAATAAAACCCAGAGGCAGAATCATTTTTTTTTTTCTTTCAGATTAAAGCTGCAGCGTCTCTCAGTTGAAGGCAGAGGTATAAAGTCAAAGACTCCAGAAGTTCTTGGAAAATAATATGTCAATCCCTTGCCAAATGATTCAGAGGCAACTTCAAATTCCTGTTTCTATCTCTACCTCTCTGATTACTTTAACAAGCACTTTCTGATTGGACCTTGGTAATTCCAGCAAACCAAGACTTTCCATAGGTAAGCATAATTTATAATAGCCTTAGACACCACTCCTCCATCACAGTCATCGTTGTCATCATGAGTTTCCAAAGCAACAGGAGGTGAGTACTCTTAGCCCTCCCTGGAGTCTATATGTAGCCTGTAGTTTAACTATAACATTAGTTGATTTGCATCCTACATGGTTATGCTATGGTAGGGGCAGAATTCTGGAGTCGGTCCTCCTGGGTTTGAGTCTTAGCTCTACAGCTTCCTAGCTGAGTTATCTTGGGCAAGTTATTTCATCTCTTTGAGCCCCAGTTTTTTCATCTAAGAATGATGATAATAATAATATCTATCTGATAAGGTTGGTGAGAGGATGAACTGAGATAGAGCAGAAAAGTATCTGGTGCTGTGTCTAAGGCACAGCAAGTAATTCAATAAGCAGAAGCTATTGTTGTTACTAGAGATTTCTTAGTCAGAGGTGTCTGACTTTGTCATAGCCATTTGCTAATCCATGGTGTTGAGTTCATGCCTCATATGTACAAAGTGTTGGTCAGGAACTCTTTGATAATGTCTGTGATCTGTACATTTCACAGGACTTCACCTCACCCTCTTAGGTTACTGGCAACCTCGCATCCCTTGAATTCCTGTTCAGGGAGAAGAGCAAGTCCTTCCTTCAGGGACTAGAGAATGACAACCTTCACAGAAACCAGAGCTAGAGACCGAGGACTCAGACTGTAGACTGGGAATAGGTGAACTACAGCCAGGGGCCAAATCCCTCCAGCCACACTAAAAAAAAAAAAAAAAGCTTTATTGGGGTACATTTGACATACAAAAAAACTGCACACATTTAATGTATACAGTTTGATGAGTTTGGGTACATGCATACAGCTGTGAAACTATCACCATAATCAAGGTAATAAACATATCCAGCACCTCCAAAAGTTTCCTTGTGCCCCTTTATTGTTGTTTTTGTTTTTGTGGTATGAGCATTTATCAAGATATCTACCCTCTTCATCTTTTAAGTGCACAACAGTCTGGTTACCTAGAGGCACACTTGCTCTACAGCAGATCCCTAGAACTTACTCATCTGGCATAACTGAAACTTTATACCCATTGAACAGCAGTTGTTCACTTCTCTTTCCCTAGCCTGTGGTAACCACCATTCTACCCTCTGCTTCTATGAATTTGGCTATGTTAGATACCTAACATAAGTAGGATTATGCAGTATTTGTTTTTCTAGTCTGCTTATTTCACTTAGCATAATGTCCTCCAGAGTCCCCCATGTTGTCACATACGGCATGATTTTCTTCTTGTTTTTTTTTTTTTTTTTTTTTTTTTTTTTTTTTGAGACAGAGTTACCCTCTTGTCACCCAAGCTGGAGTGCAGTAGCGCAATCTCGGCTCACTGCAACCTCCGCCTCCCTGGTTCAAGCGATTCTCCTGCCTCGGCGTCCAGAGTAGCTGGGATTACAGGCGCCCGCCACCATGCCCAGCTAATAGTTTTATTTTTGGTAGAGACAGGGTTTCACCGTGTTAGCCAGGATGGTCTCAAACTCCTGACCTCAAGTCATCCACCCGCCTTGGCCTCCCAAAGTGCTAGGATTACAGGCATGAGCCACCGCACCCGGCCTTCTTTTTTAAGACTAGATAATATTGCATTGAAAGTATATTTGTATATTTTATTTACTTATTCAGCCATTCATGGACATTTAGGATTTTGTCATATCTTGGCTACTATGAATAATGTCCAGCACTTATTTTTGTAAATAAAGTTCTAATGGAGCATAGCCACACCCATTCCTTTACAAATAGTCATCTTTCAGGCTACAACAGCGGAACTGAATAGCTGCTTTTAGAGACTCTCTCACAAGCAAAGTCTAAAATGTTTCCTATCTGGATGCTTGTGATAAATGCAGAATCCTGGGTCCCATCCCAGACTCTCAGAATCTAAATGCCTGAGATACGGCCCAGGAGACTGCATTAAAACAAAAACAACAATACTCTCCAGGTGCATCTTAAACCTATCAGAGATTTAATGTGAGACATAGAATGTGAGAAACTTTGTTCTTGATTCCTGAGGTTATATCTTATTCAAACATAAACCCCGCTACATAATGTCCAGCATGCAGTGGGTGTTCAAAAGACACCTGCTTGTTACATTTTGAAAAACCTGTTACTGTCAATGTCCCAGAGCCCACTGAGATTCAAACTACCCAATCCTAAGCCTGCACACCCTGCCTCACCTATTTCTTCCTGCAGAAACTGCAGTAAAGGCTCTTGCACACAGTCCCCCCAACTCTCTCTTGCCCTCAGCCTCCTGACCGACGCTGGTGCCTCTGTGGCATGCCATGCCCCCTCTCCTCTTGGGAATATTGGGTAACAAATTGTCTTCTCAATGACAATCACCTCCTGATCTGTTGGCCTTACTACACCTCAAATTTTCTTTTATTACACTATATTTTAAAACAACACCACCCCTCCCTGTCTGACAGATGCCTCAGTATCTTCTCCTCATGCGTATGTTCTGCCTCTCTCTCTGCTGTTCCCCTAGGACACAAACATGCTCAGGTTGCTCCCCCGCATTTAGAACATTTTAACCTCTGCTCGCTCCTATCTCCCCTGCCCTTTCCAATCAAGTTTCCCAAGGTTTGTGTGTACTCTCTGCCTCGTCCTCCATTCAGTCATCCAGCCCCTCCAAACTCTGCTCCACCGGAACTGTCATGACAAAAGGCACTGATTCTTTATGGCTAAACCATATGGCACATCTCCAACTCACTGGATGAGGCCACTGCATGTGACACCACTGTCCACCCACTCCTCTTCACTGTCTCCTCTGTGCCCTGCCCACCCTCTCCTTGGCATCCTGCCCACCCCCTCCTCTGCACCCTGCCTGCCCTCTCCTCTGTGCCCTGTCTGTCCTGTCCTCTGTGCCCTGCTCACCCTCTCCTTGGCATCCTGCCCACCCCCTCCTCTGCACCCTGCCTGCCCTCTCCTCTGCACCCTGCCCACGCTCTCCTCTGCATCCTGTCCACCCTTTCCTCTGCATTCTCTCCGCCCTTTCCTCTGCACTCTCTCAGCCCTTTGCTCTGCACTCTCTCCGCCCTCTTCTATGCGCCTTGCCAGCCCTCTTCTCTGAGCCCTGCCCAGCCTCTCCTCTGCACTCTGCCTGCCCTCTTCTCTGTGTTCTGTGCGCCATCTCCTCTGCTCCCTCTGTACCCTCTCCTCTGTGCCCTGCCCTCCCTCTCCTCCGTACCCTGTCTGCCCTCTCCTCTGCTCCCTGCCCACCCTTCCTCTTGACCCTCACACCTCTCCTCTGTGTCCTGTCTGCCCTCTCCTCTGCAAGGTTCCTGTTGTTCTCCTAGTGTCTACCTCCCCAACCACTGCTCACACCCTCCCACCATCTGCAGGGGCTCCACTTGCTGCTCTTCCCCAGATGTGCTGCTGTTCCCCAGGCCTCTTTCTTCAGCCTTCCTCCTCTCAAATGACCATACACCATTTGGAGAATTGGATGAAAGCTGAGGACCCTCTCCCCAGAAAAATACACTAAACATACTCAAATTTCTGCATAAATATCCAGGGATTCATCAATCTCCTAAGGCCCGTGCTTTGACCTTTGGGGAACCAAGAACATCTGGTTTATGCATGTCCTCACTCAAATTCCTCTGGTCACTCCAGATCTGATGTCTCCTCCTGATTTCTGGATCCTACAGTTTACCAGGAGGCTTCTCCCAGTTACCCCATGGACATCTATGTTCAGAATGTCCAAGGCTAGAGCCATTAGCCCCCACAAAACCCACCCCTCTTCTGGAATTCCCCCTCATGATGCTACCATTATCTGCTAAGCATTCAAGGCAAACACCTGGCAGTCTTTCACCATCCTCCCTCCCTGTCAGCCCCCACATTCCGTCAGTCCCCAGGTCCTATCAACAATTCAAAACAATTCAGTTGTTGAGGTCCTCCTCAACAATTCCCAGGCTGTCCCCATTTCTATCCCCTCTCCATTGCCCAGGTGCTTACCCTTGTCATTGCTCACCTGGATTCATACCTCTAACCACCCACACTGTGAAAAGAGCAGTCATTCCAACATACAGATCTGCCCAAAATCTCTCAACACCCCTCTCCGCCTTACCCCTTGGTCTACAGCAATGTTTTTCAAACTGTGGTCCACCTACGGATTCTCCAAAATTTGAGTCTTCTCAATAGGACGTTTAAATTTCTACTTACATATTTTAGATCATTTGGATGGCTAAAAGGCTTGTAACTCCACACCTACATTTGCTTTTGTACTCACCATCACGTTGGAACCAAGATGACCCACTTTACTTGTAGCAACTAATGAGAAATAGAAGTGAGAGTAAAATGTCAAGGCTTCATTCCCAGTCAAATGAAGACCCACATAAGAAAGAAGGCTTTGCAGAAGTTAAAATGAAGAACAATGATGGGCACCCTATCTGCCAGAGGGAAATGCAGCATTTGAAATAAATTGTGCTAGCGGTCAACACCTTATTCACACCAAAGCAGTAGCTCAGTTTCAACAAACCAACATCATCCATTTAAGTTGTTAATTTGAATGTTGTTAGTTTTGCATTTTGTTTGTTTTTTATTTGTAAATGTGTTAAGTTTATGCATATGCACAACTGACATTTCATTTATGTTTGTCAACATATACAATGAATATGGAAAAATAATAAAAGAAACATGGGGGAGTGGGGTCATCGGGAATTATTTTTTCCTTTAAAAGAGCTCATACATTGTTTAAGGTTGAGAATGTCTGGCCTATGGGATAATATTTCTATACCATAACATGAGCACAGGCTACCACCGCCTGGCCCCTGCCTACCTCTCTGTCTACACTCCTCACTCAGTTTCTGCTACCACCTGGGCTAACTCAATGCACGTGTAAAATTGTAGCTTTCCAAACACACAGCACCTCTCACTCAAAGTCAGGAATAGGGTGAGGTAAGTGAGGTACTCCGCAAAATTTTAGGGGACACCAAAAAGCTCAGTAATCAATATAGGTAATATTTTAATGCAGTATTTTTAAAAATCAAAATTAATCAAAACACAATGCATGATGAACAAAGTATCAGAATAGTAAAGACAGGACCTGCACTTCTTTGAGTTTTGAGTGGAATCTTGCCACTCCTTGACACTCTTTCTCCCTACCTTCTCTGCCTGGCAAAACACCCCTGACTGGATACATCTCACCTACTTGCTGAGTGGCATTGCAAATGGCACTTTACTTCTTTGATCTTTATATTCCCCATCTGCAGATGAGGACAATAATCTCATATGTGGTTTTGAGGATTAAAAGAGATAAGAATGACTATCGAATGTGAACACAGTGCCTGTCCCATGCCATTGCCATTGTTGGCAGTATTGTTATTGCCACAGTTATCTCCAGCATTGCCTCCCCTCTGAAGCATCGCCTCCCCTCTGAAGTCTTTCCTAACAACCTTAACATCCCCAGGAAATTTTAAGAGAGCTTTTCCCCATACTTTCCTTATATATTGTACACATCTCAATTACAGCAGAAGATATATTTGTCGGGAGGCTGAGGCAGGAGAATCACATGAACCCAGGAAGCAGAGGTTGCAGTGAGCCGAGATAGCGGCATTGCACTCCAGTCCAGAAAACAGTGCGAGACTCCATCTAAAAAAATAAATAAATAAATAACAGCTGTCATATATGATTGTTTCTATATTTTTTTCCCAGTGACCATAAGCTGATTGAAGTCCAAGACTGTTTTTTTAATCTTTGTTGGCTTCTGACACAGTAGCTGTTGAATAAATATTTATTGAACAAATGAGAGCATAAAATGAGATTTAGTCTAAGAACAAATTAATCTACCAAATAGCATCTCATGTTAGTACAAACCAATATCCATTGATAGATTTGACAAATATTTATGAAGCCGCAACCATATTCCACACATTATTCTAGGTGCCGGGGCTACAACAGTGAATAAAATAAACCCAGCCCTACCTCTGTGGCATCAACAGTCTCCCGGAGGAGATGGACAATTAAAAGCAATTACAATAAAGCGGTGAAGTGCGTTCAGGGAACTGGAAGAAGTTCCATTTAGTTGGAACATCAAGTGTGTGAGGCAGATAGCGAGGAGAGATGAGGCTGAAGGCAAATAAAGCCAGGCACCAGAGGGTCTCGCAAACCTTGATAAGGAATTTGGACTCTATCTCAAAAGCAACGGAGGAACACTGAATGCATATCAATAGCAAATGGAGAAAATCCCAACTTTGTTAGCTTAGCAAAGAGATAATTATTTGTACCTGCAATTGAAAACTGCAGTGGTCAGGCTGGCTTTAGGTAGGGACAAAATTAGGGCCTCAGACCAAGGTGTCAGGACCTGGCCTTGCCATTTCTAAGCTCAGCTCTGCTCTCCTCCAGGAGCTGATTTTTTCCTTCAGCAACACATGGAGGCCACAGCTGCTCCAGCCTTATGGCCTCCGAGGTTCAAGACCAGCAAGTCGGCCCAGGTGCAGTGGCTTACGCCTGTAATCCCAGCACTTTGGGAGGCCAAGGCTGATGATCACCTGAGATCAGGAGTTCAAGACCAGCCTGCCCAACATGGTGAAACCCTGTCTCTACTGAAAAAAAAAAATACAAAAATTAGCCTGGTGTAATGGCATGTGCCTGTAATCCCAGTTACCTGGGAGGCTGAAGCAGGAGAATCACTTGAACCTGGGAGGCAAAGGTTGCAGGGAGCCGAGATTGCACCATTGCACTCCAGCCTGGGCAACAGAGCAAGACTCCATCAGAAAAGAAAAAAGAAAAAAAAAACAGCAAATCCTTTCTCAAGTTATTCAAGCTAAAGCCCTGGGCTGGGCTGGGCTTGAATTACCCATCCCTAGACAACCACTGTGGCCAGGAGAGTGAAATGAGATGACTTGTTTAAACTGAGGTGATACAAAGTGGCAAAAACAAAATAGAAATCCATTACAGAAAGATTTCCAGCAAGGAGTGACTTTGTTATTAGATTTCTAAATTGAAAACAAACCATCAAACAACCCCACACTGCCGGGGCAATGCAGGGAAGCAGCATGGCAGAGGGGATACTGCAAGCTGGAAGGGCAGAAAGAGCCCACCAAAACGACCGAATGAGGAACACGGGCTGCCGGACTAGGGTAGGGGCTGTAGGCTGGGGAGAAGTGGGATTGACAGAGTATAGAGAGCTTAAATGTGGAGGCTCACAGGACCCGCATCAGTCATGGGGAGGAGAGATGGATTCTGTTTGCGTAATGTGGAGTTTGAGAAGCTTGTGGAAAGGTCCAGAAATCGATTGTATAAATGAATCTGGAGCTCTGGAGAGTGATCTGGGCTGAAGATACAGATTTGAGGGTCACCAGGACATGAAAGCCAACAAAAGCTAAGACTGTGAATGGGATCTCCCAGGCAAAGCAGGTGGAGGGCAGAGGAAAGGGCTGACTCAGAACCACGGCCGGGACCAGTGCCGAAGGGGTAAGCAGAGGAAGAGGAGTCAAAACGGAGAAGGAGAGGCCTGAGTAATAGAAAATGAACCCATGGAGACCAAGAGAGGAAAGGTTTGCAGGAAGGGCGCGGGGTGCACAACACCAGGGAGCACCAGAAGGCCAAGTAAGATGTGTTGAAAATAGGCCTATTGGGTTTATCCACAAAAAGACCACCGCGTCCTTGAGAAGAAGAGTTTCAGGGTGATGGGTGAGTTGAGGAGTGAGTGCAAAGTGAGATCTGTTTTTACAGAAGTTGCATTCTGAAGAGGAGAAGAGAAATAAGACAGAGACTGGTGAGGGAAGCCGTTGGCATTGAGTGAAGAGGGGAGGCCAGAAATGCACAGGATTCATGTTCTCCTGGGAACCGCCGAGAAATATTGGAGGCTTTTGATGCCGCACCCCCAACTTATCTTCAGCATCATCCCCTTCTCCGTTTCTTCTTAGGAAGAAAAGAAGATTGAAACAGAAAAAGTGTATACACATCATTCCAATCCAATCTTTGTTTCTATAGATGAGAAAACTGAGTCCAGAATGATTAAACAACTTGTCCAAGGTTTCACACTAAATTAGTTGTATAATGCAGGACTTCTGCCTTCTGATTTGTAGGCCAGGGTTTGTCCGTTCTCCTTCGTTTGCCCGTGTGCCCAAGATCTCTTGCTGAAGGACCTCTACGGGATCCACCTGCCCAGCTGGGACTCCTGCTTGGAGAATTCTCTTCTAGTTAAGATCCCTCAAGACTTTCCCATTCTACATCTTGAGCCCTCGATGCCCCCACTCACTACTAAATGAATGCATGCCAGCAGATCCCAGTGTCTGCCTTCATTATAATGGCACCTTCAGTGGTTTCACCACTAAACTAAGAAGTCCTCTTAAGGCAGGAACCTCAGCCCTGGTTGAAGTAGATTTGGAGAAAGGTAAGACTCTTCAGTCCTTCTTAAATCCTACTGAGAGATGTGTGTGTGTGCATGCGTGCACATGTGCGTGTGCACAGGTGCTGTGTTTGGAAAGAACTGGGGTGTTCAAAGCCATACCCCAAAGAAGAGTGCACAGCTTCAGTCCTCACTCAAAGGGCTTCCCTACCTGTGGAATGCTCAAGCACTTACCACACCAGCTTTCAAAGCAGATGGGTATTTACTGCGCACAAATGTTACATTGACTTTGGAATGTTCTCACATGTGCTCTTGTGGATTAATGAGCTCCTAATATTGTGATAATAATCATTTTCCATAAATATGCATAGTCAGCTTTTAAAAGTGTCATGTGCAGTAATTATTAGCTGTCTGGGTGCTAATCGCTTTGGGAAAATATTTACTTGCGTGTAAAACAGAACCTATGTTTGTTTTGCTAAACGCACTGCGTCGCAGAGAGCCCAGAGCAATTACCAGCCTGATTTAAAGGATGCCAGGCAATCAGGATTGAGGGATCCTCACTCACAAGGGCTTGTGAAATGGTTGGTTGGATTTAGTTCAATAAAATTATCCTAAGAATCTACTACATGTAAGGTATATTAGAAAGAGCATTATATTTGGGAGGCCAAGGTGGGTGGATTGCTTGAGGCCAGGAAATCGAGACCAGCCTGACCAACATGGTGAAACCTCATCTCTACTAATAATACAAAAATTACCAGGTGTAGTGGCACACACCTGTAATCCCAGCTACTCAGAGGACTGAAGCAGGAGAACTGCTGAACCCATGAGGCAGAGGTTGCAGTGAGCCGACATGATGCCACTGCACTCCAGCATGGGAGACAGAGTGAGACTCTGAAAGAAAGAAAGAAAGAAAGAAAGAAAGAAAGAAAGAAAGAAAGAAGAAGAAAGAAAGAAAGAACAAGAAAGAAAGAAAGAAAGAAAAGAAAGAAGAAAAGAAGAAAGAAAGAAGAAGAAAGAAAGAAAGAAGAAAGAAGAAAGAAAGAAAGAAAGAAAGAAAGAAAGAAGAAAGAAAGAAAGAAAGAAAGAAAGAAAGAAAAAAGAAGAAGAAAGAAAGAAAGAAAGAAAGAAAGAAAGAAAGAGAAAGAAAGAAAGAAAGAAAAGGAAAGAAAGAAGAACAGAAGGGAAGGGAAGGGAAAGTGGGGAGAAGCAGGGGGAGGGAGGGGAGGGGGAGGGAGGGGAAGGCAAGGGGAGGGAAGGCAAGGCACTATCTTTGAAGCTAGAATGAACTTAAATTCTAAGCCCTGCCGGGCGCGGTGGCTCAAGCCTGTAATCCCAGCACTTTGGGAGGCCGAGACGGGCGGATCACGAGGTCAGGAGATCGAGACCATCCTGGCTAACACGGTGAAACCCCGTCTCTACTAAAAATACAAAAAAAAAATAGCCGGGCGAGGTGGCGGGCGCCTGTAGTCCCAGCTACTCCGGAGGCTGAGGCAGGAGAATGGCATAAACCCGGGAGGCGGAGCTTGCAGTGAGCTGAGATCCGGCCACTGCACTCCAGCCCGGGCGACAGAGCAAGACTCCGTCTCAAAAAAAAAAAAAAAAAAAAAAAAAATTCTAAGCCCTTTGTGACTTTGGATGACTTATTAACTCTGAACCTCAGTGTGCTCATTTGAAAAATGGGATAATACCCACTTCCTTGTCAGGAGGTTTAAATAACATACATAGAGTACCTAACACAAAGTCTGGCATAGTGAGGGCTTCAGAATATGTTAGCTCTTTCCTCTTCTCATACACACACTGTAGGGAACACATGGATAAAGAACGCAGGACTCCCACCCTCCTGGACTCTTCCAAGCCAAGTACCCAGAGGACTGAATTCAAGGAGAGTTTGATGAAAGATGTGCTACTAATTGGTCAGGGGTGCAGAGGTAGGAAAGATACCATCTAATTAGGGGGAAATCAAGAGTGGACTCAACTATGTAAGAGAACAGTCTTTGCCCACTGGCAGGGGATACAGCATGCATGGTTTGGGAAGCCACCTACATCCATATTCTCTCCCTCACTGGGGCCTGAAATTTTCACCTTCCTGAACTCATTTCTGTGAAACATTGCACTTTCCTTGCCTATCCCCTGGGGGAGCAGGGAAGGTAAGACAATAGCCCTTAATACTTCAGGGTGAATAAATGTATCCCAGTTATAGGGCAACAGGATAAAGGAGGCTGAGACTGGTAAAGGGGAGCTTTTGAAATGCACTAAAACAGGAGACGATGGGAAGAAAAATCATCTTTTTATGGGAGGCTGTCCCCACTTTTGCTTTCCCTGCTCTCTTGGGCTGGAATGGGAAGTCTGTCTTACAGACTTCTGCAAACCCATGGCCTTCTTCCTGCCTTGCTAACCTTGGAGTTTCATGAATAGGCTAAAATAACACAGGTCTATACTCATCCATTGGAAGTCTGGGTAGGATGGTGATAAGATACCTTATGTTCAACCGCACTAAGGAAATGATACAAGCAAGATTGTATGGGGAAGTTTAACTGAGCCAAGAGAATGAAATACTTTAAAGAACATCCAAAACTTTCATATACCTGCAGAAATGCATGGGTAGTTATTCCAAATTTTCCTGGTTTTTACAGGTTTGCACCATGGCAGGTCCCCCAAAGAATCAGAACCCTTTATGGATTTGCTTGGGCTTGCTGGGTACTGATGTGACTAAGAAAGGGACATGATGTAAGGGAAAGGACATCAAATTCTTGTGAATGTGAACATTCTGGTAAATATTATTTTGGGCTAATAGTGACATTGTGTGCACAGGTGCACCAGTGATCATAGGGAATTTCCTAGCACTTAGTGTGCTTCTAGTTTTAGATAACCCCCTCCTTTATTCCCTGACCCCTTGCATTTTCCTCATCTTCCTCTTTCCAGACCTCTGTCCTCCCCATTTTGTTTACCCATGGGCTGGAGCTAGTGTCTTTGCCATTGTCTGGTTCCTAGAGTCCCAGGCTTTGGGAGGCCAGTTCCAGGTGGTGTCCTCCCTGCCTCTCCATCTTGTAATGAGATGTAATATTTACTTGTATCATAGGATCATTTGGAATGGGAGTTCTGAGGAGGTGAGAGTGAGAGCTTTGCTGTTGACTGACTTGAATCGCAGTTTCTCCTCAAGCTGTAGCCTCCAGAGCTTCCTAACATAGTAAAATGTCAAGAGCAGACAGGGGAGATATTAGTGTCTTTCTACCTCTCATTAAAGGTGTTTTAACCTAGATAGATAGATTGATTGATTGATTTAGGTGAACTAAGGCACAGATGAAAATAGTCCTTCTACATTTCCTTCAAACTTATTTTCTGATTCAAAGTTTTTCTTATCCAGATCATTTCCTCCACTTGCAATGTAACCCTGCTCCAGGAGACCAGGATTCCAGATGGGAAGCAGAGGTGTGACCTCAGCAGTTCAGCCAGTTGGGCCTCTGTTTTCTCATCTGTAAAGCAAGAGGTTTGGCAATTACTCAGGCTCTTTTGCTTTCAGGAAACACATCTACTCTGTTAATTCACATAAGAAAATATTTTGCTTCTGATTTAAGATGGCAATCTGAGCACATATATTTATTTCCCTGCTCACCTGAAATCTCACTGAAATTAAAGTGTAGAAGAATAAAAAGAAACAAACCTATAACAAGGAAGAAATGAGATGAGTGGAGGCAGGGGTGACAAGTAAGAAAGTTCAATACGTTTTTAGAAGACATAAAGTGGATGGGGCATGTTGACTTACAGGTAACAATACTATAAAGAGACTGAAGGAACAAATTCTAGCTGGCCTAGGAAGACTGACAGTGACAGCAAGAATGAGAATTTGGGTTGAAAACTGGGAGATTGATTGAAAATCTATACCTAAAATATAAACACTAAGGAGTACCACTTGGCACCCCTTCTCTCCATATTTCCCACCACCTCCATCTTGCCCCCTGAGTGGGTGGTCCAGTAAGAACCTTTATGCCAAAAAAAGTAGCTGCTCCTTTCTACAAACATTGAATGAACTGACTGGAGACTACCAAGGTTTCAGGCATGCTTGTAAGGACCACAGGGTAAAACTGCTCTGCCACTGTGTGTGTGTGCACACACATGCACATATCTGAGATGAGTGGCCTGATTGATGTGTTGCATCTCATGCATTTTAAATTAAAGTGTGCCTGCTGAGTGGACATACTAAGGAGCTCCAAGGCACACGTCCCACTCAAGGGAGAGATGTTGGGAGTGAGAATAAGAGACCTATGCCCAGTAAGGGAATCCCATACCAATCTTCCCTCTATAATATGAATGGATGGCCCAGAAGCACCAGGCCAACAAGAAGGATTACCAGTCTGGATAAGGAAAAGAAAGCAAAAACACTGGTTCCCTGAGAAAACCAACATGATTCAGAAAACTTTTAACTTTTTCAATTTAAAAAAGGATCAGGGGAATTTGAGAGCACACTGTATTTATTTAACAAGAACAGAGTGCTATAAAAAAGGAAGAACAGCTTTTAAAAAAATAAAGAAAGAAAAGATGTCTTAGGAAAGTAAATAATGTCATTTGTGTATTTTAAAAAAGTAAAAAGTCAGCCACAAAATAAATCACATTAAGGAAATTTCTCAGAACGTAGATTCTCGCTCTCCCCAAAAGAAACACAGAGATAGAAAATATTAACAAAATAATAAGAGACTTAGAGGACTAATCCAGGAGGTCCAATATTTGACTAATAAGTATCTCCGAAAAACACAACACAGAATGTGGAGGAGAGAAAATTATCGAAGAGATAATACAAGACAATTTTCCAGAGCTGAAGCAGAATACCCATGTTCAGACCACAGCTCAGAACACCGAATGAAAAAAGACACCTACTTATATGTGTGGAATTTCAGAACACCCAGGACAAGAAAACATTCTGAGAGCTTACAGAAGAGAGAGAACAAAAACAGTAGACTCAAATGCCACTGTATGTGGAGAGATATTAGAGCAAGGTAGACAATGTTTAGAAGGTAAATAATTTCATATCTAGAGTTTTATACTCAAACATCTGTCAATTCATGGTGAGGGCAGAATAAAGACATTTCCAGACAAGCAAGGACTCAGAAAAACTACTGTGTTAGGCCATTCTTACATTCTTACATTATGACAAACACCTGAGACTAGGTAATTTATAAAGAAAAGAGGTTTAATTGGCTTACAGTTCTGCAGGCTGTACAAAAAGCATAATGTGGACATCTGCCCTCAGGAAGATTCTAATCATGGTGGAAGGCAAGGGGGAAGCAGGCACATCACATGGCAGGAGAGATAGAGAACGAGAGAGAGAGAAAGAGAGATGCCACACACTTTTAAATAACCAGATCTCACAAGAATACACTATAAAAAACAGCACCAAGCCATGAGGGATTCATGCCCATGACCCAAACACCTCCCACCAGGCCCTGCCTCCAGCATTGGGGATTACAATTCAACATGAGATTTGAGCAGGGACACATATCACAACTATATCACCTACCTCCCAAATATCCTTTCTAAAGAGGTTCCTTAAAAATGAAAAGTTGTAACTTGAAGTTGTATTCAAACACAAACAGTGAAATAAACCTAGAGAGGAAAAAGTGTGGTGTCCAGGGAACAGGGGTTGGAATGCTCCACCTCCAGAAGATGGCTGAATAGCAACTGAGAGGACCAGTTTTCAGGCCAGAGTAGCTCCTGGGAGGGAAACCTGGGGGTAAGGTGGAGAAATAGATTGCCATAGATTGTGTAATTAAGAATAGTTTTAGTGGTCAAGAATATAAGAAAGCCATGTTTTATCATAAAAATGAAAGATAGCAATTAGAAACTTCAGGGAAAACTGTACCAGACAGTAAAGCTGCAAATGAGAAGTAATATAACATGTAGTACAATTTTAATGCACTGATGGAGAATCCATGTGATCTCAACATCAGCCAAGAGAAACATAATCCTGGGCCCTCTTTAGCCTGCAGAGTATACAGTCATAATGATGTAAATGCTGTTTTCCACTTCAGTGATAGCTTTCAGCTATGTGGAAGGCTCGGTTGAGTCTGTGGGCAGGATGGAAATGTTGACACCCCTGACAATGTGTGTTACTCAGGATATCTCAACCATTCTATTCAACAACCCTAAACTCTCAGCGACATCATCATAAGGGTGGATTTCTTTCTCATGTCACAGTAAATGAGGGAAATCAAAATGAGGAGGTGGGATGGTATTTCTGCTCCATGTAGTGACCCAAGGATCCAGGATCCTTCCCCATCAGAAGACATTATCATTTTTAGGTCTCCAAGTCCTCCACCAAATTGTCCACGTTCTTCCTGAAGACTAGAAAAGAGAATGTGTGGGAGACTACCCAGGAGGTTTTAGAAACCAAACCAGGAAATGGCACATGTACCTCACCCTAGGTTCCATTGCCCAGTCTCAATTACATGGCCTTAACCAACTGCAGGGAGGCTGGAAAATGCAGCTCAGTTGTGTGTTCAGGAGGAAAAGAAAACAGGTTCAGTTTCACTCTGCTACATGATGCAAAAGTAAAAGCACCAGAGGGAGAGAACTAGAGAGAAGAGTTGGGGCCTTCATATCTGCATCTTACACAGTCACATTAAGGAAATGTCACACAATCACAGTGTGACACAGGCCAAAAAACTTTGTGAACATGAAAGCAATAGAAATAGATGTCTCACTACATTATTTAAAGTTAAAAGGATTGCCAACAAGAGAACCAAAAATAATCCTATAACTTAAGAGATCAACAAAGGGCCTTGTTATGGGTTGACTTGCATACTCCAAGAAAGACATGTTCAAGCCCTGACACCCAGTACCTGTAAATGGGACCTTATTTGAAAATAGGGTTTTTGCAGATATAATAAAGTTAAGGTGAGATTTTTAGAGTAGACGCCCTTCCTCCACAGAAGAGAAGACAGAGACACACCTAGAGAAGATGGCCATGTGATGAAAAAAGAAGAGATCAGAGTGATGTATCTATTAAACAGAGAATGACAAGGATTGCCAGCAAACACCAGAATCCAGAAAAGGCTGAAAGAATTCTCCCATACAGGTTTCAGCAAGAGCATGACCTTACCAACAACTTTCAGACTAATGGCCTCCAGAACTGTGAGACAACACATTTGTGTTGTTTTACATTATCCGGTTCGTGATACTTTCTCACAGCAACCCCAGGGCATGGACCCAGGCCCATTCTCACCTATACAGAGCTGAGGGTAAGTTGCCAGGAATAAATGCCAGGAAAGGCTGGGTGTGGCAGTTCATGCCTATAATCCCAAGACTTTGGGAGGCCGAGACAGGTGGATCGCTTGAGCTCCACCTGCACCAGCCTGGGCAACATGGTGAAATGCCATCTCTACAAAAAATACAAAAATTAGCTGGGTATGGTGACATGCTCCTGTCCCAACTACTCAGGAAGCTAAGGAGAAAGAATCACTTGGGCCTGGGAGGTTGAGGCTGCAGTGAGCCATGATCACACCACTGCACTCCAGCCTGGGTGACAGAGTGAGACCCTGTCTCAAAACAAAACAAAACAAAACAAAAACACGAAAGCCAGGAAAGCCCCTGGCCTGGATGGAGCAGGAGGTGATGTTGGTTAGAGTCTTGCAAAGGAGACATTCAATAAGGAAGAGGTGAAGTCATGGAGGGTTTGATGGTTAATTTTATGTGTCAACTTGACTGGGCTAAGGGATACCCAGGGGCTGGTAACACTGGGTGTGTTTCTGGGCATGTCTGTGAGGGTGTTTCCAGAAGAAAGCAGTATTTGAATCAGTGGACTGAGTCAAGAAGATCTGCCCTCACCAGTGTGGGTGGTTATCATCCAATTCACTGAAGGCTTGAATGGAACAAAAAGCCAGAGGAAAGAATTTGCCCTCTCTGTTTGAGCTGGATTATCCATCTTCTCTTGTCCTTGGACATTGGCACTCCTGGTTCTTGGGCCTTTAGACACAGATGGGAATTTACACCACTGGCTCTTCCAGCTTTCAGGCCTTCAGATTTGGACTGGAACTACATGAGCTGCTTTTTTGGGTCTCCAACTTACATACAGTACATTGTGGGACTTCTCAGCCTCCATAATCACATGGACCAATTCCTTATAATAAATCCTTCCCTACATATGTATCTATATCCTATTCATTGTGTTTCTCTGGATAACCTGACTAATACAGAGGGATCTAAACTTGATCTCACCGGCAGTGTGGAACCACTGGGAGGCTCTTCCCCGCATGGACCTGGTATCTGCCATAGCTCACTCCCTTTCTCCCTGTTTCCATGTGACCAGGTCTTTAAGCCTTGACATTAAAGACTTAAAGAGACAAGAGGTGACTCCTTCTCCTCTGGCATTCAACAGCCAGCATTGCAAACTTCTAGAAAATAGAGGAGCCCCAGGGAAATCTAATAACAGCCCTATTTAAGAGCACTCGACAATTATTACCTCCAACTGTGAGAGAGGCTGAGTAATTAAAAAGGGTTCTTTATTTTGATTAAAAAGATTCCTTTTAGTGTTTCTGAATCTTTAGTGAAAGCCCAGAACTCTATTTTTAGCCACAAAACAAGATATGTGGCCGGGGGCAGAGGTGTAATTTAAAACATGGGATGAGCATTTGTAACCTGAAAAATGAGCACGCGCCCCCAGTGGCCCCTAGACTGAGCCCAATCCCACCCAATGGCTTTCAGGAGGCACAGCAGCATGGCAGCATCAACCCTGCCACATGGATTAATAGGAGGCCCAAATTAATTGGTTTTAATCACTATAAATTTCCTTCCCAATAAAATTTCAAGAATTTCCAATCATGCTGATTTATATATGTAATTAGAAATCCATTCACAGATGTCACACTGCTAGGTGGTGGGGAGTATCAGCCCCGGCTTAACTCCAGCTTGAGGCCTGAGCAATGAAAAATGATGAAGAGAAACTTGGCAGGAAGCTGGGACAGGGAGCATGCCATGCCCCCTGGAAAGTGTCTGCCCCTAAGGTCACATGGGGGCTGCTTCCCACCAAGCACAGATTTTGCCTTATCTAGCCCCCAATCCCTCCCCTGCCCTTAGTCTAGATAAGAGCAGATCAAAGGGGTTTTGCATGTACCAAACAGACAGGCTTGACTAAGATAAGAATGGTGAGTGACACTACACCACTGTACCCAGCCTCCCATCTGTCCAGAGTAGCAATGGACAGAACTATGGGATTCTAGAGCCACAGGAAGAGGGACACTACCCTGCCAACTTCCCACTTCCAACAGGCAGATTTGTTGCTTTCAAATTACCCACATCCCAGGTTATCTAATCCAGGGTGTCTGTAGACAAGATGACAGGACTTTCAACTCCTGCTTGCTTTCTTTCTTCATCGGCTGCTATCCTCCCTCCGCAAATGACTCAGTGTTGCAGCAGGAAAAGAAAGGGCAGAAAAGTTTGCATTTCAGGCATGAAAAGGATTTCAAATCAGCAAGCAAAGAAGTCCTCCTCTCCCTACAGTGATGAAGAAGAACAGGAAAGTCTATAGATGAACAAAGATACACCAAGAGTTTTATGTCAGGACTTTCACAGTATAAAGACTGACAGGTGGAAAGGAGGAGAAGGAGACTGCGGAACTCTGGATGGAGGAGTCAGAGGAACAGCAGTTATCATAGGTCATGTGGACTCACGGCTCTAGAACTTGCAGGGAGAATCAGGCACAGAGTGAGGTCCCAGTGGAAAAGATTAATTCTAACCAATCAGGCAGCAAGGGCGAGAGAGCACTCAGTCTAGGGGACTGAGTGTCAGAAAGTAGGGAGAAACTGAAGTCAGGTGTACCACACAGGAAGTCTGGGCCCCAGCCAGGAGCGGGCAGAGCTCAGTCCTGAGCCAAGCACATCTGAGCTGGGCTTCCCAGGTGTACTGTCTTGAACTTCACAGTTAGTGTCAGAATGGAAGCAAAGGTGAGATTGCAGAATGCAGTCAGGACACCTGGGGTTGAGCCCAAGCTCAGTATCATTGGCCCTGTGGCCTTGAATGAACTCCCTGGCCTCATCTGTCTGCTGTAGCTCAGACTTCTGCCCTCCCATCATCTCAAAACCATCACCAGTACAGTGAACATTGCTTCGTCTCAACATTACCGACTACAGAGATGGTAACTGAGACTCAGAGTGGCTATGTCACTTCTCAAGGTCACCTAGTTAGTAAAGAGAGGAGAAAGGAAGGATATAGACATTTATTGAATAGCTACTATGTGCCAGGTGCTTTTTGTGGATTATCTTCACTATAACCCTAAAAGAATAAAAAAAAAATGAGGCTTGGATAAATTAAACATTAAATTGCTTGCTCAAAGCCACATGAGCATCAGAGTTGGAGCCAATACATGGCTAAACGTGGAGTCACTTTGTCAGCTTAGCTCTGATTTTAGTGTCCAGGGAAAGGGGCTGATGACGGGTTGGGTTTTTGAAAGTATAAGAAGAGTTGTATCATGATGCAGTCAGTACTCTAGGGTAGACGTGAGAGGCTGTTCAGTAGGCAGCTGGAGGTTGTTATGCCCTAGGAAGGTATTGCAAGGTCAGAAAGTCAATAAGAAATACCCCACTTGTCCCGTCAATTTCTGAATTGACTGAGAAATAAGACGCAAGAGTCAGACAGAGGGAATCCAAAGTAACAGCTGTATTGATAAAGCTGCCTTGGGAAATATGGTTTGAGCTTCCTGATACTTGACTCCTGAATTAGACACATAGCCTCTCCCCGACAGCAGCAGAGCCTGCCTCTAGAAATTCACCACATGGAGGAACAGGTTAGACTGCCCCATCAAGGAAGTAGCAGAGCCACAAGCTAGAGCAGCCCCACACACTGAGATCCTTTCCCCAATACTTCCCAAATGGTGGGTGTTGCTATTTTACGGCCCAAGTAGGAACTGTAGAACGGCTCCCCCTACAAAGTGGACAGCTCACTAACCAAAGGGAAGAGGGCCTAGGTAGCACTGAGGTCAAACGTGCTTAGACTAAACCCTGTCTGCTTTCCATGAAGATCTCCCAGCTTCTTCATGGGCTGCAGAAGCAACCACCCGGGCCTGGGCACAATAGCTCTGTAATATGCCCCGCCCCAACCCCACCTCAAACACATACAGACATACTCAGAATTATTTTCAATAGTGTTCTTATCCTCAAAAGTGATTGGCTGGTTTGCCCCCTCAGCCCGCCTCCCCTCGAAGAGAGAAGAAGATCATCTTTGCTCTAGCCTGATCCTTTAATGCGCCTAAAAGCTGTTGCTTCTGTCTAAAGCAGACCCCAGGCCCTGGGCAGGGAATAGGTGGAGAGGTCTTAATGGGGATTAGAGTCTGCCCAGGCAATGACAGAACGGGGTCCTAAGAGGAGATTTTAGAGGTTGGGCAATTTTTAAGGGCTTAAATGTTTCATAATGCAGGCTCAGTTGCGTTTATGCATGTTAGGGCCTCAACAGCAATGCACCATCCAGGGCATAATGGATGTTGCAAGATTTGATTTTAGTAGTTTAAAAATATCCAAGTAGTCTGCAGGCTAATGGCCACTGGACAGACTCATTAGGATATCAATAATCATTCGGCATTCTGAAATCCTTTTAATGCTCTGGGACAGCAAGGAGTGAAGTAAGGGAAGAGAAGAAGGTCACGGGGAACTTGTGGGGTCACTTAAACAAGTGAAAGCAGTGAATGAAACAGAGGCTTCCAAAGCCTGGGTGTGTTCTCTGCCACCACTCACAGCCTGGTTTAAACAGTAAGTCTGGTGGGGCCTCATTGTAACTGATCAGGGAAGGGATGTTGAGAGAGAAGCTTAAACAACGCCTTCCACAGCCCCTTACAGACCAGCAGTTGAAATGAGTGCTGCCTAAATCTCACAACCCATTCTCCACAGTGTGGCTTATACATTCTCACCTCCTGGTCTTGGCTCACTACCTTACCTGGTACAGTAATTGCCTTCAAATAGATGACTTCTGCCTATCCTTCAGATTCCTACCTCTGCCTTCCCCAGATCCCCAGGCCACAGGTCTTTCCTGTTGGTGGCCTTCTCTAGCCCACAACTTTATACCATTAACCGTGTCTTAGAGGCATCACCTCCTCTGAACTTTGAGCTCCTGGTGAGCAGCAGTACCTGCCAAATACAGGTGCTCCGTTAGGCTTAAAACGACAGTTCTCATACTCTCTATTGTTGCTTTGGCTACAGAAACTCTGCGTGTTGGGCAAGGCTCTCGCACATGTGCACAAATGACCACAGACACAAAGTATCACATGGATTCAGAGGTTTTACAGGCCTGCTAAAACTCATCATGGTTCCTTCCCAGATCCCTAGGGATGAAGCTCTGGATGGAGGAAGAAGACTTTTCAGCCTGGGTAGTTCATTGTAAAGCTCTTCCATTCAAACAGGAGACATAGAGATTTCTTATGTTCATCAGCCACAGACCCAAGGGGCAGGGAAATGTCATCAGTTTCTGATTTTGTACCTTTGGGGTCCAAAGAACCTTAGGAAGGAAGGAGCTCTGAATATCCTCAAAGATGGGATACTCAAACGTCAAAGATGCTTTTAAAGTCCTTTTGGAAAATGTCCCTTCTCCATGTAGCACTAAGGGGTAGGGGCCACCAAGGTCTAGTCTTGGTCAGAATGGAGCTGTCTCCACCCCTCTGCATCCTGTTCACTGCCACCCAGATGACAGCCTGGCTGGGGTCACAGCTCTCAGATGACCTGGATGGGCCATGGAGGAGCACAGGATGGGGTGGGAGGTGTTTTGGACATATTCTCTGGCCCAACAATCTTGCTGAGGACAGGACTGCTATGCTACTGAGCTTTGTCAAGTTGGCCCGCCATGGTGCCCAGTGCTTGCTGGGTCATCACTGTGCTGAAAGAATAGCATCTAAGACACTAGCCTGACATCTTGTCACCACTTCAGACTGCCAGCCATTCTCCCTATTTCAACTCTACAGCAGCCTCACTAAGCGTGGACCAGATCTCAGAGTTTCCACTCTGCAGGTCAGGAAAATTGAGGCACTGAACAAGATAAAAGGCAGCCATGAATGAAACTTGAAATCTCCATTATTGCTGTAAGGGAAAATGTGAGAGACCTAGACTAACTGATTTTCCCACTCTTACAAGCTTTGCTCCATTCCTCCCTCAGAACCAACCAACATTTCCTCCTTTAGAAGATAGTCCCTAGTGAGCTGTACCCAGCCCATGATCATTCATTCATTCACTCACTCCATATTTACTGAGCACCTTTCGTGTCCTGCTCAACCCCTGTCTTCACAATGTCTGTGGGAGTGCTACAGTGTCTGTTTCCCATGTAAGCTTTGTTTCCATGGTTTCTAAAGGCAGCCTCCCCATCTTAGATTATGTATTTCCTGGTAAGTAGTCTCATCCCTAGGCACTTATTGCTTCTATTTCTCATGAGACAAATTTTGAGCACCTACTGTGTTACCAAGATAAATAAGACAAAAGGCCTTCCCTTAAAGAACTCAGTCTGGGCAGGTGCAGTGGCTCACACCTGTGATCCCAGCATTTTGGGAGGCCAAGGCGGGCGGATCACCTGAGGTCAGGAGTTCAAGACCAGCCTGGCCAACATGGTGAAACCCCATCTCTACTAAAAATACAAAAATTAGCCGGGTATAGTGGCAGGCACCTGTAATCCCAGCTATGCGGGAGGCTGAGACAGGAGAATCACTTGAACCAGGCAGGTGAAGGTTGCAGTAAGCCAAGATCTCGCCATTGCACACTAGCCTAGGTGACAAGGGTGAAACTCCATCTCAAAAAAAAAAAGAACTCAGTCTGAGGCCAGGTGCCATGGCTAATGCCTGTAATCCCAGCACTTACAGAGACTGAGGCAGGAGGATTGCTTAAGACCAGAAGTTTGAAACCAGTCTGGGCAATAAACAGAGACCCATGTCTCTACACAAAAATTTAAAAATTAGCCAGCTGTGGTGGTGTGTGCCTGTAGTCCCAGCTATTCAGGAGGCTGAGCTGGGAGGATCACTTGAGCCCAGGAGTTAGAGGCTGTAATGAGCCACAGTGACATCACTGCCCTCCAGCCTGGGCAACAGAGCAAGATCCTGTTTCAAAAAAAAAAAAAAAACTCTCACAGTCTGGAGGGGTGTTGGAGACATGAGAGACCCATGACGGGAAAGAGAATACCCCAGACAGGGGGTCTCAGGAAGGCTTCCCAGAGGAGGAGACACCTGGGCTAAGTGTTGAAAGATAGACTATAATTTCCCAGTCATAAGGGATGGTGTTTCCCAGGCAGAGGGAGCAGTACAGGAGCAAGCCAGAAAGAAGAGAAGCACCATGACGTTGGGGGACTACTGGCTGGAGCTTGGATTTCTAGGCAGGCAGTGGTGAGAGCTGAGCTTGAGGCAGAAGGCAGGGGTCAGATACCTGATTTCAGGGATGGATACAGCAGTGCCCAAAACAGATAGTGCCTGCCCTCCCGGAACCTTCATCCTAGTAGGTAGAGAAAGTACATTAAAACACATACACTAATAAATACAAAATACATAATATGTTAGGTGGCAATGCATTTTGGCATTGTCAGTGGAGGAGACTTGTAGATGAGCATTTTTAATAGATTGCTATGGTGGCTGCACAGCAGTGGCCTTGAGGAAGACCCAGTGGAAACAGGGAACTCCATAGAGACTGTAGTCCAAGCAAGTGACAGTGTGGGTCAGAATGAAAAGAGTGGGATGAAGAGATTATTGGAGAGGTGAGAAGGTGGCAAATAACCATACACACTCTGAAACCAGAGCACCTGGTTCATGTTCCGCTTCTGCCATTTCCTACCCATGTGGCTCCAGGCCTTAGCTTTCTTGTCTGAAAAACGGGGATTCTACTAATGGTCCCCACTTTGTAAGGGTGTTGTCCAGTTTATACCAGTCAAAGTCTTCAGGGAGCTTAGAGAAGTACTTGATGTACACCAAGCGCCCAATGTATGTCAGCTATCACCATTACTTAGCTATGGAGTAAGCAAAGCTTGATGAAAGCTTGATGGGAGCAGTGGAGCTGAGGGAGGAGCCCCCAGCCTCTAGCTAGCTGGAGAGACCTCAAGAGGAAGAGCAGGACATCTGGTGAAGATTTCAGGCAGGAAGTTGGACAACTGAGTCTGAGGAGAGGTCTGGGCTGGAGACAGTCATGTGGGGTATCATCAGTACACTGTGCGGATTGACACATGGGAGTGGCTAAGATCCCTGGGAGAGTCATAGCATGAGAAGAGCAGGTGGTCAAATATGGAGAATTCCCCAACAGTTAAGGACTGGATAGAAGGAGAGAGATGCACCAAAGAACATGGCAATGGCAGTCCCAAAAGTTTAGGAAAAGCCTAGAGCATGTGAGACCAAGGATTCCAGGGTGGGGTCACCAGTCAGGCATCTGCAGGAGACAAACCATGAGGTCACAGGTCACTAAAATATCACTGACATGAAAGAGATGAGAACAGGTGTTTAGGACAGACATGCTTAAAGAGGGCTGGGAGCCACAGGAGGCCAACCTAGGGAAGCAACAGTGGATCTCAAAGCTGCCTGTAGGCTGGTGGGGCTGGTTACTGCTGGGACTCTGCACCTGACTGGGGTCTGAAAACCTGGGGCCAGAGCAGAACATCCACAGAGAACCACACCAGGATCTTCCTCCATCCCCCATTTCCCCCACAAGCCACTCAGGCCCCTTCTCTTAATGAATGTCATCCAAATGTCTAAAGAATATCTGTTTGAAGAGGCACCAAACCAGATCTTTAAGGCAAAGGAAGGTTTCCAGGCAGAGATGGAGCCAATGGCATCCAGTGAAGAAAGGCCCCATATATTTGAACTGAAGAAGCTCATTGGCTTGACACTGAGGGGAGGAGGTCACTGCAGAACTGAACTATGGCTGTGGGCAGGCAGAGCTGAGGAGAGTGCATGGTTCAGAAGTGGACAGAAGGTGGGGAGAGGAAGTAGGAAGTGTGGGATGGGAGGGAAGGGAAGAGATCAGGCAGGAACTGCAGAGTACTGGAGCTAAGGGAGAGACTTTTTGCTTTTGGGTGGGGGAGGCTTGCACATGAGGTAGCACAGAATGGAAAACTGATGACAAGGAGGGAGTTGGGAGAACAGGTGAAGGAGAAGAGATGAGGCGAGGCCACAGTAGGGGGCTGGAATTGAGCAAGTCCAGGGACTCCTGGGAAGACCGTGGGTCTCCATTATATAGAGGAAGAAACTCAGGCCTGGGAGAGTAAGTAACAGATCTGAATATTGGAAAGATCCAGATCTTTGAAAGGCCAGTTCCTACTCCTGATCAGACTGTAGGGTTCAGCTCACACTTGACCATTCAATCATTCGATCATTCACTTATTTGTTCACTCAACAAACATTTCTAGCCCTTCCAGTGTAAGTTATATGAACCAGGCCCTCTTCTACGCACTTCGAATATATTACTTCCCTTACTACTCATGGTAACCCAGGAGGTAGGTATTATTATTACTTGACATTTTCAGATGAGGAAACTGCAGCATAGAAAAGTTGAATAACTCACCTGAAGTTGCACAGCTCTTGAGTGGCAGAGCAGACCTTCAAAGCCAGTCTGTATGGCTCCAGAGCCTCTAGACTTACCCAATATGTTGTTTTGCCTTTCCAGAAAAAAAAAAAAAAAAAAAAGCCCTAGGAGTGAGGAAACCTGTGTTCTAGTCTTGCCTTTGCCATCTCCTCACTGGGGGTTCCTGGGCAAAATGCTTGTTTTGACCCCCTGTCTCAGTCTGTAAGAAGGGGATGTATTGGATGATTTCTGTCATTCTTCCATTCAGAGAAAGAGCCCAGAGAACTCAGGGCCTGAAGGGTCTGGACACCTGTCCTCACTGAGCAGCCGAGATGGGAAGATGAAGACAGAACCAGCCGTCTCTAACCCCACACTCAGAAGGTGTTCCTTGAGTCTGGGAGCATGGAGAGTGGGGATCTCTGCCTCCTTTTTTCCCAGTTGACACCCACACTTCTCTCTGAGCAGCTCCCACTGCAGGAAAACTAATCAGGCTGGCATTTTATGATCCCCCACCTTCAATGACAAGAGGCAATTTGAAGAGTCAATAAAAGATGCGCTGTACCAAGGGTGTTTTATGGCTCATCACACCATAAAACCCCACATCCATTTGACCAAGGTGCTGGAAAGGGGTTATAGAAGTGAATTCACCAGCCCTTTGTCCAATAGGGGCTTCCAAATTAAGGCATATGATTGATCAACTGCAGGGGAAAGGGGTAGGTGTGTGAAGGAGTCTTTCTGAGCATGTTGGATGTTGGACATAGGCTTGGAGAGCTCCCCAAAAGATAGAACTCTCTATGTATGATTACAAGGGCCCCTGAGAAACCCCAGAGATCCCCCCAACATCCTGTCCTGGGATGTTTAAATCCCTTTCCCATGGGCCCAGCTTTCTGACCCTGAGACCTGTGGCCTAGGGCAGTAGCTGCCTTTTGGTCTGTAACTCGCTCCTACTGCCCTCCAGCTGTGTGACCTTGAACAAATCTCCCATCTCACTGCACCTCAGCTTCCTTATCCTGTAAAACAGAGATAATGATGCCCACATGTTTGGCTTGTTGGGAGGGCCTGGCCCCAGGAAACTGCTCAAGACATTGTATGTGTCAGGAGAGTGGAGGTACAACTTCCCCTGAAAGAGAACCCAAGCCCTGACATCCATACCCAAGTGTCACCAATAGCTCTCAGAACATTTTCTGAGAGCATCCATCTATCCATCATCCATCCAGTGATATACATGAGCACCTGCTCTGTGCCAGGCACTGTGCCAGGCCATGGTGATGAGCAAACACTAAGCCCCTGCCTACTGGAGTTTGCAGGCTAGTGAGCAAAAGGAGGTGATCCATGCATAAGGTTGAGGGTGTATGGCTATAAAGAAAGATAAAGTGGAGTCAGGAGTAGCATGATGAGAACATGCTGCTTTCAAGGGACTTGCCTGCTAATGACAAGGAAATGGACAATGAACCACAAGCAGATAAATTGTGTGTGTGTGTGTGTGTGTATAAATAGGGTGCTAAAGCAGGGAATGATGGGAATGTTACTTAGAAATGACATTTAGGCAAGGACTGAAGATTGAGAAGGAGCCAGATGTGCAAATAGTCAAACAAGAGGTGTTCCAGGCAACAGCAAGTCCCTGAGGTGAGCGAGAGTTCTGCAGGTCCATGAAACTGCAGAGGAGCCCAAGTGGCTGCAGACGAAGAGGAAGGGCCTGAGCCAATGGCATAGAGTTGGGAGGGAGTAGGTCCGCCTGCTGTGCGACAGAACATTGTGTTGCTCTCACCTGATCTTTGTGATTGTAGTAGTGTCCTGTTGTTGCTGCTGCAACAAATCAACATAAACCTAGTGGCTTAAAACATCAAGAATATATTTTCTCCCAGTTTAGATGTCAGAAGTCCCCTGTGAGTATTAAGGAGCTAATATCAAAGTGCTGGCTGGGCTGGTTCCTTCTAGGGGCACGGGGGAGAATCTCTTACAGCTTAGAGAGGCTGCCAGCATTCCTTGGCTCCTGCCAAACCACTCCAATTCCTGCTTCTATCATGGTATTGCCTTCTCAGACCCTGAACTCTCTGCCCCCCTCTTATAAGAACCCTGTGATTGCATCAGGTCCACTCAGAAAATCCAGAAAAACATCTTATCTCAAGACTCTTAACTTTATCATAGCTGCAAAATCTCTTTTGCCATAGAAGGCAGTGTATTCACAGATTCTGGAGATTTGGGCATGGACATCTCTGGGGGACCACTATTCCATCTGCTGCAGAGATGTCTTGTGGCCCACATGTGCCTGGCGGCCTGAGAAGAGCCTGCAGGTTCCAGGGTTGCCTGCAGTAAAGTCACAGCTTTGTACTCCAATCCAGACCCACCTCTCTGACCAGGAAGTGTTACTTCCACCCTGATGTCAGGTCTTCTTCACTGGGGAGCAGGGAGTTCTCCTGCCTGGACTTGCCATTCCCCTTCCCCACCCACCTCCTACACCATCCCAGCCTCAGCCATCTCCTTCCTCACGGCCTGCAGAAGAGGCTCACCCCTCCTTGGTACCTCACTGAGCCACACTGCCCCCCTACTACTCCTCGCCCACATCTTGCTTCCTCTGCTCAGCCTTCCTCACCAGGTACTCATTAGGCAATGAGGATGTGCAGCGGCAGGACCTGGGGACATAGGGAGTAAACCCAAGGACTTGTGTCACAGTGGGAGGAGCAGTGAGTAACTGGAAAGTTTTTAGGGAAGGATGGGGGGATGCTGTGGAAGTTCAGAGGAGGGCCACATGACTGGGCCACTGGCTGGGACATTTCAGGGGAAGGAGGCCGTTGAAGTGGTCTGGCAGGTGCCCGACTCCAGCCCTCAACCATCTCCCCCTGCTGGCCATACAGACTGCACCCAATGAGACACCACCCTGTGCTCACTCTCAACCCAGGTCCATGTAGGTGTGCATTTTGAAGGAAGGCTCCCAAGCACCACTTTTCCACACAGGGCACAGTGCAGACCAGGTGCCCATACAACCTCAGCCCTTGCCAGCTCAAAGTCAGAAAGGTCGGATGTAGAGGGGTGGTGGTCAAGGGGCCAGCCTGGTCCCTCCCTTCGCTCCCCTGGCTAATCTGACCCACCTCCTACCCCCTCATGTCCACATTGATTTTGTAATCACCAATACCCCTGGGTCCTTCTCATCCTACCTACGTAAGCCAGGGCCAGGAGGCCTAGGCAGCTGCTCCATCAGGCATTAGGCACAGGCATTAGCCATCCTTGTGTCTCCATGGGGAATGCTAATGCACCTGTTCTTTCTGGAAGCCAGTACCCCGGGCCCTCACTACCACCTTTCCAACTCCATTTCCACACCAGGCTCCCGCTGCCCACTCCCAAAGAGTGAATTTCCTGAACTGATGGGTCACTCCAACTCTCCTGCTCCCCACCTTGCAAAGACTGGGACATTCATCCAGGCAGCTACCCCAAATTCACCTGTGCATGGATCAGGACCAGTGGTGTGTAAATATCTAACAACCAGCTCCTAGGGGGAGAAGCCCTAAATTGGAGTGTTTGCCAATTTCCATGGTGTAAATACCCTCACTGTGGCCAATTTTAAGTTACCGATGAATTAAAGGGTGCCACGGAGTCAGCTCCAGCACACCCCCACAAAAACAGTGCTGAAGAGACCCACCTGCCCCAACATGGCTTCTCCACAGCCTGGCACTGTTCCTTCCATTACAGTGTCACTGAAGGCAGGGCTCTCTTCCAAGCCAGGGGGAGTGCTAAGTCAATCTGATCTGGGGTGAAATCCCAGCTGTGTCATTGAAATAAGGTGGATGGGTTTGGGGACGTTGCTGAACATTGTCAGACCTCAGTTTCCTTCTGGTTAAAATGAGGTCGATATCATTTATGTCAGAAACATGAGGATTACATGAGATCCTGTATGTGAGGCACTTAGCACAGCACCAGTCAGAATCAGCACTCAATACACATAGCCAGCAGTGGGGACTGAGACCCAGAGAGCATGCTTCTAAGATTTGAGGACCTTCAAGAAAATACTGAAAGGGACCCTGCACCTGGCACAGTCCCTGGCCCTATCCACACTTCTTAAGAATTGGACTGGGATCGGTTCTTTGCCTTAAGGTTGGAAAAGTACTGCTATGTCTAATTTGCAAACACAAAAATATCAGCCCCATATGTAGACTGAGTCTTCTACATTTTATGATTTTTAGGGACACAAAGAAGACCTCCTGTCTCAAACAATACCTTTCACACCTGCTCAAAGACACCTAAAATTCCAGCATGGCAGCTTCATCCCAACACTGGGCTGTCATCATGCACTCCTTCCTTGGAGTGGGTGAGCATCAAGTCGAAAGCATAGGATGAAAGAGACTAACGTCACCTGATGCGTGCTGGCCAAAGGAGGGCACTGAATATGAGGGACAGAGAAAGCTGAGCCCAGGAAGGAGGGGGCCTCTGGACCAACTTAATGGTGTCCTGGTTTCACTCAATCAAACCCCGGTCTGGATGGAAGAGGATGGCAGCAGTTCCCCGTGCCTCTGTTATTTGAGGAGCACTCAGTCTGAGGCAGTTGACAGCAAAGGCTCTGGAGGCAGTGACCTCCACAGCTGGAAGCCAGACCCAGAGCAGCAGGGCCTGTACAGAGGCCTTGGTTTGGGTCATCCCCAAGGCACAGAGCTGCTGAAAGCTGAGAATAGAAAAGGTTTATTTGAATTCCTAGACTCATATCATCACTTCAAAGATCACTTTTAGTAACATCAGTGGGGGAGGGGAGAGGCAGAAGAGCGGGTAGTAACTACTGAGAATAAAAGCACCACTTAGTAGTTTGGTTTGAAATAAAAATCTTACCCAGACAATGCATGGGCCAGGCTAGGCCCAGGAAGTGATAAGAAGATGGGCCCCAGGTTGGAGAAAATACAAGACAAAAGGAGAGTGATGAGGGAGAATAGGAGGAGAGTGATGAGGGAGAATAGGAGGAGAGGGAGACGAAGAGGGAGAAAGAAGAGATGAAAATAAAGGAAAAACAGGGAGAGAGAAAAAAGGGTAGAAGAGACAGAAAAGGAAAAGGGAAGCAAGGAGGGAGAGAGGAGGACAGGGAGGAAGACAGTGAGGATGGAGGGAAGGAAAGAAGGAAGGAAGGGAAGAGGAGAGAAGAAGGAAGGGAGGGAGTGAGAGAGACAGGGAGGAAGTGAGAGAGGGAAGGAAGGAGAGAGGGAGGGAGGGAAAAATGAGAAAAGGAGAAAGGCAAGGAAGAGATAGAATAAAAGGAGGGAAAGAGGACAAAAAGAAGAAGTAGGAGAGGAGGAAGAGGAGAGTGTAGGGCCTGGCAGATGAGGACAGAGAGCTTGGGGAGGGGCGAGGGGAAGGGCAGCAGAAGGGAGCAGTAGGAAGGGAGGAGAGAGGAGACAGAAGACCTTGAGAGTCTTACATCTTGATCAAGGCATGACTGATAACATTCCAGTGGACCATCTTTCAGGCCCCTTGTTTGATGACAAAGCTCATCCCCCCTCCACCATCCATTATCGGCTCTCCCTCCCTGAGGCAAGAGCATCAATAATGCTCCCTCTTCGAGATGCACGTCCCCCACGCTGAACGAGCGATGCAGGGCTGGCCATTGCTGGTGGGCATTCCCGGCCGCACATCATTACCACCCTCCAATCCTTCACCCCACCTGCCGGGCCGCTGACCACCCTCCTCCGACGTCCCCCTCCTGCAGCAAGCTTCTCTTCTGAGGGCGGGACCCCAACCCCCAGGCAGGCAGCCAGAGTCTCTGCCATTGCTAGTGGATGATCTCTGACAACTTGGTATCAGGGCTTCGTTTTTAAAAATGATTGTTTAGTTTTGTTTTGCTTTAATTAAGGAGATCGAACTTCCCCATTCTGGTTGGCTCTTCCAAGAGACCTAACAGTTTGAATCTGAATGCAAACATCTTCAAACATCTGTTGCCCTAATTTGGTTGGATTAACTGTCTATTTTGCTGGGCCATCTGCTGTTCCCCCAAACCCCATCACTGCCTCTTCCCCAGGCCAGGCAGGATATCTCACCTCTGCAGGTAGAGGAAAGGTTTCAGAGATAATCCCAGTCAAAGTCACAAGTTTTCTTTCCGTAAAACTTGGAAACAGACTGGCCATGATCCATGGGACGCTAAAGAAGGAGGGTTGTGTCTGAACAACTGGTGAGTTTACCCCTCAGGTCTGTGTGCTCTTAAAGGGACATTTCTTCTTAGACCAATTGAGCCTTCTTCTCCCAGGCCAGGGCTGTCATGCAAGGATGCTAGGATTACATCCTGCACAGCCCCACAGGCTCTATTCTACATGAAAGGCATTGCTGGGGTTGTGCAGTAAACCACCTGTGCAGCTGTATAGGGCAACCCTGTTCTCAGTCTCTGCCAGTTCTTCCCTCCCTTTGCTTGGCATTCAAGCACCTTTCATGGTGCTTCTTCTACAAGACAAAAGCACTGGCAGGAAAGTCAAGGAAAACCCAGATTTTCCTCTAGTCTCACCGTCCAGCTAGCGTGACAAGTGCCTCCACCCAAGAGAGGATCTCCCAGTTCCTACCTGGGCACACCAAATAACACACCCACTCTGCTACAGAGAAGCTCCTCCTAGGCTGAGCTGACCTTCGGCAACCAGGCCCTGCCCTAGCTCTTCAAGGGTGGACAGAGGATTCTAGAGCTCCAGCCACCTGCAGATTCCTCAAGAGACTTCCAAATGCACCAGTGCGGAGGATCCTGGGATATGCTTCAGAGGCTTAGCTTGGGGACTGTGCACTCCCATGTGTGACCCCAGGGCTGGTTTCAGTGAAGCCAGCCAGAAACCATTGTCAGGTCATGCAGAATAGGGTGTGACAGTAACATAAGCAGAAGAGAGCAGGTATTAGGATCTCAGGATTTGCTCTTCCTCCACTGCTTCCCATGGAAACTGCCTTCTCTCACCCTCCCTCATTTGTCCCTTCAGCCAGATCAGCCTCCTCATGGTCCCCCCTAGACTGGGTCCGCCCTTTGGCTCATGCCATTTTCTGACCCACCTGCCTCACTTCATCTCACTCAGCCCCAACATCCAGCTTCATCCTCCTTCTCAATGGCACCCCAAGAAACAATCCTCCAGTTTCAAACTCCCATGGCAGTTATCAGTTCCACAAATGTGACAATTATTATCTACTTCCTCCTATTATTGAATTACTTGATGTCATCTGCACACACATGGTCATGTGGTATTTATGAACATGCATGGCTGAATGAATGAATCAATCAATCTGATATCAGTATTATAACTAAGGTCGCAGTGCCTTTGCAAAAACCATGTGCATATTCAACATATAGATATAAGACCTACAACCCTGAACACCTGTAACTGATTCCAAGGTGTGCAAGGGTTGGCAGATGCCACTGGGAGAGCGGTCCATTTCGCTGGTAGCTGCGAACAAAGTCAGCCAGTTAGTAGAAACCTGTTTCTAATTGCTTGACATATAATAGATACACCTCCAAGCAGCTGAGACCACTGAATCCCATTCAAAGCCCTGCTTCCTGGCTTACACCTAAGCCTTTCATGTTTTATTAGAGCCCTGCACATTTCATTTCCTTTTATATGAGGAAGAAAATGGACCCTTCGTTCTAGGAGGGGCATTCACAGATGCAGTTTTACTTATTGAAGGGCAGCTTTGTAGAAAGCAAACCCCCTGTCTCGGGTTTGTGGATTCAGGTTTAAGGCAGGTGGAGAAGACAGGGGTCACTTTCTCTCCCCCAGTATCATCCAGAAACATGAAGATCTCAATCACACCCAGCCCAGGGTGAGACCCCGTGTGAACAGAGCCATGCAGCCCCTGCTCCCCAAGCTTGTACACTTAGCTGCCGCCCCAAGAGCAGAGCAGCCCCCACAACACATCCCCAGTGTGGCCAGTGTCTCAGCAGAATGGACAAACCAGCAAAAGCAGTCATAAATCAGGGCTCCCAGCACTCCCACACCCCATTTTCCCCTGCCTCTCCCAGCCTGGACATGGAGCCCACCCACAGCTCTGCTGGCAGAGGACCGGCAGCCTTGACCCCACCAGCCAGCAGTGACCTGGAATCCATCATCCTGCTCAAGCTCGGGCATGTGCTGGGGCTATAAAGCACCCTTCGCCCCCCAGGAGCCCAAGAGTGTCAGGATTTCCAGCCTGCTCCTGTCCTTCTGCTCCAGTCAGAGGAGCAGGAGGGGCTTGTGCACCACACTTGCCTAGGCTCAGAGGAGACACCAGGCCCAACTTTTGTCCTGCTCTCTAGACCACACCCCCAGCCACAACCACCAGCCAGGTTCCTGTCATGGCTGGACAGCTCCCCCTAAAACTGTGTGGAGAATTGCCTCTGCCAGGAAGCTTCTTCCATGCTCAAGCCTTTATGAGGCTTGAATTCTCACAGCAGAACTGCTGGGGCACCATAGCTCCTGCTGGGTGATTTTCAGGGGCCAGTTTCTGTAGCTGGGCCAGTCCCTGCAGCCTCCCACTCCTGCACCATGACAAGCGAGGCCCTTGGTAAGCCTCATCACACTGGCAGCAGTGAAGCCGCTCAACCTTTATGAAACCATAGGTGCAAGGTCTGCCTTTTTGCATACCATGGATGATCACTTTCAAGAGCTTCTGAAGCTCATACTTGGGTCTCCTGTATGGCACATCACCTGCCCCAGTGACACAACTACTAAGTGGCCGAGGGGAAATATAAACCTCAGTGTCTGAAGCCCAAACTCCTTTCACATCACCACATTGCCTCCAATACCGGGGGACCTGAAAGGACCATGTATCAGCCCCAGTCACCCTGACCAATCAGCTGGCTGGCTACTCCAGTACCACAATGGTACCTCCAGAAGCTACGAGCCTGGACTAAGTAAATGACCTTCTCAGTAGAGTAGGGTCATGTTTCCAGCAAGGGTAAATGAAGAACTGGGCTTGTCTACAAGAGCCTCCAAAAATAAAAACTGCAGCTGAAGCATCTTAGAGAGAGGGGACAAGGATAATGTGGAATTGGACCCAGATCAAGAACAGTGGCCCCACTGGTTCTGTGTCCAGACTGGGAGAAGCAGAAGAAAGCAGTGAGTTTTCCCTTCGCTGCAGCCAAAGCAGGCTTGCAGAAGACAAAGTCAATCCCTCATCTTTCTGCTGAAGGCCTTTCAGTGGATCCCCTGGCTCTCAGGATCAAGACCAACATCCTTGTACAGTCCATAAGGTCCTGAATAGCAAGGCCCTGCCCTCTCCAGCCTCCTCATACACATGGACCCTCACCCAGGGAAATCTAGCCCCACCCAGGGTCCTTTGGTTCCTCCCACATCATGCTCTGTCCTGCATCTGGTTCCCACCTGCCCTCTAGCTCCTGGGTGACACCCTAACTTTTGCCTTCAGGTCATAGCTCTGTTACATGCCCCTGAGGGAAGCCTTCTCTGAGCCCCAGACAAAGGCTGGTTCTTCCTTCCGCACACTCTCATAGTGCTTCCTGCCTCTCCCTTGTAATGATCACCACCACTGTCATCTGACTTAATTGTTTGATGAGTTGGTTATAATCTACCTTCCTATAGACTGTAAGCTCCATGAGGGCAAGCACCATGACTGTTCCACTCATAGTATCCTCAGCAGTAGCATAGCTCCTGGAACGTGATAGGTGCTCAGAATCTGACTGCTGCATGAGCAAAGGAATCCAAGAATGCTTTATCAAAAAGTGAAGGTTTGGAAACTGATGTAATAATAGGGTGGGACAGACACTTCCTGGGAAACTGGAGGGTGGAGGAGGCATGCCGTTGCTTTGGAAACATGAATCCTATGCTCAGAATGTCTGGTCCATCCCAACCCTGCCCTAATTCCAGGACCTGGTCCCACTCTGACTTGGAGGCTCAACCTTTGCTAGACTATGCACATTTCTACAGTTTGCAACCCTCTCATCTGCTGCAGCATTCTCATGTACCACACACCTCCATCCCATTCCCATGGAGGTAGGCATTATCAAATAGCCCTGTTTTTCAGATGAGAAAAAAGACAGGAAGGCCAACTGGCTAGCATAATGTAACATGTTATTAAGAGGCAAAGTCAAATGTAAGCCTAGGATTTCTCCCTACACATCCGGCACAGATTTTCCACTAGCCCTCAACATGTGTATGACTTGGATAAAAGTGAGGTGAGGAGGAAGCAGAATCCCCGTTACTCAGCTGAGTGCTTTACCCTTCCCTCTGCTGACCCAGAGTGAAACATGGAGCCTCCTTTGTCCAGAAAACAAAATACCTCTACGAAAGGGAGGTCGTGGGGAAACGGAGTGATGTCTGTTTGCACCAGGAGGGGAGGAGCCTGGAGATTCCAACTAGTTTTAAGCAAATGTTCAACCAGTGCACCAGATGCAGGCTTGTGCCTCCTTCTCATCCTTTGGGATAACTTGGGGCCTCTATGCCAGGGGCCTCAGAGGTCCTGCAGGACAAACTGCTCACTTCTCCTGAGCCTTCCCCTCTGCAGATCCTTAGAGTGTAATATCTGCCACTCCACTATCTCAAACGCATGCCTCAATCCCCGCTCCATCTCCCAAAACATTGTTAAAATCCTCCATGCCCTGCTGTCTCCTCCCGTTTTCTTCATACTTGTGACTTAACAGCTTCTTAATTTCTCTGCTATCCTCATAGTGCATATTTTGAGGTAGAAGAAATATATTTTATTGAAAAATGTTTGGTGGAATAAAGTATAAAACTTTGATTGTGCTTAAACTTAGATTGTGCTGAAATTGTCACCTCTAACGTCTATGCTGATAATTGTCAAGTTGTTATCTTCGTCAGTTCTATCCCATTATAACTCCAGCTTCTGGATAAATACCCCTAACTGTCACATGGCAAAAGGCAGAGGACCCTGTAAAAGTTCCATTCTTTGTCTGTGGCCCCATCGTTCTTCAAGATACTTGGGCTTTAAAAATGTGAAGATCTCAAATCCACCTCCATTACTTATTGGTGACTGTCCTGAATTGAATCGTGTTCCCAAAGGTTTAGGTCCATGTAGAACCTTAGAATCTGACCTTATTTGGAAATAGGGCCTTTACAGATGTAATTTCTTTAAGATGAGGTCATACTGGATTTGGGTGTGTCCTAATCCACTCACTGGTGTTCTTATTAGAAATGGGTAAATTTAGACATAGACACACAGAGAGAAAACACCATGTGACAGTGGAGACAGATTGGAGTGACACATCTACAAGCCAAGGAACGCCAAGAATTGCCAGCAACTACCAGAAGCTGGAGGAGGCAAGGAAGGATCCTCCCTAGAGCTTTCAGAGGGAACGTGGCCCCATCAACACCTTGGTTTCAGATGCCCAGCTTCCAGAACTGCAGGAAAGCACATTTCTGTTGTTTTAAGGCACGGAGTTTATGACACTTTGTTCAGTAGCTGTAGGAAACAAACATAATGTCCATATCCTTTTTTTTTTTTTTTAAAGATTTCTTGGATTTTATCCATTATTTCCTTAATCATCATTGAGCCCCTACTATGGGCAAAGTGTAGGGCTAGGCCCGGGAGAGGCAAAGATGACTGAAGTCAGTAACTACAAATCAACATCCTCAAGAAGTTTAGCATTTAGTCATGACTAGAAGGTATGTGTGGAAATGGATCAAGTACAAAGAAGTGTGTAATTATGTCATAAGGGAGATAAAGTACTTGGTAGGAGAGTTCAGAGGGTAGAGGGTGATGTCCTGGGAAGGAGGGAGGAGATTTGGGGTGGATCTTTAAGGATGTAATTGATTTCGCTGAGTAAAGCTGAGAAGCACATTCCATGTAACCACAGAAGCCTGGGCATGTGGGTCACATCTCGGGAATGACCAAACTGGCTGGGGTGGGAGGGAGTGGCAGATAAAGCCCGACAAATGGGCTGAGCCTGGGTCATGAAACATTCGCATGCCAAGTTTAGGATTAGGGCTCCACCCTATAGGCTGAGCGTGGACAGGACACTGAAAGATTCTTGTTGTGAGGTGGCATGACGCAAACTGTGCTTACAGGGTGGTGACCAAGCAGCCATTTCTACTGATGCTTTGAAACCTCCTATTGAAAGAACCCCTAGAAATGGCTACAGTCATTCATTAGAGACATTCCTCGGAGTGGCCAGGCACCAGTACACTGAACTGTTTATTTCCAGAAAATTCTTGCCCTGACTCCAAGGAAGTGACAGGAACAGGTTGAGACAAAGACAGGACACTGTAAGTCCTAATGGTCTGGGATCCTACTGGAGATCAACAAGAAAGAAAAGAAAACAGTTCTGTGTCACTGTGGAAATAGGATTCCAGTGACAAAAAAACCGCAATTTGTACCTCACTTTTATCTAGCACATGGCTCCAGGGGAGCCTAGACCAGAGACTTTGGAGAACTCTGTCCCTCCGAACACCAGGACAAATCCTGGGCAGCCCAGGGACCATCTCATTTGGCCCTGCACAAGTTCAGCACTGGTGTTTAACTTTTTTCCATTTTTTTTCTTCCTCCCTGTTATTTAAATGGTTTTAAACATGAAACTAGGCCAGGAAAAGGGGGTAGCATTGTTTTAATAATTAGCAATTATGATCGCTGCAATATTAATTGCATATTTCCATAGCAAACACTTCCCCAGAGGGCCAAGGGTGGTTAGAGACTGCCAGAGCCTAAAACTGGAATTCCTGAGAACAGAAAAAGGAGAGAAAAGCAACTTCTTCCATTTAAGCAAATTACCATGGGGACTGCAAGGCCCCTCTAATTAGCCCAGCTCGCTGAAGCTCCTGCGCAGGCTGGTGTGGTCTCACTCAGTGCTACCAGGCCTGCCTGTGAAGGCCTTTGCTCCTTTCTTTCTCTTATTTTAGTCACTTGGGCAAGGGAGCAGCTTGTTTCCAGGGGGCAGCCGGGCTGGGCTGAGAGCCTGCACTCCAGAGCTCAGTGGCCCTGGCCCCCATGCTGGGGCCCAGGTTCATTTGTGCAAATCCTGGCCACAGGAGAAGGGCAAAATGGGACAGGACCGCAGGCAATTCTGTATGGTGGCACTCAGGGAGGGGGCTATGGCTGTAAAGGCCACCAGATCTGCCTCCCCAACTCTGTGACACAGATTGTGGGGTTCAGGGTGGAATTGAGGGGACAAAAAGCAGGAGAGGGAGGAAGGGAAGGGTAGGGGGACAAAGGGAAGGTAGCGGCAAAGAAGAAAGAAGAAGAGATGGAGGAAAGAGAGAGATGGGGCCCGTGAATTAGGGGGCAGGAGACAAGAAATGAGGGAGATGAGAGTGAGGACTCAAAAGAAAAAGCATTAGAGCCATTGGTGAAAAGTGAAGTCCTTTGCAGTCACCCCAGGAAGGACTTTGACAAGTGCAAGGCATTCCTACTGCAATCTCCAGCTTCAGGGATGATAGCAGAGGCTCCTGCAAAAGTCTACCAACAATTAGGCTAAAGGGCGAGACCATGGCAGAGTTAACCCGCCTTTCCCGCTCTCTGTCGGGGATTGTCGAGGTGGAAAGACAGTGTGCTCAGAGCCTGGACAGCACCTTGTGTTTGCAGATCCCATGTATGTCACATGCGACATTTCACTTCATCATCAGAACAACATTTAAGCAAGCATTACTATCTCCATTTAACAGGTGGGAAGACTAAGGAAGGCTGCCATAATCACATACTTAGAAATGTGCAGAGGCTGAGGCTTTTTCTGATACATTGCACCATTTCCCCCAGCTTCATCCTTCATCAGCCTCTAAGTCCCTCAAAGCAAACTTCCTAGCAGGAGCAAGCCCTGCCTGGCTGCCTCTGTATCTGGCACGTCTCACAGGATTCGGAAGTCTTCTCCACACTGTTCCTAGTCTGTCGTGCCCAGGATATACAGTCTCCATTTTAAAGTAACTTGCTAAGCAAAACTCCAAATTCACAAATACAGGCATGTATTTGCCATACAGGCATGGCAATCATTCTCATTGTAAAAGGGTTCCCCCCAAGGTGCCTTTAAATGAGGGAGCTCCCTTGTGCATCAAAGCATTTGTTTACAGATCATTGACTCCTCGATGGAGAAGCTGGGAGGCTTGACAAAGAAACCTACAAACACAATGTCTCCAGCTGCTTTCAGTGGAAAAAGTTAAACAATGAAAATAAAGCAGGAGTGCTTCAAGAAAAGGGAATCCAGCTGAGCAATGATCACCGTGACGATAATACTTTATGCACACGAGCACCTGTCATCCCTCAGCCCTCATCGTGCCTCCTAACCTGTGGCTCAGTCCCCTTGTCAGGGCAGCAGTGATTCCATCACTTTTACATTGCAAAGCACTCCACAGCTGACTCTGCCCTGGCATCTTTAGTTTCACAGACTACTCCTGGTGATCCCTTTAGGAAGGGCAGAAATTATTATTCCAATGGACAGGTGAGGAAAATTAGGCTCTGAAGGTCTGAGTGCCTGGTCTGAAGTCACACAGCCTGTGCAAGTAGACTCTCAGCCTCTACCCCTCCCTTGGTGTCTCTGAGGCTGTTTTCATCACCTCCTATTCACCCTGTTGGAGAGGGTGGGATTCCCCTCTGGGGTTATGGGAGTGACCAAACACTTGATACCTGACACTGGAAAGATGAGATCAACAGCAGTGTATGAGTCAGACAGACTCACATTCCAGGGAAGAGCATCCAGCACACCACACAGGGCCATATGGGGTTGTTAAAGGAACAGAGTGAACACCCAGGGACACGGCAGGCAGCTTTGCAGTACCGAGAGGGTGAGGTGATCACTGATTCCCACAAGTAAATGTAGCTGGCTTGTCTGAACATTTCTGTGGCTAGCAGCAAACTGAAACCCAATGCTCAAGGATAAGAAAGAACTGGGCCTGGCCCCCTTGATGTGAAGACCTCTTTGGCTAGGTAGCCCTGTCCATGAGAGCAGAATTGGGAAGGGAACATGCCTCTAGGCCATTCAGGCCTTCCTGGTTTCCACAGGTGTCAAGGCAGCTCATGACATCAGACCTCAATTTTAAGCCTTACCCCCTCAGCAGCTGATGAGAGCCAGCCTCCAGCAGTACCCCCAGAGAACTCACTTTTTAGCAACATGACCATAGACTTCCAAGAAACGGTACCACCCAATACCAAATCAGGTCCTGAAGGAGCCCAGGGCCAACTCCATTCCAGAGCAGCTTCTCCTCACTCCATGCCCGGGTGGGACGGGCTCTGCAAGCCCCCAGCCTACAACAAGCACTCCCCTCCCCACCTTCCCCTGTTAACAAGTCTGGGAGGCTTTGCTCACTCTGTGTGTGTACAAACATTACCCGGTGTATTTTTTATCTTATTTATCCCTGGAAATCTATCTCAAAGCCGCCTTTGGAAACTCCTAAGTAGGATGTAATGCGTGGATTTCAGCCTCTGCTTGGTAGTTCGTGATGTAGTTATTCCCCAAGCCTTAGCATGCAGGAAGAAACAACCGAAGCAAAACCGTGTTTAACCAAACAACAGCTTGTAGGGGAGAGACAGGGAAGGAACGGAGAAGAGAGGGAGGTCTGGAGAGGGGAAACCAAATGCAGCCACTGTACCTGTCTCTTCCAAGAGTTTACTGAATGATTTCACACATCTCCAGTAGACATTCCACTCCCCAGCCCCTATCAGTTTTACTGACCGTGGCCATGGAAGAGGAAGAAGAAGACAGGATCCCTGGCATTACTGAGGAAGGGGAATGAGGTGGCCTCCATGACACAATACAGAAAAAATACTCTTAATGACATGTTTAAAGGATATTTCAATGTTTAAAATGAACATAAACCTTGACCCCACGATGATTATAATTACAAAAGGTAAGCACGAACAGGACAAAAAATAAATGACAAGCTAGAAAAATGAAAGCACATAGTAAGTGGGACCATTTGATGTTTTTCCCTTTGATAAGTCCTTTATTATAATAATAATTGGATAATTATAATACTGTCATGTATTTATTATTAGTTTTGGGGTGACTGGTAAAAGTCTGGAAAGAAGAAAGGATGTGGCATCATCTTCTGAGAACTAACCATCTAAATGAAAATACAATCAGAGGCATTTGAAAGGGACTTGAAGCTATCATACAAATATCTCCCAATGAAAAGGTGAAGGGAATGCTGGCTGGGCTTGAAATGAAGGAGAGGTCTGTAGGCAGCAGTGGCTGCCTGAAGGAGGCAGTCCTGGACTCACTTGGAAATAGAAAGAAATTACCACACAGATTCTTGGTTAACTCCCCTTCTAACCAGGCTAAGTCTCCAGAGGTGTGTTGCTCCCCAGTAGCTTTTCACCTTTTGTGGAAGACCAGAGCTCCCCCAAATCACTAAATAGCCAGATCTTGCATCACAGGTTCAAAATTACCCCAGGACAGAAACTTGCAGGAGGACACGTGAAGGTAAGGAGGCCCAATCAACCTCAACCAAAGACCTCCCAGAGGCTCTGGGAAGCTCCATGGAAAGGAATGTGACTCACACGCTCTCAACTGACCCCTGCCACTCAGTACATTTCTCCAAAACATATCCACACCTTGTTCCCATGCATGGAGACTTCCAGAAAACCCAGTGCTGAGAATCTGGCAGAGATGTCACCCATAGGAAGCCCCATGCCTTCTTCATCACTGCTTTCATGCCTCAAGTGGATGTCCAATTGGAGATAATAAATGTTTACTGGACTGAACTGGGAGGAAACAAGGACACAAGAGGATGAGACTAGGGTATGGAGTGTTTAGGGGTTGGGCAACTTAGCACAGATGTTGGACAGGTTGCACTGAACCTATGGCTCCAGCCCTTGAGGGTTTATTCAGGTTCTCCTAACCCTCAGTCCCAGCTGCCATGACATGACTCCCAACCAGCACTCCTGCCCAGCTACCTTCCCACCCCATGGTTATTATGTGTCAGCGCATGCTAGGGCTCCACATTGTATCTGCATGCCTGTCCACAATATCATTATTGCCACAGGGTGTGGTCATTGTCATAATAAAGGTAGATATCTGACTGTGCAAGGGCCAGAAAGGTCAACCAACCAGGGATCTCCATTTCCCATGTGTCCAGCCAACTAATCTCTCACCCAGGCAGGCAAGGAGAGAGACTGCAGCACAGGCTGGGATGCTGGGAAGCAGGGCCTGGTTCTTTGCTGTGGGAATGGAAGACAGTGCGCTCAAGTCCACATCTTTGACGACAGCAACTTTGGGAAATGAGGGGCAGTTGGGGTGACAGTTAATTTTACGCATCAGCTTGGCTGGGCCACAGGATGTTCAGGTATCTCGTTAAATGTTTCTGGGTGTTTAGCTGGGCATGGTGGCTCATGCCTATAGTCCCAGCTACTTGGGAGGGTGAGGTGGGAGGATCGCTTGAGCCCAGGAGGTGGAGGTTGCAGTGAGCTGAGATCATACCACTGTACTCCATCCTGGATGACAAAGTGAGACACTGTCTCAAAAAAAAAAAAAAAAAAAAAAAATCTGGGTGTGTCTGTGAAAGTGTTTTTGGACAAAATTATCATTTGAATCAGTGGACTACACTGAGCAGACTGCCCTCCCCGGCATGGGTGGGCACAAGCCCTTCCGATTCTCAGATCTTCAGATTCCCAGTGGAACTACATCACCTGCTTTCCTGGGATGTATGGCAGCTCATGGGATTTCTCAGCCTCCATAATCAATGTGAGCCAATTCTTCATATATATGTGTGTATGTGTGTGTGTGTACATATTGATTTAGCTACAGTAGTCAAAAGAGACAAAGGGAAGGCTTGGAAAGTGGAGGCTGGGGACCACTCCCTGAGCCCGTGCAACAAAGACTTTCATAGAGAGTCCCAACCATACTGGAGGTGAAGAGAGTTCTGTGAGGGTCCTGGGCAGGACTGGGTGCCACCTCTCCTCTTCACTAACTCTGCTGCCAAGGCACATATCAGGATCATGGCCAAATCATCCATGTCATCGTATTTTCTGACAGGTTTGAAGAAACTGAATTCTTGGACTTGGAGTCTGAAGGAGTTTGAGTGGGGAATGGGAATATTTTATAGCAACCACCATAGCAACCCCTTGCAATTTCCTTGCCTTGGTATAGCAAGATGCATTTACACAGCTCTCACAAGTTGGACCACTCAGTTCTCACCCACCTTGGTTGGATCTCTGTCCACTTCCCTTCCTGTCCTGTCATGATCTTCCTGACCCCAATACCAGTCACCAGACACCACCTATTATTGTGTTAAACCTGTTCCCACTTACAGAGCCAGGCTTACATGTCCTCATATTGATTCTTGCCAGTAATAGAATTCAGACAGCGCTTTTGAAGCTGAGCTGGCATGAGCTCATTTTCTGGTCTTATGGCAACTGCTGGGACTGCCTGCCTGGTTTTTGAGCCCATGCCCTGACCTCGGGAGTCTGTGTGTTCCCTGTTTTTTTCTTTATTATGGATCTTGTCTCACATTGCCCCCAAACCTCTGTTCTATTTATCCCCCCTTTATGTCCACCTCCCCCAGTGCCCACCACCATCCCTGCTACTGAATCCCACCATTACCACATCACCCCCACAAAACCCTGCTATCTCTCATTGCTATGCATTCACCGGCCCCATCAGCCCTCCTGGGCTTCAGAGCACCCTGGCTGTGTCTTGCCTGCTGACTCCCAGGTCCTTGTCCCTCTGGCCCTCTCCAGTGGCCACTCCACCTTGCTCCCAGCCTTTTCTTGACACCCTCAGCTCCGACTCCCCATCCAGCCTGCGCACTCCACATAACCCTCCATCCAACATGGCACCCCTCTGCCAGCCCACTCCCCACCTTGCCTGTGACCCAGCAACTAGCACACTAGTCCCCACAGGGAGGGACCGGAGGGGTGAAAAAGAACCAGCAGAACAATGGGCTATTGACTATGAATTCCATTTCTCTTCCCACCTCTGGTTATTTAAACAGTTAGAAGACAGGCTTTGCTCACTATATGTATGCACACATATCGGCTACACGATCGCCTGTCCCACTTATCCTCGGGAATTTGTTTCAAAGCCGCCTTTTGGAAACTCCTAAGTAGGATGTAATTCGGTGGATTTTATGTTCTGCTCACTGTCTGGCAAAGCAGTTTATTCCACAAACCCCTGGCATACGGGGGAAAGAGCATGCATGAAAAATGGGGCCGCTCTCTGCCCGAACACCCTGACATTGTCTCCACCTAGATTTGAGAAGAGACCTCCTTGCCTAGACAGGGTCTCTGTAAAGTTTCTTAATGTCTAAATTTTTACATTCTCAACTTCAATAACTTGGGTTGTTAGTATGAAAGAAGCAGTCTGCAAATGGCATTTAAAAGCAAATTGGATTTTCTTCCCCCAGCTGATACAGCCCTCGGTTCTGCTTGCCAGAGAACGCAGTTTACTTCTGTCTGAAGCAGTCATTTGTCATGTGTCAGAGGATCTGAAATAAAATTCCTTTGTGTACGACTGTCTAATAAAGAGGGTCTTAATGTTAATAATTCACCTCTAAATGCCGTTTACACAGTTTCTCTCGCACCTTCAATCTAAGGTATTGAAGCTGAAAGGTGAATGAGGATTTTCTGAAGATCCTAAATATGTGTTCCGGAATAACATTTACATCAAACAGTGCCTTCTTTATATTCCAGGCCAGTGACTCTGCTGGTAGGTGTTAATGTGTATCAGGAAAGCCATCTGCTTTTGGGGGGGTCGGGGGGAAGAAGCTTAAATCCTTGGGACCCACGAAGGGGGAGGGCAGGAGAATGGGTTTGCGACAGAGGAAGGAAGAGAACAGAAATGGAACAAAGCTGGGACATTCGACATTCAACAGACATGCCCAGAGGGACTTAACGTGCCACCTTTCTCTGGCAGTAGGGTCATAGGCACAGACCCAAAGGCTTCCTCGCCTTCAAGACCTTTCTGGAATGAGGGATGGCCCAAACTTACACATTAATTGACAAATAGAGACATATTCACCTCCATAAACAAGCTTTATGAGCCACCTGCCCTGGCCCTCCCATCCCTAGCAGGTGAGGGATCCCCTTCTCTGACTCCTGCAGCCTCTCAGGCACATTTCTTTTAGACTCTCATTATTGCCATGTGCATGAGTCCCCATTGGACTGGGAAGTTCAAGGTCATGGACCAATCTCTTTATGTCTTTATCCTCAAGGTTCAGCACAGTGCTTGTCACATAGAGATCACCAAATGAGTAGGTGTTGAATAAATGAAAGGCCCAGTCCCTGCCACCAAGTTGCTCACAGTCTAGGGCAGGAGACAGAAGCAAATAGAGGGTCACAGTGCAGGCTGAGGATGCTGCAGAGAGAGGCGACCCCAAACCTCACAGGCTTCCAACAGCAAAGGCTCACTTCTTACTCACCTTCATGACCATCACAGGTTGGTCATCACCCTCTGCTCCATGACCTCTTCACTTCAGGACCAAGGTGGAAGCAGCATCCAGGAGCATGCCAAGTCCTGGGCGTGCAGGTCTTATGGCATGGGGAAAAGAGAAACAGTGGAGCAACATGGAAGGGTCTCGAAGTGCCTGCTTCAAAGTGGCACATGTCTGGCCAAGTTCAGTGGCTCATGCCTGTAATCCCAGCATTTTGGGAACCCAAGGCAGGAAGATCCCTTCGGACCAGAAGTTCAAGACAAGCCTGGGCAACAGAGAGAGACCCTGTCTCTACAAAAAAAAAAAGTAATTAGCCAGGTGCAGTGGTGCATGCCTGTAGTCCCAGCTACTGGGGTAGCTGAGGTGGGAGGATCACTTGCACTTAGGAGGCCAAGGCTGCAGGGAAACCATGATCACGACACTGCACTCCATCCTGGATGACACAGTGAGACCCTGTCTCTAAAAAATTATAAATAAATAAAAATTTTCAAAAAGCAAAGTCGCACATGTCTCTTCCACCCACATTTCATTGTCCAAAACATGGCACAGGGCCCAGCCTGACATCAGGCAGCCAGGAAATCTCCTCCCCACTCAGGATGGCCTGGTCGGGAGAGGTAGCCAACACTGAGCCATGGTACAGACAACCGCAAACACTGTGATAGCAGAACACCCCTGGGCTCTGTGATCAAGCCAGGAGTGCTGGAGTTGCTTCCAGGGATGCAGCACTTGAGCTAAGCCAAGTATGAATGGGATTCAGCCATTCCTGCTAGAGGTGGAAAAGACCAAAAGTGAGGCTTTGGGTGATGGCTGCCTGAGCTGGCTCCCACCCACAGGGAGTGGCCCCAGAGGCCTTGTGGAAGCCTGTACATTTCCCACATTTCCAGGGATGGAAGAAGAAGCAGCTGCAGTTGGAGATACCAGGAACTCTGCCCAAAGGCCAGTTCGATGCTGGGATGTCACCAGCTTCATCCCAACTAAGGATGTGCAGTCTCCAAGAGTACAGACAAGGCCTTTGGATGCCCTCCTTGCACCCTGACATAGTCCCCAGATTCTGAGAGGTTCAGAGCCCTCTCCCTGCAGACACAGGGGTTGGGAGAGGACAGCCATAAAGGAAGGCAGCAGAGACACAGACCCTCTGAGGGACCTGCCTGGGAGACTGTGCTCATTTTCCCAGGCAACTGCATCAGCCTGTGCTGGAGATGTCAGTGACGGAGGACACCTTCATGGCCCATCCAAGGGGAAATGGCCAAAGCCATGCAGCTGCTGCCCACACTGCGTGTGCATTGCCAGGAGACCCTGGAATCCACCTGACTGGACCAGAGGTGGGCACCCAACCAAGGGGCAGCCACACCTTGGGAGGGACAGTGACCTGTTAAGGCCTGGTGTTGGAGGGGGAAGCCGAGCCCTCTCATGATTTTCAATTAGAGACGAGTGACAGATGGGGCCAGTGAGGCAGAAGGTGGAGTCAACTCAGAACCACACCACCCCAGCATGATAGGGAACACACATTATGAAGAAGGCTGTCGGGAGAAAGAGAGGGCTGGGCTGGAGGGCATCTGCAGAGAGAGAGAGAGAGATCCCTAATTCCAATCCAATCCAAAAGTGATTCGACAAACACCTTTTATTCCAAAATAAATCTCTACCCTCCACAACCAAAAAAGTCTAGCTTGAATATATCCACTATCTTCACCCACTGGGGATGCTGTAAGAGAATAGGGAGATTTATAAACAACAGAAATTTACTTCTTACGGTTCTGAAGGCTGGGAAGTCCAAGGTCAAGGTGCTGGCAGATTCAGAGTCTGGGGAGGGCTCATTCCTGGTTCCTACAGGGCCATTTTCTCCTGTGTCTTCCCATGGTGGAAAGGGCAAGGCAGCTCTCTGGGTTCTCTTTGTTAAGGGCACTAACCCCATTCATGAGGGCTCCACCCTTATGATCTCACCACCTCCCAAAGTCCCCACCTCCTAGTCCCATCACCTTGGAAGTTAGGATTCAACATATGAACATTTTGGGGGGCACAGATATTCACTCTGGCAACCACCAAATGAGCATCCTCTATGTGGGTGCCCCAGGAAGTGACACAGCATTGTAGACAAAGCCAAACCTAAGATGAAGTGCAAGCTGACTTGTGACACATCCAGAATGGTTGAAACCATGCAGGGAGAAACCTTTAAAAGAACAATAACTTTGAAATACACGCAAAATACAACGATACCCTTTATCATCTAAAGATACACAAGCTAGGAACTTTAAAGTGGTCATTAACTCTATGAAAAAGTAACAACTTCAATAATATCTTTGTAGTATACTTGCAGACATGAAAAGCTGAGAACGAGAGTGATAATTTTAACATATTCTTTCTCCAATTATAATTTATTTTTTATTTTTCTGCTGTAATTAGGTCCATTTTTAGTTCCTGCTGTTGTCTATCTGTTTCAATCCTTGTTCATCAATCTTGGTGAAGGATTGTCTCTTGTAGTGGTCTTTAAAAAAGAAAAAAAGATTTTTGTTTTATGAATTAACTCCGCTTTTTGTTTTCTGTTCATTTGAGCTTTCATCTTTATTAATTCTTTCTCTTTATTGTCTTTGGTTTTATATTCTTGTTTTTCATTTAATTTATTGTTGAAATCATAGGTTATTTATTTTCAGACTTGGTATTTTTCCAAATAATGAACTTAAAGCTTTACAATATCTTCTGAAGAATCATACTGCACATATTTTGATATATTGTGTTCTTGTGCTTGTTCTAATAATGTGTTATTTCCATTTTGATTAACCATTTAATTCAGTAATTGTTGAGATAAATGTGTTATTTAAATCACAAGTCCAGATATTTTGTTTTTGCCATTATTTGGTTGATGGTTTCACATTTTATTGCATTATGACTTGTGAATGTGGCATTTAAGTATCATGGTAATCTTTAGAAATGTTTTAATATTTTACAAAGGGATACCTGCACCTCTGTGTTTATTGCAGCACTATTCACAATAGCAAAGATATGGAATCAACCTAAGTGGGCATCAACAGATGAATGGATTTAAAAATATATGCTATATATACACAAGGAAATACTATTAGGCCATAAAAAAGAATGAAATCATGTCATTTGCAGTAACACGGATAGAACTGGAGGTCATTATATTTAGTGATATGAGCCAGGCTCAGAAAGACAAATGTTACATGTTCTCACTCATATGTGGAAGCTAAGAAAGTTGATCTCATGGAGGTAGAGACTAGAATGATAGATACCAGAGGTAGAGAAAGGTGAGGTGGGAGTGGAGAGATGAACAGAGGTTGGCTAATGGCTACCAAACACACAGTTAGACCAAAAGAATTAAGTTCTAATATTCGATAGCAGAGTAGGCTGCCTCTAGTTAACAGCAATATGTTGCATAATTCAAAATATAGCTAGAAGAGAGGACTTGAAATGTTCCCAACACATAGAAATGATAAATGCTTCAGATAACGGATATGCTAGAATCCTGACTTGATCATTACACATTCTACGCATTTAACGTCACATGTACCCCATAAACATGTACAAATACTACGTATTAATGTAAAAAAGAAAAAATATATTAAATTTTATATGTGACCTAATATGTGGGCAACTATGTGAATGTTCTATGCGTGTTTGAAAGAAATTAGTATTCTCTATTTGTTCAGTATATATCATGCATTTTATACATCACCAGCCTTATTAATTATGTTATTTGCATCCCCTGTAACCTTACTTGATTTTCTTGTTGGTTTGATCTGTTGAGAAGTAAGTTGAAGCATCTGACTATAATATTATATTTATCTATATTTCCCAGCAGTACTATCAACTTTGCTTTCTATATATGTAAGTTTTCTGTTATACATGTAATGGCCCATAATTATCATATATTATCTTAACAGGGAGTTTCTTCATCAACATAAAATATTCCTCTTTATTTTATTTGCTATTAATGTTACCATCCCTATTTTTATTTTATTAGCCTTCCCTGATATATATCTTTACATTTTTCCTCTTGCTTTAAATTTTTCTATTTACATTATATGTATCTTGCTAGAAAACTGCATGAAACTGGATTTCTAAAAATCCAATTTGAAAGGAATGTAACTCATTCAAAAGTATTGTGATTGCTGATATGCTTAGAGTTACTCTAACAATGATGTGTGTGTATGTGTGTATGTCTCTATATGTATTCCATTTATTATGCTTTTTTATTTGATTTCTACCCATTTTTCTGCCTTTTGGTAATTCATTTGAGCTGTCTTCATTTGATTCAATTTTTTCTAATATTTTGAAAGTTATACCCTGGATTTCTATTTTCTGGTGTTTACCCTTAAAATTTTGTCAGCAATCCCTTGCATTTCTATAACAACATCTACAAATAATCAGTATCTATATTCAGCCTTAGATCAAACTAAGAACAAACTGACTGCCTATCCCTCCCTTGCTTCTTCACTGCCTCAGCCTTGCTGTCCCCCATGATGGCATCTGAAATTTTTCTGGATGGTTTTCAGCTTTTAAACATTCTTACAATAAACAACAAATTTTACTGGTTCCTTTTAACCTTATTATGTTTTCCTCCAGATTCAGTCTTTCCCTGTATTTGTTGTATGTAAGGTGCTCAATTATATGATGCCCATCTCAATTTTATTCAGATAAATTTAGGGAGAAAGTAATGTGTATTTTTATTATGGAAGCATTGAGAGTTATTTGAAAGTGTTTTAAAAGTGATTTCATGAAGGAAAACATATTATTGTGCAGATATTATCATTTAGAAATGTTTGGCTTTGTTTAACAAAGAGCACACAAAATAGTAGTTTGAAAGTATAGAAATGTATTTTTCTCTCAAGTGAAAGACACAGCTCAATGGCAATGAGCCCAAGGCTAGTGTGGTCTCTGCATGATGTTAGGAATTCAGGCTTTTTCTATCTTATTGCTTCACAGAACAGGGCTGCTTCTTCCAATGCTATCTCATGGTTCAATACGGCTGCCAGGACTCCAACCATCACATCTCTTTCCATGCAGAAGGAAAAAGAAGGGCATCCCACTCTTTAAAAGAGATTTCCCAGAACACAGTAATTCTATTTATATGTATAAGCTACTCTACCTGCAAAGGAGGCTAAAGAAATGAGAATTTTTTAACTGGGTGGCTATGTGCCCACATTAGAGCACATCATAATGAAATTTAAGAATAGCAGGAATCAATAGAAGACCCTAAAAGCTTCCAGAGTGTAGAAAAACATCACATTAAATATAAAAGGTCAAATTCAAATGATTCAGAATCAGAATATCTATAGCAATACTGGAAGCTAACAGACAATGAAGCAATGCTTTCAAAGAAGGTAGAAAAACATTCTCCAATTTATAATTCTATAACCAACCAAACCGCCAAGAGTGAGAGTTTTTCATTTTTCACAGGAAACTACTGAATGATACAGATCTCCAAAATAAAGAAGTAAACCAAGAAAAAGAAAGACATGTGACCCAAGAATCCCACCAAGAAAAGAGGTGAAGAAAAATCCCAGGATGATAGCTAATCGAATAGTTAACATTTTTAACATATTCTAAAGAGATTTTCAGTTCTGCAGAAGAATTTAGGAATGGATTCGCAATACACTAACAAGTATATAAACTAAGCAAATGAAAACAAAAGTATCAATCCAGGAGGAATAAAAAAGAGTTATAATCATAGCACCCTACATGGCTTAGCTATGAATAATATTTATATGCTCACACTAATATAAACACCCAAATAGTGACTTTTATGAAAAACTGTGATACAGCTCTATTGGAGGATGGGGGAAGGATAGTTTGTGTGTTTGGTGAGAGAGCAAATGGGTGTGTAAAAGAGCTAAAATTTAATTATCTGTGGTTGAAAGTCAATCAATAACTCTTAAAACTGAGGAATCAAGAAATAGCTATATATGCAAGAAATGTAAAAAATAAAAAATAGCAGATTAAATAGCTAAAAGAGTTGAGAGGAGTTGCTCTGGGGAGTGCAGATTTAGGACACAGAGAACAGGATAACAAACCACTCTCTTATGTTACCTAATAATATTTTTGTCTAAATAATTATAATAGTTTGTTAAATATTTTATATATCAGTATGTTAATATTTGTATATATCAATATGTTAATGTTTTAAAGGTATTAATGCCAGGCGATTTGGGATACTTTTTCCCTGCTGACAGGGGAGGAGATGGAGGAAGGCAGGCATCCTACACACTAGCCGAAGACAATAAGTCTTCCAAAGAAGAACTGGAAGGCTGGTAAATGTTCTGAACCCTTACTTGTCTGATATGGCTTCATTTTACCCTCACACTTGAATGACCATTTATGTTCAAAGCCATTTCCCCTCAGAGCTTTGAAAATATTGCTCCATTATTTTCTTATATCCAATTGTGCTGATGAGGAATATGATATCAATCCAATTCTTGTTCCTATGCATAGTGGGTTGGAGTGAGTCACCCAAAAAGACACGTTCAAGTCCCAGTCCCAACCCCCAGCACTTGTGAGTGTGACCTTATTTGCAAGGAGGGTGTGTGCAGATATAATTAAGGATCTTGAGATGAGATATTTTAGGGTGGGCCCTAAATCCAAAGACTGGGGTCCTTATAAGAAGAGGAAAGAATGCAGAGACACAGAGAAGGCTATGTGGAGATGGAAGCAAAGAGTGGGATCACGGAGCTGCAGGCCAAGGAGTGCCAAAGATTGACAGGAGCCACCCGAGCTAGGAGAGAGGCATGGAACGGTCTCTCCCGCACAGCCTCCAAGAGGAATCAGCCCTTCTACACTTCAGAACTCTGATAATTAAATTTCTGTTGTTTGAAGCCACCCAGTTTGTAATAATTTGTTACAGAAGCCCCAGTTGACCCTTGAACCACATGGGTTTGCACTGCACAGATCCACTTACAGGCGGGTCTCCTTCCGCCTCTGCCACCCCTGAGACAGCAAAACCAACCCTTCCTCTTCCTCCTCCTCCTCAGCCTACTCAACATGATGCTCCACTCCACTTAGTAAATAATAAATAGATTTCCTCTTCTTCATGATTTTTTTTCTGTTTTTTCTTTTCTTTTTTTTTTTTAGAGACAGGATGTTGCTCTGACCCCCAGGCTGGAGTGCAATGCCACCATCAGAGTTCACTGCAGCCTCGAACTCCTGGCCTCAAGCTATCCTCCTGCCTCAACCTCCCAAAATGCCAGGATTAGAGGCATGAGCCACCACACCTGGCCCTGTGATTTTCTTGATAACATTTTCTTTTCTCTGGCTTCCTTTATTGTAAGGATATAGTATATAACACATATGACATACAAAGTATCTGTTGATCAACTGCTTATGTTATTGGTGAGTCAACAGCAGGCTATTAGTAGTTAAGTTTCAGTGGAGTCAAAATTTACATGTGGATTTTTTACTATACAAAAGGTCAGAGCCCCTAACCCCCAAATTGTTCAAGGGTTAACTGCACTATGTATATAAGTTTTGGGTTTTTTTTTGTTTTTGTTTTCTCTCTCTCTCTCTCTCTCTCTCTCTCTCTCTCTCTCTCTCTCTCTCTCTCTCTCTCTCTGAGACTTCTAGGACTTTTCCTTTATCTTTATTGTCCTAAAAATCTCACTTACATGTCCATGCTTGTGTTTTGTTTTGTTCTGCTGGCTATGTGTGGGCCCTTTAAATCTGAGCACTTATGTCTTTCTTTAGTTCTGGAAAATTCTTTTGCTAACTCTTTCAGTGTAACCTCCTCTCCATTATTTCTATTTTATCCTCCTGGTACTCCTTATTTAAATGTCCTCAGTGTTGACTAACTGTCCTTTTACTCTGTCTGTCATCTTACTTTCTGCATCGTTCCTGGAGAAATTCGTGCCTTGACCTTTTGGCTACTCTCTCTTCATCTATGCTCATCCCGCAATTCAATCCACCAATTCTGAGATTTTTGTTCAACTAGCAAAATTTCCATTTTCATAACCTCTAGCTAATTCTTTTTTTTTTTTTTTTTTTTTTTTTTTTTTTTTTTGAGACAGATTCTCACTCTGTTGCCCAGGCTGGAGTGCAGTAGCATGATCTCAGCTCACTGCAACCTCTGCCTCCCACGTTCAAGCGATTCTCCTGCCTCAGGCTTTGAGTAGCTGGGATTATAGACACCCGCCACCCTGCCCACCTAATTTTTCTATTTTTAGTAGAGATGGAGTTTTACCGTGTTGGCCAGGCTGGTCTCAAACTTCTGACCTCAGGTGATCCGCCTGCCTCAGCCTCCCACAGTGCTGCGATTACAGGTGTAACCGCACCCAGTCACTAATTCTGATTGTATGGATCCAAACGCTTTCACATATTTTAGAGGAAATTGATTTTTCTTACCCTAAAGTCCTTTCTACTTGTGCTGTTCCCTCTGTCTCCTCAGTTAATTCCCTCACTCGTCATCTGGATGCTCCTGTGTTACGACATCAGCTCTCCCCAAACATTTGGCCATTCTTGATTCTGCCTTCCTCTCTGAGGCTGAGCACTGGCAATTCTGCTTGCTCACCCTGCTTGAAGGGAAAGGAAACAACTGTTGAGAGCAGAAGATGGGCATGGCCACACACCCCTGTTACCTGGGAGTGAAGGATCCTCATTCCTTCTAAGACTTGCCCAACCCCAGGAAACCCCCTGTTTGATACCAAACCTATCACAGGCACCTGCCCCAGGCATCCACTCCTGTGGATACTACGTGGCTGATGGCAGAAGCAAGAAACTACGTAAGGGCCACTTGTTGCTCCTGCTGCGATACACCAGCCAGTCACCTGTTCACTGTCCCGGTGACGCACTTCCCTGTCACCACCAGACCAGCCACCTCCACCTCGGGGCCCTCTCAGGGTCAGGCCCACTGCTGTTTCCTTGGTTAATCTGCTCCCACCATCTCCTTTCCATCTTCCCTCGTGGGTTACAGCCCAGCTTATTATTATTATTATTATTTTTTGAGATGGGGTCCACTCTGTCGCCCAGGCTAGAGTACAATGGTGCAATCTCAGCTCACAACAACCTCCACCTCCTGGGTTCAAGTGATTCTTGTGCCTCAGCCTCCAGAGTAGCTGAGATTACAGGCTCCCACCACCATGTCCAGCTATTTTTTGTATTTTTAGTAGAGACGGAGTTACACCATGTTGGACAGGCTGGTCTTGAACTCCTGACCTCATGTAACCCACCCGCCTCGGCCTCCCAAAGTGCTGGGATTACAGGCATGAGCCACCACACCCATCCTCAGCTTATTATGCTTGAGCATGTATAAGAACTTTGCCAAAAGGCTTTTCTTTATGTCTATGTCTTTTTGGAGACAGAGGTTGTTGGGTGTCCTCAGAAAGCCATTGTCTCATACCTTCTGAAGGCCTTTCTATTTCTAATCAGTAGAAAAGTCCAGAACTATCTTCTGATTCTGATATTCACAGATATTGAGTTCTTCCACAATGTCAGGCAATTTGTTAACTCTTCATGTGCATCATCTCATTGAATATGGCAACCCATACAAGTAGTAAAATTAATATGCACATGTAATAGAGGGGCGAACTAAGGCCAGGAGAGGTTACTTGTCTCTGATCACAGAAGAACTAGTGAGTAGTAGAGGTGGAATTTGAGTCTGGATGTGGCTGATTCCAGATCCAAGCATTTGGGCCTCTGCTTGTTAGCCTTCAATGATGTTGCTTATGCCATATCCTATTTCTTGGTATTGGTTTGTGCATTTGTTAAAGAAGATTAGTGTAGAGTCATGGGTCTCACTGGGAGTGACTTTTTTCTTCCACAACATGTGACAATGTCTACAGACATATCTGGTTGTCACAACACGGGAGAAGGTGTGCATGCTGCTGGCATCTAGAGAGCAGAGGTAGGGATGCTACTAGATATTCCATAACACACAAGTCAGTCGCCTGACAAAGAAGTATTCAGCCTCAAATGTCAGTAATGCTAAGTGCCACCAGTAGATACCCCAGTGTAGACCATCTGAAACCTCTTCCAGCCTTGAAAGTTCATGGTGCTCTTCCAGAGTTTCCCGGTCAGTGACATCAGTGTTAAGTGCAGGAAGGTGTCTCCAGAAGACCCTCGCAGCCCAGGCTCGCCAATGTCTCGTGAGAATAGATTTCAAAGGTGATGGCTGTGAGCCACTCCCATGCCTGAGAGCTCTAGTAGTCCACCTTCTGCCCTGGGGACTCCAGCCTCATGGACTCCAGACTCCACACAAGCCTCAGCACCGTGTTCACATTCACCATGTGGATCCCCATGAGGCAAGATGTGAAGACTGCAATCCAAACGCTGGGGTTCTCCCTTGCTGTTTTCTTTCTCTCCATTTTAAACAGGCAGCCAGGCTCTGTTCAGCTTCTTAGTCTCAAGGATCTCTGCAGGATGGAAAGCAGAAAAGTCCCTCAACAGTCAGGGAGAGGTGAGCCAGATTTAAATGACAGTACCTAGGGGAGGCGGCCAGATCTTGGGGGCACACTGAAGTGTGGTGCACCTGGGGAGCCAGCCCCTAAGCCTGGGAAATCCAGCCCTGCCAAAGAAGTACAGGGCCCCAAACAGGCCTCTACAGCAGGGGGATCTGGGAATTCTCCCAGGCAACCCAATCAGCCTGGGGCCGGATTCAGTAGAGACACATTGCCCCAGACCGGAGGACCTCTGGAGGGTCTTACGCAGCTGTGTTCAGGGTGAGGGGCAGAAACTTGAAGCACCACTGTACCCTGCCTGAACTGCAGTCACATGAAAAGAGGGAAGACGAAGACAGAAGCCTGCTAGCAGAACTGGGGGGCAGGGACCAAGCCTGGGCTCCTCTCCACCCTGTTATTGGACCAACCGTGGCCAGTGCCATTCCAGAGCCACCCCGGGACTGGCGTGAGGCATCCTCCAGCTGTTCTCTGACCTCTAGCTCCCATGGGCTTATTTGAAAATACCTGCCTGCCTTTCCCTTCCAGTTCCACTTGGGAAGCCTGATCTCATCCAGTGAATAAAACAGGAACAGAGGTGTGGGAGGTAGCGAAGGCACCCATGGGATGCTGTCTTGGTCCCAGCTTGCCTAGTCTCACGGTGGTGGTAGAGTGAACCAACCCGACTTTCTTCTCTATTCTCTGCCTGCTGACAGGAACAAAGGCCAGGAGGAAGAGGCCTTACAGCTAAAAGTTTCCCTTGGAGCCCATCTCAAATTCCCTGCAGGTGTAGGGAATCCTCACAGGCTGATTCCTGGTGGCCTTTCTCTGTGCAATGGTATATGGAGAAATAAAATCTTAGTTTATCAGACCCTGGCTTTAGAACTCAAGTCCCATTTCTCTATGGACCCACAGGAATATTTTGGAGATCGTTAATCTTCATTTCTGATTGATTTTCTGTCAATATATCCCCCACCCCAGCCTTTCCATCAAGTAGTTAATGAGCTGTAAACAAACACTTGGATGCACCCAGGGAGGGGTTTTCCAAGAAGCCTTTTGAACGGTGAACCAAGGTGGGGCAGTACAAACCACACCCTCTGGTTTGCTGTGGGTGCATTTGTACCTCTAGTTTTTCTCACATAGGGTTCCCCAGGACTGGTGAAGTGAGAAGGGTCCCCCACCTCCTGGAGGCAAAGCAAGTAACAATTACTCACCGTAAAGGGGAGTGCACTGAATAAACCCCAAATCTCTCCCCTCTGCCTCCCGCTCCAAGTATAGCCGCTTCTCTGGGTCAAGGGCTCCAGAAGGTTCACCTGCACGGGAGGTGGCAGAACCCAGGAGCACTGTAGGTATCAGACCCTCTCCTGGCAGGGCTTAGATGGATAGAGCTGGGAAAAGTGTGAAGCCTGTATTCCCGTGAGAGGAGAGGCCTGGGCCCACCCACATGGCACCGCATGGCCAGAGTGGCGCCGGAGCTTCCCGAGGGGCCTGAAGACTTAGAAGGTCCCAAAGATGACAGTAGTGGAGACTCCGTTCCAGGAACCCACAATCTGGTCTGTGTCAGCCCTGGGAGTGTCATGCAAGACCCCTCACCGCGGGTCTCAGTTTCCCCATCCATCCTGCTTCCCTCCCAGTGTTAGAAGGATCCGGGGATACACGCTTGGGAAAAGTCTAACGGTGTCACAGATGTCAGAGGGACTCCTCTGGCCTCCAGGATCACAGATCTGTCTTCCCCACCCGCCAAGGCCCAGGAGTTCCTCTGCAGCCCGCCTGAACGTTAACACGCAGGGAAAACTTCAAGGAAAACATACAGCTGATAAAAATTTAATGCTATATGTAACAAAGCAGAATGAATATTTAATCCGTGCTTTTATGCGAAACCACATAACCAGGCAGCCCCACGCGGTGCCCCTCCCCTCTCCCGCGCCCGGCAGCGAAGCAGTTAAGCGGCTGGCAACAAGCAGCTCCTAATAAACACTCGGCTAATTCTGTAGGAAAAGCACTAATTAGAAAAGCAATAATAATCGGTGTAATTGCTCTAAATTACCCTCCTAACAGAGAACGGCGCTCGGAGCCGGGAACACAGCTGCCGCCGCCCAGCCCTGTGCGCCGCCCCGGCGGCCCTGCGCTCTGCTGACCCCTGGCGGCCGACGCGCGCCGAACCCGCTGGACTGCGAGGAGCCGCCGCTCGAAACCTGACGCTCTGGCGCCCCCTGGTGCCCGCATGGCCGCACTGACTCGTGGACGGACGGGCGGCCAGAGGATTCAGGATGGCTCCTTGGACTCTCCCCATGCCCCCCGGCCCTCTGTTTCTCCCCAGGGCTGCTAAGGAACCAACATCACACTGGCTGGCCCAAGGAGGAGAGGACAGGGCCAAAACAGTAGTGGGATACGTGAACCTCTAAAGGGTTACCGGAATTCGGGATGCTGTGAACTTAGGGGATTGCTTTGGGCATGGGATTGATGGAGGGAAGGAGGACCCTCCTCAAGTGTAGGAGGTCAGAATTTTAGGGAGATGACACGTTCAGGGGAGAGGGCCAGGACAGGCTGGGCAGGGCTGCTTTTGAGAGGTCCTGAAATTAACAAGGACGCTGCATCCTTCTGGTGGATTTGCAGACCATTGACAGGGTCGTTAACAAGAGCCTTCCATCCCTGCCTCAAACACTACTGGGCTCGGCCTCGGTTTTCAGGGTAAGTTTGGGCCCTCAGCCTGTGTGTGTCTCAGCCTTCCTCAGACCAAACCACAGTCATTGACTTGGTCTCCCTGCTTAGCTGTCAGTCTTACACAGATACACACATATACACACACATGCAAACACAAACATATACATACATACACACATCTAACATATACATACACACATACAGTACATATACACGCTTATACATACATATACATACACGCATTTATACATATACATACATACATACACATATACATACACACTTATACATACATACACACATTTATACACACATACACATATACATACACTTATACACACATATACATACACACATTTATACGCACATACTCATATGCATGCATATACTTATACACACGTATACATACACACACTTATACACACATATGCATATACATACATACACATATTCATACACTTATACACACACATATACATGCATACACATATATATACACACATACACACAGATATAAACACATATACATGTATACAAACATGCACACACATACATCCATATACACATACACACATATGCACATATACACATACACACATGCTCATATATATGCATACACATATATGTACACATACAGACATATACACGTGTACATAGATGCACACGCACACACCACACTGGGAGCTGCTGAGGGGCAGGCCCCTCTTGGTGCCTGATGCCTGGAGTAGCTACTCACTAAATGCTGGATGAATCAATACCCGGAAAAGGCTGGATGCCGACCTGGGGGAAACAGCACCTGGGGATAGGAAAGCAGGGCTTAAAGCTGTGGCCAAAAGTACCAGCAAGAACCAGAGAGGGATCCACTGATGCCCTGCGGGACAGAGGACCCTGCTGGCTAGGAGGTCAGGAAAGACCCCTGGAGGAGGCAGGGTCTTCACCGGCCCCTGGAAGCTGACACTAGAGGCTTAGAATGAGGACCTGGAAGCTCGGAGGGTTTCTAGTACCCCCTAATCCCTCAGTAAGGGGAACAGGGAGGGGTGGCCACCAGCCCTCACATAACCGTACCCCTTCCTGACACCAGGGCAAAATCCCACCCTCTTCTGTTTTAAAGCAAGCTGAGGGGGTGGTCAATGTAAAGAGGGTTGTCCCTCCTACCCACTGCACTGATGCCCTGGTGCTGCATTGATGCCCTGCCTGGGACCTGCACTGATGCCCTGGCACTGCACTGATGCCCAGGACTTGCAGACCTCCCACATGCTCCTCATCTCCACCTGCCAATCGCCAACCAGATGGAGTCCGCTGAGAGTCTTTCTCCTCTTGCCTCTGTCCCCAGGCCTGGGACCTGAGTACTTCAGTGCTGAAAAAAAGCCGACCAAGGAGTCCTGGCTGGAAACCAAGGCATGTGCTGTCCTGCCAACCCCCATGCAGCCTTCCCACAAGGCTGAAGCTTTTGCTAGAAAACACCCCACAGGTAAGAGAATGGGCATTGATGACATGAAATGGGCTTTCCCTCCCCAGAAAACCTTCCCTGACTTACCCATCATTACAGGACAACCTTGGAATCTATGGCATAACCTGAGAGATATGGCTTCTCTATCATATGATTGATCTAAATCAGTGGTTTCAGAGGGAGCCTCTTGCTGGCAGGTTCTATCCATGGGTCTCGGCGGGAAATGTGTGGATGAGGAGGGGACAAGGGCTTCTGGGTCCCATCCCTCCTTAAACAAGCAGATCCACCTTCACCTCTACAGAGGCCATACAGCCTGGTAACCACATGCCTAGGCTAGGAACCAGGCTACCTGGGTTCAATTCCTAGCCTTTTCACTGACACTGTGTGACCGTGAGCAAGTTTCTTAACTCCTCTGTGCCTCATTTTCCTCATCTATAAAATTAGGATGTTAGTAGTAGTAACCTAACTCAAAGGATTGTTGGGAAAAGTAGTTGAATTAACACAGGTAAAGCATTGAATTAACGCAGGTAAAGTAATTGAATTAACGCAGGTAAAGTGTCTGGCATACGGTAAACACTCAATAAATGTTAGCTATTAATATTATCTGGTTTATACAATGGAATTCTACATATGCTTGAAATAAAACCAAAAGATGTTTGAAAAAACCACTGGATTTCATGATCTCCAAAGTCCCTTCTGGCTCTAAAATTTAGTAATTTTAAGGTGATATCTTTTAACTGTCACTTTTGCATCTCCAAGCCTAGCACCTGCTGTTCTCTGCCAGATACACCATTTCCTACTGTCCGCCTAGTGAACACTGACTTCTCCTTCCAGCCTCAGATTAACAGCTGCCTCCTCCAGGAAACATTCTCTCCCTGCTCCAGGCAGAATCGGTCCAGTCTCTCCTTCCCACAGCTTCCTGGCACACTTTAAAAATATCACCGAGTCCCTAATACCTATGGTGTCCCACGCATCTGTTTCCTTTTTGCCCTCCTGCAGGACCCACGGACTCCTGGAGAGCCTACTCATGTCTACAGGCCCACGCCTGGCCTAGAACAGGCAATTGCCTAGAACAGGCAATGTACTCAGCAGTTTTTTGTTTTTTGTTTTTTTTCTTTGAGATGGAGCCTTGCTCTGTCACCCAGACTGGAGTTCAATGGCGTGATCTCAGCGCACTGCAACCTCCACCTCCCGGGTTCAAGCGATTCTCCTGCCTCAGCCTCCCAAGTAGCTGGGACTACAGCCATGCACCACCACACCTGGCTAATTTTTTTGTATTTTTAGTAGAGACGGGTTTTCACATGTTAGCCAGGATGGTCTCAATCTCCTGACCTCGTGATCCACCAGCCTCGGCCTCCCAAAGTGCTGGGATTACAGGCGTGAGCCACCGCGCCCGGCCACTTTTCAGTTTTATAGTGAGGAAACTGAAGCACAGAGGTGTGAAACAAATGGCTGGAAACACTCACTGAGTCACAGCTGGGAGGAGGAACCAGGCCTCTGGACCACTAGACAGGCTCTGAGGCTTATCTCAAGGGAAAGGGGCAGGGCAGGGAGGGTGTCAGTGTCTCAATTCCAGGGCAGGCTTTGGCACAGCCAGGTGGGGCAGGTGGGGGCATCTCTATTAGGGCTGAGAAGGACTTAGATGAGGGAACGGCCCTACCGCCAAACACAGAGGTGGTAGCATCGCCGATGTGGTCTGGGAACGCCATCTCATATCTGGACTATTGCTGTAGCTTCTAACTAGCCTCCCCACTTGCCCCATGTCCCCGCCTCTACCCCTCCACCTGCCACATGGCAGCCACAATGACCTGGTGAAACTTGAGTCGAATCAGGTCCCTCCCTGCTCAAAACACTCACAGCCCATCTTATTCACCATTAAAGCCAAAGTCCTCTCAATGGCCTCCAAGGCCCCACATGCTTGAATCCAACCACAGCTTCTACATTTCTCCTCCCTGCTCATTCTGTTCCAGCCAGGCTGGTCCACTCAATAGACACCAAGCACAGTCCCATCTTGCGCCGCTGCCCTTCCCTCTGCCTGCAATGCCCTCCCGCAGACAGCCATGTGGCTCATTCACAGCTTTCAGATGGCTGCTCAAGTGCCCCTCCACAAGGCCTACCCTGACCACCCTATCTAAAAGAACAGCCCACGGTGCCCCACACAAAATGCCTTCACCTTACAAATAATACATCTATGTCTTTATCTTTGTCTTCCCCACTGGACTAGAGGCTCCACAAAAGCAGGCAGTTTGCCTTTTGTTCTCTGATGCAGCCCCACATGTGAAATTGTACCCAGCTTATAATGTGAGTTCAATAAATGCTAAGTTAATTAAACAGTTGTAAAGTCACAAAGAAATGAATTTCTAATGGTGGAATTTCAGGCAGCACATGCATTGTTGATGGACATGGCACAGTGTAAAACACATCGTGGGTGCCTGAAACGGTGGAGTGAGGGGCCTTCTTGCTTTTGCAAGCGCCTTCATTGGCCTGCCTCCTCACTAGGAAAGCATGCTCTGTACCACCACCATTCTGTTGTTGAATTGTTTGTTGGTTGGTTGATTTTCTGACTGTGCGTCTTGGGGGCACACCCTGCTTCCTCCACAGTGTAACGTTAACGGAGATGCACACCATATACACCTTCCCTTTTTCCAGTGGCCTCTCCTGACTTTAGGTCCCCACCCCCAATTGTTTCTGGCCCAGCCACACGGAAAATTTAATTTCCAATTAATTAGCCCTGAATTTGGTGCCCCTTGTCAAGTTACAGGACTGCCCCTCTCCCAAGAGAGGGGTGCTCCCCGCCCACAGGTGGCCAACACTTGACACTGCCTCTGTCGGGAGGGAGACAAAAGCCCCCAGCCCTGCTATTGTCTCCGCTGGAGTTCACAGGCAGGCGGGCACAAAGGCCAGATGAATTCTTCATGACCCTCTGAAAGCAGGGTTCTTCCCTATCTTTGGCCACAGGTGAGCCCTTGAATGGGAGAGAAGGACATCTTCTCAAGCAACAAGTGTCCCACCCAACACGGATCCCAGCCTCCTTCCCCAGCCTCCTGCCCTGGTGCCGCCACCCCTGCAGTCCGCAGAAACCAGAAGCCCGGGCCAGTTCAAGACAAGGGCGCCCGCACCGGCGCAACTCCCCTCCTTCCACGCCACAGCCCTGCTGCTGTGGCATGGCCCTGGCTCTCAGCGGGGCTGTCCCCTTCCCTGCTCCAGAAAGCGTCTCCAGGGCGAGATCTGCCCTGCTTGCCCTTGTTTTAATATAAGTGAAAGTCCTGGGGAGGAAGCTCTCCCCTGCCAGCGTCCACTCCATCCTCCAAGAGTCCCTCCCCGCGGGTCTCCGTCTTTCCTGCGGGTCCCGCTGTGCCGTGGCGCCCTCTGCTGGTGGATCCCATGCAGTGCGAGAGTGCTCACCTGGTCCTGGCGTCCTGAAAACCCATGTCCACTACCTTCAAGTCCCTTCCTCTCCCAAGAAGTCCTTAGAGGGAAGAGGAGGCAGTCCTCTGGCCAGGCCTCTTCTCCAGAGATAAGGAGAGGAGGGATGAAAAAACGAGGCTGGGGGAGGGGCTGGGATTTGAGTTAATGAGCTATGTATTTTGCTTTCTCTATAATCCACGGTATTGGATGCAGCAGCCAATTTAACTTCGCCATGGGATAATTTGTCATGGGATTGTTAGGCTGCAGAGGCTGGGGTGGGATGAGGATGGGTGGGTAAGGCAGGGCCAGAGAGAACCAGGGGCCATCCCAAATGCTTCCTAGCAAACCTCCTGGTGTCAGGGGGTGCGGCATACTCTGTGCACCAGGGGACCAAGGAGTGTGGATATTGTCAAGAATTCCTCAGGGGCAGAGCTAGGGTAGGACCAGAAAGGGAGGAAAGGACCCAACTCCAGCACAAAAGAGCCCTGCCAGGTAAAAAGGCACCTCAGCTCTCCCCTGAGAACAGCAGTATGTCTGTGCAGCCTTCCAGAGCCTGGGACCCAGGGGCTTCCCACAGACTTGTTGGTTCTGTGTGACTCATGGGTGGATGGCTAGATTGAATGACTAGATCCATGGATTCATGACTGAGCATCACTCAAATCTTCCATGCATCCTAGAATGTGACAGAACCAGGACATTCTGGCCTCATTTCTATGTCCCTACTGTGTGCTTCCCTTAGAATCAGAAATCAGAGAACCTTGAGTTGATGGTCCTTAGAAGGCAACTCATTTTATATAGAAATTGGGGCTGGGCGCGGTGGCTCAAGCCTGTAATCCCAGCACTTTGGGAGGCCGAGACGGGCGGATCACGAGGTCAGGAGATCGAGACCATCCTGGCTAACACGGTGAAACCCCGTCTCTACTAAAAATACAAAAACTAGCTGGGCGAGGTGGCAGGCGCCTGTAGTCCCAGCTACTCGGGAGGCTGAGGCAGGAGAATGGCGTAAACCCGGGAGGCGGAGCTTGCAGTGAGCTGAGATCTGGCCACTGCACTCCAGTCCGGACGACAGAGCGAGACTCCGCCTCAAAAAAAAAAAAAAAGAAAAGAAAAGAAATTGGGCGACCTTATATTCTGCTTTTCCCAGACAGCTGTCCCAGTTTCTGCCTTTGACCCAGGGCAATTAATAATTCCTTTCACTCACAAGATCATCCTGGTGTGGGCAATAAATATGGTCACCCCTCAGAAGAGGAAACTGAGGCTGGGATGCAGTCACTGCCCACAGCTAGCCTGTGGCCAATGCCCAAATCTCCTAACATACTCTGCTCTTCCTGCTAAGCTAAACCACTGCCAAACACCAAGGACTGACGCTCAAGGCTGCAGGATCAGACCCCACCTGTCCACTGGGACCTCCCTCTCCAGGAAGCCCTCCCTGACTAGGACAGCCTGCAGAGACCCATCCATATCTGAACTCTGCCATCAACACTTTCCATCCCAATCTGGTACACAGCACTAAACTCCTTTCTCCACCTTTCTCCACCAAAACGTGGCTCCACCTACAACGTGCCAGAGGGGAGTGTGGAAGAGGAGAATAGACAGGTAGCAGGGGCCGGAGAGCCAGGGTCTAGAATCAGTCACTGCACACTTGTCCCCTGGGCACCTGAAACATCAGTGGCCTGAAGGCCCAGCTAGAAGGTGGGGAGCCTCACATCTGAATGCGAGTGGAATTAAAATGTTGATTTGGCCATTTGCCTCCCATTGTCCTGGTCAGAAAGGCAGACCAGGGCCTCTCTACCAAGAGCCTGGTAGATTTTCTGATGGCCTATGACCTTGACTTGTTTCCATCCCACCTCTCTGGGCTGCAGACCCACTCTCTGGCCCCTCGGTTGTCTGGCCAGCCCACTTTTCTAACTGCAGTCCCTCCTGGGATGCAGCATTATGCACCAGGTGGGTAGTAGATTCTCTCTCCCCCCATATCCTCTCAGGAGGCATGAAATCCCCCTCCTCCACGGCCCCAGCCTTCCCATTTCTGAATGGACCACTCTCCCCCTGTCAGAGCTATCAGAATCCTGCCTCTTGCCAGCCAAATGGCCAGTCACTGTCCACTCCCTGGAATGTAGCACCACCTAGTGGCAGCCTGCAGCCTGACAGTGCCGCAAGTGAAATTTCAGCGCGGCGAGTCTTTGCTGATTATCAACCATACACAGGCGTTATGCCAGGCCTTCACAGGTGGGCAGAAAATCACAAAGACAAACAAGCAAAACCTTGAGATGTGCTCCCTGCACTGGAAAGCACTTGCCTTCCAGTGGGGAACTGAGCCTAACACAGTGCAACAGAAGCAGTATAGCTTGAGGCTTGTGGGTACGAACTTCCGAGTCAGACCATCTAGGGTTCAAATCCTAGCTCTGGCACTTACTAGCTGTCCTATTCCAGGTACATTATTTAACCTTTGTAAGCCCTAGATTTCTCTTTTGTAACATAGGATTAATAAAGATGGCTGTCTCAAAGGGATGTTGTAAAGAACTGAATTGAAGTATTAGAACATTCAGCAGAGTGCTTGGCAGAGAGTAAGTGACATTAAAATGGACGCTATTGTTGAAATGATAAAATGATTAATTCAGGCTTAGTCTTGTAAGAATTCAGGAAAAGGGTGGCCAGGCACAGTGGCTCATGCCTGTAATCCCAGCACTTTGGGAGGCCGAGAGGGGCGGATCACGAGGTCAGGAGATAAAGACCATCCTGGTCAACATGGTGAAACCCGATCTCTACTAAAAATACAAAAATTGCTGGGCGTGGTGGCGGGTGTCTGTAATCCCAGCTACTTGGGAGGCTGAGGCAGGAGAATCGCTTGAACCTGGGAGGCGGAGGCTGCAGTGAACCAAGATAATGCCACTGCACTCCAGTCTGGTGACAGAGAGATACTCTGTCACAAAAAAAAAAAAAAAAAAGAATTCAGGAAAAGGTTAACCCAACTATGAATTGGAATTATGACAGAGAGAGTAATGGAAGAGGTAAGAACTGAGTAGGGCTCTGCAGAAAATGTAGGCTCTGTGACCAGGACCAAGGCCTCATCTGTAAATGGAGATAACACAAAGTGCTTAAAGGTAGGGACCTCAGGTTATTCTCCAGGTAACATCTTTCAGTGATAAACATGCACTGAGCACCTACAATGTGTCAGGCTTTGGAGATTCAGAGATGAAAAGATACAGTTGCTGATCTCAACATCACAATCTGGCTCATATCACAGACAGAAGAGGTGGTGGGCTTCTGATCCCCACCCCGATCCCTGCACCAAACCCAGAAGGTGAGGGTGAGGCCATCTGTGAGTACTGTGTCCTTGGCAGGCAGAACCTCCAGGATCTCAACCCCTAAAAAGGGCCAACTGTTCTGGGGAGATGAGATGGCAGATCATGATCAGGGTCACGGGCCAATCACTCCTCTCAGGCTGCTCCTCTGCAAGGCCTCCTCCACCCGTGCTCCTTCCCTTCCAGCTCTGGTCCACCATCAGGAGTGTCCGGAATATAAGGTTCGTGAGAGCAGGGGTCCAGCCCATCTTGTTCACCGATGGGGCAAGTATAGCATTCAGTGCCTGGGATATAATAATGTCCAAAAATGTTTGCTGAATGAATGAATGAATTAATTAAAGTTTTAAGAAAGTAATTCATCGTGGGACCCTTCTTCTTACTCCTAGTAACAGCACACAGGGGGCCTTTCAAAACTATCCTAGTCCTCAGAGTCTCTCCATCTAGAGACTAGAAAGTGAGGTACACTCAGGAGCTGTATTTCTTCATTAGTTCTGCCAACTGCATATTTTTAATATGTCCTACTAATTACTTAATTTGTGTTCTTTTTGTCTCCCAAGTTAGATGATAAGTTCCTTAAAAGCAGGAACTTTCCTTTATTTGCTGAATTTACAGTTAATAGATTTGCCATCATGGATGTGGCATTCCTGGATTCCATGCTAAACTTATTTTTCAGATGCCTTCAGGCATGAAAATCTTGTGTCAGAAGAGAATAAAGTTGATTGTTCTTTGAGTTAGAGTCCTTTCTGCTGATTTCCTGGCCTCTTCATAAAATCATGGGCTAAGTTAAGACTGCAAAAGACCTGGAAATTTTAGACTGATAAGCAGAAACTAACAACATAAAGTGAAAGACTGAATTTATGTTCAATAAACTTTATGTTCAGAACGTCAACAGTACAGGTGCAATGTGGTAGAGAAGACATTACTTTTCATGGGGAAAAGATTAGCATGTTCTATTGTCCAATAAAATGAAGACACAAATGTAGAATTTCAGAAAAAAATAATATTTAAAATTTGAAAAATTATAAATTCAAGAACTGAGAGCTAAAATAACCCAAATTAGGAATTTAATGAATGTGTGTAACAACTGATTAGAAAAGGGTGAAAAAAATAATTACTAAAAGGTAACAATGGTCAAAAAATAGAATGAATTATGGAGAGACAAAGGAGATGAAAACACATACGCATATAAGAGAAATAAGGAATACAATAAGAAAGTCAAACATACATGCAATTCTAATCTCAGAGAAAAAACAATGAAACAGAAGCAATCTTTGAAGGGAAAATGGTTGAGACTTGTTCAAACTCAACACAAGAATTAAAACCACATAGTTAATTGGTTAAAAAAAACATAAACATAAATAAAATAAGCGGCAGCTCAAAGGAAAAGGGAAATTATCTTTGATCTTTTAAAAACCTCCTAACAAAAAAATTGGAAGCCAGAGACTATTGGAAGATATCTCTAAGTACTGAAAGAAAATAACTGCTGATCTGGAATTCTATACCCAGCAAAAATATTCTTCAAGAATGAAAGTGAAATAAACATATATTCAAACGTAGAAAAACTAGAGAAACTCATCAAAGCAGACCAACACTAAGGACAATACTAAAAAGTGTTCTTTAGGCAGAAAGAAAATTATTCCAGATAGAAACTCAGAAAATTATTCCAGGTAGAAACTCAGGAATGAAGAGCAATGAAAAATAACATATATAAACAAACATAAATTATATAAAACAAAAATAATGATGTTTATACTTAACACATAGAAATGAAATAGATAACAACATATGTCAGAAGGAGAATACATTAAGTGTTCAAAGGTTCTTATATAAAAATGCCAAGCTGGGTGCAGTGGCTCACACCTGTGATCCTAGTACTTTGGGAGGCCGAGGCAGGTGGATTACCTGAGGTCAGGAGTTTGAGACCAGCCTGGCCAACATGGTGAAACCCCAACTACTAAAAATACAAAAATCAGCCAGGCGTGGTAGCGGGCACCTGTAATCCCAGCTACTCGGGAGACTAAGGCAGGAGAATCGCTTGAACACAGGAGGCGGAGGTTGCAGTGAGCCAAGATCATGCCACTGCACTCTAGCCTGAGCGACAGAGCAAAACTCCATCTCAAAAAAGGAAAAAAAGAATTTCAAGGGTTTGTAGAGGGTTTCTTTTTGATTATTCAGTATAGTAAAAATAAATACATACATCTGAGGCAACTACCCACGTTTTGGGGGGAAAGCATCTGAGAGGATTAAGATGAAGAGTGCCTGATTTTTTTTTTTTTTTTTTTTTTTTTTGAGACAGAGTCTCGCTCTGTTGCCCAGACTGGAGTGCAGTGGCGCGATCTCGGCTCACTGCAAGCTCCGCCTCCCAGGTTCACGCCATTCTCCTACCTCAGCCTCCCAAGTAGCTGGGACTACAGGCGCCCGCCACCACGCCCGGCTAATTTTTTGTATTTTTAGTAGAGACGGGGTTTCACTGTGTTAACCAGGATTCTCTCGATCTCCCGACCTCGTGATCCACCCGCCTCGGCCTCCCAAAGTGCTGGGATTACAGGTGTGAGCCACCACACCCGGCCTGAAAAATATACTTTATTGGACACTTGGGTAGAGCACTTAGAAGGACCTTGCCTCAGTAGTGGGGAATAATTAGCCCTAAACTAAAAAATGTTCTGGTCCTGCCTAATAAATCTTAAAAGCAAGACCCAAAGAATCAATCTGTTTCCAACTAGTTCACCTGCATCACAAAATAAAGAATATTTATAGACATGCAAACCATCCATCACATAAAATGTAAAATTCACATGTGTGGTATCCAATCAAAGATTACCAGGCATGCAAAGAAGCAGAAAAATGCAACCTCTAAAGATAAGAAAAACCAATAAATTAAAACTAACCCCAAAATGCCATAGATGTTAAGACTAGCAAACAAGGCCACTAAAACAGTTATTATAACTATATTACAGATGTTCAAACACTTTAATAGAGACATGGAAGATATTTTAAAAGAGCGAAATTGAACTTCCAGAGATTAAAACAATATCTGGTTTTCCAGAAATTAATACAATGTCTGAGATGAAAAATGCACTGAATGGGACTAATGGCAGATTAGACTTTGCAAAAGAAAGGATGAGTAAATTTGAAAATATGGCTATAGTAACTATCTGAAATGAAACATACAAAAAAAAGAATCCAAAAGAAGTTGTAAGAAAATTAGTGAGATATGAGACAATTTCAAGCAATCTAATATTTATGAAATTGGATTTCCAAAGTAGGGAGGAGGGCAGAAAAAAAATTGTTGTAGACATAATGGCCAAACTTTTTCAAATTTAATGAAAACCACAAACATACAGAACAAGAATTTCAGAAAGCTATAGCACAAGAAATATAAATAAAATCATACCAAGGCACATCATAATAGTATTATTCAAAACTAACACCAAAGAAAATCTTAAAAACAGACAAGGTGGGGAAATGAACAAAGGAACAAATAAAGGATAACAGCTTGGCACAGTGGCTCATGCCTGTTATCCCAGCATTTGGGGAGGCTGAGGTGGGTGGATCAATTGAGTTCAGGAGTTCGAGACCAGCCTGGGCAACACAGTGAAACTCTGTCTCTATAAGAAATGCAAAGATTACCTGTGCATGATGGCACATGCCTATAGTTCCAGCTACTTGGGAGGCTGAGGTTGGAGGATAACCTGAGCCTGGGGACATTGAGGCTGCAGTGAACTATGATTACACCACTGCACTCCAGCCTGGACAACAGAGTAAGACCCTCTCTCAAAAAAAATAAAATAAATAGAAACAAATAAACAAATGAAGAATAACAGAAGATTTCTCATTGAAAATAATGGAAATGAGAAGATAGTACCCACAATACTTTAAAAATACTTTTAAAAATGTGTTAACCTATAATTCTATACCCAGCAAAAATACCTCACAAAAAATTTACCTAATTGACATTTATAGAACATTCCACCCAACAACAACAGAATAAGCATTTTTTTCAAATGCCCATGACCATATTCCGGGCCATAAAATATGTATAATAAATTTCAAAGGATATAAGTTATAGGGTGTATATTCTCTGACAACAATAGAATTTAGAAATCAATGACAGAAATATCTCTGAAATATCCACAAGAAGCCCATTTCTAAATAAATGTGATTCAAATAAGAAATCTAAAAGGAAATTAGAAAGTATTTTGAACTGAATCAAAGTGAAAATAATATATATCAAAAGTTTTAATACACAGCTAACGCAGTACCTAGAAGGAAATTTATAATACTAACTGCGTATTTAAGAGAACACTCTCATATAAATGACCTCGGCTTTCATATTAAGAAACTAGAAAAAGAAGATGAAAGTAAGCCCAGAGTGAGCAGAAGACAAAACAGAGATCAGAACAGAAACAGAAAAAAAAAACAGAGAAAGTTAATTAAACAAAAAGCAGGTATGAGAAAAACAACAAAATTCATAAACCTCTAGCTAAGCTGATCAAGGAAAAAAGAAGGAAAACATACATTAACATTATCAGAAATAAGAGAGGTGACATTACTATAGATTCTACAGATATTAAAAGGATAACAAAGAAATGTTATTAGCAACTTTATGCCAATAAATTTGACAACTTACATGAAATGTATAAATTCCTTGAAAGATATAATTCCCAAAGCTCACTCAAAAAGAAATAGCCTGAATATCTACTAAAGAATTAAATATGCTTAACTCTCCCTTCTCCCACAAAAAACAACCTCCAAACCCAGAGAGTTTCACTTGTGAATTCTACCAATAATTTTTATTTAAGAAAAAAAATAGCCGGGCGCGGTGGCTCAAGCCTGTAATCCCAGCACTTTGGGAGGCCGAGATGGGCGGATCACGAGGTCAGGAGATCAAGACCATCCTGGCTAACATGCTGAAACCCCGTCTCTACTAAAAAATACAAAAAACTAGCCGGACGAGGTGGCGGGCGCCTCCTTAGTCCCAGCTACTCGGGAGGCTGAGGCAGGAGAATGGCGTAAACCCGGGAGGCGGAGCTTGCAGTGAGCTGAGATCCGGCCACTGCACTCCAGCGCGGGCGACAGAGCGAGACTCCGTCTCAAAAAAAAAAAAAAAAAAGAAAGAAAAAGAAAAAAAAAAGAAAAAAAATAGTATTAATTATAGCCAATTGAAAGTTAAAGAAAAAATGATACTTCCAAACTTCTTCTATGAAGTCATTTCCCTGATACCAAAACCAGACAAGAAAAAAAAAATAAAACTACAGAGGTAGGGAAACTACAAACTGATATCCTTCATAAACATACATGTAAAAATTCTAAACAAAAAATTGGCAAATCAAGCAATATATATTATAAAAGATAATACTTAATAACCAAGTGGGGTTTACATAAGGAAACCAAGGTTGGCTTAGCATTCAATAATCAATGTAACTCACCAAACTGAAAAAGAAAAATCATTTAATCATCTCAATAGTCACAGGAAAAACATTTGACAAAACTCAACATGCATTCCTACTTTAAAAAAAGAACCTCAGAAAACTAGGAAATTAATGAAACTTCTTCAATAAAAAGCATCTACAAAACCTTATTGCTGGAAGTCCTAGCCTGAGCAATCAGGCAAGAGAAAGAAATAAATGGCATCCAAACAGGAAAAGAAGTCAAACTACGTCTCTTCACTGGCAATATAATTCTATGCCTAGAAAACCCTGAAGACTCCACCAGAAGGCTCCTAGAACTGATAAACAACTTCAGTAAAGTTTCAGGATACAAAATCAATGTACAAAAATCAGTAGCATTTCTATATATCATTAATGTTCCAGCTGAGAGCCAAATCAAGAAGGTAACCCCATTTTCAATAGCTGCAAAAACAAAACAAAACAAAAAAAAAAAACCCTAGAAATACCTCAAACCAAGGAAGTCAAAGATCTCTACAAAGAGAACTACAAAACACTGCTGAAAGAAATAACAGATGACACCAACAAATAAAACAATTCTATGCTCATGGATTGGAAGAACTAATATTGTTAAAATGGCCATACTACATATAGCAATCTACAGATTCAACGTTATTCCTACCAAACTACCAATATCATTTTTCACATAATTAGAAAAAGCTATTTTAAAATTAATATGGAACTGAAAAAGCACCCAAATAGCCAAAGTAATCCTAAGCAAAAAGAACAAAGCTGGAGGCATCACATTACCCAACTTCAAACTATACAATAAAGCTTCAATAACGAAAACAGCATGGTACTGGTGCAGAAACAGACATATAGACCAATGAAACAGAATAGAAATCCAGAAATAAAGCCACACACCTATAGACATCTGATCTTCAACAAAGTCAACAGCAATAAGCAATGAGAAAAGGGCTCCCTATTCAACAAATGGTGCTGGGATAGCTGGCTAGCCGTATGCAGAAGAACAAAACTGGACCCCTATCTTTCAGCATATACAAAAATTAACTCAAGATGGATTAAAGATTTAAAGGTAAAACCTCAAACTATAAGAATCCTAAAAGAAAACCTAGGAAACACATACACCATCAAAATATTATTCTAAAGAAAGGAGTATAAATATACTGTGATTTGGTCATAAAATAGAATATTGACCAGTGGTGAAAACAAGTGAACCATAGCTACACTTACCAGAATGGATCAAATCAGTCACAGAAGAATGTATACAATATGATGCCACCTAAATACATTTCAAAAACATTCAAAACTAAATAATATATTGTTTTTGATAGATACACATGTGATAAGTTATTTAATAAAAGGACACAGTAAACATAAAATTTAGGATGCTGGAGCCTCCGGAGGTGGCAGAGGGATTTGGAAGAGATAACATGGGAGTTTTCAAGGTTATTACAATGGAAATTTAGTAATTATTTTGAACTAAATAATAAAAACATACAATATATATAAAAACAATTTATTAAGCTTGATGCACAGATGTATATTCATTTTATTTTTATCCTTTATATCTTTTATATGTGCATGTGTGTAATGTTTTTTAAAATGTATTTAAAATTCAGTAACTCTTTAAAATTTACTGAAAGCCTGATAGTATATCCTTTTTTTGACCCAGAGAAAAAGTACAATGAATGGAGCCATGAAAAGAAAGGCCTTTCCTCCAGGATCACCATGAACTTCACACAAACTCACAGCATCCTGCACAGACAGCTCAACCAAGACACAGAACTCACGACCACTGCAGCCAGGAGACCCACTCATGCTGGGACTCAAGGGAGGACCAAGGAATCCTTGTTCCTTTTTGTCTTTCTGGGGAACCTGGTAGCTGTCTGTCCTCCTCTGAACATCTCAGAATTCTTGTCCAGGTTAGAAATTTCCCAACAATTCTGTCTCTGACCAGGATACTATGTGATAGGGTCTGTTTCTCATTCAACACATTTTTGTATGCACCTATCATGTGCCAGGCTGTGGGCTAACTGCTTGTGTTACCATAGTGAAATATGACAAACAGGGTCTTACCCTTAGATGCCCAGAGCCTAAGAGGGCTACCGACAAGCAAATGGGAAAATACAATGGAGAGTGTCAAATGCAATGAGCATGTGAGTTCCGTGTACCAGGGAGGAAGAAGGGGGAAGGTTCCCAAACTCAGAGTGACCATTAGGGATGTTCGCCAGAGGAAGGGGCAACTAAGCTGGGAAGACAAAGGGCTCTGTAATACCATCCTCCCAGCTTCAACCTGACTGACATTCAGTAACATGTCATGGACCTGTCACTCGATGATCAAGCCTTCCATGGCTTCTATTGTATATTCAGCCTCCAACACCCACTGGGATGCTGAGCCCCATTGCTTTACACTCTGCTGTGGGAATTGGGGCCTTTCTTTTTGTTATCCCAAAGCAGCTGCCTTCCAGCCTCAGGGAGGATGGTACAGGGAGCACCGCTATTGAGGAGGTGGCCTCAGCTTCCTGCCCTGCTCTGCCCTAGGTCCAAGGCAGTTGGTCTCACCCTATGGGTCCACTGCACATGGAGGGTGGAAGGAATTGGAAAGCAGGACTTTCACCAATCTCCCTGGACTCCACCCACCAGAAGCATGGTGAGCTAAATGCAGGCTCTTAACCCCAGGCAGCCCAAGCTGGGGTGTCAAGGGAGGAGGCAGGGAGGCTGGGGAAGGTGGGAGTGTTTATCTGCCGTGGGACTTCCAGTGGAAAGACTGGATCCAAATCCGTCTAGCTGTGTAGTCTTAGGCAAATCACATCACCTAGTTGGGCCTAACTGTCCTTATCTGTGAACTGGACTTAGACAGGACCTGCCTCTCCAGATGGAAGTAGGGTGAAGGAGTTGATTCGAGGGAAGCCTTCTGAGATGTACAAAGCTCTGCCTTTATTCTCAAGTCTGGCCAGGATTCCTTAGCTCTTCTACCCCCCGTTAAGGCAGAATTTCCTCCCCCCAACCTAAGGTCACTCTTGCCACACCCTCTACCCAGACCAGACCAGGGCGAACTTGGTTCCTGACTCTCAACTCCCACGCAGCCTCCTGAGGGGGCTCAAAAGCCAAGTGCAGAGTGAACGAGGAGGACAGATGTGACCTGCCAGGGTTTCCCTTCCAGATTTGGACCAGAACCATTCTCCATCTCTTGGCAGCGAGGGCAGTTGCACCCAGATTCCAAAAACTCCTTCCAGAGCCTTTCCTAGGGCTTGTCCAGACAGAAAGTCAGCCCAGGGGTTTTCCAATTGCCCAAAGGTGCTATGCACCCCACCACCAGCAGGTGGCGCCTAGGAATCGGCCACCGCCTGCGTCTCCACTCCGTGGCTCCTAACAAAACTCTTACCTCCTATGTGCAGAGGCTGAAGCAGGAAGGACCTCGACGGAGATCATCCAAGCCAGCCTCCTTAAAGTTTTGAAACTCACAGGCTCCTTTGAGAAACCGATGAAAACTACTGACCCTCTCCCTGGAAGAATGCCCCAGCACATCTGCTCACTATGGTCACACAGATTCAGAACACCCTTGGACCCCCTAGACACACCGCCCAAGGACGCCCTAGGACTCCTTGTAATCCCGCCCAGAAAGCCTGCGCCATCAACTATCCCCTCAAGGTCTAGAGAATAAATCAGGCCCAGCACCTCCGCTCCCTGCGGTCAGCCCACGCCTGTGTTTATCCTGGTGATACCAGTCAACAGCTTCAGCAAAGGAGGCAGAAAGAAAGCCAAGGTCATCTTGTTGGAAGACAGGGGTTTATACAAGTTGTTGGGGGTGGGTACTTCGCGACTTGGAGGATTATGAACTGACTGATTGTCTAGGAGCCTCAAGCCTGGAATTAAAAAAAAAAAAAAAATCATGCCGGGGGCAGTGGCTCACCCCTATAATCCCAGCACTTTGGTAGGCCAAGGCAGGAGGATCACTTGAGGTCAGGTGTTCCAGACCAGCCTGGCTAACCACATCTCTACTAAAAATACAAAAATTAGACTGGCATGGTGGCGTGTGCCTGTACTTCCAGCACCTCGGGAGGCTGAGGCAGGAGAATTGCTTGAACCCAGGAGGCAGAGGCTGCAGTGAGCCGAGATTGTACCACTGCACTCCAGCCTGGGCAACAGGGTGAGATCCTGTCTTTAAAAAAAAAAAAGAAAGAAAGAGAAAGAAAAGAAAGAAATCAATAACTAATGGTCTTTTTCTCAAAAGGAATCATGGCCCTACTACATCAGGGTGGGAGGGTGGCATGGGAGAGGGAGGGAGCAGGGGGAGGCAGGACTTAGGACGCAGGAGAGACTGCCCCCTTCTCTGTGCCCTGTGGGCTGCTCTGGAGGTCTCAGGGAACCCATGCACTTCATACAACAGGTCACAAGGCATTGATTTCTGGGGTGGCTGAATTACTCCTAACAAGACTGTAAACTAACAGTCCAGGAGAAGAAATAAAGGGCACAAATTAAATGCTGAGAGAGTCATGGACTGACAGAAGTGAAGGAGGACCAGCAGAAACAGAGGTCTTCAGTCACCTTGCCCACGTTCTCCCTGAACCTTCCATGTCAGGCAGCCTGGTACAGGCCTGGGCTCGTCAGCTGTTGTGCCCTGAATGCTGCTGTGGGACAGGCTCTAGGGGGATTAGGGGTGTGCTGATGAAGATCCCATCCTTGTCCTTCAAGAACTCCCAACTGAGCAGTCAAGCCAGACACTATGTAAAAAACTGCCATGTGAGCTGCACTGAGGAAAGGAGCTATTCCAGCTGGAGTGGTCAGTGAAGTCATCACAGAGGGATGGGACATGAGGAAATGGGGTCCCCAAGGTTGGTAGGTGAGATGACATAAGCAGTGGCACAGAAGCCAGCAGGCACGAGCTGGAGGCAGCAACACAGAACGTGGGCCACTTCCACATCACCCTCACCCTAGAATATCTTCCTGCCATCAAACTTCAATTTCATTGCGATCCACATCTTCCATTCTACCCACTTCCCCCAGCCACCAATACTTCTCACAAACGTAGAAGCCCTCTATTCTAGAACACCAGAGGAGAAGGGAGCACTCCCACATTACACTCATTCCAAAAATGCTTTATGTGCATTTCCCATGTGCCAGGCACTATTCAATGCACTGTCTGAGGCTCAAGAGACACAGCAGTGAAAAGGAAAACAATGCCTTGCCCTCATTTGTCCTGGCAAAGAGCTTCTTAGAGTTAGATCTCTGTTCCCAAACCCCTCCCAGGCTCCCATCCTTCTCATTTTTTTATCTTCCACTGTATCTCTGGAAATGGACCCAGAGACCCAAGAGTGGTTCTGCTAACACAGAAGGTGATGGGGCTGTCAGCCTCTCTAGGTCTCTAATCATTTGGTTAATGCCGCTGATAAAGGTAGGAACTAGGTCTTGTTTTAAATATTGATCATAAATATTCCGAACTCCAAATACTAAAGCCATGAAGGTTCTTATTTTCACTGTAAGTAACAGAACCCCAACTCAAACTAGCTTCAGCACAAGTGAAAATTTTTTATAAGAAACTAAGTGCAGTCACTTTGGGAGGCCAAGGTGGGCGGATCACCTGAGGTCAGGAGTTCAAGACCATCCTGGCCAATGGTAAAACCCCGTCTCTATTAAAAATACAAACAATTAGCCAGGTGTGGTGGTGGGCGCCTGTAATCCCAGCTACTTGGGAGACAGGCAGGATAATCACTTCAACCCGGGAGGCGGTGGTTGCACAGTGAGCTGAGATCCCACCACTGCACTCCAGCCTGAGCGAGACAAAGCAATACTCTGTGTCAAAATGAAAAACAAACAAACAAACAAACAAAAACAACCTAAGTGTAAGGATGAGCTGGGGCTCAGAAACAACTGGAACTGGGGTCCACTGTCCCTGCATCGTTCACGCTCTACACGGCTCCGTTCCTTCAGTCTTTCTCTGTCTTTAGATGCCTTCTCCAGGACACGTGGGAAAAAATGTGAATAAGGCGAACATCTCTCTTAGTCCCCACTCTGAAGTCCAGGAAAGAGACAGATGGGTCCAACCTGGGTCAAGTTGCTCACCCCTGGGTCTATCAGTTGTCAACTGAGATAACGATGAGACAACAGTTCCTAACACAGCCTTATGGATGGAGTTGAGGAGAAGTAATTCTGTGCAGATGATGTTGAACATGGGCTCTTGGCGATCTAGTCTGACCTCTCCATTTTCAGAGGAAATGGAGGTACAAATAGGGATGATGCCTTGTCCAGTGAATTAATAACTAAACTCAAAGAATTCTGGAGTGCTTTGCAGGATCATCCATCAATCAGATTTCCAATGAATTGAGTGGATGCATGCTCAACTCACACTCATAAATAGCAAACCTTACGTATGGGATACACTTACATGGGATGACTTAACTTACACGAGGGTGACTTTCCTTTTCCCAAAGCCACCGCCTGATGCTGCCTCAACCTTGCACAGCCAGAGAATGAGGAGTTCTTGGTGAAGACATTCTCGGGATAAGCCAAGATTCCCATGAAACATCTAAATGGTTGCCATTTAAACTTCTCCTGACTGAACCTCTTCCTAAATTAATTGTACACAGCTCTGTCTTCTTTAAGAGCAGGCACTCAACAGAGTTAAGGCTTTTCTCAACATTTCAGGGTTGTTCATGTATTCCTTGGTTGTTCACTAGATGACAGGCACTGTTCTAGCACTAGGAATAACAACAGTGGCCAAGACAGACATGGTCACTGTCTTACAAGTGAGTGAGGAAAATCACTCTAATAAATATACCCATAATTCGTCATAGTTGGGACACAGGCAAGAAGGAATATAACATTATGACACTCTGGAGGTATATAAGAGGGGATCTGAAAGAGAGAAAAGGAGACAAGAAAGGTTTATTTGAGGAAGCGATGTTAGGTTAAGACTTGAGGAGGGTAGGAGGAAGTCAGTGGAGAAGATGGAAAGGAACAGAGCTTCAGGCAGAGAGAACAGCCATTGTGAAGGTGGGAGGTAGGCAAGAAAAGATGTGGCTAAGGGAAGCCAGTATGGCTGGAGCAGGGCCACGTGAACAGTGGCCATTGGTTTGGACTGATTGCACAGGTGCCCTCAAGGCTACTGCAGGGGTCAGGCACCGATGGGCAGATCTGCCTGTCAAACTCAAGACAGACACCAGCTACTCATAGAGTGCTCTGCAGTGTGGGTGCTTAGGGATGGCTCACCTGGGTTGAGTGCCATATTCTGTCAGGTTCCTGCTTTTCAGAGCTGCCACACAACTACAGGATGATAAATTTGGAAAGCTCCAAAGAAACCATCTAGAGCAGGAGTTATGATCCTGGTTGCACCATAGAATCACTTGGGACGCTTAGAAAAATACCTGTACTCAGACCCTACCCCAGATCAATTAAATATCCAGACAAGGGATTATGGTGTGGGTGTTTTGTAAAGCTCCTAGGTGATTCTAATAAGTAGATAGGGTTGAGAACCACTATCCTAGTGCAATCCTCCTTTTTTCACAAATTAAAGAACAGAAGCCCCTATACACAATTATTAATTTTAGAAATGTGCCCATGTTCACATTATACACAATAGAGAGTGAAGAAGGAATAGAAGTCATAGAAATCTCATGTTTAAAATATGGTAATACTAAGGGGAACGTGGAGCCCACTCCCCCTTGCTTCATTCAAAAAAAGCAGTGTTAAAAAGGCTGATTTATGAGTTTTATTATAGGAAGAAAACAGTGTTATGGACAGTCACATGCAAGAGAATAAAGTTGGACCCCCTTCCTTACACCACACACAAAAATTAACTCATAATGGATCAAAGACTTAAATGTAAGCTAAAAATTTTTTTAATCCCAACTCTTTGAAGAATACATAGGAGTAAATTTTCGTGACCTTGAGTTAAGCACAGCCTTCCTAGATACCACATCAAAAGCCCAAACAACAAAAGAAAAAATAGGTGAAATGCACTGCATTAAAATTAAAAGTTCTGTGATACAAACAATACCATCAAGAAAGTGAAAATACCCACAGAATAAGGGAAAATATTTGCAAATCATATTATCTGATAAGGAGCTTGTATCCATAATATAAAAAGAACTCTTTCAACTCCATAATGAAAAGATAAATAACCTAATTTAAAAATGGGCAAATAATCTGAATAGCCATTTCTTCAAAGAAGATCTATAAATGGCCAGTGAGCACAGGGAAGGATGCCCGACATCATTAGCTATTAAGGAAATGGAAATCAAAACCACAGCGACATACCACTTCACACCCACTAGGGTGGTTATAATAAAAAAGACAGAGAATGTGGTGAGGTGTGGAGAAATTGGAACCTTTGTATATGTTGGTGAGAGTGTAGCCACTTTGGAAAACTATCAGTTCCTCAAAATGTCAAACATGGAGTTACCATATGACCCAGCCACTCCATTCTTAAGTGTATACCCAAGTACATATGCCCACATAAAATTCTGTACACCAGTGGTCCCCAGCCTTTCTAGCACCAGGGACCAGTGTCATGGAAGACAATTTTTCCACAGACTGGGGGAGGGGGATGGTTTCAAGATGATTCAAGCACTTTACATTTATTGTATACTTTCTTGCTATTATTATTACATTGTAATATACAATGAAATAATTATACAACTCACTGTGATGTAGAATTAGTGGGAGCCCTGAGCTTGTTTTCCTGCAACTAGACAGTCCTATCTGGGGTGATGGGAGACAGTGACAGATCATCAGGCATTAGATTCTTATAAGGAGCGTGTAGCTTAGATCCTTCCCATGTGCAGTCCACAATAGGGTTCGTGCTCCTATAAAAGTCTAATGCCTCTGCTTATCTAACAGGAGGTGAAGCTCAGGAGGTAACGCAAGCAATGGGGAGCAGCTATCAATACACATGAAGCTTCACTCAGTACCCACCACTCACCTCCTACCGGGCAGCCTGGTTCCTAACAGCCAATGGACAGCTATTCCTGCTATAGACGAATGTTGGGGACCCCTGCTGTACATTAATGTTCATATCAACAGCATTCATAAGAGCAAAAAAATAAACAACCCAAATGTTCATCAACTGATAAATGGATAAACAAAATGTAGCATATGCGTGCAATGGAATATCATTCACCATAAAAAGGAAGTCTTGATATATACTACAACATAAATGAATCTTGAAAACATTATGCTAAGTGAAAGAAGCCAAAAGACCACATATAGAATGATTTCATTTATATGAAATGTCCAGAAAAGGCAAATCTATAGAGACAGAAAGTAGATTAGCAGTTACCTAGGGCAGGGAGGGTGGAGGGAGATGGGGAGTGGTCACTACACTAGTGCCCACATTAGTGGATACAGGGTTTTAGGATGATGAAAATGTTCTAAAATTAATTGTGCTGAAAATTGTACAACTCTTGTGGATACACTAAAAACCATTGAATTGTACAATCTAAATGAGTGAATTGTATGGTCTGTGAATTGTATCCCAATAAAGATGTTTTTAAAAAACAGTATTAGCCAGATGTGGTGGCACTCACCTATAATCACAGAGCTTTGGGAGGCCGAGATAGGAGGATCACTTGAGGCCAGGGTTTTGAAATCAACCTGGGCAACACTGTGAGATTTCATCTCTACAAAAACACTTTTTAAATTAGCTGGATGTGGTGGTGTGCTCCTGTAGTCCTAGCTATTCAGGAGGCTGAGGCAGGAGGATTACTTGAGTCCTAGAGGTCAAGACTGCAGTGAGCTATGATTGCACAACTGCACTCCAGCCCGGGTGACACAGCAAGACCCTGACTCTAGTAAAACAAAACAAAAACAGTGTTATCTCTTACTTCCTTATTCAGATGGAATTGGGCCATTGGTCTCTCATGTTTTATGGTTTCCATTCTTTTCCTTCTTTTCACATTTCAATCCCACTCATCTATCTGGATTTATGTTTCTTCTCTGCTCAGGCTCCCTCTCCTCCCTCTCCCTCTTTCTTCTCTCTCCCTCTCTCCCTCCCTCCTCAATAAAAGAATTGCAGGATATTCTCAGAAGCATCGTCTTTGCAGATTTGCTCATGCAGAGAACTGATACGTCACCAAGCTAGTGGCTTTCCAATGAGTCATGAGCAACGACTGAGCTTCAGGCCTTCCTCCTGGACAAAATTGAGTTAGGCCAGGTGCAGTAGCCAAGGTGGGAGGATCACTTGAGCTCAAGAGTTCAAGGCCAGCCTGGACAACACAGCAAGACCCCCTCTCTACAAAAAATCAAAAAAATAGCCAGGCATGGTGGCACACACCTGTGGTCCCAGCTATTTGGGAGGCTGAGGTGGGAGGATCACTTGAGCCCAGGAGGCTGCAGTGAGCATGACTGCACCACTGCACTCCCAACCTGAGTGACAGGAAGACCCTGTCTCAAAAAATAAAATTAAAAAATTAAAACTATGAATTACCCAAGTATATCGTGCACAATACTTAGATTTTGCCTTCAAAGAAAATAAAAAGGGCAAAGGCCTTATTCCTAAGGCATTTAGAGCCTATGGCCATATTGATTCCCTGGGAAGTGGAACGGTTTAGGAAGAAGACTTTTCTGAAACATGGTCTTACCTAAGTACCCTATCCCCTAAACAGGGTCAACTAAAGTTAAGGCAAATAATGACAAGAAGAAGACACCCGATGGAAGCAGGGGGACTGCATTTCCCAAGTGCAGCAGATGCCATTTTCCAAAAACCGCCACAGCAACGTTTCTGATCCCACATGGATTTCCTGATTATTGGACAATCCTCTTAAGAAAGGTAGAGTCTAATTCCCTTCCCCTTGAGTATCCTGCTCAGTCCCCTTGGGGATTTCTTCTAAGGAATAAAATCTAGTGGAAGTGATGCTGTAGTTTCTGATGTGAGGTTAGAAAAAGTGATACAGCTTCTATCTGGTTCTCTCTCTCTCTCTCTCTCTCTCTCTCTCTCTCTCTCTCTCACACACACACACACACACACACACACACACACTCTCTCTCTCTCTCTCTCTCTCTCTCTCTCTCTCTCCCTCCCTCCTCTTGGGACCCAGCCTCCTTGCTATGAGGAAGCCCAGGCCTCATGGAGAGGCCATGCATGTGTATTCCAACAAGTTCCCCAACTAAAGTCTCATACCACAGCTGACATTAATTTCCAGGCATGTGACTGAGAGAGTGCGAGAGCCTTCATGTGACTTCAGTCCCCAGCCTCTATGCCCACCCCAGCTGACAACAAGTGAAAGAGAGCCATGTTATCCCTGCCAGGCCCTTCCCCAGCTGTGGATTCCTGGAGAGTTAGTTACATGTTGCTGCATAACAAGTTACCCCATAACCAACTGGCTCGAGACATTTATTTTCTCATAGCCTCTTTGCTAACCTAGTGTTTCAGGACTGTGGGCACGGATCAGCTGGGTCCTCTGTATCAACGTCCTTCACAGATGGTAATCGACGTTGGCTGGAGCTTTCATTGCCTCAAGGTGAGAAGGCGACGCTTCCAACCTCACTCAGGTGGTTGCTGGCAGGGTTCATTTCCTTGAGGCCTGTGGAATTATGGCTTTCAGCTCCTTGCCATGTGGGTCTCCCCAACATGATGGCTTACTTCACACAAGCCAAGAAGGCAGTAGAGTGAAAATGATAGCAACACTAAAGTTTCAGTCTTTTATAACCTAATCACAGAAGCACCATCCCATCTCTGTTGCCATATTCTATTCATTGGAATCAAGTCACGACATCTATCTCATGCTCCAGAGGAAGGGATTATCCAAGGGTGAGAATCCCAGGAGCCATATCAGAAACTGCCTCTGCACTGAGAAAAATGAATGTTTTGCTTATTTTAATCCAGGAGGTTTTGGGATGGTTTGTTATGCAGTGTAAGATAATGGGAAAACACCAAAACACAGAGAGGAAGAATTAGGTGAGAAAACTGTACTTGTTGAAATATTTACTTTATTCCAGGATCATTTCACAGATGGCAGAACTAAGGCTTAGAGAGGTGACTTGCCAAATCTATTAGTGGTAGAATGAGGATGAAAACCAATCCTGTTAGACTTCATAGTCCATGACCTTCTCACATTTCCACTCTACTTCTGTCCTTTGAAGAAAAACAAAATCCCAAACCATTTCAATATTAAACGGTGTTTTACCAATGACTTTTTTTTAATCCTCAAATTTAACCAGCAGAGACTATTTCTGGGTATACTCCCCACCCACACCTCTTCAACTCCTAGTTACAAAGGACTTTCATCTTCATGCAAATTCTGTATTTTATGAAGCTGGCAAGACCAGTCCACCATGCTTAGCTACATTTTTTTCCATAAAAACAAGCTTTCTGGAATACTATCGCTTGCCATAGTGAGGACATAGATTCCAGGAAGTTGGTTTCAAATGCTAAAAAAAGAACATGAGGCAGACATCTGCTTGAGTAGAGAATGTAAAACCCAACTGCTCCTGCTGCTAGTGTCTCTAGGCCCCCAGCCCCGCCCCTGCAAGGCTGGTTCAGGCTAAACACATTAAAAACTTCTTTCAAATTGATTCAAGGATACAGGATAGGAGGGAGGCTGACTTTTTACTGCAAACCTTTTTGTACAGAATTTCAAAACACATTATGTGCACGCTAATTATCTTTAAAATTCTGCTTAGAGCCGGGTGCAGTGGCTCATGCCTATAATCCCAACACTTTGGGAGGCTAAGGCAAGGCGGATCACCTGAGGTTGGAAGTTCAAGACTAGCCTGGCTAAAATGGTGAAACCCCGTTTCTACTAAAAATACAAAACAAACAATTAGCCAGGCATGGCGGCATGTGCCTGTAATCCCAGCTATTTGGGAGGCCAAGGCAGGAGAATCACTTGAACCCAGGGGGCAGAGGTTGCAGTGAGCTGAGATCACACCATTGCACTCCAGCCTAGGCAACAAGAGCAAAATTCCATCTCAAAAAAAAAAAAAAAAAAAAAAAAAAGTTCTGCTTAGAGACTAATCTTGGTTGACAGATTTCTATCAAGGGAAACTGAGGCATTTTTCAAGATGGATTCGATAGTCCTAGTATCTTCTCTGGTGCTGATTCTGTGCTGCTCTAAGCACCCAAGATAAGCTTGAGCCTAGGCACCCGGCAGGGACAGAAAGGGCAGAGAAGTGGTCTTTGCAGGGGCACCCTGCCTGCTTGCTGGGGAGACAAGTAAGGTTATTCCAGAAGCAGCAGATTACTCAGAGCCAAACCTTAGATGCTCATGGACTGAGTGATATTCTAAAAGATGGACCAGAACAGAAGATGACCACACTCTTCTGCAGTCTATAGTGGTAATGGTGGTAATAATAATGTGAATTACTATTTATTAATTAGGGTGCTTACTTAGTCCATTAACATTTAATTTAATTTAATTGTTGATAGGATTGGAGCTAAGTCTATCTTTTCATTACCTATCATCTGTTTATCTCTTCTCAGTTTTTGTTCCCCGGTTCCTCCTTTCCTTCCATCTTTGGACTATTGTAGTATATTCTAGAATTACATTTTAATGCATCTATTGACTTCTTAGCTAGAACCATTTGCATTATTTTTTGGAGGTTACACTAGGGATTACAGTGTGCATCCTTAATCTTTCACAGAGTTGATACTGTGTCCCTTCCCATAAAATCTGGATGCTTTACAACTGTACAGTTCCATTTATCCCTCACCCCACCCCACTCACAGGACTCCCTATGCTGTAACTGCCATTTATATTATATCCACATATTCTGTAGCCTGCAAGAAACACTATGCTTTCTTTTTTAAATAGCCATACACGTGTAGGTATGTATGTATTTGTGAGAGGGTCTCATTCTGTCACTCAGGCTGGAATACAGTGGCATGATCAAAGCTCACTGCAGCCTCAACCTCCCAGGCTCAGGTGATCCTCCCACCTCAGCCTCCTGAGTTGCTGGGTCCACAGGCATGTGCCACCACACCTGGCTAATATTTGTATTTTTTGTAGAGATGAGGTTACACCATGTTGCCCAGGCTGGTCTCAAATTCCTGGGCTCAAGCAATCCACCTGCCTCAGCCTCCCAAAGTGCTGGGATTACAGGTGTGAGCCACCATGCCTAGCCAAAATAGTCATATCTATTTTAAGGAAATTGAAATTAAAAAATAATATTATGGCCAGGTACAGTGGCTCACGCCTGTAATCCCAGCACTTTGGGAGGCTGAGACAGGGAGATCACTTGAGGTCAGGAGTTTGAGAGCAGCCTGGCCAACATGGAAAAACCCCATCTCTACTACAAATACAAAAATTTGCCGGTGTGGTGGTGCACACCTATAGTCCAAGCTACTCAGGAAGCTGAAGCAGGAGGATCACTTAAGCCTGGGAAGTGGAGGTTGTAGTGAGCCAAGAGTGTCCCACTGCACTCTAGCCTGGGCAGCAGAAGAGAAACACTGTCTCAAATAATAATAGTAATAATACTAATACTATATATTTACCCAGATATTTATCATTACTGATGTTCCTTATTCTTTCCTAGAGGTCCAAGTTTCTCTCTTACATAATTTCCTTTCAGCTTAAAGAATGTCCTTTGCTTTTCTTCCAATGCAGGTCTGTTGGAAATGTGAAAAATAAATAAATTTTTTTTTTTTTTTAAGAATATGTTTGCTGGGTACAGAATTTTGAGTTGACGGGGTTTTTTTTCTTCTTTCAGACCTTTAAAGATGGTGTTCCACTATTTTTTGGCCTCCATGTTTTCTTATGAGAAATCTGTGGATGTTAAAATTATTGTTCCCCAGAATATCATGTGTTGTTTTCTCTGGATGCTTCCAAATTTTCTCTTTATCTTTGATTTTCTATGGTTTCACTCTAATGTATCTAGATGTGGTTTTCTTTGCACTTATCCTACTTGAGGTTTACCACATTTTTTGAATCTATACATTTATATCTTTCACCAGATTTGGAAAATTTTCAGCCACTATTTCTCTAAGTATTTTTTCTACCCCATTCTTTCTCTCCTCGTCCTCTGAGAATCTTAGTACACATATATGTGTCCTACAGCTCCTGGAAGTTTTGTTCATTTTTTTTAACATTTTTTTCTCTTTCTTCTTCAGATTAGATAATTTTCATTGATGTACCTTTCCATTCACTGATTCTTTTTGGGGGTTGGGGGGTGGGGGACATCTCCATTCTGCTATTAGGTCCACACTGTTATGAACTCTATAAATTTTTTTCATTCAAATGTGCTATTTTTCAGCTCTAGAAAATTCATATGGCTCTTGTTTATATTTCCTGTTTCTCTGTTGAGTTTTCCTATCTTTTCAATCATATGAATACATTTTCTATTACCTCATTGAGCATGCATATAATAGTGGCTTCAAAGTTCTTATGTGATCATTCTAGCAGGGTATCTTACAATTGACCTCCATTGATTGTCTTTTCACTTAAGAAAAGCCATATTTTTTTGGTTCTTTGAATGTCAAAGTTATTTTGGATTACACCATAGACTGTGAATTTTATATCATGGAGAATCTAAACTCTATTATATTCTTCCAAAGAATGCTAATGTTATTGTTTCAGAAGACAATTAACTTGATAGACTCAAATTTCAGTTGAATTGCCTTAAGTAGATAGCAATTCAAATCTCAGTTCAGTTCTATTAGTCTTTGCTACAAGCACATGTATGGTACAAGGGTTAAAAGTTCCCTCAATTTGGATATCTGAGTTCATGCACAGAACTTAGAGTTGCTCTTTTTGGCTCTCCTCTTTCTGGGATTATCCTTACATGTTCCAGCGGTTGTGGCTACCCCCAGGCTCTGTCCTCTAACATTTCAGGCCAGAAAAGTGATAGATTTTCTATCAGAGTTTTAGTCACTCCATACAATGCCATAGCAAGCAGTTTTCAGCCTGAAGCCATTAGAACAGAAAATTCACCATGTGCCAGTCTGTTTTTCCAAGTCTCAACTCCCTTCCAAATTCTCTCTGATTTTTCTCACTCTGCAGAGGCTTCAAGTCATTGCTTTTTTGTATTTTTTCCAGAATTTATTGTTATTATTTGTAGGATTACAAGTTTATCAGGAGCTCATTCCACCAGATTAGAAATGGAACCAGCTACTATTTTTTAAACCTCCTCCATGTACCCATTTATGCCTCTCTTTTCAAGTTTTTTTTTCACTTTTAAATGTTTTCTTTTATAAAAGTAAAGTATACTCAGATAAGAAAAAATCATATAGTACAGAGTAGAACAGAGAATAAAAATTAGTCTTTCAGTCCCCCTCAGACACCTCCCCCAACTCCAGCTCCACTCCCCATCAGTAAGTATATGTATATTGAATTCTTCTACACTAAATAAATCATACTATAATAAATGTGATTTTTATTTTTTATTAATTTCCAAATCATTACAAATAAAATGATTTTATTTCCTTTCATTGGCTATATAGCATTTTATTACATGTATGTGTCATAATATTTATGTGCCACAATGTATTTAATGTGATCCCTTCTAACTGACATTTTAGTATTTCTCCATTTTTCACTGTTACGAATCATGCTGCAGCAAACATTCTTGCACATATATTTTTACACATTTGACAGAGTATATAAAATCCTAAAAACGACATTGCCTGCACAAAGAATAAGTATATTTTAAATTTAGATTTCAACTTTTAAAATAATGCTTTTGACCTAAAGCATTCTGACTTTCGAAAGCAGTGTTTTGCCTAAATGCTGCAAGGTACAAGACAAAGAGAACTACACAAACATTGTGTCTTCATTAGTAAATTTGTTTCCTATAGGGATACTGTTAGATTCTGAAACTATTTTATATATAGACTAGGGTTGAACAAATAAGTAAATATATTACAGAAATGAGAATCAAGTTTCTCACTATTGGACAAAGAAGTTACAAATAAGCAAAGGCAGAAAACTGTAATGAACCCTGTTGCATTGAATTAGTGTTAGAGATATCAGCACAAACTAATTTATGATTATCACAATAAAGATTAGATAGATAGATAGATAGATAGATAGATAGATAGATAGATAGATAGATAGAAAGATAGATTCATATTTCTATCTCTGTCTACTGAAAGGACTTAGAAACAGTGACATCCCAATAGCAATGTGCACACCTAATAGCAAGATTTTGGTTTCTAAATACCCTTTCCCAGTAAAAGGAATCAGGGCTCCTTGGAGAAATGGTTGAACTAGAGTTGGAGTAAGAAAACTACAAGATGAACTAAGAGTATCCTGTGGTACCAGAAAGAAAGAAAGTGTTCAAAAAAAATTATGGGGTCATGTCAAAGGACACAAGCCACTCTAAAAAGGCTCCCAATACCAAAGAATAAAATAAATAAATGATTGCATAAACAAACTCCAACTAATAGCTGGGCATGCTGGCACATGCCTGTAGTCCCAGCTACTCAGGAAGTTGAGGTGGGAGGATCACTTGAACCCAGGAGGTTGAAGCTGCAGTGAGCTGTGATCATGCCACTACACTCCAGCCTGGGTGACAAAGCGAGACCCTGCCTGTAAAATAATAATAATAATTCCAAGTAATAAATGTAGAACAAATGAGAAAAATAGAAGATCGCCATTAGAACATCACAATTACAATTACCGTAAGCAGAGGCTGGCTCCACCTCTGAATGAATGCTAACATTAACAAGTGAAAGTTTAAGGAAAAAAATAGGACGTATATTCAAAATATCTTCCTGAAAATACTTATTAGTTACTGTAGTGAGACATGTTAACAAATTCTTTGATACGTCTCCCTTGGAGGTAGACCTTAATTTCTCTCTCCTTGAGTGTGGACTGGGACATAGTGACTCTATTCTAACAGAGTGTTAAGGAGAGGAAAATACTAACTGTGTCATGGATAAAGCTGACGGACACCACCTAAATCGAGTGATCGAAGTTAACATCACCATAGTAAGACCTAGTGACACCACACAACCCCTGATGCCATGCACTGAGAAGGACACATCACCTCTGTGGTCTTCCTCCCAAAATTCTATCACCTCACTCTAACCATCAGAAACCATCAGACAAATCCAAATTGAGGGACATTCTACAAAATATCAGAAAAGGACTTCTAAAAAGTGTTGAGTTCACAAAAGAAAATTCTGGGGAAGTAGGCTGGGCACGGTGGCTCACGCCTGTAATCCCAGCACTTTGGAAGGCCAAGGCTGGCGGATCACGAGGTCAGGAGATCGAGACCATCCTGGCTAACATGGTGAAACCCTGTCTCTACTAAAAAAATACAAAAAATTAGCCGGGCGTGGTGGCGCCTGTAGTCCCAGGTACTCAGGAGGCTGAGGCAGGAGAATGGCATGAATCTGGGAGATCGAACTTGCAGTGAGCCGAAATCGGGCCACTGCACTACAGCCTGGGTGACAGAGCAAGACTCCGTCTCAAAAAAAAAAAAAAAAAAAAGAAAAGAAAATTCTGGGGAACTGTCACAGTTTGGAGGTGATTAAAGTAAGCATAGAGATTAACATAACATGGTAATCTGGATTGGATCCTGGAACAGAAAGGGACATATGTAGAAAAAGTGGGAAAATCTAAATGAAGTCTGTAGTTTTGTTAATAATATGGTCCCAATGTTAATACTCTCTTAGTTTTTATCATTGTACCATAGTGATGTAAAATGTTAGCATTAGCATTGTACCATAGTGATGTAAAATGTAAAATGTACCATAGTGATGTAAAATGAAGCTGGATGAAGAGCACACTGAACCTCTCTAAACTTTCTCAGCAACTCTTCTATACATTTAGATTATTTCAAAATAAAATATGTTTTAACACTTGATCTTAGCCAAAAGGCCGAGAAGCAATTTTTTTTTTTTCTTGAGAGAGTGTCTCGCTCTGTCACCCAGCCTGGAGTGCAATGGTATGATCCTGGTTCACTGCAACCTCCACTTCCTGGGTTTGAGCAATTCTTGTGCCTCAGCCTCCCAAATGGCTGGGACAGGCATGCACCACACCCAGCTAATTTTTTTTGCATTTTTAGTACAGATGGGGTTTCGCCATATTGGCCAGATGGTCTCCAACTCCTGGCCTCAATTGATCTGCCCACCTTGGCCTCCCAAAGTTCTGGGATTACAGGCATGAGTCGCCACACCTGGCCAAATAAAAGGTGTTTTAAAATAGTTGCTCCAGTCTGTAGTCCCACGAAGAGTGGATAAGAATCTCCTCACATCCTCCCCAACACTGAGAATTTAGACTTTCAATATTTGCCAATTTGATGGCTAAAATGGGATCTGGCTATTTTGAGTCCTGACTCATTCATTGAGAGAGAACCTGAGCATCTTTTCATGTGCACTTCATCCATTTACATTGCTTTTTCTGTGAGATGCCTATTCAGTGTTATTCCTGTTTCTACAGCATCCCTACATAAGTACTATTACTCCCATGTTACAGCTAAGAAAACTGAGGCTCAGTATGGTTGAAAAACTAGCCTCAAACCTCCCCACTAATAAGTAAAGGAGTGAGCTTGAACCCAGATCTATCCAGCTCCAAAGTCCACACCCTGTCCAATACCTAGGGTAAGTTGGGACTTTGCCCTGTAGTATATTCCTCATCTTCCTGCTGTTTCCTGAGATAAAGAGTAATCAAATGACAGAGGCTTCTTTGTCTGATGCAGTTATTTTAATTTATGATGAGGAAAGAGGCTGAAAGGAGTGATTAGAGTTATCCAAAGTCACACAGGGGCAAGGAGAAGACTAGAACCCAAGTCTACTGGCTCCCAGCCAGTGCTCTTTCCACCAAACCATGTGGCCTTCCATGGTGCAGGCCAGGGCGGTCATGTGTCTGTCTTTACGTGCTCAGTGGTGAAAATTCTTAGATGTAATATTCCTAACCTCCTAAAGCCTACGCAGGCACCCAGTAGGATTGAAGTAAATCATAAAGATTGTTTTTATGCTGTTTTACTGCAGTAAAAGATCTATTTTAGCTCAAGCATTGGATACCAAGTTCTAACAAAGGTCTTCAATAAAGCTTGAATGTATGTGAATATGGATGTTACAGTCTCCCTCACTACCTGGTCACGTGACACCTTCCTTCTAAAGATTAGAATTCAAGGTCACCTGATTTGGAGAATTTCCATCTCCAATTTGCTGGCAGTTGCCATGACCATTCTTGGCAATTTTTGTTTGTAGCTCTGTGTTGAGAATGGCTGTTGTATATTTCTCTGGGTTGAATGTGGTGTACCTTCCCTTTACAATATGAAACTCCTCAAGCATCAAATCAGTTATTCTACTCCAAAAAGCTTAATATAAAGCTCTCAACATCGACATGTTGGTGTGTCCAAGTCACATAAACCAAGAATAATAACAGCTGCCATTTATTACACATTTGATACACACCAGATACTCCATTCAGTACTTTATGAGCAATTAGTCACTTAGTCCTCCCAAACACGTCATCAGCTCCATTTTACAGATGAGATGTCGAACACAGAGAGGTATAGTAGTTTGCCCAAGGTTACACAGCTAGCAACTGGAGGAGCAAGGAATTGAACCCGGGGAGTCTAGCTTCAGAGCCCACACTCTTAACTACTATGCTTGGTCTATGGGAGCCCCATTACAAGAATATTTTGAATTATCAAAAATGAAAGTCATAAAATATTAGAGGAAGAATATTTAGCCAATTCTTTCTGAAACAGCACAACCTAGAGCCTTGCTTCCCAAACATTGTCATCCTCCAGCCACCTCTTTGATTTTGGCCGTGGCTGACATAACCTGCACTCTTAGTCACTTAATATCTTTTAAATCTACTCAATTGTTTTTGCTCAAGTAAATTATTTAAAAAGGAAAATGACCTCATGTCACTATTGTAAATGGAAAAGTAACATCATTTACTTTAAGTAAATGGTAACCTAAAAATAAATACCATAGAAACAAAACAAAACAAAACAATGTCAATAAATTACACTTAGATCTACTGCCTACCAAAGGCTCAGAGCCTGAATAAGCTCTGTTCTCTGTTTACCAAGACAGGGGAGTTTTAACAAGTTGTAGAGAGGTATTTGTGATAAACCAGCATCAAAAGGTAATCAGAAGAATTGCAAGAAAACTGGAAAAAGGAATAAAGGGTTCTCTGGAGCTTAGATTAGCGGACAGAAACCCCAAAGAAACAGTGGCCTAAAGAAAATAGAAACGTACTTCTATCTCACACAGAAGACAAAAAGCAGGTGGACCAGGGCTGCTGAGACACCCCATAGTGTCATGATGAGGTGGCTTTTATCTTGGAGTTCCATCAGGTGTGATTCACAAGGTCATTCCAAGGCCCAAGATTGCTCCTCCAGCACCAGCCATCTCATCTGCTTTTCAGAGAGCAGCAAAAAGGAAAGGAGAAGAAAAAGGAACATCCTTTCTTTCTAAGAACACTTCCTCACTTTTGCTTACATCCCCATAGGCTAGAACTTAGTCACAGCCAGGGAGACTAGGAAATGCACCCTTTATGTTGGGTAGCCAAGTGCCTCACTTAAAAAAAAAAAAAAAAAAAAACCCAAAAAAAAAAAACAAAAAAAACAGCAAACAAAACTTTATTACTAGAGAAGAAAGGGGAAGTGGGTGAACGATAGCAATCTCTGTGGTTTCATGATTCTCCACTGTGCCTGTGTGCCTCCAGGAGTCACCTTAGGGGGTCCATGTAAGTCCAGCCCAAGCCTGGACTTTGAATAGTCACCTCCGCCTGCCTCTGAAGTCGGCCTTGAGCCCATGTCTCCTCTGCATAGTGTTTCTTCCGAGCTTGGGAAAACACTTCTCTCTCCCACCATGGTTGCTATTACAGGGTTTTGTTATTAGGCCCCTTAAGGGCTGTCCTGCCCTCTGAGTCCATCTCTGCAGCCTCCTTGAACCAGATGGGCTGTGGCATGGCTCTGCACTGCTGAGGAGGGTAGAGCACTGTGCAGGGAATCAGTGAGACTCAGCTTAGCTTTCCGGCTCTGCCCCTCACCAGCTGTGCTGACCATCGTCAACCCAAGCTCTGAGTCTCTTGTTCATTGAGCCTGACGCTGCAACGCCAGACACGCAGGTCCTGGCCACAAGCTCGAAGAATCCATAGCCCCAGATCCAGTTCTAGCTGGAATAACTCTGTTCCAATGCTCAAGGAGCTTCACATCTTAAAGGAAGGTATGCCACATTCAATACAAAGACATACAAAAACCATGCTCAGCACAGAGGTAAAGACAAAAATTGCCAAGGATGGTGTTGGCAACTGCCTGCAAATTGGAGATGGAAACTCTCCTATATCAGGTGACCTTGAATTCTAATCTGAAGAGGCAGGATGTAACATGACCAGTGGAGGGAGGGAGTTACAGGGCACAGTCAATGACCAGCCATCCAGGTGGGGTTGCCATCCACCTGGATCACCGAGAGGAGAGGTGCCACCCCAGTGTGGGGCTAGGATTGTAGACTGCAGAGCAGGAGGTAACCTGGGGCTCAAAACTCAGTGGTTCCACCTTTTCAAAACCAAAGACACGTTTTAGTATGTGCCGTCTCAGGAGACTTCTGTTTAAAGAGCTGCTTGCCAACTAAATTTTACAAATTAAGAATTCATGCATGTGTCCTGTATTTTTCACCTAAAAATATGTATCTCCCGGCCAGAGGCTCTCATGAGCAAAGCATTTGCGCTGACAGATGCTCAACCTTGGCTGTCCTGCTCAGGCTCATGTTGGAGAAAAACCCGGCACTTAGGTGGGGTTTTTCACCGGCAAAAATAGCTGGTGAGCCAGCCCCACTCTTGGTGCCTCTTACCATCTTTGTTGGTCTTCAACCTCCTCCCAATTTGACAAGCACTCATCTTCCCAACTCCCCAATCTCCCATTTACTGGTAAGAAAACTGGGGCTCAGAAGGGGAAGTGGCTTGACCAAGGCCACACAGCTGTGGGTGAAGAGATGGAGGCAAGACTGTGTCACGAGTCTCCTGATGGGTAGCCTCTGTCCTGTCTCCTCCTACACACTCCCCACTGCTCAACTCCAGCCCTCCAACCCACAGTGTGGGAGCCAGCTTGGCACCATTGTGGGGAGGAAAAGAATAACTCACAAAGAAAGATGTTTAGAATCGTCCACACCCATGGATATAAGGCAGAAAGGATGACAGGATCAGAAGGCCAAGGCCAAATGCCAAAATGCCATTGGTCCCATAAATTAGGCAGCCAGACATGCCGGACTAGCTATATAATGAGCTGCCACATTGACTGTGTGTCTGAAGGCTGTGGTCTTTATGATGGGGCCCATCACTTGAATCTGGCGAGTTGTGTGATCTCCCACAGGTGATAAGTCAAGTATTACTTTCCCCAAACACCATCTCAATCAAGCTCAGGAATAGCCCACCCAGAAGCCATCGTGACATATCACACTTCATAGAAGCATAAACTGCAATACGTTTTTATTTCCAGTCCCTATTGAAATCACTGACCCCCTCACATAATTGTCCAAGGAGAGACCATCAGAGAAGCCAGGTGTTGGCTCAATTTCCTTAATAGCTGAGTGACCTTGAGCACACCACTGCTCTCAGGGTCCTCAGGTGAAAGGGGTCACAAAGTCCCTGTATTGGCTTGCTAAGAGCTGCTGTAACAAAATACCACAAAGCGGGGGCTTAGGCAACAGAAATGTATTTTCTCATGGTTCTGGAGGCTGGAAGTTTAAGATCAAGGTGTTGGAAGAGTTGGTTCCTTCTGAGGGTGGTGAGGCAGAATCTGTTCCAGGCCTCTTTCCCAGCCTCTGGAGGTTTGCTGGTCATCTTTGGAGTTCCTTGGCTGATAGAGCCATCACCCCAATCTCTGCCTTCATCTTCACATGGCCTTTCTCTCTGTCTCTCTCTCTTTCTCTCTCTCTCTCTCTCTCTCTCTCTCTCTGTGTGTGTGTATGGGTCCAAATTCTTCCTTTTTTATAAGAACACCATTCATGGCCGGGTGCGGTGGCTCACGCCTGTAATCCCAGCACTTTGGGAGGCTGAGGCAGGCGGATCATGAGGTCAGGAGATTGAGACCATCCTGGCTAACATGATGAAACCCCGTCTCCACTAAAAAATACAAAAAAATTAGCCGGGCGTGGTGGTGAGCACCTGTAGTCCCAGCTACTCGGGAGGCTGAGGCGGGAGAATGGCGTGAACCCGGGAGGTGGAGCTTGCAGTAAGCCGAGATCACGCGACTGCACTCCAGCCTGGGTAACAGAGCGAGACTCCGTCTCAAAAAAAAAAAAAAAAAAGAACACCATTCATATTGGCTTAGGGCTCACCTTAGTGATCTCATCTTAACCATATTCCATCTGCAATTACCCCATTTCCAAGTAAGATCCCATTCAGAGGTACTGAGGGTTAGGATTTCAACATATGAATTTTGGGAGGACACAATTTAACCCACAGCAATTCCCTGTATTCATCCCAGCACAGCCTGCATCTCGAGTATCACAGAAGGCCATGCGTGTGAACACTCTTGGGGAAGATAAGAGGACAGGATGAAAGGGCAGGTGTGAGCTCCCCAGAATCTGGACCACTGAGACGTGGCTGTAACATCCCCAAGAGGCAGGAGCATGGAGGTATGAGAGGCTCACGACTCTTCTGGAGAGCTCTGAGAGATCCCATGCAGCCAGATTATCTAGGTTTCCTTGAAACGCTTGATGTAAGATAAACCCCGGAAAGAGTTTTCACAGAGGCAGGGCCTCTGAGCTGCTTCGCACCAATTGGAGGGGCTTGGGTTTCTTTCCTGTCCTATCTAAGGGTTTGCTGCAATCAACAGCAGATTTGCTTTCAATGACACTTGCTTGGTTATCTGGGTAGAGAAACCAGTCTGAGTAAATTATTTTAGCATCAATCGTGTCCATTTCAATTCCAATGTGGTTTGGGATGGGTGGACAGCAGGCTGCCATTTCCTACTGCCCGGTATCAATATGACCTGGTCACTCTGTGCCAAGTAGCCCAGTTCTGGATAGGATGAGGATCTCAAGCCCCCTGAGCTGCCCCTGCTCACCTTCCTGGACTCATGGGCCACCTTCTCTCCTGCCCATGCACCCTCCATTCTGTGGCAGAGAGAGTCGGAGTAACTTGCCCAAGGTCGAGCAGTCAAGTGGCAGAGCCAGCATCTAGACCCAGCCAATCTGGCTCCTAAACACCATGTTTTCTTACATCAGGCTGAAGCTGGGCCACTACCCAAACCAAAAGGCTCAGCTGTATGATGTGGTGTGAAGGGCAGGACTCTGGAAGAGAGGCTCAGCCCTGGAGGAAGCACAGAATTTTCCACCATTGTACTTCAGAGTTTTCCAACTCAGTGCCTTGAAGAAGGGGCACCAGTGCTGAGGAGAAAAGATTTCACCCTAGGACAGGAGAGCCATTTGGAATGGAAGAAATCCTTCATGCTCCCCAATGTTGAGGAGGCCCAAGTAGCCTTTTTCATTAATGGACTGGCTTTATTAGAAAACATATCAAACATATAGATAAACATCAAAGATAAACATCTACCTACAACCCGGCTTTATCAAATTGAACATTAAGCCACATTTGCTTCAGATTTTCACTTCTAAGAAACGGAACAACAGATCGAATTGATTCCTGCATATCGTTCCTGCCATCATTCCCCTTCTCCCCAGGGAAAATAAAGAAGAACCTCTTAGGAATTTGGTGTTTGTCATTCCTGTGCAGATTTTTATAGTTTTAATACATATTTATGTATCCACACACATTTTATAGCACTAATTTGCATGTCTTAAAACATTATACAAATAGTCTCATACTAGACATTCCTTCTGCAACTTGTCTTTTCCACTCAACATGATGTCTTTGAGATGTATCTATGTTGATGCCTGTGACTGTAGTTCATTCATTTTAACTGCTATATGGATAGAGCACAAGTTTTACATTTATTTTCTGGTTGTTTCCAATTTTTTATGTCACAAATGATCCTGCAAGAATATTTTTGCACCAACAAGGCTCCTCGTACTCCTCTGCAACACAGACCTAGAAGTGTGATGCCCAGGTCATGGGGCAGGAACATCTTCAACTCTCTGGATATTGCCAAACTTCTCCCAAAAGTGGTTCTTCCAATGACACTCCCAGCTGGGTACATTTGATCTCAGCACATCCTTGTCTACACTTGGTATTATCAGACTTTTAAAAAATGTTTACTGGCCGGCGTGGTGGCTCATACCTGTAATCCTAGCACTTTGGGAGGCTGAGGCGGGCAGACTGCCTGAGGTTAGGAGTTCAAGACCAGCCTGGCCAACATGGTGAAACCTTGTCTCTACTAAAAACACAAAAATTAGCCAGCCTTGGTGGTACGCACCTGTAATGCCAGCTACTCGGGAGGCTAAGGCAGGAGAATCACTGGAACCCGGGAGGTGGAGGTTGCAGTCAGCTGAGATCACACCACTGCACTCCAGGCTGGGCAACAGAGCGAGATTCTGTCTGAAAAAAAAAAATTTTTTTTTACCATGCTAATGGGTATGAAATGGTATGTTTCTGGGATTTTAATTTGCACTTTGCCTAATTAGCAGTAAGGTTGAGCACTTTTCCATGGCTTGATTTGAATGGCTTATGTCTTTAGGTATCTCCCTGCATGAGATCCAAGGGGAAGTGCAAAATTGCTGGAAGTGGAATCTTTGTCCCAGCCCTCCATAGCTCCTGAAACTCTCCTAAGCCCTGGGTAAGAAATTCAGTGGCTTGAATAGCCTGGGGGAGTTGATCTTGTGGAGGCTGAAGAGACAGAGTTAACGAGGGAGACGGGGCCAGTTCCACCCCACCCATCCACCCACCCACCGACTGGAGTCCCACACAGCACCAAGGAAGCAGGTTCAGTGTCAGAAGTCCACCCAGAGTGGGTTGAGGAACAAAGTGGGGTGAAGGAGAGCAGAAGGGATGTGTAGGTGCCTTTTCTGACAAGCTCGACTGGGCAGGAGAGTAGAAGGACAAGGAGTTGAGGGAGGTTTTCTTTCACCATGGGGGAGGCAGAGCATCTTGATCAAGGAGCGAGGGGGAGTCAAGACATGGGAGAGGGGGCAGCTGACCACAGGAGCAAGGCTCAGGGTGTCACAGCAGGAAGGGAGAAGGAAAGGCAATGAGAGGAGGCCGGCTGGGAGGCCCGGCACGTGCTGCCATCTGATGGCTGTTGAGCACAGCGCTTGGTCCTCAGGTGCCTGTGAGGGGAAGGCACACAGGAGAGTTGAGGAAAATGAGGAAGGCTTGAAATAGTCATGGAGAGTGAGCGGGAAGCGGGGGAAGGGTTGTTCAAGAAACCCAATAAGACTGCCAGGCCCCGTCCCCAGGCACCCCTTTTTGAATGCCTCTTTTAATCTCTTTTCCAAACCCTGAAATCATGACTGTTCATTGATGGCGCAGGAAGGTCCCTCAGTGAGGATGCCTTGAAGTAAAGGATCATTGGAATCAGCTGGAAATCCCCGTGACAGTGAAGAGGGAAGACTCATCTCCCCCAGAGCCAGAGGCCACCTCTGAGCAAGAGACAGTGGGGACAGTGCCTCCGGAGTGAGGGGGGTGTTTCTGAGCGTGGCAAAGGCTCTGTGGAAAACACCGTAATTCCAGAGTGGAGAAGTCAGAGAATAATATAGCCAATGGTGATGGGCTTGGCTTGCTCTTTCAGTGATTTATTTTCTGTTTATTTTATAAACAAACATTTTATCATAGTCTATTTTTCCATAGACTATGTATTTATATAATAATATGGCAGAATGAAAAAAGGCAAGTGACATTTTTGTTAACTATTAGCACAAATCTCTTGCTTTTTCATGATTGCTTAAGAAAATTAATCCTGGCCTCAATATTTTTCATTACCTCCCCTTTATAGGCTCATGTATCCCCTAATGGCTGTCTCTTCTCCAGGTCGGGATTGCCCAGAGACACACAGGATTACGATGTTAAAAATAAAAATAGCTGCAGCCTTGTATCTGCACAGTGCCCTGCACTTTCTAAGCCATGTCTCCAGCCTCAGCTAATGTGAGCTTCACAACAGGCTCCTGCTCCACGAGGTGGGCAAGACAGGGTGGTATTTTTAAATTTTTTTCTTTTTAACCCTCCTCTAACAGGTGAAGAAGCTAGGGGCTGGGGAGAAGTGATTTGCAAAGACTACCCAGCTAGGGAAAGGCAGTTTCAGCTGGAATTCATCATGGCTGGCTCCCAGGTCAGGGCTCAGAGAGTCAAGGATTAGGATCCGAGGGCAGGAAGCTGGGGCATTGGGGGTCGGGCGGTGCAGGCAGGACCCCAGGGAGCGAGCTTGCTCCAGGACACACCAGCAGCTCCTTGGGTGCTCTCCTAGCATCAGGCATTGCTAAATGGCCACGACTGGGTAGGAGCAGAAAGCCTCCCCAACCTCCAGAGACAGTGGCCCCTCTCAGAACGGAAAGCTGCAGAAAGCACCATGGCTGCCAGGAGAACCAGGGGCCCTCGAAGCTTGGGTCATCGCTTAGACGTGCTCCAGGCAAAGAGCCAAAGAAAAGAACAGTGGGACCCCCACCCCCCAGAAGCCAGTCCCCTGCCCCCAGACCTGTTCTAGTGACTCATTCCTCCCCAGGGAGTGGTCTTTGGAGGAAATGGCCACAGAGTGCCTGGGAGAAGTTTTGCAGGGACAAACCTCAGGAAGGTCCCTGGTCTCCAGGAAGGAAAAACAGAGCAAGGATTAAAATCACAACAGTTGGCAACAGCAACAGTCTCCAGGGCACGTGGGTACCTGGTGAGGGACATGCAGGAAGTACGATGAGGGGGAAGATGGTGTTTGCTTGGCTGGAATGCGGGAGCCCATTTTTCCTCTGGCCCGTGGCAGGGACAAGGCCCAGGGGGGCCTGCCTGCAACCCAAGAACAAGATCACGCAACCAACTGGCCAGAGTGACGAACCCGTCACATCCCTACCCATGGATAAGATAACTCAGATTTTGCTTGCCCCAGGCTAAAATTTTTAAGGACTTATATTTTAGACTTCTCACTCAAAGAAAAGACTGAGGCCTGGTTCTCTTCTGTATTAAATCCCATCTTTGCAGAAAGTCACACATAAGGGAATGACACAAATGGAAACAATAGAGACATTCACTCATACACTCTCATTGCCAGGGCCCACCAAACCTCATCCCAAACCCTCAAAGGTTTTATCCAAATACACATTTTGGGCCACATGTGATGGTTCATGCCTGTAATCCCTGCATTCTGGGATGCTGAGGCAGGAGGATCGCTGGAGGCCAGGAGTTTGAGACTAGCCTGGGCAACATAGCAAGACTCCATCTCTAAAAAAAAAATTTTTTTTTAATTAGCTGGGCATGGAGGTGTGTGCCTTGTAGTCCCAGGTGCTCGGGAGACTGAGGAGGGAGGATCACTTGAGCCCAGGAGATTAAGGCTGCAGTAAGCTGTGATCGCACTGCTGCACTCCAGCCTGGGTAACAGAGCAAGAGTCTGTGTCTAAAAATAACAAAGTAAAATTAAAATAGGCCAGGCAAGGCGGCTCACATCTATAGTCCCAGCACATTGGGAGGCCAAAGGGAGTGGATTGCTTGAGTCCAGGAGTTCAAGACCAGCCTGGACAACATGGCAAAACTCTGTCTCTACAAAACATACAAAAATTAGCTGGGCATGCTGGCATGTACTTGTGGTACCAGCTACTCAGCAGACTGAGGTGGGAGGATCCTTTGAGTCCAGGAGGCAGAGATTGCAGTGGGCTGAGATCGTGCCATTTGCACTCCAGTCCGGGCAACAGAGTGAGACTCTGTCTCAAAAAAAAAAAAAGGCTGGGCATGGTGGCTCATGGTGGCTTACACCTGTAATGCCAGCACTTTGGGAGGCCGAGGGGAGATTAAGACCATCCTGGCTAACATGGTGAAATCCTGTTTCTACTAAAAATACAAAAAAATTAGCCGGGCATGGTGGCGGGTGCCTGTAGTCCCAGCTACTCGGGAGGCTGAGGCAGGAGAATGGCATGAACCCGGGAGGGGGAGCTTGCAGTAAGCTGAGATCGCGCCACTGCCCTCCAGCCTAGGCAACAGAGTGAGACTCCGTCCCCCTGCCCCCCAAAAAAAGAAAGAAAAAATTAAAATAAACACACATTTTACTCTCTCAGCACTGGCACAGTTAGGAAAGAAGAATGAACACTGGTAGTGTGGAGTCCCGGAGAAGCCACCCGTGGGCTGCTTCTGGCTGGAGAAGAGAGTCACAAGTTGGGGTCACAGAGCACTGTGGCCGGAATATAAGGCTCTGTCCTGCTTTACTGGGACAAGATAACATTAGTGGACACCTGACGACAGGTATTTGCACAAGACCAGAAATGCATTCATCTCTCCCTGTGTCCCTACATTTGTTCATTTTGCCATTCTACAGGCACATGCCAATTGCCCACGGGAGCCCGACACTCTGCTGGCCAGAGAGAGTTGCCAGTCACTGCTGCAGGCTCCAAAGGACGCTCTTTTGCTCAATCCCCTCTGCAGGTATGTGTCAAACATACCTACATGCTGAGCACCATGCCAGGATGAGGAATCCAGAGACAAGGGACACATGGCTCCATCATCAAGGAGATGCCTGTAGTGGGCTAACAATCTCCATCCTTCCAGAATAGGTTGAGTTTTTGGAAATAGTACAGGTTTTCTTGACATTCATTCATTCATTCATTCATTCATTCATTCATTCATTCTGTATTTCTTGAGAACCAGCGCTGCTGTAAGCATGGGAATACAAAGTGGACACAACAGACATGGTCCCTGCCCTCAGGTAGCTTACACGCTGGTGGTGGGGAGACAGATGATACAACACAAGCTCACCACAGTCAGCTTATCTGCTCCAAGTAAGCAAATAGAGAAAAACATACAGAGGCAGTTTCTCATGATGCTTGCTAGGAAGACAATAGGAAGAATCCGTGATATACAACCATTGCTGAGTGAGGGAGTAACATCACTCCGGGGAGGGAGTTTGGGGTTAAAAACAGATAAGTAAGGATCTCAGAGGCCAGGGAACAATTCATGAATCTGAAGCAGCACAGGAAGCCGCCCCCAAAGAAGCATTCTGGAGCGGAGTATTCTTGGAGTAAATGTAGGGGCATCTAAGGGACTTGGAAGTGTTTGACACTCATCCTGGACAAAATGTGGAATTAATGGACTCTAAGGTACACCTAAAGTTATTTAACTTTATATCTAAACTAAGTTTTTAAAGTAGTCTTAATTTTAGGTGTGTGCATGTCTTTTCTCTCTAATTAGTTGAAAATTCCTTTAATACAAAAACCAGATGTATCTTTCCTTCTTTCTCTCCTCCCCACAGCCTCACACAAGTCCAGAAATCTGCTCATTCTTTCCCCATGTTCAGGCATTCATTCATTGTTTTAATCCACAGGCACATGCCAATTGCCTGCAGGTGCCTGATGCTGCACATGGCTCCAGAGCACAGATTCAGAGAGTAATAGGACACATCCTTGCCCCCACGTGGCTCGAGAGGCCAGGGGAAACAGGCTAGCATAACTACAGTTGTGACAATATGATACACAACTGGCCCCAGAGCTGTCCCAGTCACGGAGCTGTTTTGGGACACATGTGGGCATGTCCCTACCCCAGCCCTAGGACACTGCAGCAGTGACCTCTCCCTCACTTCCTTCAGGTCTCTGCTCCAATGCTCCTTTGCCATAGGGGCTTTCCCTGACCCTTTGCTCCCTCTCCCTTTACCCTGCCCTGTGTTTCTCCACAGTGCCATCACCTCTTGACAGCACATTTCTTTACTGTCTTTGCAGTTCTGTGAAGCAGAGATCTTGTGTTTGGCACAGATGGTGCTCAGGAAATATTGTTGGAAGGAAGGAAGGAAGGAAGGAAGGAAGGAAGGAAGGAAGGAAGGAAGGGAGGGAGGGAGGGAGGGAGGGAGGGAGGGAGGGAGGGAAAGAGAGTGAAGAAAGGAAGGAAGATACTGTGAGTCACCAACCCTGAGCAATCTGAAATGAGCCTCCCTGGGCTGAGAAAACAGGAACAAGCAGTTTAGGCAAAAGGAACCTGCAAAGTCAAGGAGGCTGGAAGAAACCACAGTGCAAAGTGCTAAGAGTTGGGAGCAGAGAGGCAGGAGGTGAGGCCAGAGAGGTGGGTGGGGACATCTTCTGAAGAGGCTTGAGGCCAGCAAAGGTGTCCTTGGGCTGTAGGAATGATCTACAGCAGTAAAGCCGAGGACCGGGAAGAAGGTGTGCTGGAACAGAGAGAGATGGAGACTGAACAGAGGCTTGCTGGCAAGGGCCTACTTGATCTAGCAGCTTTCAGACAGTGCCAGCAGAGTGGGGAGGTAAAAGAGTCCCCAAGCAGAGGGTGCAGCCAGGGTAGTGTCTGGGGGGCTTCGTGGAGGAGGTAGGTGAGCCTCATGCAGGCCATACCAGAAGGAAAGCAAGCTTGGCGTTCAGGTGGGCCCTTGGTGCATCTCAATCAGCAGGACAGCGGGAAAAGGGAGAGAGCGCGTAAGGTCCCAGAGGCAAGCTCTCTGAAGCTGGGCGCCTGCTCCTCCCATCTCTGCATTCCAGATAAACATGCTCTTCCACCCCCACCATGGACTTATGCTAATAATCCAGCCAGGAAATTCCTGCTTAGACAGGACCCCACCTTCCAGGGCTTTACAACCAGACCTTCCTCTCATTACCTATCCCCCACCCTGGCTCCCACCCTGGCTCCCACACCTCCTGAATTGGACTTGAGTGGTCTCTGCCCATCCCCACTCCTGCCATGCCTGTTGCCATCTCAAGGCCAGGAGGCGTCTCAGACACAACTCAGCCCCCACCTCTCTTAGCCTTGGAGGAACACTGGGGTTTGCTCTCTCCGGGCTCAGCACGGCCTGGGGGTGAAGAAGGTGCAGGGGCTGGGTTTACCCCCATCTTTTTGTAGCCCTCTGGGCTGTTCTGCCCTGTCCATCCCTCCTTTTCTACTCCCACAAAGGAGAGGAGGGCAAAATTCACCCCAGGGCAGGGGTCTCTCCCTCAGGACTCCTGCCAAGAAGTAGACACCTGGAGAAAGGGCACAACCTGTCCAGAAATGAGGAAGTCCGTGGAAGCCACCCCACCCCACTTAGAGGGCCAGGGAAGACACATTATTCTTATATAGCGCTACTCCTTACAGCTCTAAAGTCACTTTTTGGTGCAAAAACATAAAAATGTATTATGTATGACTTGGTATCACATTTGATATATTTAGATAGTTTTTCAGAAAAGCAAACCAATAACACCTCACTGAGAGACAAGAAATTCCCTTTCCCCCAAATTCCCAAGTTATTTTCACAGCCTTCCCAGCTCTCCTTTGGAGAGAGGAGAGGCAGAGACCGCCCTGCTCCCCAGGAGCCGGGCTCTGGGGAGAGGCTGTGCAGCAGCTCTTCTGGTGCAGACACGCCCGGCCCTCCGTGGGATGTCAAATTGATTAACTTCATCATGGTCGTGAGCTCCCTAATGTTTTTCTTTGAAATGTCTCGGCTCTAAACGATCGTGACCCAAGGCAATTTACAGTTACTTCCATTTTTTTTAATGAAGTCTGATTTAATAGTCGGAATGGTTAATGGCCTCGTCTGTCACACATAATAAAACAGAGCCTAATTGTATTTTAAAAAGGCCCTTTTGGTATGAACAGAAGCACAACTTGACTGAATTGTGAGAGGGCTTTGGTGTGTGCTAAGATGTCTTCCCAAGGGCGCCAGACACTCTCTTCCTGGGTCGCCATCTCCCCCTCCCGCCCACTCCCCACATGGTTCCTTTTACTAAAGGAATTTCATAACTCTCCCAAGCAGTCATGACCCATGGCTGTCTGCAGCCTCCTTGCAAAACCCCGTCCAGGGCTCCCAGGACTTCACACACCCTCCCATAATTGTAGCCCTCCAGGCCCTCCGACAGAAGCAAATGGCCTGACACCCATTTTACACTTGGGAAAATGGAGGCTGGCTGGCTGGACTTGCTGAGAGCCCCAGGGCAGGGAGTCAGTGCCTCAGTGGACCCTGTTGCCAGCTGGCACTCCCCACCCGGCCAGATGGCCTGCATGCCCTCCTCCACTGTGGCAGAATGAGGCCCATGAGCCAGACCAGGCATCATGCAAACTATCCTCTCAGAATCACTGTGGTCAAACCCTGAATCCAAAACCCATGGAGAAACTGAGGCTGAGAGAAGTAATTTCAGAGCCCAAAGCTTCCTCCATGGGACCTGAGTTTCAATTTTGGGTCACTGAGCGAATAACAAACTTATCTTCCATAAAACACAAAAACAGGTTCCTCCCAATGCCCCCCGCCCCTGCCACAGGAGCACCTGGGAAACCCCACAGAAATCTGGCAGGGACTCCCCATCTTCCACCCTCACCTGGCCTGACCACTGGAGTGTTCCAGCAGTCCCTGAGCAAGCCCAGCCTGGAGCTGCGGGTGAGGTTTACCAGTTAGCCAAGGCCTGAAGGTCTGCTGCAGTGCAGGTTAACACCACACTGAATGACAGTGGCTCTCCCTGGGAATGAGGGGCAATGAAAAGAGCATGGGACTTGGTGTCATAAGGCCACAGGCTGGTTAGTCACCAACCAGCCATGTGACCTTGGGTGGGTGCTCCCCTCTCAGAGGGCCAGCTTCCCATCTGTAAACTTGTCCTGGCCTTTCCCCTCATTGGGCCTTTTTGAGGGTCACTGAATATAAACACTGCAGAAATCGAAACATCGCACCATGACATTTCCAGCACCCTCAGCTGTGTGGTCACCTCACACATGCCCTGACTTCAGTGGGAGGCTTGCTGAGGACGAGCGAGGGGCCAGGTGGGCTCACAGAGCCAGACTGAAGCAAGGCTAGACTCTGTGGGAGAAGCACCCAGATCAAGGGGATGGCTCAGCCCTGCCAAGGCCTGTACCCTGCAATCTTGGGAAATGAGGCCCGTCTGGACCTCCCACTCTTCATCATAAAGCCTCTTTTAAGTGCTGATGCCCAAATGAGGGGGTGTAAGGACTATATGGGCTCCTGTCCAGTGTCTATGGCCGGAGGGGCAGGCGGCTGGGAGAGGCGTCCAGGCAGGACTCCTGAGGTTCTCCTGCATTTGGCTGGGCAACAGTCCTGAAGGCCAGGGCCAGAGCTGGCTGACAGTCTCTAGGGGCAGGGCCCACAGCTGTGCAGTTCTGTCTGGCTTCTCTAGTAAGGGGAAGGGGGGTCATGAGGATGGAAGCCTTCTAGCCTCTGGGCAGGAAGGTACAGGGAATTAATGGGTTCCAGTCACACAGACCAGGTTCCAGCTTGCCCAGCTTCCAAAATACGTGATTTGGACCTTATCCCCATCACGAATGGGTAGGCAGCAATTAGGACTTGGAGGATGTGAGCAGACCACACAGGACCATCCTTACCCAAACATCAGAAACTCTCACTGGCCCAGAAACAACCTCTCTCTCTCTCTCTCTCTCTCTCTCTGTGTGTTTCTGTGTGTGTGTGTGTATGTGTCTCCAGTTTAATTCAATCTGAAAAGGTCAAAAGGACAAACAAAAGCAGATACCTGAAATGTCAGGGGCAGAGGTTCTGCTGGCAAGACAAATTAAATAAGTCCTTTCAAAAAGAAATTCTGGTGACTCTTTGTCGCCAGAAGTTCCAGCTGGACACAGGGACACATTATCCTCAGGGACATGAGCAAGGACACGTGTAGTCCTGACTGCCCCTGGCAGCCGTCTTGTCACTATAAGAAACGAACCCAAGGATGACTCTAGCATGTCCCTTGCTTCCCTTCTTCCCCAGCTCAGGCTCCTTTAAATACACCCTCAGTTTCCTGGGCCCTCGCTTTCCCTGCTCTGCCCCTCTCAAAGCCCCAGTGCTGACTGAACTGAGTCGATCCTCCTTGCACCTGCACAGAGGCAGAGGGAAGACAGCTGGAGAAAGGCACACAGTGGGCTCTATCAGTCAGCATGGACCATGCCACGTAACAACCAACCCCAGTCTCAGTGCGTGGCCGCTTCAAAGGTGCATCTTTTACTTGTAGAATGTGCTCACTGCACACTGGCTGTGGTTTTGCTGCTCATCGTCTTCACTCCAGTCTCCAGGATATGAAGCAGCTCCCCCTGGGATATGGCCAGTTGGGCAGGGGTTAAAGAACATGGTGAAGACATGCTGTTTCATAAAGCTTCCACTTAGACGTGACACACATCACTTCCATCCACATTTTGCTGATCAATGCAAATCTTATGCTCAAGCCTGATGTCATCAGAGAAGGAAAATATAGTTCTACTCCAGAGAGGACTGGTGAATTTTTTTGCAGAATAACAACAGTCTAGCAAACAAGCATACTGTTTCGCCTAAAAGGCATGACCACTCACGTCAAATGGGCTCTTGATGCCTTCAGGAACTCTCCTCCATTTGCCCAGTCCACTCAATTCCCGGATTCCCTGACCCCTACTTTATGCCTTTTCCACTTATCCCAAATGCCCAGCACCTCCTTCCTCATTTTCATTCTAGCTAATTAATGACTCGCTTTCTTACGTCCCTGAGGTAGAAGCAACCACAAGACAGCTTTCACTCACCTTGGCCACCAAGTCTACTCGCTCAGCTGCACCTGAATGCATGCCCTCGACCTGCTCTCCTTTCACTGTGCTTGAAGGCTCCACGCTGCTCTCAAAGGCCCTTCCATGCATGCACTCAAGTCATCTCCTATCACCTGCTCACTGTCATCACCCCAATATCCTGACATCCTCCGTTTTCCCTTCTCCTTAGCATGCTGCCTCATCCTTCATCTTTAAAAACTCTTGCTTGACCAACCTCCTTCTCCAGCTGCCACCCATTTCTCTCCTCCTGTTTACAGAAAATGCCCCCTTCAAAAATCTCTGTGCTCCATCCCAAATTCCTCAGTTTCCCTTCTCTCGGCTTATTCCATTCAGGGATTTTGTCCACCACCCATAGAAACTGGTCTTGTCTAGTCACCAATGACCTCCACGTTGTTAATCTAATAGTCAGTTCTTACCTTTCTCATCCACCAGCAGCATTTAGACACAGACAAATCCCATCTTCCTGAAGCTTGGTCACAGGGATGGCACTGAGACGCTTTGTTCCCCTCGTATTTTGCTGGTCATTCCATTCAGTCTCCATACTAGTTTCGACTCATCTTTCTAATCCTTAAACTTGGGAGAATCCAGGAGTCTACACTCTTTTCTCCCATGCTCAGGTCCTGGGTGTGTGGCACATCAATCACACAACATCAAGCACCCCTGCATCCTACAAACTTAGGTTTCAAGCCCCATCATCTCCCCAGAATTCAGATTTGCATCTTCAGTTGCCTAATCAACAGCTCCTTTTGGACAAAGGTTTAAAAACATCCAAAACTAAACTCTTGATTTTAACCCACAAAACTACTACTCCCCTACTGCCCTCCAGTCTTCTGCCTCAGTTATTAGAAGCTCCATTCTTCAAGTCATTCAGGTCCAAAACCTTGAGTTTTCAATTAATCCAATTCATCAGCAAACTGTTTGCCCCACCTTCAAAATATATCCCAAATCTGACCATTTCTGCTACTACCCTGGTCCATCATCTTTCACCTGGCCTATTATTTTCCCGTTGGTCTTTTATTTCTTTTAGAGATGGGGTCTTGCTGTGTTGCCCATGTTGGATTCAACCTCCTGGGCTAAAGCAATCCTCCTGCCTCAGCCTCCCAAATAGCTGAGATTACAGGTACATGCTATCATGCCCAGCTTGGACTACTGCAAGCGCCATTCAACTAAGCTAGCTTCCTGGTGTTGCACTTGCCCTCTTCCAGAAGGGAGTGATTCTTTAAGACACAGTCAATCCAGGCATTCCTCTTCTCAAAATCCTCCAATGGCTTCAGTACATCCAGCATCCTCATCATGGCCTCCACAGCCTGTGTGAGCTGGCCCACTGCTTCCACCTCCCCATCTTCAGCTCCCAGCACACCTCACCTGCAGCACCCCAGCTATGCTGACATCGCCAACTCACCAAGCCACTCCGCCCTCTGCTGCAGTGCTTGCTCTTCCTTCAGCCTGGAAGGTTCTTCTCCCAGATACTCATGTGGCTTGCTTCCACTGGTCCCTGCCTTGCTTCCACTGGTCCCTGCCTGAATGCCATTTTATCAGAGAGGTCCTCTCTGACCATTCTATGTAAAAGAGACTCCTTAGTTCCTGTCACTTTCTACTCCTTGCCCAGCTTGATTTTTTTTACATAATTTGTCACCACGTGCACTTGTTTTGTCTGTCTCTCCAAAATAGAAAGTAAATGGCAAGAGAAGTGATTTTGGTTGTTCATTGATATGACTCCAGCCCCTAGAGCAGTGCCTGACATGAAGTATTCACCGGATATTCATTGAATGAACAAATGAATGGAGGATAGTGAAGCACAGAGACAGGAGTAACTCCTTTGCAATACGGGGCCTGGGCTACTTTGGGGCTTCTATTTGTGAGACATTATTATTCCTCACTATTTAGGTTATTGTAATAGTTTTTTTTTTTTTTTTTTTACAGTTTCCATATTTCTCCTAATATTTTCTATATCTTTATCAATTAATTCATTATTCCTATTCCCTTTTTTTTTTTTTGAGACAGAGTCTCGCTCTGTTGCCCAGGCTGGAGTGCAGTGGTGTGATCTTGGCTCACTGCAACCTCCGCCTCCCAGGCTCAAGCAATTCTTGTGCCTCAGCCTCTCAAATAGCTGGGATTACAGATGTGCACCACCACGCTTGGCTAATTTTTGTATTTTTAGTAGAGACAGGGTTTCACCATGTTGACCAGGCTGGTTTCGAACTCCTGGCCTCATGTGATCAGCCAGCCTTGGCCTCCAAAAGTACTGGGATTACAGGGATGAGCCACTGTGCCTGGCCAATTCCTATTGATTCTTCAAAATACTTGTCAAATTTGTTTTAAAGTTCTTGTCTGATAATCCCAACATATGCAATATCTGTGTGTCTGCTTCTGTTGCCTGATGTGTGTTTTGTTTTTTACTGTGGGTCACGTCTTCCACTTTTGTTTTTTGGATTTTTTTCTTTTTTTCCATTTCTTGTCATTTTAGATGGTACATTGGCCATTATGGAGGATTTACTGTAGAAACTCTAGGTTCTCTTATCTTCTTCTGAAGAGGATGGTTTTAACAACCTTTTAAATTACTAGCAGATCATCTAGAATCTGAGATGGCTTGATTTTAATTCTATTGTGATGAGTCTATTTCAGCTTGGTCCTTAGTCCTAGTGTGAATTGCTGAGTCCTGAGATGTGTCCTTACTCTGAAGGTGTGGGCTCTCTGAAGTTTCAATGAAAGTCTGAGATCCTTACTAAGCTCCTCTAATTTGGAAGGACTTAAATTGCCCTGGGAAGCTGAAATCTCTGCTCAGCACTTCCAGCCTGGTAGCTATTGCTTTTCCCCTGGGAATCTTGGAGTTTTTGACCCCCACCTACAGAGTTAAGGAGTCAGGCAAGGATTTAAAAGGAGTTTATACAGAGATTATGGGACTCCCTGCTCTATGACTTCTCTCCTCCTCAGTTTCCAGCCTCTCTAGAAGCCTCAGAACAGTAAGACTGCCACTTTCTACTTGAGTTCTATTCACTGTGTACTGTAGGGGCTAGTGAGTACCCTCAGGAAGAAAAGGTAAAAAACACCCACCGTGGTTCCTTTTTCTCAAGATTTGAATCTCCTCCAGCATATGTCTGCTTTGGGTCACTCTCCCATGCCTCCAGAGTTTATACAATAATTATTATCAGCAGAAGAGTTAGTCTGCTTCAAGATACTCTGTGATTACTTAGCTGGAGGTTCAATCTTTTGGTTTTAGAGACTATAATCTGACAACTCCCAAATTTATATCTACAGCCCCATTGTCTCCCTTATATCTAGACTTGTATATTCAACTTCTGGAATGTCAAATAGGCATTTCAAACCATATGTACACAGAAGGAATTTCTCAATCATTTCTCTCACATTACTCCACCTACAGCCTTTGTCATCCCAATAACTTGTACCTCCATCCTTCACAGCAAACTTGAAGACACTGCTTGACTCCTCCTTTTCTTCACATTCAACCAATCAGCAAATTCTTAAATGCACATCCAGAATGAAATGATACAACTGAGATTTGCATAAAAATAAAATGGCAGGGGGAAATAGGTGGAGTATAAATAAAATAGGTGGTGTATAAAGATCAGCCATGAGCTGAAAATTGTTGCAGCTGGGTGATGGGTATATGGCTGTGTGATTCTGTTCTCTATTTTTATGTTTAAAGTTATGTATATCTCAAACCACTTCTCATCCTGGTCTACATCACTACCATCTTGCCTGGATTGTTGCAATAGCCTCATAACTAGGCACATAGCTTCTGTCCTTGCCCCTATATAGGTTATTCTCAATCCAGCAGCTAGAACAAAGCCGTCATTTTAAAATTAAGTCATATTGGCTGTGTGTGGTGGCTCATGCCTGTAGTCTCAGGATTTTGGGAGGCCAAGGCAGGTAGATCATTTGAGGCCAGGAGTTCGTGACCAGCCTGGCCAACATGGTCAAATCCCATCTTTACTAAAAACACAAAAATCAGTTGGGCATGGTGGTGCACGCCTGTAATCCCAGCTACGTGGGAGGCTGAGGCACAAGAACAGCTTGAACCCGGGAGGCAGAGATTGTAGTGGAACCGAGATCATGCCACTGCACTCCAGTCTGGGCAACACAGCAAGACTCCGTCTCAAAAATAAATAAAATAAAATTAAGTCACATTATGTCACTCTCAGCTCAAAACTCATTAAAGGCTTTCCAGCTTATTAGGAAAGCAAAGAACTTCGAATAGTCTACAAGGCTCATGGTTACCTTTCTGTCTTTATTTTACTTACTTCCCTACCCTCTTGTTCATAATTATTTTGTAGAATGTCCCCAGATTTGGCTTTTCTGATGTTTTGTCATGATTAGAACCAGGTTCTGTATTTTGACAGAAAACTCACCTAAGTGATTGATGTGCATCTTCCCAGTACTTCGCATCAGGAGGCACATGCTATCTACTTGTCCTATTACTGGTGATGTTAAACGTGATCACTTCGTTAAGGAGTCTTCCACCATGTCTCTCCACTGTATAGATGTCACTTTCTCCCTTTGCAATTGATGAATAATCTGTGCAAATATCCCAATCACCAAATAACTTTCACCCAAGAGTTTTAGTGTCCATTGATCCTTGTGAATCAGTTATTACTATGGTAGCTACATTATGGTGACTTTTTCCCACATTTACTGGTTGGTATTATCTGTAAGGACATGATCTCTTCTCACCAGGTAGGAACTATTCTAATGGCTGAGGTTAGCATCATGAGATAGAGTCAGAGAGATAGTGAGTCCAGATCACGAGCATGTTCTGGACCATGCTAAGGGACTTTGGCTTCCTTGTAAGCACAGTAAGAAAGCAGTGAAGGTATTGAGCATGGGAGAAACATGATTACCTTTTGAAAAGATCAAATTTTCTTACCATTTTTCACCTCTCAGACTGAAAGTTAATTTTTTTTGAGACAGGGTCTCCCTCTGTCTCCCAGGCTGGAGTGCAGTGGTGTGATCTCAGCTCACTGCAACCTGCAACGCCCGTCTCTCAGGCTGAAGTGATCCTTCCATCTAGCCTCCCGAGTAGCTGGGACCACAGGTACACGCCACCATGCCCAGCTAATTTTTGTATTTATTGTCGAGATGGGGTTTCACCATGTTGCCCAGACTGATCTCAAACTCCTGTGTTGCCCCGGCAGGTCTCAAACACCTGGGCCCAAGCAATCCACTGGCCTTGGCCTCTCAACGTGCTAAGATTACAGTCATGAGTCACAATGCCTGGCCTATAAGTGTGATAATATACTGAGTTAATCAGGATATGTGGCAAGAAGGCATTCTTATTCATAACTAGTGACAGTATACACTGATACAAATTTAGGTGTCCTGTGCTACCTGGCACATTGGCTACATCTATAAGACCACCTAGGTATGTCAGTGAGCTTTGCTCTGCTCAAAATATTTCTGACTTCTCTTTTAAAAACTATTATCAGAATTAACTTACGAACCACAAAGAAAAGCAGTCTCATTGCTTCATTTCCACCTTTATTCTTTATTACCAACACCAAACAGCACCTCAGATGGTAGTCAACTAAGTAATTCCTGTTTCCTGCAGCGGACCTAGTGAAAAACCAATGGTGCCTAAGGCGGAGCTGAAGGAAGAATTCTCAGCAGCAGTTCTCAACAGCAGATCTCAGAAACAAGGCTGTCCTCCTCGGGCATCTCTGGGGAGATGGAGGTCGAAGGGATGGAGACGTTCTGTACTGCTACGGAAAGAGGCAGTCCCTGTACTTGGGGGTCAGACAGTAAACACTCCAGTTTCTCTACTTTCTTCTTCTCCCCTTCCTTTATTCAGTTCCTTGAGGCATATGGCAGATGCCAGCTGGTGGTAAAGGAATGACAGTTTTCCAGGCCACAGCAAGCAGGGTGAGTGGTGGGGATGGCATTCTATATCCCCCCAATCTGGAACTGGAACCAGGTAGAGGTGGGGATAACCTGCAGGGGGACTGTGAAGTAGACTAGCCAGCGTACATGAGTGCACTCACGCAGAGTGGCTTACCTGCCCCCACCCCACCTCCTTCCTAGTGAGCTAAGGAGGACTTGGAACCAGAAAGACAATGAAGCACTCGGGTCTGTGCCAAGTCTTCCAGACTCCTCTTCCCACCAGGTCAGAGCTCAAGAACCGGGCAGTGATTCCAATCTTATAAGAGCTTTGTTGGATGACAGCCAATGTTCAGCCTTGTCTGTCTGTAATTCTCTTTTAAATCTTCTGAGGTTTCCCCATTACTAAGCCCCCGCCCCCGACCCTCTCCTTGCCTGAAGATTAAGCTTTCAGGGAGATGTTATTTTTTCCCACTATGTACCTGTTACTTGGGTGGAGATTTCTTTTTAATTCTCCAACCAGAAAGAACTACTCACTTCCTTTTGACTCATGGCCTGAGACATACTTTGGATACAGAGTGGGGTGGACTCACTGAGGAATCTTTTAAAGATGCAGTATCATTTAAATGCAGAATAGACTTCTAGCCCATTTGCCCAAAGCCATCCCAAAGAGGGCTGATATGGTCTGTTAAATGCTGTAATTATAGAGTTGAAACATGTACTCTTTCAGACATGAAATCAGAGGGCTTCTGCCATCCTCCCTGCCTAGACGAGCTGATCTGAGTACAATCACAGAGGAGCACTGGAAGATACCACAGCCCAGGTAGCCGGCCTGGGAAATGGTTTCTCATACTGGAAAGAAGTCATCTGACCCAGGAATACTAAGAACCAAGTGAATTCCAAATTGTACACATGTGAGAAGAAACTAAGTGGTGACCAACCAAGTCATTTCCCTGTCCCAAAACCTCCTGAGCCTTCTCCTTGCCCCCTCCCACCTCTTCCCTACCACTTACCTCTCTCCCTCCTCCCACTGCACACTCACCATCCCCACTGTGCCTCTGCTCAGGCTATGCTGTCAAAGTCAAATGCTACCCACCCTCCCTGCCCACCTTAATTGCCCCCACTGGAACCCTGCAGCAGTTTATGTTACAGACTGGGCTTTCAATCACCTGATTCCACACAGCCTTATAATTGGCATTAGTGGCACCTGTGACAGCAAATCAAGGTCCTCCCAATACAGAGTATTTTTTTCCTACAGTTCCCACAAGGCTAGGCACAACATTGGTGCTTAAAAAGACTGATTGACCAACTAACATTTGACTTGGACATACAAATAAAGCCCGGGCATGGTGGCTCATGCCTGTAATCCCAACATTTTGGGAGGCCGAGGCGGGAGGATCACTTGAGCCCAGGAGTTTGAGACCAGGCTGGGCAACACAGCAAGATCCTGTCTCTGTTAAAAAAGAAAAAAGGAAATGTAAATAAAATAGCCCCATGCATAGCAACAGTCACCACAACTGAACTGTCACACTTTCTGCACCATCTTCTGAATTCAGCATTGTTTTACACTGTGGGATGCAAATCGTGGTATTCTTATGCCAAAACAACTCCTGTGCCTGTCTTGTACTCTGAAGACAGTAATTATTGGCCTTGAAGTTTTCTGTTGGCATGAGTACTACGATCCCCGAAGGAGTGGAATGCAGTAGCTACAGTTTCAACTGACACACATCTGACTCTATCCCCCAAGCCCCAAATGTGCAATAAAGAAGGTAAAAAATAGTTGCTGTCCACTTGGCTTCCAGGAACAGGGTGGAAACCTCAGATCTTACGGCCTGCCACACTGGAAGGCCTATGCTGATTTGAAAGAAGCTAACTCTAAAATCCACAGCAATGCTTCAGTGCTCCTAAGGGGCCACTTTACTTTTATAAGCTGGGTTGGGTGAATTGGTCCTCAACCTGCATCTCCTCCAGGCCCCATCCTCACTCCAAACATACACATACTCCAAAGCTCATCAGAACTTTTGATCACAAAACAGACCATGACAGCAGCTGATCAAGATGGAACCCTATGAAAGGCAAAAAGAGCAGGGTGGAGGAAACATACCATGCATTTCAAGGAAAACAACTTAAAAATTAATGAGCTCTCAGGAAAAGATGGCATCACAAGAAAATCAATCAACCTACTAGTTCTGAGCACCTGTCAGTTGATCAAGAAGCATTTATTGCATGCCTCCCATATATAAAGCACTGCTGGAAATGTTGAAGCAGACACAGAGACGTAGCATATATACAAAGCAAATGTTTGGGGAAAAGTGATTTTAGCCTCTGATCTCAAGGGGCTTGTATTAGTCCGTTCTCACACTGCTATAAAGAAATACCTGAGACTGGGTAATTTATAAAGGAAAGAGGTTTAATTGACTCACAGTTCCACCTGGCTGGTGATAGTTTGGCTGTGTCCCCACCCAAATCTCATCTTGAATTGTAGCTCCCATAATTCCCACATGTTGTGGGAGGGACCCGGTGAGAGGTAATTGAATCATGGGGGTGGGTGTTTCCCGTGCTGTTCTCCTAATAGTGAGTAAGTCTCATGAGATCTGATGGTTTTATAAAGGGGGGTTCCCCTATCCAAGGTCTCTCTTGCCTGATGCCATGTAAGATGTGTTTTGCGTCCCCTTCGCTTTCTGCCATAATGGTGAGGCCTCCCCAGCCATGTAAAACTATGAGTCAATGAAACCTCTTTCTTTTATAGATTACCCAGTCTTAGCCACGTGAGAACAGACTAACACAGCTGGGGAGGCCTCAGGAAACTTACAATCATGGCAGAAGGGGAAGCAGGCACCTTCTTCACAAGGTGGCAGGAGAGTGTGAGTGTGTGAAAGTACAGGAAAAACTACCATTGATAAAACCATCAGATCTTGTGAGAATTGACTATCACAAGAACAACACGGGAGAACCACCCCCATAATACAATTACTTCCCTCCCTCAACACGTAGGGATTACAATTCAAGATGAGATTTGGGTGGGGACGGAGACCCAAACCGTATCAGAGGTCATAACCTAAGTGGTGGTAATCAAATCTAAAGCACATTTTGTAGCACACACACTCGCTATTCCAAGGTTTCTTTCATGAGTGTCCGTGTCACTGTCTTCCCAGGACCCCCAAAGGAGCCTTGTGCATGTATCTCATGAACATCCAAGTACCACTTGCTGTGGCAAGCAGGCATAACTTTCAACAGGGGTGGTTAAGGAAGACTTTGCAGAGAGGATGGAATTTAAACTGGGTTCTGGCCAGGCACGGTGACTCACACCTGTAATCCCAGCAGTTCGGGAGACCAAGGCAGGTGGATCACCTGAGGTCAGGAGTTCGAGACCAGCCTGGCCAACATTGTGAAACCCTGTCTCTACTAAAAATACAAAAGTTAGCCAGTGTGGTGGCGGGCACCTGCAATCCCAGCTACTCGGGAAGCTGAGGCAAAAGAATTGCTTGAACCCAGGAGGCAGAGGTTGCAGTGAGCAAAGATTGCGCCATTGCACTCTTGCCATTGCCTGGGTGATGAGAGTAAAACTTGGTCTCAAAAATAACTAAATAATAAAAATAAATAATAAATAAAATAAGCTGGGTCCTTATTTTTAGACAGGATCTCACTCTGTCATCCAGGCTAGAGTGCAGTAGCACAATCATGGCTCACTGAAGCCTCGACTTCCTGGGCTCAAGCAATCCTCCCACCTCAGCCTCTCAAGTAGCTAGGACTACACTTGCCTGCCACCATGCCCAGCTAATTTTTTTTTTTTTTTTTAGACGGAGTCTTGCACTGTCACCCAGGCTGGAATACAGTGGTGCGATCTTGGCTCACTGCAACCTCTGCCTCCCGGATTCATGGGATTCTCCTGCCTCGGCCTCCCAAGTAACTGGGATTACAGGCGCCTGCCACCATACCCGGCTGATTTTTTGCATTTTTAGTAGAGACGGGGTTTCACTATGTTGGCCAGACTGGTCTCAAATTCCTGATCTCATGATCTACCTGCCTCAGCCTCCCAAAGTGCTGGGATTACAGGCGTGAGCCACTGCACCCGGCCCCACCCTTTTTTGTTTGTTTTGAGAGATGGAGTCTTGCTATGTTCATCAGGCTGGAAACCTGGATGTTGAATAATGGATACATTTGGAAGCGCACAGCAAAAGCCAGATTGATTTCCAAGGCAGAACGGAGCTCAGAATTTAAAAAGAAAGTCAGACATAGATAGGCCTAATTGTAATATGATGAATGCTCTCTTACCAGTATAAACAAATTACAAAGGGAGTGATGAGAAGGGGCAATGAAGTTTGAGGAGGGAAGGAAAAGTCTGTGGTGGAGGTGATAACCTGAACTTGGCTTTGAGGAATAAACAGTTTAACATCAGGGCATCAAGAGAATGATATTCAAGGTACTTAGGATGAGAATAGGCAAAGGCACTGAAGCCAGAAAGAGACTCTGGGGCAAGAATGTCTCTGTTGGGTCAAGACTTTGACAATATTAAAGATTCAATTTTCTTCACATATGCCCCCCTACTGTCTTTCCAATAAAGGTAAGCCCTGAAGCCTGACAGCCACAGGAAAGGAGAGGGTGTGTACTAGAGTACAGCACAGTCGCTACTCAGCTGTGACCCTCAGAGCCTACGTTTTATTATTTTGATTATTCTTTGGCATCTCTAGGAAGATGACAAGTAGTCTTCAAAGACAAGCTTTACTGAGAATGAAAAGGGAGTTCTATATTCTAAGAGCTCCATTCACATACTAAAAGCAAAGCTTGGACAATTGAACATGAGTTTTACTCTAAGCCATGGATAAGAGAAACTCAGAATATGATGTGAGAAGAGTCTCTTCATTAGGTAGGAAGTGGAATGACTCCCAGGGCAGGGAGAGAAAGATTCAGAAAGGAAGAAGAGATAGTAAAGAGAGAGAGATTGATTGATTGAGATTGCAATTGCCCCGCTGGGAAATAAACAGAAACTGCAGGATGGGTATGCGAGTCTTAGACCAGCAGGGTTAGTCAACTACTTTCCTGGCATAGCCTGGGGAAGACTGCAAGCCACTCAGGAAAGTCCTACTCATGACTTAGAGGCTTACCGAGTATGGCACAGGAGCACTAGCTCAGCATTGGTGGAAGGTGGTGTCTAGTCAGTCTGAGAAAATGTTGGCTTCCCAAAGCTTGAGCAAGATGTTCAGTACATCCCAAAGTTCCAACATCATCCCTTCCCACCCACTCCAAAGCCCAGCAGATTAACAGTCCCATAGTTGGGAGATGGAAGCTATTTAAGGTAGAGACCTTGAGACCAAAGGCAATGGCAGAGTTGCGGTCAGCAGAAGGGCATGAGAGCATGTGAATAAAAGTCAGGGACCCACTTACATTAACCAGTAGATTCAGTGAGATCCAACAAAGATGGCAGGATGAGCACCAGCAGGACTGTCAAGGACCTCGGCATATGCATTAGAGAAACTGTTTCCTATGTCACCTGGAGATGACTGTTCTCCTCACCCACTAGATGCCATTATGAGGAAGATAGGAAGAACCTTTGAAAAGCTGAACATTTATCCAAAGAGTTGGTTTTAAGCCTGAGATAGGCTATTTGAATTGAAAGAGAATGTTATCTTTGATTGGCAAGTTTAAGGCCATCCACCTCTTCCCACACCCTCCCAAAACCAGATGGGATGCATGAGAAATTGATGTGAAAGGAAGGAACTGTAACTTATGCATAATCTGAGTTTTAATGTGTGGGAGTTGGGAAGAGGGAAGAACACTGATAGAAAATCTGAAAGCTCACAGGGAATGTGGTCTAAAGCAGAGGTTTAAGTCCTGGCTGATAATCACTTTGGGTTTTCTGAAAACGCAGATCCCAATGCTCCAATTTCAGAACTGCTAAATCAGAATCCCATAATTGAGGCCAGGGAACCTGCATTTTAGAAGCTCTCCTTGTGACTCCAATTTGGAAACCACTTATTTAACCACCAGTACAAAAACTGGCCTTGAATAAGAGAGCACTTCCTCCAAATCTGAGTACAGCACCCAGGGGCAATTGCAGCAAATAGAGGGGTGATTCAGCAAGGAGGGGGTGAAACTGAAAATCAACATGGTTTGTGTGAACTGGTCTCACCACACTTGGCTGTGAATAGCAGGGACAGAAAGTAGTTATGGGGGTTGCAAGGACGTTATCTTAATTTTCCTGTTTCCTGTTGTCTTAACAGAGGAGGATTTACTGAGCCCATGTAGGTGCCAGAGTTTAAATTTTCAGAGGAGGAATAATTGACGTATGTATGAGTTCTAGAGAAGCCTTGCAGACTTACCCAGGGCTCAGAGCACGCGGCTTAGTCCCGACATAAGAGACCATTTTTCCTCTGCCATTTGGCTAAGAAGCTGAGGAGAAACTGGCAGTAAGGGAGGAGGTTGAGAATGAAAGTTCTGGAGAGTCACCTAAGAGATGGTAAAGACATACCTCATGTCTTGGCTTCTAGAGCCCGGAGATAAGATCAGCTTCCCTTGAAAATGTTAGCTCCCATGCCACGTTTAGTCAAGACAACAGTAACAAAAGGCTTTCTTCAGGGAGGCAGTGGAAATTGAGTTTGAGATAAAAAGGAATTTATTTATTTGCACCTATGTATTGTTCAGAAGTTTTAGGTCTTATGAAAAAAAGTTTTTTATAAATTATACACAATTGGGTAGCTTTAAAAAATACCAAAATATACAGTGGTCACCCTAAAACTAACATTTTTGGATAATACACTTATAAATTGGAAAATGAGAAAAGATAGAGTCTAACTGCCTAAACAACTTATTAAAAACATTAACAATAACATATTTTAATGTAATACTGCTGATTAATTTGACACATTTAATACATGTCCAATATATTTTCTATGTACTGTGAAAGTTCTTGGGAAAATAAAGTAACTTGGGTTGCAGAAACTGCAACTTTTCACAAAGATTACCCAGAAAATACTTTTGCCTAGCCACTGCCTGTCCAACTTCAGACTGGCACCACCCTTGCTATTGATCTTTGTAACCAAGGACAATTCTCTCAAAACAATTATGCAACCCTCATTTTTCTTTAAAATCTTTGTCTTCCTTTACTTCCCTGAATACACACATAGTTTATCACGACACGGGTCTTTTTTTTTTTTTGAGACGGAGTTTCGCACTGTTACCTGGGCTGGAGTGCAGTGGCACATCTTGGCTCACTGCAACCTCCACCTCCCAGGTTCAAGTGAGTCTCCCGCCTCAGTCTCCCAAGTAACTGGGATTACAGGTGACCACCACCACACCCATCTAATTTTTTGTATTTTTAGTAGAGAGGGGGTTTCACTATGTTGGCCAGGCTGGTCTCAAACTCCTGACCTCATGATCGGCTTGCCTCAGCCTCCCAAAGTGCTGGGATTACAGGCGTGAGCCACCACACATGGCCCATGACATGCGTATTTCTACTGCAATGCTGTATTCCCAAATAGAGTTTTCTTTTAGAGAGCCTCTCTGTGTTGACATAAATGGTGTTCAGCAGTAGGACCTGAAGGAGGATACATTTCAGAGGGAATTGGTGATCTCAGAACCAGTATGCAGCACTCACAGGAGCCCTCTGGGCTCTCTACTTACATAGCTTATCTGTTCTGCCCTGGTGAGTCTTCTCTCAGGTGGAGGCTCCCACTTTTGGCAGAGGCGTTTTGACTTGACTTTGGAGTTGTCTTGGTTCTAAGACCACTTTCATAGAGGACTTTACATCCCTCCTGGCATGACAAAAGACTTTTTGTCTTTCCTGGCAAGTCCTTTTTGATATAAAGACAAGTGTCCCTCTGGTTTGAGTACTCTGGATTAAAAAAAAAATTGTTTTAGAGACAGCGTCTCACTATGCTGCTGAGGCTGGTCTTGAACTCGTGGGCACAAGAGATCATCCTGCCTCGGCCTCCCAAAGTGCTGGAATTACAGGCGTTGGCCACTGCGCCTGGCCAAGTACTCTGGATTCTGAGGCATGCCTTTTCTGGTGAATTTACTTTGGGTTCTTCTGTGTTATTTATATATTTTTTTAATCTGCATGACTGGGTTAAAACTTTTGGGAACACTGATTTTGGTTTTGTTTTGGTTACATGCACCTGTAAATAAATGATTTGGCTCTTTTCCCATTTCTGAGCATCTCCCAGAAGTGAAAATAAATATTCTAAATTTTGGGTACAGGATGGCTCGTTAAAAGTCACTAGGGCAGTTGCCACCAACTAAAACACAAGTCCAAACACCTGACTTCTCTGTCAGGATTTATAGAATTTTCTTTGCTCTTAAGAGATTGAGAAGAAACAAAATGGAAATTCTCAAACATTAAGGCATGCCCGCTTTTCTGGGACTTCAGATCAGCTATGTGGCTTTTCTCATGCATGTTTTTGGATCAATGACCATTATAGAGATTAAACTCCCCAAGCTTGTTTATTCTTAGTATCCAGAGACTACAGCTATAAAGTGACATGTAGAATCTTCTAAGTTCTCTGTTTTGTTTTGTTTTTTTCTGCCTACTTTAAATCTGCTGAAGTTTCTGCAGGTGTTGAGATAAAACTCACTCCTTACGGCATTCCAGCCAAGACCAAAAAAAGAAAACAAAAGGTCTTAAAGGGTCTTCAAATTAAAGGCTTTACAAATTACAACAACTCCAAGTATCCCATTTAATGTAAATTTAGGTTTTCTTAATAACTGCTTAGGGTGATAGAACAGTTAATTAAAGGATTAATAGCCTAAAAGAACTAGATAAATATTTATAAAAATTAGGCTCTCAACCAGGTCAAAATCTTGAGCTCAGGGCAATAATACAAGGTATCTCTGGTCTAGCATAAAAATTGTTTGCCTGCTATATGCAAAGGCCAAAAAAAACCAAACCAAAACCCCCCATCCACAACTGCTAAAACGCATCCCTGCCTTCACTGACTAGTCAAAAAAACCAGAATGGCAAACAAAAAATTCATTACTAAAAATTCAAGGCCACTTGGAGATTGTTTTTTCTTATACAATTCAGCTAGTCCTAGCTAGAAATGTAAGCATTTAAATATTTAACATTAAACTAATTTGAAACTCAAAAGAGGGAAAAAAGGGGTTGGGGAGGTGGGATAAGAGGTTTTTTAAAAATCCAAACTGCTATTTACTGAAACTTTTGGTTCACAGCCGTCATAAGATTACCTATTCTGTAAGTTGACCCAGTTGAGCAGGTCTCATTTTCTCAGAAATATAATTTGAATCCAATAACTGTCTTTTATAAACCAGCAAGTCTATATTACTATCGTATGACTAAAATTCTAAAATAAAAGCTATGTCTGTGTATGTGTATGTTTAGGTGTGTTTAAACATATGTACATATATTATGTTGTATGTTGTGTCTACATGGTAAAATCTGGCATAGTTGGCCACAAATCCAAGGAATTCTATTCATGTTGGCTCAGATAAACGAGTGCTAATATAAAATATATAGTAATTAACACAAATGCCTTTTAGTTCATATAACTTAAGTAAACATTTGATAAGCTGGTTTTAAAATAATTGGTAAATCAAAAGTAACAGTGTCTTTAAAATTTTTGCCTGAATTATACTACTCAGTTTTATATTTGTCTCTGTTAGACGTTTTAAGGTCATAAAACTATAAACTCAACTTAAAAACAGAATGATCTTTGTGTAACTGTAAGTTGGACTAATTTAGTATTATTGATTTAATGAAAACAGCTGTATCCTCTGAGTTACTGGCAAAATACCCATGTATTTCATTTTTATGGTTCTTAATTGAACACATGATATTCACAGGTAATAAAAGTGGTTAACAGGAAAATCACTTGAAATGATTAGTTATGTCTAGTATCTCAGTTTTTATAAGTAATCTAAGAATAATTGTTAAAAATGAATTGGATGGGTATAAATGGGATAAGCAAGGGTGAGACATGGTGGTATGCATCTATAGCTCCAGATACTCAGGAAATGGAGGCAGAAGGATTGAGTTTGAGGCTGGAGTGTGCTATAATTGTGCCTGTGAACAGTCACTGAACTCCAGCCTGAGTAATACAGCAAGACTTTGTCTCTAAAAAACAAACCAAAAGAATGTTTTTAAAAATAGGATGTTAATGAACTTTTCATGTATTTGAAATCTTATAAATTAATATTCATTAAATGGATCATTTCCAAATAAAATAAAAACCAATACATAAATTGTTGAAAATATTAGTTTGTTCTTGGCTTCCTAAATTATAGAAAGACTAAATATATTTGGGCCTATTAATACACAAAGTTATAAGGAAACATGTTTCTAAAAATTATAAAATGGTTCTCATCTATAAAATGCTGATATAACAGTTCAAAATTTTGCTTCCTAGGTTTTCACTAAAAATTAAGGTTAATAAGAGTTAAAACTTGAAAATATAGAATTCCACATATAAAGTGTACTAAAAAAGATGTATTTTGATGAGAAAAGTTGTAAGGTATAAAAATTGCTTTTTATTGGGAAAAATCGTTGTTTAAATTCAGAGTTTATTAGACATTGTTTCAAATATGGAAACAAGATAGAAAGGAACCACTAAATAGGAGAAGAGAAACATGAAGGAAGTTAATGGGTGTGAGAATGTACCTTTGGTAAGGAGGGTTACAAAGTTAACAGAATAATTCTGTATGAGTCTTGCACACTAAATTTTTGTCCTAAAGCAGGATGACCCGTTGTTTAAGGGGAAGTATAAAACAAAGCAGAAAGTTTAAGCATGTCACTGAAGGTCTGTGCAGGTCATGAAAGGTTCATGAAGGATATATTTATGAAAGGAGTTTTGTGTGTAATTAAGTTGGCTATAGGTTAGAATGGAATCATAAGATATTGAGCTTACATATATACTTACACATATGTATATATACAATAATACAGTATATTCTATACATATGCTATATATTTGTATATACACTATAGTGTAAATGCTATACATGCACATTTTTTATATATACACACACACACACACACACACACACACACACTAAAAATTTGGTCCCCAATGTTAGAACAAGGTTCTTTTTAAGGATCTGGTCTTAGTAAGATTGAAAGAGGTTTTAATTTTTTTTTTTTTTTTTTGAGATGGAGTCTTGCACTGTTGCACAGGCTGGAGTGCAATGGTGCAATCTCGGCTCACTGCAAGCTCCGCCTCCTGGGTTCACGCCATTCTTCTGCCTCAGCCTCCCAAGTAGCTGAGACTACAGGCCCCTGCCACCACGCCGGGCTAATTTTCTGTACTTTTAGTAGAGACGGGGTTTCACCGTGTTAGCCAGGATGGTCTTGATCTCCTGACCTCGTGATCCGCCCGCCTCGGCCTCCCAAAGTGCTGGGATTACAGGGTGAGCCACTGCGCCTGGCTGAGGTTTTAATTTTTAATTCTAAAATCAGCCATCTTCTAAACTGTAGTTTTAATTTCTGCCATATTTTCTTCTGAGATCCGTTTAATTTCCCCTGGATTCAGGTTAGAAAAGCTGCCTTTTTTCATTTAAAATGGTCATTTCATTTCTTGAGGCAGAGTTTTCTTCTTGAAGATCTTGATTTATATCTTACAAGTTCAACCTTTGCTGTATCTTGCTGCACCTTATTTGCAAGTCACACATCATTGCCTTCAGCTTTTTCTCCCCTTAAGAAGGTACATCTTTTTGTTTGGCGGGGGTGATAACTCAACTTTTTCATTAGCTCCTGTAACCTTTTTTCCCTCTGGTTCTAACTCTCGCTGTTACGAATTGATACTGAAATGTTCTCTAGAAGGCCTAGAAAAGCAATGTTTTCCTCCCGTATAACTTGATTCTGAATTCTTGGCTTTTCTTGTTGTTTGAATTGTTCCACGCAACCAGGACATTTCTCGTAATATTTCCAAGAGCCATGTATTCTACTCAACATACTAGCTTTCTTTACATTCCTCTATAATAAGGCATACACTCACAACCTTGGAAATACTCTTCCTGTGTCTGATTAAATTCAAGTACCTTTTCATCAGATTCAACTTTCAGAATATCCAAATAGGCTTCCCGTAAGGAAAGGCAGTCACACTGCCAGAGGTTTTTCTTTACCATTTTGGTAACTGGCCTAAGAAAGATTTTATGTTCTATCAAGATAAATTCTAGTGTTTCAGTTTTGTTTTTTTGTTTGCTTAGGAAAAATGAAGCTTTGAAAAGATGAAGGTTTTTAAATGTATGTAACTTTCTGTACTGCTTCTGGTCTTTTGATTATCGTTTTTGTTAAATATTTTACAGTGACCTGTGATTCTGTTTTGAACCCTTTGACATCTCTGACAGCCTTCTCTAGGATCAAGTTCTAAATTAGGTATTTTTGACTTAAAATTACCTTTGGAGTTTTCCACTTGGGGCTCTGGAAAGCCTTAGAGTATGTGTATGCCATCTGGTAGAGAAGTTAGCTAATTAGGCTTGTTTGATGTATTAAATTGTATGAAAAGCATTGTCTAATGATGTAATACTAGACACAGTTACGAGTATGTTATTGATATGAGTGTTCCAAAATTGTATAATGCCGTTAGAAATCTGTCATCAGTCATAATTCTGATTATGCTGTTTGCCACAAAAATAACCAAAACTACTTGTCTATTTTTGGTTATGGTAAACTCTCATCAGATTTTTAATCATGGTTTTTCTAAGTTTTTGTCATTCCCAGTTACTGCTTTTTCTCTAAAAGTATTTGCAATCAGATTCATGAAAAAGATGCTAGCACATTTTAAATACAGGTTACTAATAACTTTAATGCCAATGGACTAAATATTTTTTCAGAACTTGAATGGGTCCATGTAACTACTAATTAAGATCAACCACAACAAAAAAGTTACATGAGACTGAGTAACTGAAGATGTTTGTGACTTTTATGTGAAGCAGTATTGGTTTTTTACTTAAATGTTTTGTTTTTCATATTAAAGGAAATTATCTCATGCTATCTATAGTTTACAGCAATTTGGAATACTTTTGTGAACAAAGGTGGAAATATTTGCTTTTCCTTTCTTCTTGATTCCTCCAATTTGGAAACAATATATTTGAGTATTCATTTGTTTTTGTTTTTGAGACAGAGTCTTGCTCTGTTGTCCTGGCTGGAGTGCAGTGGCACGATCTTGGCTCAATGCAACTTCTGCCTCCAGGGTTCAAGCAATTCTCCTGCCTCAGCCTCCCAAGTAGCTAGGACTACAGGCATGCACCACCACGCCCAGCTAATTTTTGTATTTTTCAGTAGAGACGGTGGCTGGGCGGGGAGGTTTCACCATGTTGGCCAGGCTGGTTTCAAACTCCTGACCTCAGGTGATCCACCCATCTTGGCCTCCCAAAGGGCTGGGATTACAGGTATGAGCCACTGTGCCTAGCCTATTTGTGAGTATTCTTATGGCAATATGATTTGCTTAAGTTAAATAAAAATCTGCTCTCATTGTAACAGGATACAATTGGAAACACTGGTTGTATTACCAAGACTTTGACTGAAATGTCATATTTGAGAATGTGTAGAATGCCTGGCTTCAATGTTCTCAGCATTACACTGAATTAAAAACTGTCATCTCCTGGCAGGCCCAGGAACCTTAAAACTATAGGTAAAATCTAAGTCTACCTTGATTTAGCCTCCTAGCCTCAAAGAGGTTTTTAAATCTGAGATTACTGTGACCATACTACTATTCTTGCAGACAAAATCTGATAAATTTTACAAATCTGTTTTATTCTGAACATCTTTGGTAAAAATCCAGATAACTTTATGTTTCTGAAGGAAGCTATATATACCTGTTATTAGATCGCAGCTCTGTACTCTGTTTTGAAACTCCTGTTATCCACCTGCAGACTGGATTTGCTCCTGAATCCTCCTAATTTCCTTCAACATTTGGCTACAACTCCCTAAGGAAAAAAAAAAAAAAAAAACTATTCCCATGCTCTGAGGCCTATAAGCTAAGATGTGATGAATTTTTAAAGGAGCAAGTCTCATGGTGATGTATGCGTCACACAAAAGTTCACCACACCAACCAATGCCATAGCTAGAGACATTCAAACTGCAAACCAGGACAAAAAGTTGATGATTTCGGGCTGTAGACATTTTCCCCAAGACATCAGAGCAAGAATTGTATTATAATTTGATTTATTCAATTGGTTGCCTTTAAGCCTAGATTCAGGGCTCAAAACCATTATGCAAACTGGGATTGTTACATTACTATTAATTTTACTTTGTATATTTCCTTTTTAAACTTTCTGTTATTTGTCAAATTTTTTGCAGAAAGAAGTACAATTTCTAACAGATAATGCTAGAGCCCAGCACTTTGAGGGGACAACAAGGGACTAAGGAAAAAAAATTTAAAAACTTAGTAATAGACTCCAGATGGACTTAGACTGAGTGCAACTCCCTTCAAGCCTCCCTGCACTCAAAGGTGGCTAAAAGGGTTTTAACACTGACTTTTAGTTGCCAATCACTCCTGCCAATGCAGGATGCAGGACCAGACCAATAATCTGGGAAAGGTCTATTCTGTCACCAAGGGACAACCAAAGCCTAACTACAAGATAATTGATCATAGATACTTTCGGAAAAATATCTCGATCAAGAGAGGGAAAGGTGAAAGCTGTTAGAATCAAAACGGAGTCATGTTTCCAAAAGCCCTGACAAATGGAGCCAGGGAAGTCCAAGAAGAGAGGGTTCTTACACACTACCTCAAAGACCCAGAAGAAACCATGCCAGCTTGCACAAACACTATTCGCAACCTTACACAGAAAACACTTTTGCGGCACCTGCCTAGAAGGTCATTGTCCAACCCTGAACTGGCAGCATCCTTGTTATTAATCCTTGTAGCCAAGAACTATTATTTCAAGAGAATTATATAATCTTTATCTGTCCTTTAAAAACCTGTCTTCCTTAACTTCCCGAATACACACAGTTTACTACAGCATGTATATTGACTTCACAATGCCCTATTCCCAAATAAACATCATTTTCTTTTAGAAAGCCTCTGTTATTTAGGTTGACAGTTATTACACCTGAAAACTAAATGCTAGTTGATCAATAAAATTCTTTGGTTCTACTGTATACTTTTATTTGGGGACATCTGCTTCCAAACACACTAATTACAGTATACTCACTTTTCAATATAGACAGTATATATTTTTAAAAATCACACAAAAAGTATGTCTAAAATTTTTATATTTAATTTCAAACACCAAACTGATCTATTCAAACACCAATAACACAGATCTTCTGTGGTCCACAAATCATGGTAAAAAACTTTGTTTTCATATGCCCATTATGGCTTGCTGACTGGCTTACTGCATTTTAGATTTTCCTTATGATTTTAGTAGCTTTCTCTAATGGAATGTGCTGAGTGAAGCTTCAAACACTTTCCATTGAATATACACAGATATCCAAATAAAGACTGGAAAAAAATATACACCAAACAGTCATTTTCTCTGGTTGTTGGAATCTGGGTGATTTTTTAAAGTCCCATCCACTGCGCTGCCAGTAAAAGACCACAAAATATTTTTGTGTATTTACAGGAACGTGATAATCAAAAGTTGTTGTGGGACCATTCAAGATGAGTGCAGGGAAGGGAAGCCCATTTAAACATATATTCAAGGAAAAATAAATTAAGTTACCTGAACATTTGGGTAGAAATATTGAGCACTGCTATGGTCTCCCAAACTGTCCCTCCAATACATCATGAGATTTTATCTTCATTGTGGTGGTGTTGAGAGCTGGAGCCTAGTGGAGATGTTTGGTTCACGGAGGCAGATACCTCATGAATGGCTTGGTGCTGCTCTTGCAATGAGTTCTCACTCTCTCAAGACTAGATTAGTCCCCATGAGTGGGCTGTTAAAAAGAGACTTGTTTGCTTGTTGTTAAAAAGTGGGTTGTTTGTACTTCTGCTTCCCCTTTGCCCTTCTCCATCAAGCTGTGAACCAGCAGCAAAGCCCTTGCCAGAAGCCAGGGTCATGCCCTTGAATTTCCCAGCCTGTAGAACTGTGAGCTTTTTTCATAAGTGACCCTGCCTCAGATATCCTGTTATAGTAACACAAAACAAACTAAGGCACACAAAAGCTGAGGACTAATGTCGACTCCACCTTCGAGGGCTACCAAACACAGCCACATCACCAAAGAGAAGCTCACTTCCTGACCTCCTTGGAAGCAGAAACTTGACTCTCTGGGCAAGATAACTGTTGTCTTTTAAAAATTTCAGTGTCAAAATTAAAACATACCTTGATCAGTCAACCAAATTACTGCTAAACCAGTACTGGGAAGCTTCCTAAAGCACTCCAAGCTTCTAACAACAGCCAGCATGAAGTAAAGCAGATAGCATCTTTGCATTTAAGAAGTCCCAGAAAGATTTTGGAAATGGCATTAACGTAAATGTTCACATTAAGAGAAAAAGGTTTCTCTGAATTGAATGATTCTTTCTACTTTCTAGTGCTGGACAGGATAGGCTCAGACTTAAGAGTGTTAACTTCCAGTCATGTGATAATGGCCAGGAGCAACCACAATGATTAACCTTTACATAGAAAACACATTCCTTTGCTTTTGTCTTCCTTATGTATGTTAGATTAGGCTTCTATTCAATCCTCTATGAGTTAAAACATTTAGAACCAAATAGGCCATTCTATTAAGACCCAGCTTGAGCACTCTTCAGCTTCTCCACATTTTCCATTATTTGCTGGCAAACTAGTACAGTAACCTGTTAAATACAAAGCAAGGGTGTGGTAGATTGACTGTATTTAAGGCTCCAATTCTTCACCCCTCCTGTGTTCTCTCCCTTGGTCTAATAACTCTGTAGTGCCTTCCCACACTGGTTTTAGCCATGTGGCTTGTTTCTGGTGAATGCTGGTTAGCATGAAGCATGCAGACATGAAAGGGAATTATGGGATTGGGCTTGGTTGTTATTGCCTTCTAAAACCTCCACAAAAACATGCTTGTTTAATGGAGGATAGGAGGCACATGGAAAAATGCCAAGTCCTTCCAGTTGAGGCCAATTCCCTCATGAACCAGGAAAGACTACAACTGCTCCAGAGACACCAAAATCACTTATCTAATTCATAAACTCTTTATTGCTGCACACCACTGGGTTTTTGTGGTTGCTACGAGTTACTTTTGTGGCAACAATTGCTCCAATATGTTTTATGTGACATTTCTGAATTTGACATCTTATTTGCAAACTTTCTTAGAGAAAGATTTGTTACTAGCAGAATAACCTTCGCCTGGTATTCTGTAGACTGTGCAGATTCAGTCATCCAATATTGAGTACCCACTTTGGGCTGAATGAACTCTCAAATGCTCTCATTTAATTCTCATAACTACCCTGAAAACTAACTTCCTCATTTTAGGAAACCGGAGGAAATGAAGAACTTTAAGGCAGACTGATGAAAAGATTTATCTAAAGTCACATAAAGTGGCACAGTCAGGGTTCAAACCCCAGGTCTCTGATTCTGAGTCAAATTGCATTTTCCATTACATCAGAAATGACCAAGGATTAAAATTAGCAGAATGTTATTCTGTCCAGCCATTAAAATCCAAAAAAAATTTGTTCAAAGTAGGCAATTGAGTTTTCATTCTATTACCCAAGATAACTGACTGTATAGGACTGTTTGCTTCAAGCATTCCATCCTCAGTATTCTTGTTAAAAATGGCCTTTAAGATATTGCTATTCCCAGTCAAGAAATACCCAGACAACTAAAGAGACTAAAGTCATGTAAATCATCCATTTCCCAGTTTAATCTTAAAATGAAATTTATGTTCAATATCCCTCTCCAGCCAGTCACTATGTAAATTTTGAATTAAGACATTATTACTTGGTGGCAATATTGGTTAGAACAAAAGCACATCCACCTTTACAATGGTCACATAACAAATGGGGAAAGAGTGGCTATAAAAAATAATGCACCCACCTTCAATCAAACGCAATCTTTTAAAGAATATAAACAAGCCAGATTCTCAGATATCTCTCCCTTTTGCAATTTTGATTCTGAAAAAAATATTTAAAGGAATCAATTAGGTATTCTAAAAGAAGGCAGTTTTCTAGGGGTTTCTTTAATTATAGGGGGTTAGGTGTAGAGAGATAAAAA